>NW_027466453.1:18875000-19475000 GCF_050575085.1 Anarhichas minor
ACCTAATGAGCAGATAGGCTAGTCACATAGTGAGTGCAGGGGTTGCACAAGTGGAGGAGCTTTCCAATTTAGTTCCCTGACAGGAAATGTTGTGGATGCTTGTAATGCATAATACTGTTTAGTTGCTATTTCGTCATTGGATTATATTGTTCTTTTAGTAGTTCCTTTATTTGACTCATATATTTAGTAGACACAGCGTTGGTCGTAACTGGAGCCTTGTAAACAGTAAAATATTATAGTTTCCCGTTTGCTTTGTGCCTTTTAGCCATATCTCAGCTCCCCTTTTAAATACACCCATAACTCAACAATCGCTATATTTGTTTTACGCACTGCACGTGGACCTGTCTGAGTGTAAAGGTTTAATGTATTTAAATGATGATCCATGCGTGACATGGTGGGGTTTATCTTAACTCAGTGGATCCCAAAGTGTGGCGCAGGGACCTGCAGTCCAGAGAAGGAGAAAGGAATGTTTTGAGAACAATATGTGATTATTGTAGTTTTTCCATAAAATAAAATAAAAATAAGTTTTCACTTTCTGCTACCTTCCAAAGTGGTGTGGCAATATAAACACAATAATATACCATACACTATTTAAAAATAATAATGATTAGTATAAACCGCTATGGCTTTAACTTGGATAAAGTGTGATATTTTGTGCTAAACAATTGGTCCACTATCCCTCTATTTGCAGCTCCGCCACTGAACAAAAAGTCCCGGAGCCGCTGGCCCAACCTATCCGCCTGTAGCCTTTTCTTCCCGGGATTCAGTGAGCCCTTCCTCCCGGTGGGTCCCCCGTGTAGTTGCGATGTAGTTCTTATCAAAGCCCTCCTGTCTTGTTGTGACAGCTCTGATATTGTTTATTGAGGTGGATGTCAGCTTTAATTAGCAATCGATACGGGGAGCGTTTGCGGAGCGCGTCTCTGACGTCAGCGTCCATTACCGCCTCTCATTGGGTCTCATATTCCCAGAGCCTGGGCTAATTATTGGGAGGTTCATGTGGATAAAGTACAGCTCATCCCTCCCTTCACATCATGTCCCCTACTCGTTGGCCACACTCACTGCATGCTTTTTAAATTCCCATCACCGGCCTCCAGACGTCGTTTCCTTTTGCCTGCGGGATGATGGACAGCAGGATACTGGATGCACCTCACGCCCAGTTCGGAGGCTCACTCGGCGGGATGGTGGGCTTCCCGTACCATCTGAGCCACCATCACGTTTACGAATTAGCCGGGCATCAACTTCAATCCGCGTCCGCGGTTCCCTTCTCAATAGACGGATTACTTAATGGTTCCTGCACGGCTTCGGTGGGTAATTCCAACCCCCTCTTGTCTTCGGGCTGCGGGATGAATGGAGATAATCAGCAGTACAAACTGACAGGTAAGCCACTTTATATGCGCTGCACAATAACGTCTATGCCGGCTGTTTGCACTGAGACAAAAACAGAAAGACACAAAGACAGGATATTGCGATACAAGTTGTCGTCTTGGTGGTGTGTTTTTTAAAGGGCACGCCGAACCACAAACGCAGCCAGGGAGCGTTCTTCTTCCTCCCACTTCGTTCCCATCTCCGAAAGCTGAAGATGTACACAAGCGAAAACAATGTTCCTGTCAAGTCAGGAAATACTAGAGCGAGGGAAAGCCCGTGTTAACATCGCAAGGTTTCATAAAAAGGCGACAGATTTGTTAGAAGCTGAGGCTGCGTGTGTGTGTGTGTACCGACTGTAACATCTCAGACGCGATCACCTTCTTCAGCTCTAAAGTTTGCAGAATTAGCCGCATATGCATGAAACTAGTCCAGTTAGCATTGTGTTGAAATGTGGTTATTACAAAAAATAATAATAATAATGCAGGCTGTGCACATTTATTCTCATTCTGCTGTCAGACTCGGGGGACCCAGACAAAGATGGTCCTGGTTGCAAGAGAAGGAGAACTCGCACTAATTTCACTGGTTGGCAGCTGGAGGAATTAGAAAAGGCTTTTAATGAGAGCCACTATCCCGACGTTTTCATGAGGGAGGCACTGGCTCTTCGATTGGACTTGATAGAATCAAGGGTTCAGGTAAATATTTATTTTGTTCCCTCACATATCATTTTAAGCTTGTGTTTCTTTATTTCTTTGTTTATTACTCATTCATGACAAAGGCTAGACGTTTCAATTGCTTGGTCATAACTAACCTAAAAAAAACATCAGAGTATCCTTCATGTATTAATTTTGGGTCATAACGTACCCCTTGTAATAATAAAAAAATACTAACCATAAGGACCCACTAGATGGATGTGTGTGGTTTGACCTTTCATGGGTTATGTTAGTCCAATAAATCAATTTTAATTACACACCTTTTACACATTTTTTTAACGACATAATTTTTTCACAAATTATGGCGTTATATTTGTCTAATATATGATAATCATTTTAAATAACGAAAAATACCAAATATATTCAGTGTATACTGACCTCAATTGTGAATTTCCCGACCTACCTCATCTTATAGAAGAATATTATTGCTGATGAAAATAGCAATGTTAAAGCTAAGTTTAAGCTAATTTATATATATATATATATATATATATATATATATATATATATATATATATTTATTTATTTAGAGCTGTAAATCTGACCTATACTTTAACTAAATGTAAAGCCTATTTTGTTAAGCTTCAGCCTAATTTATTGTAGCTTGCCTGTGCACAGATTCTTAATCAAAGGCCTAATTAAAGCCCTGCATGGAGAACAGCAAGAGCAAGGTGCAACCTCACTATTTGCTTACCGTATTGTTACAACACGAACAATTTTTGCTCTAATTAATTCTCCCCTTGCAGTGACACAACATTACACACGTTTCCCACTTTTATTTCCCCTCTCTGCAGGTATGGTTTCAGAACCGCAGAGCCAAATGGAGGAAAAAGGAGAACACAAAGAAAGGTCCAGGTCGACCTGCTCACAACGCCCACCCCACCACCTGCAGCGGGGAGCCCATGGACCCCGATGAGATCGCCCGGAGAGAGCTGGACAGGATGGAGAAGAAGAAACGCAAACAGGAGCGACGGCTGCTCAAGTCCCAGAACAGGCTCGCTGCTGGGGATTTATTTCACACCCCGGGGTCGGACAGCGACAGCGGGTTGTCGCATGTGACCGACAGTGACCACACGGGCCCGCCTTTTGACTCCTTGGGGGGGAACCACACGCAATCGAGCTGCGACCAAACACCTCACCCTCTCCATGACCCAAACCACAACCAAAGACACTTGGACCGGGATGCTGGCGGATCCGAGCCGGACTCGCCCGACGCCAGCCACCGGTCAAGCCTGTGCTCCAACAACAGCGCCTCCAGCGTGCAGAAACTCAACCCTTTTAGCGTCGAAAGCCTCCTTTCGGACTCCAGACCGAGACGCAACCCCGCGGCCTTACCCTCCTCACGGCCTTTGATAGGGAAGGGACACTTCCTGCTCTATCCCATCACACAGCCGCTTGGATTCATTGTTCCTCAAACTGCCCTAAAGACCACAACAGCAGCAGCTCACTCTGACAGTGACACCCCGGCGGAGAGAAACCAGTCCGGTGTCCGCTGCAGCGGCTCTGCGGGATGTAGGAGCAGCTCGCCGGACTCTGCAGACGCCTCGCGAAAGGGACAAGTGGGATCAGAGGAAAAGACACGTTCACCGCACAGCAGCCCACACAGGGCCGCCTTTTCCACTGGCAAAAGCACTCAGACCTCTGTTATTTGCAGCGAACACAGTCCACAACTCATTAAGCCTGTCGATGCAGACAGAAAAGAGCATTTAGAGATCAAGGACCACCCTGACAACCCCGAGTGTGTCCTCACTGACAGTCCAGCGGAAACAAAGACAGACTTTAAAGAAGATGTCGACATGGAATAAATCATTGGGGGTAAAAAAAAGAGGGGGGAAAGCAGAATCACACTGATATATAGCCTCTAAACGACACCTTTCATTAGGCCAAAGCTTAACCAGAAGCACATCTTCGCATCTAATCTGCGTTTCCCCACTTTGCTGTTATTTTGACAATGTTGTCCCTCTCCCTCCCTCTCTCTCTCTCTCTCTCTCTCTCTCTCTCTCTCTCTCTCTCTCTGTCTCTCTGTCTCCCTCTCTCTCTCTCTCTCTCTGCGAGTGTGTGTGTGAGTGAGGAATCTCTAGATGTCCTTTAATGTGTGATAACCTGTCGAGAGAAAAAAACAACACAAGACCACGAGACCAACACAAATCCTCAAGAGCTGTAAAAAGGTATTATACTATTTATATATGTACGGTTTTTCTCAAATAAATCTATTGTATACAAGCACCTCAAACCGTGTGGGACCTTAAATAGCAGCACACACAGTGCAGGACTACAGTAGCCTACAGTAGGAAGGGCTTTCTTAAGAAATCTCATGTTGTACTTTGTATATTGCCTTAACAAATTTATTCATCTATAAGCCCCCACTGAAATGAGGTTACGAGCCTGAGGCGAAAAGGACCCGCTCGACTCCTGCAGAGTTTTGATATGAAAGTAATTATTTTCCCGGTGGCTACTGCAGGGGGATTCAGTTTATTTTAGCTCAAAGGGGGTTATAATACATTACCGATTTCTAGTGATATGAAATCACATAAACTTCCAAGAATAATAGAATTAGCATGAAAAGGCCTGGGTGTCAAATTGAAATAGGAAAATAATAGCCCCGGCAGCTGGGAGTGTGTGTGTTTGTGCATATTGGATAGGAGATGGGGATTCGTGGGGAGGCATTTTCATGAGCTTCCCCCCCCCCCCCCCCCACCCCCCCCCCCCCCGTCTTCTTCTTCCCCCTCTCTCTCTCCACTTTGTCAGGGCCCCTTGTAGCAGGGCTATATTAAGATAGATGTTCGATGATATCCCTCATTGTTCTGTCGCTTTACATTGATGTTTCTGTGTTATCAGCCTATTGATCATGCGTCGGCTGTAATAGGACGGGCTGAGGCAAACGTGCCTATTTACAATAGCAGAACACATTTGTTCTAATAGGGTTGGTGGTCCCCAGGGAAGCCACGCGGGATCTGGGACATCTGCTCCCTTCTGCAATATTTGCAGTGTTGACCACAATATCACGTCGACCCAAAGGAAGAGATGTCGAAGCTCTTGTGTGCGGTGTAATAACATAAAAAAAAAAATCTTAAAACAAAAAAAAAAACGTATCCAGTCCAGCTCTAGCGCGAGCCCTTCGGTGTTCTCGTTGGGTCTTGATTTGCAAATAAATTGAAAATAATCAGAGGGGTGAGCTTTACGTCTGAGCCGGCGCAAATGAATTTCTGAGCCAGTGTCCCTTTCAAAATATTTACATAAATTTCAACCCATGCAGCTGTTTGCTCTAGGAAGCAATGTCTTATTAGTTTGACGGGGGGCAGGGGACACAGCCAACATGGCACACACAGGGAGCATGCAGAAGATTAAGGCCTGCATGAGGCTGTGGGTTAGAGGTGTATCCTCTGTGTCTGCATGCTGCTCATAGTGCTGAGAGCGGAGACCTTATTGTGCTACATGGTGTTTTAAAAATGGTGTATATTCATTTATTTTTAATCTTTCATGGCATCGCTTTGATTTTCGATATAGCCACCAGTGAGTTTACAGGCATCTTTTTTTTAATCTCATATTAATTGAAGTTTTGAAGGGTCTTGCAGTTTTTCAGTGTTATTATACATTTTATTATAAGGGTTACAACAGCATGTTTCCACCATTAAGGGAACATTCTGACACAATCCGAGGCGGATAAATCCATCGGTTGACAATTCTTTCAAAACCTAGAAATACAAGGTTTACTGACTAAATTGTGGGATAACCAGGGCCAATTTGAAATAACCCCTGAGATTTATTCGGTGTGTATTTTCCATGCTACTCTTAGGCTATTTGGGACGTATGCCCAGTTCATCCATAATTCATTAGCACACTGAATAGGAGTATCGCTGGCTGCACATTGGTGGCCTTAAGGTGAAATTAGCGATTTGCTTAAGTAGTTAAGCTTTTTTTTGCCTGAGAGCTACACGCTGCATGGTTCAAGACAAACTATCAATCGATATGCCCAGGCAGCCTCCAGGAGATGTGTCGTCCATGAATCATACTTTATGAATTCAATTTATACCCGGAGAAATTTTCAATTTGAACGCCGGATCATTATGGGAGAGTGTAAATTGTTTTTGCTCTATTATGCATCGGACGCCATCATTTTTCTTTCTAATTACGGAGGTGTCAGGTCGGGCTGTCATGCAGACGCTGATTTTCAATTTAACTGATCATCATGCATTCATTTTCCCATTTGATAAATCTGCTATCTCGGAGCTTCTCCATGCCCGGAATGCTAAAATAGAGGCACAGATTGGCAAAGTAATAGGGGCCTGTATGCGGCAATAAGTGCAGATCAGGCAGCTAATTTAGCACCTCCTGGTATTTCCATTTCCATTTCTCATTTCCAACTCTCAAAGGAGGAAAAGCAGCCCAAAGGCAGAGAGCTGGTAGGCTTTCCACTATCGGTGAAAGACAGAGAAAAAAATCTACCAAAACGGCTTGTTTTCAACCACACATTCCCTAAATTAGGATATCAAGCTTAATTAAGGCTAATAGAGTTTTCTCAGTATGTGTTAGTTTTATTTAATAGAAACAAATTTGCGCAATTAATTATGGCCGTGATATTAAGGGTCTCATTTGCAGCATTCGAGCTGCAGCCTAAATCACCGTCTTCAGAAATAAGCCTCTAATTTTCAAGCCAAATGACTAACCAAGTGCTTCCATCACAGACATTATATCGGTTTATTTCCCTTATTACGTCCGTGTAAACCACGACATAAATGCATCTCATTTGCACCGGATGACTGAACTAAGAGTGAATCTGTTATTGCAGCAATTTTTATAATTTAGCATTTTGAAATCTACATTTTTCTTTAAACAAAATGTATAACCCTAACTTAATGTAACGCCTTACACTACACAAAATAATGTTTTCTTTTTGATTATCACGTTGAGTATAATTTTTGAGCTCAACACTCTACACCTCATTTGAGACAAATTCATTTTCAAATAACTGTGACAGGAAGGATTTCTTTTTTACAAGTTTCATGCTCAAATCAACTCAAATGGACAACTTGTGTTCTCGCCACGAATCCCGTCTCTCTGTACAGGCTGCTCTTGTGCGCTTTGTGTTGCTGTATGAGATCTTAGAGGCTCTGAGGGCTCAGTTTGGATAAGAAAGAACCGTGTCCCCTTTTAAAAAGGCTCCTCCATGAAATAAAATGCCACTTGACATTTGGCTTCTCCTGCAGCAACCCTGCCATGCCTTTTAGGATTATTTTACATCTACATACTCATTAATGCGCCGGTGGATTTAATCACTCTTATCTTTCCCATGCATACCTGGGATAAGCCTGACATTACCATCTGCATTGATTTCTGGACGATCCTTAAAATAATTTTAATTATCTTGGAGTATTTTGCGAAAAATCCCTCTGATCAAAATCGAGTTAATACCACTTGAACACTGGCAGCTCAGGTTTCTGTGAGCTGCTAAGGCGGAAAAAACCCAACTCAAGTTTAAGTGAATTTAAAGAAACATGAAAAATGTAAACAACCTTTGTTAAATAATAACAATTGGCCATAAAACCATCTGCATTTGATTTTGGCAGATTCTTTTTTTTTCTGGATAAAAATCCTCCTTTGAAGTTGATGATTTCCACAATACAGCAAAAGTTTAAATTAAAGATAAAGTATTAAATATTTATTTGAATCATTTACTTTACTTTTAAGGTATCATCCACTCTGGATAGCTGACTCAAAAAGGTGGATAATAAGAGGATCAAAATATCACAACTTTGAAGCAAACGCTGCTGTCATGGTAAAACATCATAACTCCTGTTGGTTTTATTTTTCCTGAAGTAGTGGTTTCCATGATCTTTGGGCACTGAGTAAATCTCCAAGATTTCAGAAAACAATTCACAACGCATGTCCTGAAAAACACATGGCATACATAAAGAACATGAAAGAAAAGAAAAGGTCCTTTTCATTATATCAGAAAGGATAAAAGTGTTAGTGACATGACACATTTTGATGACAATAGAAATATCAGCATTCCAGCAAATAAAGAATTCCATATGATCTTCCTCAAAAAAGTACTAGAAATTAAACAAATATCAATTTCTGGAGCAAACAAGTGCATTTTCACAACATGAAGGCTGAAATGTTAGATTATACAGAACGTTCTATTCACATATGGTGGTGGTATGAGAAATGTGACCTACAAAACAAAATGGAAAATCTAATAGTAATGAGCAAACAGCTGGAGAGCTCATGCTGTGAACAGACTCTGTGAAGTTATAAAGATAAATATTTGCAAAAGGGCAAACGTTTATCTTTTTAACTCACTTGAGAGTTCGACACCCATTATTAGTAGATATAATTTACCTTCTGAAAAAATATATTTTCCCAGACTGCAAAAGTTTGAGAACTACTGTAACAACACATGGAGGTAATACAAATTAATATGTCCCTCAGTGACCAATCAAACAATTCTAATCATCTTCATACTTTGAAGTTACACAATGCAGAAGACTGAGAAGCTGCAGTCAGTTTTCTGAAGTGCAATAACACACCATTCCCTCATCTTTAAAAAAAAAAAGTATTTCTCATTAAATAGTGCTCATGTCTGCATTATGCCGGCTCCATATTGTTTTGAAATAGCTGTAGGGAAGGATTAGATATTCGGCTCCTCTTCATAATAAGAGCACTTGCATCTTTGTATGATGATGTGAGAGGTGGCTGTAGTCTTTTTCAGAATGGTCACACCTGTTACTATCTGTCTGGCCTCATTATCTAAAGTGCCATATATTGAGCTTCTTACAATTCATAGGACATAAAGAAATACTAGAAAAAGCAGACCATGTGTTAAAAGTGTCCTGGTAGTTTAAGGGTAAGAGGGTCTTCTTGTAAGGCTACATGGCAGACATGCTTGTACTGTACATGCATGTCAAAGCAAATGAACAACTACTTTCTGACAGCTCATTGTCTTTAGTACATAAACCTGACAGCTTCCTCCGTTCTTAAAGCCATGCTGAAGTCATCATATCTGACAACTCCTACTCTGACTTCTAGCACAGCATCTGAAATAACTAAATCCTTGGAAGACTTCAGTGATGTGTAATTTTGAGGAACGCTTTGACGTCACTTGTCTCAGATTGTCAGCTATCAAATCTGGTGCAACTTAAGAGGCTTGCATACCGACTCGACTAGGTGAGTTTGACAACAGTCCACATCTCGATACATGATAATACACCAGTATGGAATGTATTTCTCTGTGTGGTGAGTCTAGATGCTCATGTTCTGGCAGCCTTGGTACTTTCTGTATGTGCAGCTGGTCTATCTTGTAAAGTGAAGGCTGCTCAGATTTCGTTGACATCGGGTTTTTTATTTATACATGAAGTGGTATGGTAAGATTCTGATGCATGATATTCGATAAGTCTTGCAAATCAAAGATCTTCTAGACAACCTCCACACAAAGACGAAGCAGCAAACGGGCTAAGGTAACACAAATATTGAATCTATATAACTCTCTATAACTAAGTACGCTGCTACTTTTTGTCGAACAGACATGGAGCATAATAAGCGTTAGCTTATAATTAGCTTACGGTAAACATAACTCCCTTCATGATGCTGTTAACAGTTATGTGAATCATGTTTTGTATTTACGTATAAGCATGTTGATACTCTTCCAAACACAGTCAATATGGCGATTATATATACATACCAATTATCACCTTCTCTGGTGATTCTATTTCTGAAAAAAAATAAAAAAATGTGTAGGCTGACTGGCAGACTATTGCACATGTGCAGATCAAGTATTTAGAGCCTTTCAATCTTGTTGGTGCAAATGCTAAGTTACATTTTAACATTTGATGCACACACCATAGTCCAGCTTCTTTTGTAGATTAGTTTGTCAAAAAGCAACACAAAAGTCAAAGGTATGTAGAGTAAGAAGTATTTATACAGCACCAGCAGTGGATGAAAGAATAAACCTCTTAATGTTCAAATGCATGTTCATATTGATCATATTAAAATAAACATTCATGCTAAAAATAGCTTCCATACAAAAATAACTTAAATCCACTCATTGATCTTCTTTCTTTGTCCTACAATGTTGGCTTCTGGCCACTAAAGCATGATTAAGGTACGGCTCAGTTTGAGCAGCACTCCCGGTGAGACGATGTGGTCATGGATAAATGCTGCGATGGGACACAATTGCGGACAAATTTGTAAGAGACAGGATTGCGTATCTATAGAAAATAATCCACATGACAGGCAATAAGCTGCCACATGAAATGCATGAAGAGCTAGTGGATGAATCACACAGGATCAACTCATGGTCAGCACATAGGCAACAGACCCTCCACGTAATGCACTAGCTCTAGGAGGCTGTCCGTTGGGAGAGGCTTTAGTTTAAGGATAACGTGAAGGCAATCCTTGAGGAAAGGGTGACACTGACACGAAAACTCCAGGCAATAACGGTAATCGGCATTGCTTCTAAAAGGTTTGGTTTGGTACGTGATGACCGGTGGCTATGATTAGCCAGCTGAAGCTGGAGCTTAGGCCCTTGAAACAGCAGTTCAAGGAGGCAGGAGATTGAGTGAAGGGAACATTATAGAAGACCTTTTATTTCATGATAAAAATTAACCTTTCCAACATTTAGAGTGCAAAATATCCTTAGAGGTAGAGATAGGACCAGTAAATGGGTTGCAGTGCACCACTGGGCTCATGAAAGAGCCACTTGGGTACAGACCACAAAAATGGTTAGTGGTCACCTCGATAACACATAATGCAGATAGACAAGAGCCTGCTCTTCCTTCTGATCCCGAGGATCTGTTGCATGAGGAACAGACTACCTCTAGAGGGCTTTCTTCAGGAGGAGTTGACACATTGACCATTGAGCTGATTAGACGTGTGCAAGAAGTTAAAGCGAGGCCTTTGTATTCAACGAGTTATTATAAGTCATGATAAATAAGCATTTGTCTCCTGGCAAAATGCATTTCTCATTCCACATTCCTTCAACTGCTGAGATTGATGCTCCAGCCTTCCAGAGTTTATTTGGGCACAGCAGTCTTTAACTGTTTCCATCCAAGTAGAGAGACCTGCTTTAGGTACGTAAGGTATTCACATATGATACTCGGATGACTAATCCTGTTTTCTTGTGTAACTTGAGTAAATCTACCGTACACAAGCAAGACACTGGTTCCTGCTGATGAGAAGAGAGAAGTGCTTTTCTGCTTATGCCATTCATCTGTCCAAGCAGGAACTAGTTGCTGCTCGTAGCAGTGGGCAAATTAGTGCAGCCAGGTAACCTCAGTGCTTGAGGTCCCAGCATAGGATTTCATCGTTCAATAAGCCTATAATCTTTCTTACGTCTTTCTTGCTTGGATCAGTGTGATTCACCACCAGGGTGTATGTACCGTAGCTCCGAACAGGAACCCCGGAGAACATCCTCAGCTGTTGTTGCCTGAAAGCTTTGGGAGAGGGAAACAATGTTTTGTTCAATAACCGCATCCCAAAGGCTTACAGAAGCATCATCCAAGGCCAGACATTGCTGTGATCCAAGGAAGAGGAGGACACTGCTCCAGAGCAAAGTCCCATGTGGACTTCCCAGAACAGCACAAGGTGGTTGAATTAGGGGGATGCACGGATTCTCAGAGACCAACGTATCGACTACAGTTGGGCAGAAAAGTTTCGAAAAGGTGGTGTTTGAAGTGTCGACACAGTTAGTCAAAGTTTAGCAAGTTGTTACCCAGAAAGGTGCATTCAGTTTGAATAGGATTTTTTTTTTTGCCTTGTGTGTATGTATGTACTGTGTGTGTGTGTGTGTGTGTGTGTGTGTGTGTGTGTGTGTGTGTGTGTGTGTGTGTGTGTGTGTGTGTGTGTGTGTGTGTGTGTGTGTGTGTGTGTGAGAGAGACATCTAACACAGTCTCATTTGAAAAAGCTCTCCAGCTCAGCCCACTATCAGAGATGAGAATGCTATTGTGGTTTTGCAAATCAACTTTTCTGTGTACATGCACAGCAATATAGTGACCTAGAAACTAGACTCGACCACAGAAGACTGTGGTTACTAGTAACCGCAGCAAATAGGTATAGAAAGATATTCATTGTTTTGTCGGCCTCTTTGCAGACTCTGAAGTCTTGGTCTTATCTGTGCTTGTTTTGTTTGCACATTTGTCACTTCTGGGTGATATAGACAGAGAGTTTAGTTCAACAGCAAATGAAACACCCTCACAAGCAGAGCTGGGAATAGCTCACTATCCCAAAGAAATATGTTCATAGTGGATGCATCTGCAGTGCATAATGTACGTTCAGTCAACGGACTATGGGTTCGGGGAAACTCTCAAAAAGTAAATTTGCTAAATTCTTTAGCTTATGTCACAAAACGTCCAACGTCCAAGAAGTGCTTGCCATACATTTTTTAGGTTGGGTAGCTGTTTTCACTAACCTCTCCACCTTTATCCTATCTCATAGGTACTGTATACTTGGGATGAGTAATATTTTGATATATAATACATACAGATAAGATTATATTGTGTGACGTTTGCCTTTGAAGTCTTCCTGTCTGAAGTTATGTTTCCTAGAAAATTGTTCAAGAAGAGATACCGTATTGTTTTTTTTACACACTCAGAGAATGTCTGATGCAAAGTATAACAGTGGAACACAGTTCATTTCATCAAACTGATGAGCGTATAATCATATATACTTTATTAATATTGTGCGCTGGAATTTTGTTTGCAAATCAATTAAAATTTGGTTATTTTTAAGCATTTAATTTGAAAAAAATGACCCCGCAATTAACACCATATCCTTTGGTTATTTGTCTTTATTAAATATCTTAACCTTTCACGGCTGGATACATGATCGGGCCTTTTAATTATCACCTCAAAAAAGGTAATTAAAGAGTATTTTTGAATGTGCCAGGGAAACCACTAACTCAAGCAACTAAGTATAATACCACATGTAATATCATCAGTAAAGGTGTGACATAAATCTTACAAAGTATTTTTTACATATATAAGGAGTTGATGGTGAAAAACATTCAAGACATCTAAGGTGTTTTGAATAACTATTCCTTATGGAAACTGGTGTGCTTTGAGACAAGGATTCGTGGCATTAATTGGGATACTCAACTACTCTGTTCACGGTTTGGAACATGTAAAAGTTCTGTATATAGACAGGCATGAATGAAAATACATTTCATGCAAGTGTTAGACTACTCCGTGTAGGTAAACACTTGCTTTGTTAGCTGGCATATGTCAATTTAATATGGAATACTGAGACAAGTAGACTTCATTTTATCCCAATTATTGTTGTTTTTTGCGATTATTGCCAGTGTGGTTTTCACAATCGTGTTTGGAATATTCTGTTAATGCACGTGTACATGGATATTTGTGATCGAGACGTGAAGGTGCATATGAACAGCATTTACTGAATCACACCTTAACCGGAATATCAGCTATTATCTGGAATACTGTGTGCATGTAAATGCTGTCACTGGGGGCTTACCGCTTGGCGGTGATTTGTATGAAAAAGACAAGCATTTTCCTTCCATGACTTCCCAGGGAATCTGTGCCCTGGGAGGTTAATGAAGTGTGAAGTGTGAAAACTTCCTGAGATGGGATGAGTTAAATAGTGTTCTCAGATGTTAAGGCTACACTGTCCAAATTTATTTGTGTGTGTCAGTTCTTTATAAGTCTTAAATCTGGCTAACATGCCCCATTGGCCATCTGCTACCAGCTAATGCCATCTTGTGTGTTCCAGTCGGTCCACATAAACGGGTATAATAACAAGATCTAAGTAAGAATTCGAATTGAATTCATGGAATTTACTGACATTTGTTTTACTGTTCAATGTTCATAATGTTAAATATATTGAGAAATTTGACATGCAAAGGTAGCAAACAACACCAGCTCTCTTTTGTACTCTGGATTTGAGCACAAGTTTGTTGCGACTGAGAAGGACAGTGATCAAGAATAGCTAGATGTCAGTCTTACTGCCAGATAAAGGCATCCAACGCTACGTTTAACAGATACGGTGGCTGTTAGCATCATGAATATGATGCTGTGTAAACTATGGAAAACTGTCAATAAATGTAAGTTGTTATGGCATTTACAAAAAATCCTTAATTTCCAGCTACAAACAAGAGTATCAACAACTGTGTTTGACAATGTACGACATTGAACGGTAATAATGAGAGAAATTTTAACTAAGTGCTGAAATTCACTACTTAATTCTTACTATAACAATGATAATAAATAAATTCATACATTTTGATATATATCTTTACGAATGATGTATTTTAACCTAACAGCTATGACCTCTATAATGGATACAATATGTGCCTACGGGAGACTTCCCTAATAGACATTTTTGGTTGCAATTAAAATAGTTCCTGTGAAAGGCCTGACATGTCCTCTAAGGCAAGAGTCTCAGACCCGGCTCTCTCCTTTCGCCATTAAAGTGGTATTGCAAATGTTCTTAGCACATCAAGGCCAAGACCCCAGATCTCACTATTACATGCACATTATTTAATCCTTGGGCTCTGTGGTAGTACTGACATGTACAATTTCTGTCATTAACGTGCCTGTAAGCTCAGGGATGGACTAGACCACTGGAGGTCCAGTTTTTCGTTTAATGGCCCAGGGGAAGCAGGGATCAACTGGGCCTGAAATGTTTCTATAAAAGTTCTCTGTAGAGGAGCGTGTTATGGCTCTGTAGCTGGCCCAATCGATCACATTAGGGCTGAGGAAGTGGCAAGATGTGACAGCCCAGAAACATTTCAATACTGACACAGTGTGTCTGAGAGCTTCAGGCACACTTCTGAAAATAAAAAAAGCCTTCTATCAGTCCTGTAAATGGGTGTGAATAGTCATAAAGGAGCTTATTGGGCAGAGGCTGGAAGCAAATTAGAGGCGATAGTGGGACAGAATCAATGCTGTTTACCTCTCGGAGGTGTGAGCATATCCATCAGCAGTACTGAGGACGGCCGAGGATCCCTCCTTCCCAACTCGTTATTGACAGTTTGAGGAGAACCTGAGGAAAGAACATTTTAAGACATAACATTCATTTCTCTGCTATCGATAAGTAGACAGGGCTTTCAAAATAAGTGATTAAGACAGGGCCGATATAATTAAAGCACCACCCACAGCGTCTTAAGCCGAATGTATAGGCAGCTTAGAGAAGTGCATACATTCACCTTGTCTCTTTCTTTAAAAGCACACAGTATTATTTATACAGTGTCTGTTCTTCTCTCCATGCACAACAAATTAGGGCCCAAAATACTGTTTGCAGGTTTGGTTCTCATCTTAATTACTTCCACAATGATTTAGGAAAAATGAAACATGCATACTAAATTTGCAAGAGTGACAGATGACCACGTGTTCATTAGATCTTCCTTTTACAGATTCAAACGAAAATGAACTTCTAACTGTACAGTTATTATTGCTTCAACATCTCTGACAATCAAATCAAGGGATGTTTGACAAGTTTATGGAATGAACAATTCCTGCAAATAAAACTTCCTTCAACACCATTAGTCCAACCTATAAGGTGATGTATTTCTCGATACATCAATTTAAAGAGATAAGCCAGAGGATGAGTTCCATTCGATGCTAAGTGAGAGTAATTAGTAATTCTTCAACAAGAACTGTCCACTCTGTCATTCTGTCATTAGAGGGTAAATGTTCTTTAAGAGAGCCAATACTGCATCCCAGCCAGCAGACTTTCATTCCTCAGAGGAGGACAATAACTGCAGTAAGCCTAGATGTTCTCTATATACTCCAATTAATGGATTCCGTTTGTTTAAGAGGGCATTGACCCAAAGGCCAGAGTGTGTTCCACTGTACAGATTGTTGAGCCGTGTGAGGCAAATTTGTGATTTTGGGCTGTATAGATGAAACTGACTCGACTTGTGCCAACTCATTTCTCTCTGATGTTGTACAGATGGGAGACATGTACATGTCATGATCAACACACTTATTAACAGGTATTCAACATTGAAAGGAAAGTGTGACACCGTTTAATTCAGAGGTGCAGAGGAGGTGCAGAGAGAAGGACATGTACTGTAAACAAAGCTACTAATAGGTTCACAGTCGCAAGTATCCTAAATTAGTACATGAGATAAGGCTGGGTTATATGCAAAATATCACAATATCTTTGACCAAATACCTCTATCTGTATTGCAACAATATTGTAGAGTTGACCATTGGTGCTTATACGAAATATTTACAAATGAGATTTTTGATAATGTGATTGGTAATGTGGATATGATGACTACGTGGGTAAAGGCAAATAATAAAACAGTCTGGTAAGTTCAGAAAATTGCATCTTGTGCTAAACATACAGTATATTTGTAAGATAACCACTTGATTGGTAATACAGACTGCTGTAGCCTCATATTGGACGAATCAGATTTTTAGGATGCATACTCCATCTCACCAATTGAAAATGTATTGGTAAAGCACCTCTTCATGGCCACTATGGACCTGGAGAGTGATTACAGCAACCAAAAGCTAACAATACTCGGCATGCGAGTTGTATTAACAGTCAGACAGACAGAGTAAATGTGAATCCTTAAAAACTACCCGACCTCACCAACCCTTTCATTTATTGCATTTGAAATGTTGACACTTTATCGTGAAACAAAAAACAAACGGCCATTATTTTATTGCTCAATAATTATCCGTATCTGTATTATTAAATGTGTGATATGATCATCATGGATACATTAAATGTTTTTCCTTAAATGTTTTTTTGAAACATCAATGACAACATAAGCCAACACTTAAATGTTTATGTACAGCACACGTGTTGTTTAATCTACCTGTCTGTCACAACAGTATACCTGTAGCTGTTGAATCACTTCTCTGACCGTGCCACAAATGTGTGGTGATGGTTTTGCTGTTAGCAGCAGCTGGAGAATACACCAAACAAGTCAATCACAAGGAAAGTCACACACCGGGAGAGGGATGACATTAAGGAAATAATAGTATAACTTCTAGCATAGAGGTGAGCTGACCTAGTTCTAGCAGTAGACTCGGTGTGCCTCAGAGGACCGGTTTCTCCTCCAGAGAGAGGTGACTTTGTCCTTGATGGAAGGCAGTCAGTGGCGTCTCCAGCACAACACTAGTTTTTCCTTCAAACAGGCAGTTATGATGCTAAGCACAGGTAGAGTTTAGGGTTTGAACGTGCTTTTTTTTTTTTTAGGAATGGTCTTTGAAATTAGACTGGAATATGGTCACTGTTTGTTTGTAACACGTTTTTATTTCTGTAATACGTTTTTAGTTCTGTAGTTTTTATGAAAGCATCATAGCTGTATCGACCACTCCAATCATTGCTTAGTAACTGTAACTATAGGCACTGCAGGTCTGTCAAGCTTTGGATTTCTCCACAATTGCAAAGTTGTACATGGGGCCGTAGTAAGATCTATAGTCTAAATATAAAGAGTTTGGTTGGTGTTTTTATTTTTTCAAAACCAAAATACTTGGTGCAAAAGTGTAAGGAATGGATTGAATAATGTCTGCTCTAACGTTAACTGCAAACATTAGCATGTCCGGCTAACTAGCTTACTATTCAAACCGTAAAGACTACGGGAATTGGAACTACAATACCAGGAGGGCAATCCCAGAGGCATTTGGCAAGGTCTAAGAACTATGACAGATTGAAGTGGTGACAGGCAGACCCCAGGTGGTGAGGGTGGGCGGACACACCTCTTCCAACCTCATCCTTAACATCGGAACACCCCAGGGCTGCGCTGTGGGCCCCCTGCTGTACTCCCTGTACAGACACGACGACTGTGTTACCACTTTCGACTCCAACCCCATCATCAAGTAGCTCTGGTGGGCCTGATCCCAGATAACAAGAAAAGGCCTACCTGAAGGAGGTAGAGGACCTGACCCGCTGGTTGCAGGACAACAATTTGAGCGTCAGTTAGACTAAGGAGCTGGTTGCGGACTTGGTAAGAAGCAGGGAATGAGCAAGGCCCCCAATAATTTGAACGGGTTCTTGATGGAGAGGGTGGACAGCTTCAAGTACCTTGGTGTCCACATCATTGAGGACTTGACCTGGGCACTGCATACTACTACTACATACTCAGTGCTGAAAAAGCCAAGGCAGTGACTGTTTTACCTCAGATGCTTGAGGAAAATCCAGGTATCCCCTCAAATACTAAAGAATATCTAGTCATGCACCACTGAGAGCATCCTGACGGGGAACATCACTGCCTGGTACGGAAACCGCATCGAACAGTACCACAGAGAACTGCAAAGAGAGGTTTGTTCAGGCAAAACATACAATTAACAGTGTTTAACCCTGTCGAAAGAATATTTACACCAGACACTGCAAGAATAAGATTAAGAGGATCGTTATGGATCCCAACCAGCCACATACTGGCCTATACTCCCTGTTGAGGTTTGGAAGAAGGTACCGGATACACCTGACCAGCAAGAAGAGGCTGAAGAAGAGCTTCTACACTCGGGTCACTCGGATCCTAAAAGACTGTCCACTGCAATTTGAAATATTCATCCGAATGAGTTCTCAAAAGAATGTTTATGTAGCTATTCTCAATATTGTTCCAGTGGAGACACCTGCTGAGTATCTACTAAACAACTGTTTAAAAGTTGAATCACTTGGCCAATGTCATTTCCAAGTATCATTAAAAGCAGCCTTTTAAAAAAAGAATTGACTGTTCTGTCATAGATCTTACAGCATGTCTGCAAATTCAAGATATCCCCCACTGCAAAAGTGCTTTCCCATTAATGAAGAGAACATGAGATGAGGAAATTATTCTTTGAATTCTCTGGGCAGATAATGATTCTCATCTTTATCAGTGGTTTATCTTCTAAGGTCAAGATTAAAGTGAAAAGTGATGTGAACCCCCAGTGTCTCCAATTAAGAAGAGAGAGAAAGAAAAGAGAGAGGGAAGTAGAGAGAGCAGAGGTGGACTTTGCTACATTACTCTTTCTGGTCCCTAAAGTATCCCTGAGAAATAGAAAACACAATTAAATTATGACACCTGACATCTAGACCTCACATCAGTGTGAATCATAATGGACTAACCACTGAAAGTGAGATCCTGTCGGATGATTAATGTGATCACACACATTAGCACCTTTGTAACTTGATATTTTTTTTTGTTTTATTCTCTGGTCATGATAAAGACCTCAAGATAAATGTCTATAGAAACTGTATAGTTGAGAAAAAAAAATCAACAACATTGCACTGTTATGTCTCCATGTGGTATCTATTACCCTCAGCAGGCAGCCAATTGCTTTCAGGCTGAAGCAGCCCCGTCTATCTGTTTCCATGCTGCAGTCACTTTGTTTTCAAAACTAATAAAAGCTCTTATGTTAAACCTCTCTATGAGAAAGGTTTTTTGTTTTTTTTCAAATGTAAATCTATAATTTGACCAATCTTTCGTAAAAGAAAAAACTGCAGGAAATAAAGCCTCAGATTTTTCCTGTAGCCCTAAAAAATAGCATGGAATCAGTAGAGAAAGAGCTTCGTAGTTGGCAAGATAAGTTATGTGGATCAATAGTCAAAGAAAAGACCAGTCCAGCCCTCTACTTAATATCTGTCAACTTGACTGTTAAGTCTTTAGATGAAATGATTTATTTGGTGAAATGGGTTCCGAGGAGTTGCAGTGGTTGGCACTGCCACCTCACCGCAATTAGGTTCTGGGTTCAAACTTTCTGGCCGCGGTGGAGTTTACATATTCCACAAACTTTGAATGGAGTTGCAGGTTCTTCTTGTGTATAGGTTTCAACACTTTCAGAAACATGCAGGTTAGGTTAATTGGCGACTCTAAAAGGACTGAGTGTAAATGGTTGTCTGTCTTTATGTGTCTGCCCTGTGATTGGCTTGCAGCCTATCCAGGGTGTACCCCACCTCCTGGGCGATGTCATTTGCTACAGCCCCTTTCGACCCTAAAGGATAAGCGGGTATAGATAATGGATGGATGGAAGTTGCCAGCACAGGACCTTTATCTTGGTAAAGATGATGGTTGCATGGCAAATTATATGACTATAAGCCAACTTAATTTGACATTTGATTAACAATAAATCACATAAGATGTATTTCGGTGGAACAAGAGCACTATTTCGGTCTGCCCTCCATGGTGCCAGCTGTACAGGGTTACCATGGAATATAACACCTTATTGTAGTCTCTTTTTTTTTTCCTCAAACATGCTGTGGCTGGTAATGGATTTTTTTTTGCAAATGAGTGAAGGCAATGAAGCTTACAGAGTTTTACAAGCAGGGGTGCTACTAGAAATTCTCCCTCCTCTGACAAGACGTCCACCCTCCACCTCGGGGTCCTTTTAAGAATACTCGGTGCATTTTCACGAGACCCACTACCTGTGCCCCAAATTAAGATACTTTTAACACCAGTGAGAATAGCCGCCTAGAGCAGCGCCTCCCCCCTGAGAGGCTGAAGGAGCTCTCAATCAAGGGGTGGAGGGGAGTTGTGACCATGTATATTTGAATGTGTAACCAATCCGATACCTTACTACAACACTTCACTATGCCAGTTGGCTACACCATCTGAGCTTCATTATCAGCTGCCAGTTGCAGCTAAGCTGAAAATCATTAGGGCATATCATTTAATAGCTTTTTTGGCATTAGGCTGTTGTTTTCACAGCAAAAAAACAAAACAAATCTTCTTCTCATCTTACCAACACCTTTTTGCCTTTTGCCGTCTTTTCCTACTACTTCATTTTGTCGATATAAATGAATCAGTTCGTCCGATGGCGCAGTCTAGACCGAAATTTGCTTCCCATTCATTTAAATGTGGAGGGGGTTGAGACACATGTTCTTCCCGTCGCGATTTGATTTTGAATTGGGAGGCTCTCTCTAATGTCCAACTGGTTTGAGGAAGAGGGTTAACTGACGTCTCGTTCAGGACATTTGGTCTGTAGTTAGTACGAGGGCAGTGAGATATTAATTACGGTAAAATGTTTGGTAAGACGTTATATTATTTAGTGCCTTGTTTCGAAACATTTGTGTGACATGACTGCAGGAGGATTCTAATTCTTGATCGTGATTTAATAAAACAATACAGATAAAATAAGTAGATTGTATTTTGCTGCAATAAAGCAGCTAAAATAAACTTGTATGTTACGGACTGAAAGATCATCGATCCAAAGACGTGCTTTAACTTTTTCAACATATTCAACAAATGATGAACTTAGTAGCCAGAGTAGTAATTATTTTTTTCCCAATGAGCAGAACTAAAAACACACAAGAGCACACACGCTCAAATAACACATAACACCTACACATTATGCCCACATTATAACAGTGGGTGCTTTGTTATCTACATGAGGCTTGATTCAAGCAGTAAATTTCAGTGGCAGCACAAAACAAGTGCAACACATTTAATTGCTGTATGGTATGGTGTCACTATAAGAAACCAGAACAATTTGTTATTTAAATAATGCCCTCTCCAAAATGATAATATCACGGCAGCTAGAAGCAATAATGTTCTTGACATAATAGTACTTTATAATATTAAACTTTGATACTTGAAATAAACACAGACCAACTAACTCTTCACTCGGCAATATGAGAAAAATCCCAACAAATGATTAGCCTTTGATTCATCCAGCCCAATGGGAGTAAAGGACAGCTTGATATTCATTGGTTACCATTTAAAACTTTTTAGATCTTTTGAAATATTTTGAATTCCCCCTATGTATCACATTGTTATTACTTCTTACACAGCTGCAGTGGTGGAAGAAGTATTCAGATGCTTTAAGTAAAAGGAGTAACTCCATAATAATACTCCATTACAAGTAAATGTGAGGAGGCAACCTCTAAGTAGAACAGTTATATCCCACAGGAAAGTAACTGTCTGCAAAATGTGGTTGTGCTGGAAAAAATAATAATTTTAGCATTTATATTATTTTCACATTGAATGGACTGACATGTCGATGGCCCGTGACCCTTCATCTTACAAGTTGTACTGAATAATAACAACTGGGATAACAAGGTTTGACACACTGTCTTTTGGAACCGTTATTGATCAAATCAATTAGTCTCCAATCAGGTGAATGTGCTAAAGAGTCTCATTTTATTTTGTACATACAATAGAGGAGACGTGGCTACGTGGAACAAGAAAAGCAATCCTTTTGCTCCAGTGGCCCATGGCAGATGGATGATTCCTCCAGGTAGAGTTTTTTAGTTCAGCTGAGCCGCATTGATTTGGCAGCATCGGGTGGATGTCACACATGCACTGAACAATGCTCAATGACTTTGCTATCCTATTCCCATTTAAATTGCCTCTACATTTCCTTTCTGACACCTGTTTAAATCAATGCCTTCCTCTGCAGGTCATGGGCTGAATGTACTAAGGCGCACACCAGCCGCCTCTCAAATCCACTAAAATCAACACAATAATTGAAATATTTTCAAGCTGATTACACCGAGGCCCGGGGCTTGGCTGGTTGCTAAGAGTATGCTCCCTAGTTGCTAGGGGGAGTAAATCATCCTGCATTATTTGATTTTTGTTACTGATATGAAACTGCTAGTCCCTCGATTAAATGTCTCACAGTCAAACACCTAGGGGATGGACAGGAGAGGAAAAATAAAATAGTCACCGCGAACCTGTAAAATAGCATCTCTAACTTCTCTTCTCCGTGGGGCTTCAACACAAATCTATCTGCTTGTTTATGTTTGTTCCTGTTGAAATAAACAAAGCTCCAGTTCTGCTTTCTTTGAGGAAAAACAGAAAAGACAGCGAAATATCCAGAAATCCCATATCGCACTTGGGTAAGATCATGAGTAATCTATCTGTCCCTCTTATCAAAACAGATTGTAGAGTCGACACCATGCTTTTTTTTTTTTGTAGCAATCTCAGTTTGATTTGGGCGGTAACAGTCTTATAAATAATAGTCAGTCAAATACATCAAGGGAAACATTGACTGAATAATATACTGTCATAGAAGATTCAAAGCCGAATCCCCTTGACTTGCACAAGGCTTTCTACATGTGTCACAATTTATAGAGGATCTTTTTTTTTCGCTGCAGACGTCTTAGTCAGTATAGTCGGTGGTGTTATATTTAGCAGGCCATTGTTTGCTGTAAGTTTAAGTCAGGCACATGCAGTTTCCTCCTTGGAACACCTCAGTTGATTATAACAAGCTTTAATACATTTATTTTCTTCACTTTATTCCCTGCACTGTGGATCTGATGCTCACTGATTACAACTGGACCTTCACTCTCCTTCCATTTAATATTAATACTGCATTGAGGAGGATTTTCTCCAAAGACTTGTCAGACACTGAGGGCTGCTCCGGCAGGCCTTGTCAAATGAGATCAGTGCTCACCATAATGGTGAGGTCAAGTGGAGGGGCAGCCTCTCAACTCCATAACAGCCTGACAGCGAGCATTATATTATGCTCTGTAAGAATTAAGTATAGAGCCCATAGACGTGCGCTGTTCTACACATTACAAACTACAGATGCACTTGACACAAAGCCAAGGTGCACCATATCATTAAAAAAAAGTGTCAACGTAATCCTCCAAATGGGTGTCAGTTGAATTAGTTAATCTACTTATGCAACATTAGATTATATCTATCAAAGGAATAAACTTCCATGGAGAGAATACAAGCCATTTAGCGATATTCCTTGACCTCGGCTATGAGCTAAAGGAGCAATAGAAAAAAAGCTGGCAGACAGCTCCACTAAAGGGAGGGTGAGCGGTGATCAGGGCCCGGCTGCTAAATAAACGCTTAACCACGGACCACAGTCCCTTCATTAGCAAGCAGTCAGGTCTAGATCGACGTAGCAGTCCCACTCTTTTTTTTTTTATTTACCAACCGGCCCATTTCTTGTAGCTGAGTTGTCTTTAAACGGTGCCGCTGTTTAACTGCTTTATTCAGCCTCTGTATGAGACCATCTGGTCCCCTGTCCTGTAAGTCTCTTCTAAAGCCCAGGCCTGACAAGCAAGAGATATGTCAATGCAGTCCTCAGCACAAAGCAACATCTGCCATGCCTGACGCCCACTATTGTATGGCCATTTAATCTGTCCCCCTCCTCCCCTTAACGGCACACAACAGTTCCTGGTATTATGTTTTGCCACTCAATTAGCATTATCATCCCGCTGAAATAGAAGCCAATTTACCTTTAATGACGTGATTGTTAGATGAGTGACAGCAGTCGGTGCTGCCACTATCGCTAGATAAACGGAGGCCTGCCCCTGTTTTCCTGACTGGTCGTGCCGAGGGCTGAGAAGTCAGAGCCAGCCAATCCCGATGGCCCGACTTCACCCCTTCACCACCAACATTGTTTCCTCCGGTTCATAGAGGCAGTGTGCTGGAAAATTGAGTCCAGATTCATTAGGTTTTCAGTGTGCCGCTCGAGTCAGTTAAATTGATACATTTCCTAACAAAATTGAAGTGCTTTTGTGGTGCCTGCGGATGGCTGGTGACCCCACTCGGCCCACTGAGCAGCCGAAGCAAGCTGATGGATCCATTAGACCGCTTAGACTGCTTATTCCTCTCTCTCCATCTCTGACTGACACTGTAAATCTGAACCAATTTCAGACTCTAATCACCATTACAAACCCCTTCCACTGTCCATTTGTTACTCTGCAATTCGAATACACTGCCTAGATTGGTTCAGAAATACCAGTTTAGAGGGGCCCTCCTGCTTTCCCATGGTTAAATGGCTCATGACTGGTCCCTTTTCTGAGCTGAAGCAGAAAAGCAGTGGCTACTGGAGGAGGAGGAGGAGGTGGAAGGGGAATAACATACAGTGAAACAAAGGGCCTTGAAGAATTCCCAAAAGATAAACTGGAATTAAGAAGAATGATAGATAAATGAATAAATACGAGGAAAATATGGGAAGTGTGAAATTCAGTGAGATGACAGACAGGCCTCAAGGCCACACTGCTGGCTGTGGTAGAAGGGTGTCCCTTGAATAACAATCACTGTTACACCTCCAAAACATTTCCTCATCCAATAGCCATTTCTACCCGAGCTTTTATCTGCTCAGTCAACCGCACAGCACTAGCGAAGCGGCTGGAGGATATTATTTCCCTGTTGGCCCCAGTCATATAACTCTGCTTAATATGCACTCTATAATTTAAGAAACTCGAATTATAACCCGAATACGCCGTGCTTTATATTATCTTTCTAACCTTCAACTTTGTTCAACTTTGAATTAGTGACTCTGAACATTTTCACATAACAGGTAAAAAAATGCTCAAAAAAGTCTGAAAGTAAAGCCTCACATGCATTATTTATGCCCTTAAATCATAGCAGTTCAATTGAAGGGCTTATATTGAAAACCAGTGAGCTCACCCGTCAGTCTCCACATCTAATTAACTGCTGCACCTCATATCCTCTAAGTGCAGTGGAAACACATTTTAATTGATATTGAGATGTTTATGCCCTTAGAAAGTAATTAAGATTTTCAATTAATCCTGTCTTATTTCTGGACATCTTGGTTCTGTGTCCTTGAGCGTCCAGCGATTAATTCCCCAAACCTCCTCTAAATGAGGGAACTTCAATTACTTTGCACTGAATTCACAACCCTGTGAGTGACCTCATCCAAGGCTGCATCATCATTTAAATTAAAGGCAATACAAACCCAATTAAATCATATAAGGATGGCGAAATCACCAATAGCTGAAAGGCTGTTAGGTATATCCCACATAGGTGCTAGTGAACTGGGGAATTCCCTTTACTGTATGTCTCCTGAGTGTGAGAAGACAGGCTATTATGAAACCCATCTGCTTTTAGCTTATCAATACTTCTATTGCGATCGATTCAAACAACCTTTCCACAGAAAGTTGTGTTCCCTTTGGGATCATTAAAAGCAATATTTAACGTTTACGCTGACCTCTTCCCACTCCCCCGTGTCTTCATTTGCTTGTTTACTTTATTACGTCCAAACGTGCACCACACTCCACTACAGAAATGTTTGCTCGCCGACAGGAAAAAGGACAGACAGACTCTATCAATCAACCCCAAAAATCGTTTGTTTCCTCTTCCCAGATACACCCTAACTGATAAGGGTAAAGGTATAACAACATAATCCGTCTTGTACAGTATTTTTATACCTTTGGAATTACATCTCCCCAAACCTCAAATGTGTTCATACAATATGACAACACTCTGACTGTCCAAACCCCTCTTTGTCATGTTGAGAATAAATAATAATTTCTCCTTGCTGCCCTTGCAGTGCTGTTTTGCTCACACATAGAATCACCTGCCCATCTAGGCAACAAAAAGCCTGCTTGGGGATTATGGTGACATAATCTTAGCAGTGGCCTGTGAGTCGGGGGCTGAATGGGTTTGAACCCTCTATGCCACGCTGAGATAACATTTGTCACCAGGGTTCCTCGGCGGCCTATTCATAGATTAGTGGACTGTCGCCTTTTCAGAATGTGAAATGGCTTTGGCACTGCTGCATGTTTATTTTCAAAACCTTTGCCTCCAAGGATGAGGAGAGTATCTTGTCCTTTTCTTGAGAGCTCCACCGCTTGGCCTCCTACGAGCGCATAGAAATCAGCTGCCTCTGTTGTCTATGTGAATCCGTGCGGACAGTGAACACTGAGGAATACTGTTACATCTCCTTGTTGCTCAGTGGGCCTCCCGAGATAATACATGATATGTGCGATAGGCTAAATGTTATAATTTCATACATTTTTAAGTAAAACTAGCATGATTTCTGTTTGCCTCTTTTAGTTCTTTAAACCCAGAACGCTCAAACAACACAATCTCCTCCCAACTCGTCACATACTGACGGTTGGTCAGGACCCTTATTGGCCTTCAAACTATAGGTGGGAATTCCAACAAAACCAGGATTAGGAAAAACTTCACGGCTGGGCTTAAAACAAGGATGCAAACTAAGTAAAATAGAAACAATGTAACATGAATATGGAAAACATGTAACAAATAACTCTACAATACTTTGGGACACGAACACAAGTCTCAAACGCTGGTCTCCCAGTTGAACGTCCTGTGTTTGTTTGATTCCTCCCTCCTGCCAGGTTTTTTCTGTGTTCATAGTATGTCATCACACTCCCTGAGAGTTTTCTCTGAGCGTGACAAAGTGTCTGTATTTGACGCTCTGGGAATGAGAACGGGCTCAAGACTTTCAAAGGAATAGTTTGTCATTTTGGGAACAACACTTTGCTTTCTCGAGGAGCATTGGATAAGACGATTAATACAACTCTCATTTTTCTCTGTTAACTAGCTTATCTTAGCATAAATACTGGAAATGTGGAGACAGTTAGTCTGGCTCTGTCAAAACGCAAAAAGAGATCTGCCGACCAGCACCTCTGAACCTAACACACACACACACACACACACACACACACACACACACACACACACACACACACACACACACACACACACACACACGCACACACACACACACACACACACACACACCAATGTCATGTTTGTTTAATGTGTACAAAAATCAAAGAAACAGCATTTCTGTGCTTTATGGGGGTTTTGTGCCGGAATATTTCTTAACTGGGAGCAGTAACTTCCTGGGAGTCTCCGCTGGTTGCCTGGCAACCTGCTGCCTCCAAAGAAATAACTAAATGGCAAATTGTGTTTTTTACACTTTATTAGATATAACTTGTTAATTGATGATGTTGAGGTGTGCTGGCAGGTGATTTTGTCACTTTTGGACAGAGCCAGGCTCGCCGTTTCCTCCTGTTTCCAGTCTTTATGCTAAGCTAAGCTAACCGTCTGCTGGCTGTAGTCTTATGATTAAGACAAACAGTAGAGCAGTATCGATCTTCTCATCTTACTCTCCCCCAGAAAACAAAGAAACGTATTACTCAAAAGTTGCACCGTTCCTGTAAGCAATGAACTTAACATTATCTAGCCATCAAACCAGCATCAAGGCAGTCTGAGCCATGAGTGATTGGTTACTTATTTATTGAAATTCATTCAGAACAGAAGATTTGGGGATGTTCACCGCTGCAACATCTCTGCTGTCCCTCTCTAAACAACCAGTGTATTATTTGAGCACGCTTGAAGGGGTCTTTAATCAGCTCGAGCGGTCCCCACAGTTAGCATTTAAAGCGAATCTTTGCATCACAAAAAGGGGTGGGATGTGTAAATGAGATGTGACATTTTATTTGTGCGGGGCTATGCTGCAAATAAATAAATATCATGCCATGACAGACAGAGACTGCTGGGAAAATCTCCTCTACATTGCACTCACTGGTTAACTGTCACACCATTAAATTGACTTTCACGTTGACATGTTGCCTTCCGATTGGTTAGCAGATGTAAAAAGAGGGAACACTTGCCAAACAGTTTCCAAGAGCATGAAATTGATATTGTGAATCATATGTGACAGTGACTCTTCTGCCCTATAATTGATCTACATTAAGGCTACAAGGCTTCAGCCTGTGATTGGAAAGCGGGGCACATCATGAGGCTCTGTGTATCCCCGGCTGGCAGCCAGAGGAGTTTATTCTTGCACTGGAAAGATTACATCTTCAATTTTACCTGGGGTGTATAGACCTCAGTGGGCCAGCAGATATCTTCCTGTAAGTGGGACCTTACTTATTGCTCTTTCAAGTGGTAGATCTATCCATTCACTCTAATTAAATTGAGGTTTTTAATCTGGTTCCTCTAATCCAGAGTCAAGTGTGTTGGGACTTGGATGATGTGATTTGAAAGCGAATACTCTTGAATCGCCAAAACACAGTTATGTCCTCTCTACTATTGAAATAAATTCGAAAATGAGGTTTGTGCACTTAAGCACCACACACTCGTATGACCTGAGCCGGGTGCTTTGATGTACAATGTGTTCCAAGTAAACAAGAAGGATATAATGGAAAGCAAAAAGCTCGTTTTTTTTAATTGAAATGAAAATTACAAGAGAAGGGGCTAGAACCAGATCTCAGCATGCAGGGCTCGAAAATAACATTGCATTCTATTTTTTATTTATTTACTTTTTGGCAAAAACAAACATGGCATTATCATGTTGCAAAAACCTTTTCATATGTGCCAGATTGGTGAAAATGCTGAATCTAAATTCATGGCCAACCAGGGAATTTTACTGCCAAATCCTTCTTGGAGAATGTTAAGAAAATAGATAGATGTTTGAGTTGGATCTGTAAATTGAAGATGACCTCTCATGGCAATTCTGGGGTCCATCTGGCTAAAGGTAAGCCCTCCATCTCAAAAGCAGTAAAGCATCCATCGCTGCACGATATAACCTCTCTGATGGGGGAATT
This sequence comes from Anarhichas minor, assembly GCF_050575085.1. NCBI lineage: Eukaryota > Metazoa > Chordata > Actinopteri > Perciformes > Anarhichadidae > Anarhichas > Anarhichas minor. Next base: position 18,904,251 of record NW_027466453.1, read on the forward strand.
CATGCACTTTGGTCTTTAAGATCCAGATCAGGACGGCGCTTGATAAAGCTTGTTCTAGCTGGGTATCCAGAGATAGGGGTCTTACCTATGAGTCATTTTCAGCATGATCACCCTTATCTGTGTTGAGCTGGGCTCCCCTGGCTACTCGGAGGCCTCTGTTTAACCCCGGCCCTCACGTGGCTTCACCGCCAAACACGAAAACCACTCGCAGCCAAAGATGCTTGTTTGTCAGGGATTAAAGGTATTTTCCCTGCCTCTGTCGCAGCATCCTTATTTGGCAACAGCAAGCCCTCTAATTCAGGTCATGGTGCCATGGCTCTCATCAACAAACTGTAGGCCACTTTCCAAGTTACACTGGCTCACATAAACCTGTGCAAATCATGCTGGACAAATATCAGAGCAGCCAACTGCCCCCGTGAGAAAAATAAATGATGAAAATTAAAAAATAAAAGTTGAATGGTAGATACTCAGTCTTGATGTGTGTTAAAATCATGAGAAAATGAAAGAATCTGGGTTGGGATCACAGCTATGGGAGGAACGTTGCAGGGATATGACTGAAAAGAATAGGACAATGAATATATTTTAGGCAATTACCTCAGAGAGCAGAGTTCCATAATTTATGTCTGCCAAGATAAAAGTAATCCACAACACAGAAACTAAAGAGCTGATCTCATAATGGATATTTTAATCAAGTCCCTCAAAAAGAAAGAAGAGCCTATTAAATTCCAATTTTAATTTATGAATAAAGAAATGATTTTGCACCTCGGTGAAATTACCAAAGGCATGCTTCAAGATGTTGTGCAGGATTACACATTAAACTTACTCAAATTACTTTGTAAATGCTGTCCTTGTTTTTTCATGTATCTATTTAAAAAAATAATATTTGTTGACCCATCATCTGCTTTCACTGTTATTATGCAAGAAAGGAATGAATTATGAAGTGGAAATAAAATGCCTTTTATCAATATTTTATGGAGGGGCTCAATAAGGCCTGCTATAGCTATAGTTTGAAGTATTGTCTCTGACAATATATCTAGTATATTTACATTCCTTCCTCATGGGAACATGCATGCATGTAGGCCTCCCGTCCCCAAAAGGAATATCACAGTAAACTAATCATGAAGCTCTGACACCAGCATCTCTCACGTCTGTGTATCCCAAAGTGGAATACTCTCCTCTCTAGACTAATTGCCAACGTTAGCTGTGCTGTGCACATCCACTGAGACAACGCTCTACATGTCTTCACCACTTTATTCACATTTTTGATCAAAAAATAATCATCATTTCAAGTTCTTTTTTTTGTGACAAAGTCAATATCTCATCTTAGGCCTTGATTTGAATAGATAAACACCAACTCGGTAACCCTTATCCCATCTATTTAGGCTAACATACATGACTGTTAAAATAGCCTAAATGGATGTCTAAATGGCAGCTCGTAAACAAACAGCAGCGGGGTGTGAATGGTCTTTGCTACAGAGCAAAGCATGACACTCTGGGGGGTTGCGGATGGGATCTCTCCATAGTGACAAGATGTGATCAGAGACGTCCCTGCTGAAATCTATCCAGGTTACAGGAGTCTGAATATTTAAAGTCAGTGTGGCTGCTGACCTTAAATGCATGTACCCTAAAAAAACTAAAAAAGGCATTTCTGGAAAGGATGTCACAAAGGCAAGACCTTAGAGAAAAGGAGGAAGAGGGTTGAAATGGAGGGAATAAGAGGGAGGCGTAAGCTGGTGTGTATTTGTCCATGTAATGCCAAGAGGGAGAAATAAATGGGGAGGTGGGGCTAAAAAGAAGGGAAATGACAGAAGAAGGGAATGAAGTATTGGGGTCATACTGATGGGCACTGAATTGTGTTGTGAATTGAATGAACTCATCTTTAAAAGACTACTGTGTATTTCCCCTTTTATTGAGAGAATAGTCATATTAACATCCTGTTCTCCGTGCAAAGCAAAGCCATATCCGATGATGATTGGGTTTGGGAAACGCTCTGATGGAAAAATAGAGCCCATTGCATCCACATCACCATCTCACACCACATTGGCATATGCGGCTCACTGCTTCCCACTTTTGGCCAAAATTGAAGAGCTTGCACAGAGGAAAATAAATAGATGGTTGAATAGCAATGGCCTCTGCCACTGAACCTTTTATCAGTGGGAATCTAACAGCCGTGCCGTTTCAGAATTTCAGTTTAGCTTCCGATTACGGTATGTCCTGGCATTTTATTCCCTACATCTCTATGCTTCATAGCCTTCAAACACTTCTCGGTAACTGCCTATTATCCAACAGTTCCACTCCACTGACCCTGCCAATAAAACTTTTCATATCCTTATAAATGAACTCAATTGCCGCGTTCTAAACATTTACACTGCACTAACAGATCATCTCCACACCTTGGAATTGACTAAATTCCCTTTTCCTTATGAATATATAGGAGGAGATTAGAGATATGATAGCTTTTCAGATTGCTGCACCCAGTGAAATTAGTTTAGTGAGCATTTACAGACTAAATTGGAACCATTAAATAGCGGATTGAATTGATGGCACATTCATTGTCTCTCCATCGGTATCACTGTAAAATCAATTAGCCGTCACTTTTCCATTCTCAATAAAGTATGATTGTCAGCCACGGATGAATAAAGAAGACCCTGACAGCCACTCAGACCAGAACACCATGTGAAAACAAATCTGTGTGCAGGAGCTGGCAGGGGCTGGCAAATGTGATCTGTAATTGTGCAAAAAGGTACAATTGTCTTCATCAAAAGGCCACTATGCATAGGATGGGCCATTAGTTTTAAAAATGTATGACAACGAAATGATATCGAGAACAGAAAAGCTGGAACAATAGTTTCGGTGCAGAAGCAGCTAAAAAAATACTCATTGAATTCGTATCATTCATCCAGAAATGGTCATTATTATCTTTAGCTGTTGGACTCTTTATAAATGACCTTCAAAATGATCTAAGATCGATTTGCAATAATGTGACAGACGAACAAATGAGAGATGTTTTTAAAAAGTTCCCAAGGCATTGGAAATTGTCAGAATGAACACGGCAACACGGTAAATATCTTTAATGATAGAATATGATGTCGGTTTAGACATGCTGTAAAACAACATGTCTTATGGTCTGTTACAATGGAAAACACAACACCACAGATGCACATGAAATATCATGCCATGATGGTTTTCTGTCATGTGATACCACTTCTTGTTTTCTTTATCAATAAATGGAATGTCATTTGTTTAACCAAACCCTCAGCTGTTCAGTTTTGGTTGCAAATCAAACAGCATTATGTCTGTCAATTTGCCAGAGGCACGGCTAAGTGTCCTCCGAGATCAAGACTTTCATCTAATTTTTCCTTCTAATGAAATCAAATAGGGTTTCCCAGTATCCCTTATCACAATGCTTTGTGCAATATCTGCACTGGGAGCTCCAACAGCTGAAGCCCCCCTCTTTATTTTCTCTGTATAGAGTAACATATGAACATGCATATGAAAATTACCACAGGCAGCAGCATCACATATGCTATTATGCCATAGATGGCACAATGAAACAATGCCAGATTTTCATTAAGCCATTTTGTTGAATTGATGGAACAGCTGAAGCGTTTTTTTATTTCTGGATATGGCAACAAAAGATTACAACAGTGTGGCCGACAGCCTGATGGACTGCATGCACCTAACTTGTAAGGCCTACCAACAAATACGAGTCAGAGCTCCAAAGCACTGATGCCATACAATATTGTGATTTCAAGATTTAATGCAAAGTTACCATTACTCCTGAATTTTTGCACTGAATTAGCAAGTTCTAACAAATATGGAAATCCATCATTTAAAAAAATGGGGCAGCAATATCGTTCAACTCTGTTGAGTAAAACCTTGATCACAGAAAATGTCAAGATCAAAACGTTCATGCCTGCTTTTTACTGCAATAAACACGGAAAAAAAGGTCTTTCACCAAAGCCAATGGAAATTCAAATGTTTTCAGTCCCAATAATTACAAAATCTCTCCAGTGTCCTGAAGGAAATGATTATATGCAGCTAAAATGCAAGCCATGCTGAGTAGATGATCAAAAAAATAATATTATGTGCCATAGCATTTACAGGTATTAAATTCACTGTCAGGACCACATTGCTGTAATTTAAATAAATACTCATCTTCCCGCTGCAATTACTGTGGTGAGCATTGTATTGGCAGAGGATTGGTTATCTCCACACAAAGTAAAGGGCTTTAAGATTCTCAGATGAAAGGTGAGATCGGGTATTATTGCTTCATGTTATCAACACTTCAGCTTTCAGTATATGTACTGATACATAGTAGATGCTCATCTCAGAGGTAAATACTTTGATTTCATGAATACAAATGGTTGTTCACAATAGGCAGGGTAAGGATTCAATCTATATCAATCTGATTCAGGGACTAGTCCAGGCCCTTAGAAGAGAATGAAGGGATCCAGCGCCAGCCTTCAGATATGAGCTGAGTGTTTGGTTAGAGGAAGAAGGGAAGGTATAATAAAATGCCAATAGCTGCTGAGCTCTCAGGTATGGTGTGAGATTGACAATGTTTAAGGAGGCAGTCCGAGCAGCGCCAGGGTCAGAGGATGTCCCAGGTAGCAGATCAACCCCAGACTAGCCGAGGAGCTCTTTAATGTTGAGGAACTAGTGGAAGGTGAGAAAAGCTTAGATGGGGCTTTCTCATGAACCTGGCTGACCTGGGGGAGAGGCTGCAGGGGAGGCCTGGGGCTCCGGTGGAAAAATAGACAGCTGATGTTTGGTAGCAGGTGGGGTGCTGCTCTGTCCACAGGTGCTGCACAGATGCCTCCGAAGCAGAGCAAGCACCAGTCATCCAGGGACACTGGGACCCGCTGGAGTCTCCTTATTCGGTCTCACCCACAGCCCTCGCATCTGCTCAGCCATTTTCTAGGAGTAATTACACATGGCACCGGGTGGGCACATGATGGATGCTGGGAAACAAGGACAGAAATCTTGACACGACTGTTTCTTTAAGATTCAATGGCAACAAATTAAGTGAGATCCTTTTCTTTAATTCATTTTCTTCATAATTTAAATGATGTTTGGAATGGAGAAGTGAGGTCAGGCCCAGCTGTTCTCTTCCGAGGAGAATTTTCAAGATGTTCGGTATTTCAAAGCCGTAATGTAGAATAAATGAAATGTATGAGGAAATGCTGTCCAATTGGTGTCATAATTGCTATTTGGAGGATTTAAATTACAGAGTGCAGCCATCAGATAAAGGAGTGCAGATAAAAAGGAGTTGGGCTGGTAATGGAAATCTGTTTGGAGAGGAATAGTTTCTAATAAGTAATTTTGCCTAATAAACTATAACCGATTTAATCTCCACCTTATCAGGCCAAGATTTCACCACTTTCCTTTTTAATTGGCTATTTTGTAATCCCCGGTTCCCAACAGAGAGGATGGTCTGTCTACCTCTCCTGAGAGTTACCATGAAATCAGTTTAAAACACTGTGTCAATCTCATTCTGAAGTGGCCATCTGGCCAGTGTACAGAAGCTGGGGATGGCACGCTGAACCACGGGGTCTCTGTGAGGCAATCATCAGCAGATTTACACAATGTGTTAATGCAAATTTAATAGAGACTTCTTATCGGCCACTTTGATCTTCCGTGTGTTCTCAGTGTCAGCCTGACCAAAACCTACACTCCACCAGGAAATCATCATCTCTTACAGACGACACATGCAGCTGCTGCAGCTCCATGTTTCTTATTTTATTTTTCACATATTCTTTTCATGTTTTCAACCATGCTTGAAGTATTGGATATCAACAACAGTAAACAACATTTAAAGTGAAAATACACCGTAAATATAGGAATTCAGCACTAACACAACTAGAAAGTGTTATTGTAGTCCAGTGTAGTTAACGTTGGTTGTACTTTCTCTCTCTCTATATATATATATATATATATATATTTGTATCTATACATGTATATCTATATATATATCTCTCTATATCTATCTCTATATATGTGTGTATACAGTATATATATATCTCATCCAGGGAAGTCCATGTAGGGAGGAGGTAGGAGTGGTCGATGGGTCAAAAAGCACAGGGCTTTCACCAGGGAGACATCTGTGACCTGTGTGAACCAAGCTATTCTTGCAAAAAACATAAACAAGTAGTTTTGTTGCCTAAACCTAACCATGTTTTTTTGTTCCATTTTTATGTGTTTAAATTTTGTACAAATTTCAAGCCAAACCATGTTTTTTTTAACTGAACCTATCCGAGTAGTCTCGTAGCCTTTTTGTTTTGTTTTGTCTCTATTTACAACGTTAAAGGTTCAAACTGCGATCATAATCCGGGAGAAATCATGTTTTTCTCTAAATGTAATTGAGAGTGCAGTTAGCGTAATTTTGTAGAAGACATGGTTGTATTTTACCGTACAACTGACAACCAACATAAAAGCTAATATTTTGTTATTTTACACAACGACTCTGCTCAGCAACTGAGATTAATGATATTTCTAGTCAGTATAGTCTCATTCAATTAAAAAAAATCTGCCTTTTAATGAATTGTGTTTTATAGGTTTTTAATAATTGCATCCCAGCGCAAGAATTCCTCTGGAACTCCACTGTGTAACATCTAGATGGGTTTAAAAAATATGTCTATTCCCTCTATTCATTAAAGTGTAATATATCATGCAGGACCATAGCTAGCGATTCTGGGATCCTTGAAAGGATATTGCTCTGGGCCCTGCTTAATTAATTCATACACCCTGCTAAGATTTTTATGGTCCCTCTCCTGCTGTGGGCCCCTAATATTATCCCCACCTTTCACCCTACTATATTTGCATTGGCCCTAGATACAATCTTTAATTTCAATTAGGGAGATATTGAGCATTTTGAATGTGTGCATATTAGAAACAAATCAATTGCAAACTAAATGGAAACGCCAGAACTTCTTTTGCCAAAAAATGGTCACAAATAATTAATATTGCAAAAACAAAAAAGTTACAATTGGCTCATGTGGGCAAGTTGTAGTAGCCAACAGTATGTGCCTCTGGTCCTTCATAACATTCACCGGAAAATAAAACAAAACAAAACAATAAATGTCAGAAAAGGTCACAAGACCTCATTAACTATCTAATCATGCTGTGCTGTCATCAGATAATTCACTGAAAAACATTTAATTGTGCCAGATTTTGGGAAATTCAAAATTGTGTAACATTTGGATGGAAGAACCAATACCAGTCATAGAAAGTGCATTCCATCATCATGAACTTGAACCTCTCTTGGACAGAAAACAAAGAACTGCCGTACAGCCCGAGGGCGGCTAAATGAATGGGGTACAGCTTTATTGCAGTAATGCTGTTTTTTTGTTCAAAGCTATAATATGTAGTCTGTTGTAGTCACCAGAAATCTTCCTGGCTGCTCTCTCTGTGACCTTTTTACATTTTTGCACTCCACTCTCTAGGGATGGTACATCAGTGTGACATCACAGATTACAGGGTGTGGAAAATCGTTTCTTATTTCACGTTATTGCAGAAATTATGTATTCAGTTCCTTGTATGTCCCAAGATGTATTGCAGCAGTGGGAGTTTTTCTTTGGTTATGGTGGCTGTTTTCTGCAGTATACTTTATAAAATATGTATAGTTATACTTGACAAGTTGTGTCCGGAATACTTGAGACATAAGATTTCAATTTTAACCCTATTGCAGATAGTTGTATTTACATTAAAATATTATTGACTAAAAGTCAGTAAACTAATTTATGAGTAATGTTTACTGGAAACTGTTCCAACAAGCTTCACAAGCTGTCCTAATATTGCTTTGTATCAGCAGTCAGTCTTATAACATACTTTCAAATGGAGGACGAATGTCGATTACAGAAGACCCCTTTTCTAGCATATAAATCCAAACAATGTTTAGCCAAAGTGCAAAATATGACATTTTTTGCAACCGTGCGTGCATGTTAGTGCATGTGAGGCCCCCCCTGCTAACCACCTGCTAAGCCGTTGCATGTTGCCGTGTGGAGACAATCCTTCAATTTTAGAAATGCTCTGAATTTGGAATCCAGCACCGTTAAAGGATAAGTTCACAATATTTTAAGTCTGTCTTAAAACCCTAATCCTGTGCCCATGTGACCATTGAAAGATATTTAGCTTGATCTTATCATTTCTCCTGTTCATACTGACCTTTAAAAGATGCCTTTTTAATGCGCTTTCAATGTAAGTGAAGGGGGATAACAACCCACATTTCTCGCATTGTGCAATAATGCAATCCAAAGTTTATATGAACCTTATTTGAGATGTCAGTTAGTCAATTAACGAATATATCTTCCAAACAAACTGTCTTTTGTTGTAAAAGAGTTGTTATAGAGTTAACTTGCAAAGATAGTGAGCATGTGATTGACTTGACTACAGGTGAAGTGAACCGTGGTTGGCTGCCTTTGTGGAAGCTCTTAAATGTGTGAACGAGATCTGTCACAGAAACGGTTCTTTTCCTTCTTTTGCCTTGTAGCCCAAACGCATCTCTCCATTAATGCTTACAGTGTTGAGGCAAACAATACAAAATGCTTCTACTTCAGTTTACATGTTTGTTTGTTTTTTGTTTACAGTTAGTCTTTCAATTTCATTTACTAATTAGTCCTCCATCGTGCCTGTATTTACTCATTTAACTGTTCTTGAGGAAAAAGGAGTTGAAGTGGAAGATAACAGCGTTGCTACTTAGTGAAAGCACATTCTGTGCTGTTGCTCACAGACAGTAAATAGACATTGTCTTGCCAAGTCCCTCTCTTTATTATTTGCTTTGCCCCTGTCAGGCCCTTTGTTATTTCATAATGCAGCTCCACAATGCCACTACACCAGTCACATATGCATCAGTAGTCTCCAGTGGGAGTATTGTTAGGTAAATGCATATTAATGAACTTCCCTTTGAACAAGTGCACTGACACTGGTGTTGGGAGATTTATCAAGGCAGTGAAGGACATTATGTCCCTTTCTTTAAATGCTGCCTTATTGATAGTAAAGGAGTAAAACGTACAAACTGAGAAGATATCTTTTACTTTTACAAAGTACGTGAGTGGACAAAAGTCTTCAGCTCTGATACTAAGGCTCCAAGACATACCACAGTCCTGCTCACTTATGACTGAGACTGAAAAACTTTACTAGAAACAATTTGATACACCAGTTAAACCCAAATGAAAATGTTTATTCTAATTAGCTCAAATATTAAATGCACTAAATTGTTTTGTTTCAACACTCCAGACATTTTGTTTATACTCCCTTGACCTCTTAGCTTTTAGGCACTCTCAAATAGTTTTGGTCATGCTAAATTCTGATGTAATTAAAACAGTCAGACACACAGAATGGTTTTCAACAAAATTACATTGTCATATCTGAATAACACAGGGGACTGGATTTGTATGAACGGCTAAGAACAGGTAAATAAAACCTTTGATTTCATTTCAGCTTGAGTGTTTCTTAACAAAAGAGACAGAAAGACAATGGATATCAAAATGGAAATTGCCCTGGCTGTTTAATTGGATGGCCACTTTTACTTAACTTATCTTTGCAGCCCAACTCATTCACTGGAAGTGAGCTTTTCCAATTAGAGAAAATAACCATTTCTTCTCGGTTCAAAAGCATGTCTTTTACTGTGGTATTTTAGTTATGATGGCGTGTGCCAGTGTAAACAAATACGACACTCAGCAATGTCCTCTCTTAACCCTGCTCGTGTCTGTCAAATGTGCTTTTGAAAATACTTTCCCAGGTTTATAAGACACATATGTCATTCAGAATCACACTTATCTGAAAAAAGAATGTTCAATAACATAAAACGTATACTTATTTATAGCTCAGAAAAATTATTCTGGCACCAACAGCCACCCTGGAGATCATCTCTAAGTAAGTCAATATGACATGAATCATGATGAACGGCATTTTTAAATGGCACACCGTTACAATCTTAACAATATTGCTAGCTGAGTTAAGAACAAATGATTTCATCCTGTATAGCCTCAGAATAGTGGAAAAGGCTCCTACATTATTGCCCATTTTTCCTGGAAGCTATAGAGACTGACATTAATCCCAACTGTCTGTAAAATTGAAGCAATAAAAACCACAAGCAGTGGCATCAAATTTCGCCATGGCAATGCTCCTCAAAAATATAGATCCACAGACAAACAGTGATGTAGTTGATTGTTTCAGTAAAGATTCCTGTACTCTCTGCATTCCCTTTGTTGTACATGAGAGAGACATTACACCAGTGGTGGAATATAACCTCATTTGCTGCAAAGAGGAAATTTAATTAACAGAGCAAACAGCGTCTGCCAATATGCCTCCGTAGAGACTGCAGAGGATAAGAAATACCTTTCACAAGAACCTGCAATACTGCCTTAAGACTGGACCAACAGTTGGACACATGGCACTAACCCTCTGTGAAGCTTTTAATTCGCCGCTTTAAAACACCATTAATGGAGATGAATTAAAAGGTGCACTATACATACCATCACTAATGCACAACAGATCATGAGGTCATAAAAGCTGCATTATGGAGTTTGGACAATAAGAGCCAACAGTGTCCTTCTGCGCTTCAGCATCAGAGTAAAAACTCTTCACAGCCTTTTTTTTTGTCTTAATTTGTAAAACTGCTCACTTGACTTCATCGCTGTTCTTCTTTGCTGCTCTTGTTTTGCCAAAATAAATTGAAAAGTCTCAGAGGAGCTAAGTGTGTATTGTTTTAATACAAATATCGTTCATCTCATGGCCAAACCTGCTTAAATACACATAGTAATGATAGCTTTATTCACACTTCACATTAGTAGCCAACTGATACACTACGTCAACTTGCATACAAATATACTGAAGGGGACTGAAGAGATTCAATTTTTTTAAGAAAAGGTAAATAGTATTCCAGCTTGACTGTGTCTTAAAGGTGCAATCCCCACACAAATGTGATAACAGCATGGGTATCTATAGAGTGCAACACGTCATACTCTGAAACAACGCCCACCGGACAGGAAAACACTGTATGGAACAAGGATGTTTGATTGAATTAATGCATCACCTTTGAGCTTTGCTAATGACTGTACGATCTGTCTTGATCTTTCGCTGCCTTTACAATGTGCTAGCATCTCTCAACTTGTGTAAAAAGCAACACCTTTACATGGCAAGCAGCTATAGAGGTGGTGCTCTATTACCCATAGCCCATTTATGGTTATCATTATTATTACTCTTTGTGCTCTGCCTCAGACTCAAAATACTTCCAGAGAGCTTCACTGAATCGCTGGTGCTCTGATGGTTGAGTGGACTGAGTTGTTTGCCCTAGGAACTGTTCATGTGCTATCAAGAACGAGTAAAATACACAAAGAGCATGGACTGCATGGGCTGGAAGCACATCATCTCCTGTCAGAATAAGAAAAAGAACAATATTGCCACACTATATGTCACTGTATCTAGATTTTTTTTCTCATTCTTAATCTTTAATGCAACAGCATAATTGGTTTCTGTGATATTAAATTTATAGTTAAAGTGAGCAGCATCCAAACTTCAGTAAACAATTTTAAGCCTAATTTGGTATGAGACATGACTGGCCCAGTGGCAGTGTGCAACTCCAATTATGATAAGGATTAAGCACATGCAATCAAAAGATAGAACAAGATAATGTGCAAAGATACATTTGGCAAGCAAGCAATTAATTCGACAAGCATGACACCCTGCCTGCAAAAGATGAGGCAGAAGCTGATGTTTCAACACTTCAGGATTATTAATGGCGATGACTACTGATTTCTCCCTGTTCCTGTGAATTGGCCGCAGTCATCACAGGAAAGGCTGTATGATTTGGAGGAGCCAGACGGAGCTGTCAGGGAGTCCACTGCGTTTGGTGGTCGCTGTCTGTAACTGCTGTCTGTGCTTAGTGAACCCAGGAGGCTGAAACTGACCGAGTTCACAAGTTGATTAATGAGTATGCTGCCACCAGTTGTCAAAATCTGACACTGATTATGGAGCTTCAAGCTTCTTCTTTTTTTATTGATGAATCAATTTGGTGCAGAAAATGAATTATGATTCATACAGACTGGTCATGAACACACATTTAAAAGGATATGTGCAGCCTAGACCTAGACTTCTTGCAGAATTGGCTGATGTGACCAGATGAAACTCTGAACTTGACAGGCTGATGTGGCTCCTTGAGAAAACATAATGACAGATCTAGTGTTCACGTTGCAGGAGAAACGGTTTCAGAGTGGTAGTAGTGGTGATAACATATGTTGAATCTGTTTAGCTGCTGACTGGCCAACTGTTAGCAGAGATGATGAGATTAATTAGGAGTGGGATGGCTGCTGGGGGAGAGATGAAGCTGTCATTATACAGTAGGTGTTGAGTAATGATGACTGCCTTGTCTTTATCCTCGGTGAGACCGTCTCCGCCCCGCTTTTAACTCTGACCCAATTAATACCCCAGGTAAACAGGCTCGTGCCGCGGTCACAGGCTTTTTCCTCCTGAGATTACCAGTGAAATGAAGCTGTACATTTTATCTGTGCATCATGGTTGGAAAGTCAACTTGACAGAACACAGGGCACTTGATAAACAGTCTATCTAGGGCACACACTGCATAGCAGGCCTCTCAAGGGGGGGCAGACAAAACCCAAGGCATTACAGAGAAACCCAAAGCAAATTATCCTGACATGGATGAAACAATAGCAAATTGGACAAATGATATAATTTGAGTCATATAGGCCCCAGAAGAGTGAGGTTGTTTCTTGCACTCGGAGGGATTTGGAAACAAGAATAGTGTTTGATGGTAAAGGTCAGAAAACAAAGGTGGCTCCCTGCATGGTTTCCATACTGGGAAACACGGCGTCCCTGTGAAACACCCCAAACACCAGATGTATTCATTATTTTCTTCCTGTTTTGCAATGTGCCTTATATGAAAGGAATACTGCCTCCATTATTCAGGTGTGTTTCCTTTGGTCTTTGCTCAAAATACAGAGAGATTTGAGGGATTGTCTAAGGTACCAACCAGGAGACAAGGCTGTCTCATTTTCTACATGCTGTAAATCATTTTTGTATGTTTTGTATTGTTGTATGCTCCTCACAAATGTTACTACTTGACATCTTTACTGTCACTCAGCTTCAAGAAATATGTGCAAAAAAATCAATTTACAATACACCTTCTGATTCCAAACACGTTACGTCTCCACATGTCTTGCTAATTAGACTTGATTAACCAAGAGGGAATGGAGTGATGTAAATGTGACTTTCCACTGAAAAATCAATTACTTTTTTCTTTTTTTTTCTAGTCAGAGGGACAAATGTATTGAATAAGTTCAGAGGGACAAGGGTCTCTATGGAATTTGAAATTCCTTAACTGGTGTATGGATGTCTCCTTGGTGGAGGTGGCAGGTTGGGGAAATCTTCGTCTAGACTGAGTGTGCACTTTTCAGCAGGAGGGAGCCACAGCGAGTCATTAATCACCCGCCACTGACACTGAAAACCTTCTGCCCCTCATAAGGGCAAAATAACCTCTAACAATGAGAGGAACTAAGTGGCCAGAGACAATGGGATATTGCGTGGTAGTTTATGTTCCTATCATAAGCAGACCAGCCGGCCTCAGACGATGGAGCAGCCATTCGATGCAGCTCCCTGACTGTATACAGCAGCGGGGAGCGACATTACATGGTCCTCCTCAGTGAAGCGGCCTACAGATTCAAAGTGCAGAGTGGAACGCGTGTCGTTTCTCACAATGAATCTGACCCTCGATAGCATCATTACATGCACATTTGCGGTTGAGAAACGAAAATCGAGCTATGAGAAAACTGCTGGGTTTAATGGCACGAAAAGCGTTAAATATTAAACTTCAGCTAAAGTCAGGCGGCAACACTCCCCATTCCAAACATTGTTGTTTTTACTTTTGATCTATTGCCACAAGCACACATGACATGGATTACGGCGGACGCAGTACTCAGATCATTTACTTTACTAAGTAAAAATAGAAATTCCACACAGTAAAAATACTTTGTTTTTAAGTGAAAGTCCTGCATTCAAAATGTTACTTAAAACGGCTATAATTGATGTATTTATAACAACAATGTATCAATGTAAAAAAGCAATGTTCTAGCCATTTAAAGAGCCAGATAAGAGTTGAGACCGAAAACAGCGCTAACATTTAAAAGAGAACGGATATTCGTAACTGCTCGATGTGTAAATAAGCAACTGTTTGAAGGTGACGATATGTCTATGTTCTGTCACAACGTGTTTCCATTGCAATGAAAAGATAATGTATTACAGGTTTAAGCAGTATTATTAACAAATTGTACTGAAAATACCAAAAGTAAGAGAATGCAGAATAATGGCCCTTGTGAGTAATACACTAACCAACTACAGCTTTCAGACAGATACTTTAGAAATGACATAGAATTTAAGGACATTTGAAGTGACATAAAGTCTAAAGACTGAAGTAAAGTACACATACCACATATTACTTGGTAGAAAAGTAACTATGAAGCTACTACCAGTAGCTGGTTAGCTTAGCTTAGCTAAAAAACTGGGGAAACAGATGAAACAAGACCATCTTGCAACAGGATGACACCAGCCGTGACGCCACATCGGGCCAGGGGCATAAAGTGTGCAAGCCAGTGGCCCCTTTCCCTCTTACCCCAGCCCCCTTGCACAAACTTAGGAAAACAATGTTTGAGTCAAGCATGATGTTGTTAACACAGAACAGAAGGATCCCAGTCTCTTCCACACAGTGAGGCATGCAGCGTATTAATTAAACATTAGTATGCGGTATGGGGCCGATGAACGAATCGATATTTGGACTGAAGAAGTCGGATCAGTGTATCTCTGTTCTGGTAAACCAATTTTTTGTTATTTAAATCTTCACAGAGCCGGGCTTGATGCTTCCCCCTGTTCGCAGACTTTGTGCTAAGCTAAGCTAACTTGCTGCTAGCTGCAGCCTTATAATAAATGGAAAGACATGAAAGTGGTGTGGATCTCTCCCAAAAATACGAAGACGCATATTTCGCTAAAATGCCAAACTATTCCTTTAAATGCAGCACTTGGGGAAATGTTACATTCCACTATTGGAGATGGATGACACTTAATTTTTCTTTTAATCATTACCTTGCCAGAGACATCATATTGTCAAAGATTATGAGACACTATCGAAGCTTTTTTTTCCGGTCTGACAACAGAAGTGAATCATATTGAATTTCAACACTCTCATATTCATCATTTCCCTAACCATCTAAGTCTGTATTAGTGAGCACACACAGCTGTCACCAGAAAACAAAAGAGCTGAGTTTGTTCTGCTCCCTAAATTGTGTTGTCAGTATCATCATACACCTCTTCAGTGGCAATAAACTGGGGGGGGAAAGGACAGATTTGACAGTGTGAGACACAAGAGTGATTTTCGTGGAAGATGTTGTGGTATCAGCAAAACAGAGAAGCTTATTTGATTATAAATCCTCAAACACACAGTTGTATATCCACAAGTCAATTCATTACTTGCCAGCTGGAAAACGGTAACTCATTTAAATATTTGGTCATGTTTAGTGTTTCCCAGATGTAATAGGAGTGAATTGTGAATTCTTAAATTAAGAGGTTTTCCTCTTCAATTGACTGTTAGTCCTGTATTGCAAGCTCACAAGAAACTATAGCATGAATGATTAAGACAAAAAAAAGAAACAGAGAAATGGGACCTTCAGCTATAACATGCATTTGCATCCCACATCTCATGAAGGCCTGAAGCTGATTGATTAATAGAGACAGAGCATGCCAAGCCAAATCAGGGGTCCTGCGCAGGTTAAGTGGTGCTAAGATTGTTTTATATAGTCTATGATTGGAGGATAAGGAAGGAGAGTTTGATCTTCCAGACTTGTTGACCCTCTAATCACGGGGGTCTTTCGATCCAACCTGCCCCAACAACTTCAATCAGACACACTCTTGTGAGTTTGAAACTGGCAGCAGGGAAAAGGAAACATGAGCGGGGGAGGACGATTTACATTTTTAGATCAGATAATCACAGGAATACATATACAGGTATGTATTTCAAAGATCTGCATTATGCTATTTTCATTACAAGTTTTTAGCTAATTGATTCAAAGTCTGAAAAACTATGTGACGATTTGTTTTCAGAGCTGTTTTTTAAGGGTTTTCAGGAACAATTAACTGTCGCTAGGCATGTGTGATGATGTGAGGTTTAGGACTCAAACCTCTTGTCATATGATTGTGATTTGCTGAAAAACTCCTATACCATGGACACATTTAAATAACACATTCCTAGAACATAAACATGTACTCTTTTATATTAGAAAAAGACACAAATCGCAGTCGTTGAGTTTACACTTAAATGTCAGAGAAATAATCTGAATAACCATCTGAGATGAATACACACTTTGTAAGCAACTAAGTGATTTTAAAACCTGAAAATGTGATATGTAAGTGAAATAGCATTTTCAGCTCAAAAATATTAGTAAAATCATATTTATGAATAAATAGTTGATCAAGAAGTACAAAGGTTTTATGTTTTTTCTGTAATTTGTGCCATACAAAAACTCTCCAGAGTGCAACATAATTATCTACATCATCAAAAGCAATTATGGATGCATAAATTGAATGCATGTCTACATCCCCATTGTCCCTGGCATATTTGTCCCTTGCACAGATAACACAGCATTAACATTACAATGGAGGGGGAATAATGGAGTTGCCCAGCTGGGGTTAAAGGGACATGACAATAACTGTGACAAGCCTCAGTCAGATGCTGGGCACAAAAAAAACAAAAAACTTTTCATCCCATTCAAATGTGGGCGTGTAGAGTCAAATGAATCACGGACATCATGGCCTCAGGGATGAACTGTCATGCTAAACATAAACTTAACGCCAACAGAAGTATACTCAGTACCTAAAAGAGAACGTCAGCATTTCAATGCACAGGTTTTCACATTAAGGCAGCTGTAAGCCTTAACAGTAAAATAAACTATTGTTCTAGTTGTTTATCTGGCAGCAATGCATTATTGTACTGTATACTGCTTTGTACAAAAGACTCAAATGCCATAAGGCCAATAAATAAACAATAAAAATGAGCCCGTAGGCTAATATGTTTAATTGTTAATATGAGTAGGCACCAGTAAAATCATCGGCTAATGGAATTTTTTGTTTCATTTGGAGGACTTTTTGCAATGTTGGCGATGTTAGCATTCTTCAAAAAAATCTAGCATCTGGCAGTCAAAGTTAGTCTTTGCTGCGTTTAATCGTGGGAACTAATTGATGAAGTCAGTCTGCAATGTGATTACAACAGCTTTGGAAAGACGTTTGTTGGTAAATTCTCTAGTTTTGTAGTTAGAATAACTTGTCATCATATGGAGCACCACAGGTCAGTCAGACAGGCTTCTTACTCACCATGTCAAACATAAACATCAATCTTAAGTCTGTTTGTTATTGTGTCCAAGACACAACTCACACAGACTGCAGTTATTTTGCAAGAAAGGGACAGAAATATGCCAAACACAGCTACTACTTAATAAATGAATACTATATTCAATATTTTGACAACAGTGAAGAAGGAACGGTAACTGTTTGCTATTAAATAGAATTATTTTTAAGCCTCTCGAGACTCTCAGGAATTATTTTTCTCGTCTTTTATCAGAGGACCAAATTCCTCCACGGACCCTTAAAAGAAAGAGTCCCAAACTGACTATTTTCTGACTAACTATAAATGATTTTGATTTTTTAGACACGCTCCGCCGACTTCAAGTCAACTGTCTAATTATTTGTCAGTAGAAAACTCCAGGCTGACCATTGCTTCTTAAAACGTTTCCTTCGCGAGCCTGCAAAGATAAAAAGTAAATTTAACAAAAAGAAAACATCAATTTGGAAATGTTTAATATTTGAGCTTGTCATTCAGAAGTTGGTATTTGTCAGACAGTGCAGAAAACTGAAATGATGGATTGTCAAACATCAATTCGTCCCCTGATCCAACATCCTTATCCTCAATCAACAGGAAGTGATAAACATCTCCAAATGCTTGATCCACATTAGTATCACAGTCTGCTGCAGTGACTCATTTTAGGCCTTTTTTCCTGAGCTGCAGTCAGCACACCAGGCCCTCTTCTCGTCAGCTGAGACACTCTGAGAATCCCTGGCAGCTCATATATCAAGGGACATCCTCACAGCAGTACTCCTCTTCCTTTTTCAATGCACAGGGTAAGTATTTTAATTAGTTGGCTAATTGTCTAAGTAATTGGAAGACAACTTAGCTCAAAGAGTAATCAATCTCTACAGGGCTGTGTTCTATCACATCAAAGGATCTGTAATTAACACTGCAAACCATGGGATGGTCTTTGACTGAGCTCGATAGCGTGGAGGCGTATGATCACAGATAACACCGAGGTTGAGGAGACAGATCTGGGAGGCCTCCAATGAGCATGGAGAGGTGTTATCATTTAGACACAACCAGAGTCAGACCCAAACACTTTAAAGGCAGAGACAGTCAGACCTTCATACACTGGCTGTGATGCAAGAGTTGCACTCTGCAAACAAGAGATGGATAAAGCCACTGATTAATGTTTGTGTGTGGCTGACACACATATGAGCAGCTTTTATTCTTTTAAATTTTGGAAAATAGTGTTTTTATTGTCAATAAAAAAATATATATATATGAATGAATGTTCAAATGTACATTCTTTCCTTAAATTTCCCCAAAGAATATCTGTTAGCGTGATTTTGACAACAGAATTGGCAATTCATTAAATGTTTTCATATACAGAGTATCAATTTCACTTTGCAGCAAAGCTCACGCCAGGCATTAAAAAAATTACACATTTGGGATGAACAAGACTAATCACGTCTCACATTCATCCATTTGAGGCCCCTTAATTTCCCCGTTGTAGAAAACAAGACGTATAATGAACAATTATACATAAAGTTAATTTCAGTGTTGTGTAGAAGACTTAATTAAAATTACTAATGAAAAAAGGGACTGCGTGCAGTGTGGAAGTTTATCCATCAATTTCAAAATAAGTGAATGCTTTGTCTTCATGGACCGTAATGAAAATGACCTAAATGGCAACACACTCTATTTTTTGTTTACAAACAATCGTTATGAATAAAATGAGTTACCACAAACCCATCTTGTTATTCATTTCTGAGAAGAATTTGACATAATTGGCCAGATTGTGGAAGGAAACAGCAGCTAAACATCAATACCATTACATTATTTTAGGACAACGTATCATATTATCAATTAACAAATGTATTCAAAATGCAGAAATAAACGTCATGCTTGTGGCAGCAGCCTAAAATGGATAATTATGATGAAACATCCAGAGGAGAGCAGTCATTGGAAGACATGATATTCCCTGAAGTGATCCCCTCCCCCTCCGGCCCCGCGCTCCCCGCCGCAAGGCACAATCCGCACAGTGGCACTGACAGATTGACAAATAAGGTTAATAAGTACTTTCCACCTCTCCTAAAGGCTAATCAAATATTAATCCTTGAGGTGTGGTCAGCAGAAAAAAACAACAACACAACAAACAATTGGTGGAGGGGAATTGATCGAATTGATTCTCTCTCGTAATGCTCGGGGTAGAGGAAGATGAAGAGGAGGAGGAGGAGGGGTGGGGGTGCTGAGTTGGAACTGTAGGAATTCATTTCAGACTGAGAACGGACAAATATTTGGTTATAAGCGCTTAAAGCAATTTCAATTTTTAATCCATCTCCACATTCTGGTGGATCGGTGGCGCAGTTTATACGCCACATGCTCACAGTCTTGTGGGTGTGAGGTGTGAGTCTGGCTCTTGACCCTCCCCCCCCCCCCCCCCCGCCCACACCCAGACCCACCACACACACACACACACACACACACACACACACACACACACACACACACACACACACACAGTGAAAAACATTATTTTTACGTCATTCTCCATTTCACACTACAAACCTTTTCGCATAAATGCTATGAAAACTGTCTTTATAATTTAATTTGAAAACAATAATTAAAAATTAAATGGAGCAGAGAGTTTAGTCAGTAAAACAATGTGAGTATGATCCTTATAAATTCCCTTTTGCGCACACAGGGGCAAGAATCTAAATACGGGACCCTTAAAAAAAACATACTATTGGTGACAAAGTTGAATTTTGCACAATCTCTTTACCCCCTCGAACAGTTTTTCACTAATCGGAAGCCTCGGGACATCTCAAGGCCTAGTGGACCATGTGAGAAGAGCCACACACTCATGTACTGATAGGGCAAAATTGGATCCAGTGAGAATGCAAAGAAGCTTATCAACCAACACTTCCAGGCAGTGCTCTCTGCAAGAGCATATGTCAACATCATTTATTAGATGTGGCCAGGGACTAAATTATGTATGATCACAAAACGGGAAAAAAGGGGGGAAAAAGGATCACACACAGTAGGTGGATAGAATAATATTTGTAGAGAATATGAAATTATTAATAGAGGCCCTTAGGGGAGAATATTGGTTAACATTAACCAGTGACTCATTTGTAATGCTTCGAGTCTATGATTAATCATATTGGACGTTTCAGAGTCATATGTAGTTAAGTGAATGTTTTATTTGCTCCCGTTTTTGAGAACAGCATCCATATAATTACTGTCACATATACAGTATTTCTGTATTAATGTGTGCTGATACAACGAGACTTAAATCAAACATTTCCAAATTGCATCCAGTAAATCGAGTAAAAAAAAAAAAAAGTGGATTTGGAATTTAAAAACCTGTTAACTGTATTGCCTTCGCTCCAGTCAAACATATACTAAGTAGCTTTAATATTGCCAGATGAGCAATCTCTCAAGCAAAATACTCTTCAGAGATACTATGTAATTGACTCCACATCTAACAGTATGGAACAAATCCCACTAGCAGAGGGAGTTGACAAATTGCATTAAAAACACTCAATTGGGCCAGGATTGGATAGAAGCTCATGTTCCTCCTTATCCCATTAAACATGAAACAGTTTAATCTCTAAAACTTGCTGACATACGAGGAAACGCTTAAGCGTGCAGCCTGTATTTGATTTGTAGAGGAAAATCAAGGTACAACAACATGGCATGTGAACTACTTTGCGCGTCTGTGTGTGCGTAACATATGGAGACAAGAGCAGAATTTACACTTGCATCAACACAGAAATCGCATTATTTTAATCAACGTCAATTACAACATCGCTTAACAGCGAAACCGTTGACGTGCATATCATTTGTTTCAGCCTGCTCAAAGTGGGCAATATTAAAGAGACTCAAACTGTCAAATCATCCAAGTTTCTTCTTCAATAGCTTACCCGATTTGAACATGTTCCGCTTCTTTTCAAGACATGTAAACAGGTTTTGACATGGGTCTAGTTAAATATGTAAGACATGCTGAAAAAAAGGAAAGGGAAATGCCTGTGCAAAAAAACCTGTCAACACACAGTACCTGCTTTAAATCTGTTCCCCATTTCAGGCAATCTGTGGGAACCAGGCCTGTGGAGTCTAATCCTGTTTTCATCCGTACCCCCCCCCCCCCCCCCCCCCCCCCCTCCCCCCAACACCCCCCTCATCTGTATCACACTTTCAATTCCACTTGCTGGTGCCTTTGTGTGATTTTCATTTGATCTCGCTTTTAAAATTCAAAATCTATTCAAGTTTTTTTTTAGTTGGATTCACGCTGTTGCCGTGAAGCCCTATTTATGTTCTAGATTTGGAATTGCAAATCAAGAGTGTGTGATTTAGGGGGAATGGAAGTCCAAAATTCCCCGGCATCACCTTTTATGATTCTGTAGGTTTAAAATGTTAACAAGGGTGTTTTAGCGAGCTGATTTGTGCAGTATCAGCCTGTCTATGGCCGTGTTTGTGTGTGTGTGCAGAGGATTCTTTCTGCTTGTGGCAGACAATAATCATGGTAAACTCACTCTTATTTACTGAGTCTGCTAGTCTCTGGCACAGACGCACTGAGGTGTTTTTAATTCTGTCCCACATCCATAGTACTATACAGCACATACCAATAAACTGATATTCATATAAAAGATTGAATTCATTTCTTATATCAGTGCACCAAAGAAACTTTTTTTTTAGCATGTGAGCCTCTGTTTGTGTGCCTCATGGCTAGCTAATCGCCACTGCTCTGCTCTGCACTTATATGACTGTTAGCAGCTAGACGCTCAACCCTCACCATGTTGAGAGCTGTGTGGAGGCAATCCCTCAATCATAGATATACTCTGAATTTTGAATTTAGCAAATTTAAGAAAAAACAAATAAGCATTTATTGGTTTGTTTCTTTGTTATTGAACAGTCACGAAAGTAGTCATACAAAGTTCATATGTTTTGCTTTTTAAAAGAGCTTTTATTTAACTTTGCAAAGATTCTCTATACTCTACTTTATCAAATATCATCATTATGTGTGCTGGCATATTCAGGTACTTTGTCATTTTTCCATCAGAAACACTACCAAATGACACACTCAATTTCGAAACTGCTTTACATAGCTTTTCTTCAGTTCAGTAAAACTTTGCATTGTAGAGCAATATCATGCACTGCATTCATATGTATCCTTCATTTTGTCATTTTCTTCTGTATGAACGTACTGGAGCTCTGCAGTTGTGACACTGGACAGTTCTTATTGCAGCATCTCTTTGGATGTTTAAACCAAACATGCAGCGACACGCCTTGGTACATCATAGATGCTGCAACAACCATGAACAAACTTGTTGGGAGTCATCACTGAGGTGTTCTGCACTCATAACCCTGATCATCGCTCTCTCCAAAGTCTCAACAAACTTGCATAACTGGGTGACAACAATGAAACAAAAATACCAAGACAACCAGATAGAAAATAAACACATGGCGACGGCTGAAAAATAACCTTTTCATTTCAAACAGTGCTGTCAAATGTCAGCACTATATTGCATTGTGCAATCTACTGAAGAACAACCATGGGTTCTTTGATCAGAAGTATAAGAAGCCTTTATATCCATAGAGAATCTCCTTGCTACAACAGAACAGTATGGCTTGAGAGAACATAACAAAAGAATAAGCATGCACCTTTGGATTGATTTTCCCTCAGACTTAACTTAACCATTATAGTGATACCTATGGGACAATATCAATATCGATCAAATTAATAACTTCCCCACTGAAAGATCTCAGGCTGTGCTGCACCTGCATCTATTCAGAGTTCATAAGAAATAGCGAGAAAACAAATTTTGGATCTATTGAATAAATTCGAATGTGCATTTTAAGCAAAGAAATTTAATATTGCTGCCTCTCATCTGCTCTGCAAATAAATGGCTACTTCTGCACTCGGTTATGAATCTAAAGAGCGCATCATAGATGATCCACATTGGGCCGATTCATATTCCTGAATCACGGGCGTTAACATTAAAAGAGATACACTTGGTTGTTTTTCAAATGTCAAAGCCTAATAAACAACTGAATCTTTTTTTATGTGTGTGTATCTCAAGCATGAGCTTCACTCAGTATATGTGAGCCTTTGATCATCTTGAAGTCATGTTTGTTGTTGGAATAAATTATAACTGATAATCGTATTATGGGAAGACAGTATATCTGCTTATCACTGAATATTACTTCCCTACTCGATGCCCAGTGACGGATTAAGGTGAGCATTATGAACTCAGCCGTAACAAGCCCCACTTCCTGTGATTATCTGACACGAGATGCTGACAGACGCTCACTGTTGACATTTCTGTTGATATTGGCAGTGAAAAGGACAGCAGCGGCAGAGACTTACAACGCTTACAGGACTTACACAGTTGTATTTCCCTCTTTGTCAGCCTGTGTTGTAGCGTATCATCGGCAGTTGAATGAGCTGTGGTACTGACCTGACGTGACAGACCAGGATCATACATCAGCGCTGTTTTCTCTCTGTCATCACAGTCGTGTGGTCAGGCCTGACACCTGGAACAGCTGAAACATCACAAATGCAAAATGTAAAAGCCCCATTGTAGAGCAGCATGTCAAAAAGTAGTATGTGTAATGGATAGCATGTCACAGTGTCGCTGTATTTTTTATGTTGCAGTGTGATCCTAACCTGATTGGTTTCTGTTAAAAGTTATTATTAGAATAACACAGACCCTACTTACCATGAAATAACAGGTGAGGTTAATGGCAAATGATTTGTTGCATTAAAACCGCAGGTTTTGTACTTTTTTTTGCCTTAATGGATTTTATTTTACTGAATATTCTCTGAAAGCATACATAATTCTGTGTGAAAGCAAATCTATTTTTTCATGAATACAAAGCAATATTAAAAGCACAATTTAGGAGACTATGAATTAATAATTTTGTAACTTAACATGAAAAATGCACAATTATGAAGAGTTTCACTCTTGTGTGGCGTAGACGATCTACTGTATTATGTTATACTCTGAAACAAATCTAGTTGTGTAGGCCACGTCAACACAGTAAAAGAAAGGGACAAGTTAAAAATTGCAAATAAACATTCACAAAAAAAAAAAGAAAAGCATTTCATTTGTGACATACGTCAAATATACTGTTGGTCAATGCTGTTCAAGACTCCCTTCATAAAACATTGATATTTGCGTTATTGTAGCCCCCTCACATCTCCAGAGGACTCCTGTACCTACCAGTAACATCATACATTAAGGTTCACAATGGAAGGATAAGTCTGGCAAAAATGCTCAGTATAGCTGGACATTTTGGTTTACTCACATAGGAGTAAATAGTTCAACAGTTGGGAACTATTTTCAGCTTCAGATTTGTTGTGCTTGTGAATATCTACAGCAGCAGGACTGTGCATGTGGGAGTCGAAATAAACTACATGTTGAACATGTCAACCAGTGAAACAACGTGGCTCACTGATGTTTTTTTTACATTTTTTGGACAGCAATGGAGGTCCAGATCAATTCATTGTTAGCTTTTGTCTTTTCTTGTCTTTTGTTAGCAGCAATAAGACAAATATGGAATAATACCAGACTCTTTAATGTGCAATACACTTCCAGTAACACCAACGTCACTTTTGGCCTTCAACAGCCCACTAAGCCTTCCATAAAGTGCACCAGACCAACGACCGGAGACTAATTGATGTGTTTGTGATTGTAGCAGCGAGGTCTGTACCAGCAGCTGTGGATGGATCGCACATCTCGTCTGCCGCCAAAGCCTTTGCTGTCTTCCGATAACACTGTATCTTAATCATGCGACGCAATTTCACATATATAAAAGCTCTGCAGAGTTACTATAATGCTTTAATGCCAGTGTTATATACAGTATATGTTCAGTGTAGTCCCCAAGCATTTCCTACCTGAAGCACACAGTAATGGCTGTGGCAGCGGCTTCTCCCCTGACATTTGGAGGTTAATTTGCGTTAGTTTCATGGTCATCTATCGATGGGCGGTTCTGAAATTAGCATTCACCACGCTTTTTATTGACAGAAGTGTTTAATAACCCATCAAATCAAACAGGATGGTGAGCCAGGAAGCGCTTCTGTGCAGAGAAAGTATGCTCTATTCAAACTGCCTATACTGTGATGATTGGACTCTTGATGCTGAAGTTTCTGTGAATCCATTTTAGTAAATCACGCCAAGCATTGTGGCAGATTTATGCCAGGGAAGATTTGTTGTAGATGTTCTGTTGGGAGTGATGCCTGATGTTGGGCTAATGTGTGTGGAGGGATTTGCAGATGATGAACCTGCATGAGCTGCTTCAGACCAGATGGACCTGGTCAGTGTAGTGGAGACAGATTAGGGAAGCGGAAGGAGAGGTTTCTTGTTCTCACCACAGGTTTCCCTTTATTTAGACATATTTACAGCCTCGCTCAATCTGTTATATCTTTATTTTTTCTACCTTTACAGCATGTTCTGCCCTGCACACTGCCTGAGTTTACAGTGTTTCTCTTCAGTTCCTTTCACATCCCTATTCCCTAACTTTGTCACATTGCTTTGAGCAAGAGTGAAATTGTTTACTTTTGCAGCCTGACTTTTGCAGTTGAATGAATGATGATTTTGTTTTCTGAGTGGCTGCTGAGGAAGTATTGTAGGCTATGGAACAATGTACCATGTTCACAAACGCATTTGGAGAGGCCTTATTCCTCAGACAAAGTGCTCATATTAGCTGTAAAAGCAGAAGAAAATCATATGCATTTTTTGTCTAGGAAATTAGTTCAAGTCCATAAAATATATTTCACATATTTTTTTTGTGATCCCCTTTATAATTCCCAGCTTCCTCCTCCACCCTTATCTTACTCTAACCACTGTTGTGTATAATTTTACATCCACAGATTCACACGGCATGTCACCAACTCAGAGTGAAATATACTTATGTTCAAAGGAGTCCTAATGTGGAGTGATGGGTGGGCCTACAGTAGCCTCAGAACCGTTGACACACAGCTGTCTTTGCTATAAATCTTGCAAATCCACTCAAAGAAAGAGTGGTAAATTGCTTCTGCTCTGAAAGTAAGTGTAGCAAGAATCTTCCTGTGTACACCAATATTGAGCAAATCATTTAAATCCAAGGGAGAAACGCAGTCAGAGCTGCAACTGCGGTTCTAATAACACGGAGCAATTATTTTAGATTATGTGTGTGACCAGAATGTAAATAAATAAACAAATGTGACTTCTAACGTATAGTTACTGGACAAGGTTAATCCTGCAGGTTAATACATACAATGCATTCCCCTCTTAATAGCATGCATGGCCTTGTCAGAGTTCCTTTATCTACAAGCTTTGTCTGTGAGGCTGTTATATAATTATATCATTGCATTTGTCATTTGCGTTCACCCTTGGGGTGAAGAACAAATTAAAGCACTGAGTATGTTAGCTTTATAAGCAGAATGTCTGCAACACAAACCATAGCAAAAGTTCATATTTTCTGTGTAATGAATGTTGCATTATTTATACTATGAATTATGGATGAACTTGTGCAGACCTGAGCAGCCCTGAATTGGATGGCTTGTAATCAATCCTTGTCTGATGGACCTCTCCAACAAACAGTTATTAGTGGTTACTCTGTCTCAATCATAACTATACTAACTGCTACAGTGCAATAATATGAGCTATAATTACCTGCAGTCAAGGTATAAATTACACTTCTATTCACAGAAGATTCATTGCGAGTAATTTGAGAATAAATATTAAGATATTGTGGTGATTTAAAGATTGTGGCAACAGAGATTAAGTCGTAACTCTGATTTAGCGACATTGAAAGGATCACTGAAGAGAACCGTTAATGCTTTTCACAAAATACTAAAGAGAATGCACATTAAATGACAGCATCCTTTGAATTAATACACTTTGTAACTTCACAGGCAGTGGCATAAGCACTGAGCTGAGATAGGAAGGAAACATTATTCATGGTGTTTTTCATCCTAACTCCACTTTATTAGCTTATTTCATTCCCCATTCCCCTCATAGTTGATTCAATACATTTCCTATTTGCATAAAACTGTCCGGTAAGATTATCTTCACTTATTCGATCTATCCTAAGAGTCACCTTGTTCAGGATCTTATATGAATAATGAGATTTTAAATTGGAAGACACTCACACAGAGAATGAGGCATTTACAGTTAATTCATCTCATTGAGTTACATTGCTTAGAGGTATTGGAGGGTTTAGATTTTCATTCAAGCATCATATTTAACAGTGTCTGCTTCCCCCACTTTACTGCCATTGAAATTTAAATGGCCTGAGCCTGACAGATCCAATATTGCAGCCCACTGTTGCTATTTTCCTGGGAGCAAATATATTGTCAAAATCCGTATATTCGGAGAATGAGAAGGCAAAAAAAGAGTGATCACACGGAGCCCCTCGCCATTGTGCTTTCCCCTTTCTACAAATATTTCAAAAGGACCAAACCCCATTCTTTATTTGCCTATTTACAGAAACTGATACACATCTGAATGTTGCAGGAATGATTTCACATCTCAAGAATTAGCTTTTAAAAATGCTTTAACGATAGTAGAGTATTAGTCAGTGTTTTATGTAATAAAGACATTTTGTACAACAGCATCACATTCTGTTTTCCCATACATGCACATGCACAGTGATTTGACAGAGAGAAAAAGACAAAATGAGAGAGTGAAAAGAGGGAGGGGGGGTTAATTGGCTTTTTATGACTCCAATTAAATAACATTATGCATATACTGGCTTAACGGCTTATATGTGGCCTCCATTAACAATGTCCTCTTGATTGGTTCTTGGGCTTAAGGTCTCCTCCAACTCAGGCAGTGCTTGTCATAGTGTTTAAACCCATATGTGGAGAAAAAGCTGGTGACAGTAAGAGATTTTATATGTGTTTGAATAATTTAAAAGGAAAACCACAAATCGTTAAAAGATCAATGACCCTTTCTATACCGACACAACCTGCAATGAGACCGCTTGAAACGTTACCTGACGGAGTTGACAATTGAATCAAATAAATCTCATCATTAAGGCCGTAGTGCGCTATCTTGAAAGCAAAGGAGAGAGAACGAAAACAAGCATGTGCCTGTCCTGAAGCGGAGCTCCTGAGGTGTTAACTAATCTCTGGTGGCCAGTCTATGCACTGCCTCCTCTAATTGCTCCCTGTATTTCAGTCTGGTGTGAGAGCAGCCATTGTAGCGAGCGCCCAGTCAGCCCCCAGAGGTCTCACACCTTCATTATCACTCTTTATTGCAGAACCTTATACGGGCACTCGGCACCAAACAGCCTGCCCGTTAAAAATAGAGCCTTCTCCTCTCCTCTCCTTTTGGTGGTTTCAGTTTTAATTACTAACACAGAGCCAAAGCCAGAGTCCTCAACAGGCCTGGTGTTTTTTGTTCTCTAATTAAAGCGAGGATGGAGTTTATTGAAGGGACCCTGACTCTGCTCTCTCATCTATTATTAAGAGGGCAGGACAAATCATTTTCAAATTTATATGCTGAAACCTGTCCAGGGACAGGCACGGGGCGGTAAAGGTTGGGGGAAGGTGGGGTGAAATGGTGCTGAACACAAGGGAAGGTGGTTGAGACAGTGGAGGAGATCCTGAAGAAGAAGCATAAAATACAGAAAACCAACTGTTATGTAACACAACTCAAAGTAAAGGGGTGCTGTAGATCAATGCTAACTGCTGTACCTGTGCAACGATCCTGTGATGCTGCACACCTTAATTTAGACCATTAAGGGATGAGAGTCTGGTAGACCTGCACCGGTAGTATTAGCAAAGATAATGGCATTGATTGGAGGACCCCCTCTGTGTGCTCTGTGTAAACAGTGGGCATAAATACCAAAACAGCAGGGTGGTAATGTGAGAGCACAATGTCCAGCCAGATTGATGTTCTTAGAGATTCACTAACCCCCTCCGTCAAACATTCTTAATTGCCTAAACAGCCGCGACCCTGACAGCTGCACAGGTACCTCACTGAAAGAACAGAAAGACAAACCTCAGACTGGAGAGATGGGAAGAGGCAAGACAGCTGGCAACAAAACATCAAGTAGAGCAGTAAGACAGTTTAAATGAGACTTTACACATCGGATGTTTCTACGATGTTGAGCAAAAAGTCAGATATAAAACACAAAAGTGTCTATAGGAGACTAAATTAAATCAAATTAAATACATTTAGTCTATGTGTAACATAAAAATATTACCTGTGGCTTGCATCAGCAGAAATCATTCAACTCATAAATAAGAAAAATAAAACATTCTCATACTGTCAAACTGTTAAATGCAAACGAATGGTTTATGAAATTGCAACTATGCCTTAAATTGGTCTCTAACAGCCACAGTATGTGAGGTATCCGTGCTGAACAACATAACAGGGAAGAAACCCACATGGAAAATTAGCAACATACAATTAGAGAAAGAAACTCTTCACATCTGGTTTCTAACCTTTATAAGATGAATTGAAAAGGAGAAATAATTAATTTAGCCGGGTGAAGAGCAAGAGAATCTTCCCTTTGCCTAACAAGCAGCTCGCATCCTCAGGGCAATTAGTCACTGTCATATGAGGGCAAATGTAGAACCCTTTGCATGCTTGTTAAGTAAAAACTTACACAGAGGTCACTGACATGTGAGAGAAATGCAGTGTAACCACTGAGCTATAGAAGAGTTCCAGAGTAAACTGAGCCAGACAAAACTCCACCATTACAATAAATCTGTGTTATTTTAAATATCATACAGCTAAGTCTTATTGACCACAAGCAAAGTTGGTAAATGTACTGCAAGACAAATGGGTTTTGGTTCTCTCACTGATACTGATCACCTTTATTCATATCTGACACATTTAAGGCTGCTGGCCAAAACACAAGCCAAACACTTTAATGAAATGTTTTTTTAACACTATCTGCATGGAAATATTATGTAGCTTTGTTTACTTCATAATAAGGCATTTTAGATTATTTACAAAACACTTAGCATAAACTACCTGCAGCATTCTGACATGTAACAGAATCTGGACACTGCTGTTTTCATATCATGTTTCATTCTGTGTTAGGATTTTTTCACTCAACCCTTCATGTGCTGCATGTGCCTGACATATTTCCATCTAGACAATTTGGCCCAATGCCTCGCCCAGTTAACACTAAACAAATCCTCCATGTACAGCAAACTGAAGAATAAAGTGAATTTCACAGCCATTTAATGTGGGATTGTTTAATTTCACCATTTATATGCATTATAAATGTACATTTCTTTCAGGGGGGATTTTTCCAATACATACAGGGAGGGATATATAGGTCAGAGACCCTAGTGCCTTATCAGTAATTCGCCATTGCCTGGTTATTAAGGACAGCTTAGGTGGAGAGGGCTGGAGTACCAGGAGGGGTTAAGGTGAATTGATTGCCTGTGGACATGTTAAACATGACCCTGTCAGGCCTCCACTCCACTCCTAAAATGCACCAACCTGTGCCCCTCACTCCAAGTAATCAGCTGTAGAGGCTTTAATAAAATTCAGAAAGCCCCGAGAACTTCCCCCCAGGGACTCTACCAAGTTGGAAATAATCGAAACCCGCGGCAAGAGACATTTGCGCTGTGTTACCGTAGGAAGCATAACAAAATGCCTGGTGCTCTGAACCCTTAAAAAATGTTTTCAGGGAGAAAAAAAAAGTTGTGGTTTATGAGCGCAATGGAAGCACACTGGTTGTTGTTCACTGTTAAACAGATTGGAAAGTAATCACCAAAGTGTCTGTTCCTCTGCTGACTGGGTTCAGATGCAGCAGCTTGCAGCAGAGGGGCAGTGGCAGGGTAATTACGGGGTAACTTGGGCTCAATCTGTCTGTAGACACCCTCCCTCTTGGAAGGGGGTGTTTCCCTTGATTAGCCCGACTCAGGGTGAAGCCCCCTCTGCAAACGGCAGATTGAAGTTCATCACAGGGGTCTCAGCTGCCAGTATGTTGCAATGAATTGCTTGGTGTAAGAAGGTGTTGACAGGAGCAGCTGGACATCAGAGAGTGATGAAAAGAAAGGGAAATTCATGGAGAACCCAGACAGAACGGTCCACTGGGGAAAAGACAGAGAATTGGTCATCTGCTGGTTGGGAGCAGAACTGCAACCATTGTAGTCTGGCCTCAGGGTGTGTGTGTGTGTGTGTACAAGTCGTCTTTGTTTATGTGAGGCCTTCATTGTGGAGAAAGCCTGTGTTTGAGAGTTAAGAACACTGAAGTGTATGAAGTTCAGTCACGCTGATTGATTGGATCACTGCAGCCTCTGGCAATTACTCAAGTGATAACCACCCTGAAATAGATATTTAAGTCAAATGATGTCAACCATTCAAAAAATTATGATATGCCTGAAGCATGTTGATAAAATGACAATAATGGTGAGGCTGCATCCTAAATTTTTCTATTTTCTTTATGTCATCTCTTGGCAGGGCGAGTGAACACTGGCAGGAATTCATGTTATAAAAAGTGTTGAATGTGTCGCTGTTTAAGACGCAGATCACATCAAACCTTGTTTAGCATCCAAATTATAAATAATGACATCGGCCAGGCCTTCAGGCTGGCTGACGGCGACTCTAGGACATTACACACATGTGTCCATTGTCTCATAAGTGCTGCTCCCTAGCTCAGCAATGGTGACTAATGTTAGTGAAAATGAGAAATGAGTGTGTGTGTTTTGATGAATAGAGATGGTGCCCTAAGGTGAGGACAGACTATATTGGTGTGATTCTACCATTCACTATATTAATGAACTGCCTAAAGGTGCAAATTAGGTTTTAATGGGTGTTACTTCACTAGCTTGGTTCTACCACACATAAAGCCCTCTCACTCAATGTTCCTGCACATTTTGAAAAAATAAAAATAAAAAAAGCAATTACACTTTGCAGCCATTTCAGTATAATGCCAAAATAAAATACAAACATTAGCAGCTCAACTTCTAAAGAAAAAAAAAAAAGCCTATTCATTTGGTTATGACACTATGTTCTGACTCTTTTCCCTCCACACTTGAAATGCCTCAACTCATACTGCCAAATTTTGTCTTCCACCAGCTTACTGTGAACAAAGCCAAACCATTTTGCATGCCTGCGTGTTTGAACCCCTTCATGCTGTATAATTTAACGCTCTTTATTTTGCAGCAGGAGAATTTGGAAAGAGGAAATGTAGATTGCTACATTTCAAAGAAATAGGTGGAAAAGGGAGAAGTTTATATGCCTGACATGGTCTCTTAGCATACTTGACACCAGCCACTACTTAATTAGCTGCCATCATCTCTGAGCCCCGGAGAAAGAGCCTAATGATTAATGATAAAAATGCCTGAAAAAAAAACCTTTGACAAAACACAACATGTCATCCTGTGTCCTCTACAGACATAAACTACTGCTGTGCTCCTTGAAGCCAATAGAGATTATTAATGCTCACAAACCTGATTAAGCTCAGATTTGTTTCTGCTTTTCCAAACACAGATGGAATTTTAGGACACTGTTTGCATTTTTAATTTCCTCTATTCCCCCGCAATCAGAAACTGATAAAGGTATTTTTGACACACATAGTGGCTGACTGTGCAAAGTCTACAGGGAAATCTGAGGAGTCATGTTTCTGTCTGTATGTAATGGTCAGGTATTGCATTTTTCATGCTTTAATTCCTCTACTGAATCTCTGAGCATACTGCAAAATCAATAGCTTTATTGATCTATAACTAATTAGGGGAAGATAAATGGTTCAACTAAACAAATACAGGCTCCATAATGAGCCGATACAGTGCAAGATATATTAATTGACTTCTGCATAATAAGAGGCTATTTTTCAATATTAGACCCTGCGTTCAATGAGCACTAATGTGACTGATAGATACCTGAAGCTGGAACAAAACTGGAAGATAAAATAATGTATGTATGTATTTAGTTTACAGTTAAAAATATGTCTTATATCCACACCAGTATTTTGTGTGCTTTACGCCAGTGTAGCAACCAGATCCCATGGTAAAAGAATAAAAAAAATAAAAACACCTCTCTGGTGTGCCTCGTGTTGTGTGTAGTCACCAGCGATCAAAGGCTAATTAGTTTCAGCTGACACGGGGATGGCCCTCAGGTCAAAGATCATGACTGATGTTATGGAGATGATGGTGGAGAGAGGGAGAAACAGGGGAGAGCCCAGGGATCTGAATCCTCATTAACCAGAAATTGTTGCTCTTACATCAAATCCCAGACTAAACTTAAACCGAACACATTTCCTATTCTAATCACTTGTATAAAAATCGGAACATTGTGCTAGCAGCTTGTCCCTCGGTGTGTGTTTTGGTAGAAAATAGAAAGAGATCAGATTCCATAAATTTACCGTATGTTTCCCCAAGGGCTATTAAAAATTAAATGCGCAAAAATATACACTTTGCAGTTTGCATTATACAGTATTGCCAGGTTATTCCTGGTTATGAGTCTGCCTGTGAACAACATAGACGCATAACCAGGGGCTCCCTCTACAGGCCGACTGTTAACTCCAACAGCAGGCAGCTCAGTCTCTTACTGACAACATGCGCTCTCGCAATGCTTCATTTGTCATAGCAGATGTTCAAAACTATTTTCCCTGGAAGCCTAAAATTTGAAGAAATAAATTAATATCCCCTCCCCTCCCGTTTTAAGTCCCTCAGACTCAGTTCATAGCCTGCACTAAGTGCCCTTGTTGACTCAATTGGATTAGCACTAATATGTAAACACAGGAGGTAAGAGGAGTAATCCTCTAATGAGAGGAGGAAAAAGTGAATAAATAAGTTGAAATGCCATGCCTTGCCTTTAACTGAGGCATCTGTCAGGTAAGCTGGATATGTGTAGATTGAAAGTAGGTATTAAATGTGGACCAGGGGATATTCTGAGGTAAACAGTTGTGACCATTCAGTGACAGCGTAATTACTCGTTTGTAACTTAGTTGGATAATAGGAGTACCGCCTCAAGGGGATAAGACAAAGACTTGTTAATTATTAAAGCTTACATCAGCCAGGCACTAGAGAGTTGCAATTATTAATGTTGTTGTTCTTGTTTGTGCTTAAACACTACCTCTGCTGTTAATATGCTCATTAACCAAAATTAGTGATTTTATTACTCTTGATTTGGTTTGGGGTTTGTTAAACGTATCAGGGCTCAGCTGTCCTTGTTTACTGAGGGATGAACTCTTGTGGACAGGTGACGAAAGAAGCTTACTGATTCTTATTTTCTCAGATTAATTATTAAAAAAATATATTATATATATTATTATCTACATATTAATCATAAAAATTACAATTCAGAATGTGAACTTCTTGCTCTTCGTAGCACTCATTTGTGATGCAGTTACCAATATTCATTCTATTAAAAAAATATTTTCATTTAGTTTAATCACACGGATACACTGCAAGGCTGACTCCAGCATAGTGACACTTATCCTACTGCAAAGTATCACTCCCAATTTAAACATAATATTGCATTGCGCTCAAAATTAAACAAGTTGTGTCTAATTAACCAAATGTTCTCGCTCAAATTATCCAGTGAAGTCTTCATTGAAATGTTGCGCTGTTATAACATCCTATCCTGTGAGGGAAAAATGTTTTTTTTTAATATCTGTTGGATAGATAATCATGGCTCAAAATGTGAATGAGTTTCTGCAATTCAAGCCATAAATGTAGTAAAACATAATTGTATTCTCCAGATATCTCAACATTATTACTATGTAACTACAAAAATGCAATAATCTCGCATAACATAAATTAAAAGATAATTTATCAAGCGATATAGAACTGTTTCTTTACTCTTATTTAAGATTACAGCAACTCCACAATTGTTTTGTCTGTAAAACTCTTACCAGTAAATGCTCCTCTTACATCTTGCCAATAGTGATTTCAGGTGTCCACACTGTTGTTGCTGCTCATGTAGTCTCTCTAATTGGACCTGTCTGTTGATCGAGGAAAGAAAAGAGGATTTAAACACAGCATGCCTCTTATAGTACAGCTGTAAGTCTGGCCGATAGTTAATGTGTGTGACTGATTTATTATAATGAAGAATAATTAGTTTAACTAAATATATCTGTCTACAACAATAATGAGCTTTACTTTAAGTTTTGTATTTCTATTTACTCAACTCGTTTCCATTGTTCTGTATTCAGTTCATCACTTGAGACAGTGAGCCGTATCTCCTGTGACTCTTCATTGTGCTCCAAATCTATAGACCCTTTGTCTAATTTGGAGAAACCTTAGATGGACATATTCTTAAAATACACAAAAACAACAAAAAAAATTGTGAAAGTAAACAAGCAATTATATTTGTTCACTCTCCATTGTGAGCCAGAACCATATGCAGCTTGAAAGGGTGTTCCTTTTCTAATGGGCCCCGTGGGGACGAAGGGGTTAATTGATGCAGATGTTGATCGCTTTTACACACGATGCAGGGAGCATCTCCCCGGTGGCTCCTATTAGAGGCAGTTTTAATGAAGTGCTAAACAGAAGGCTTTCCTACAGTGTGGCCTGTCCTCAGGAATACTCAGCAAAGAAAGCACTTCACAGGAAAACAAGGTCCCCTATTGATTGTCATGCCAAATTACTGAATCCTTTCCAAATCAATGCTTATTTCTCAACTTATGGAACCTAATAGAAGACAACGTGAGAGAAAGTCAATCAGAGAGGTGTTATGTTGCTGAGGGCACATGTGGTTGTCGTGTGGAGAAAGCCGTTTTTAACCTCTTGATGGTAATGGTCCCAATAATTCAGTTACAACTTAATGGGTAAATCTCATAGAGGCTGCATATTATTTTGGATTTTAAAAATGGCTTAAAAATATTAATTTAAAATGATATATGGTAAGAGGTAAAATCTAGAAATTCACAATAAAGGGAATACATTGGGCTGCACAGACAACATATAAAGCATATACAGTAGATCATACCACAATTCAAATATTAATCTAATTTAGCTTTTTTATTTTCTAAAATTACACAAGAAACTAAAAATGACACCACATAATGTGGCCTAGTGAGTGGAGGTTGGTTAAAGTGATGGTAATGTAATGGGGCTTCTCACGCAGCGTTACCAGCCCATAGTCACTAAATTCTGCTCATTAAAATGACAAACCCAAACACAAAGTTACTCAGGCGTGATCTTCAGCTGTGTATGGCATCTGGCCCTGACGCACCTCCGCCCCCAACTCCCTAGAGCATCACACACAAATACACACACGCACATGCATGCACATGCACGCACACAAACACACACAAACACGCACGCACACAGAGTAACCCCAATCAAATTTTAAAACAATCAGCATTGCTTTCATTTCCAATTTAGTCACCTGCCACAGGCTCCTATTAGTGTCCACTGTGATACAATATTAGCGGTTTATAAATGAGGACGGTGCCGTCCTCCCCTTCAGTCTGAAGGAGTTTCTGCGTTTTCCCCAGTCAGCTTCCCACTCCATCCGTCAGCCTCTTCCATCCTGATTATCAGGAGACACCAATTTCAAAGAGACATCTTAATAGTGATGTCAACGTATTAATTAGAAGTGTTAATGAGCTAAAAGCAACCCAAATTAAATTAATACAGCACTAGACAGAGAGCGAAATTAGCTTCAATTTCTGTAAATGATTCTGAAGTGTGCACAACATATCAGCCTGTCTGAACATTCCCATCCCCCAAAGCTAATCAAGAGCTACATTGCAATTAGCTGCTTAATTAAAGCAACACTCTGCTCGGAAAATCCGGCACAATTAAGTAATGGCTGTTATAGCATGAAGACAGACTGTATTTTTCTTCTGGAGGAAAAAAATAGAAAACAACATATTCTATCCCTAATGGCCTGCAGGGGATTGAGCCAGCCAAGACGTGCCAGGATGGAGAGGTTTCTATCTTACGCTTCAATGAGGATCTTTGCTCCAGCTGGAAGCCTTGTGAATCAATGACAGCAAGGCAGATCAAACTGCCGTGCCCAGGGTTGCTAAGACATCTGAATTGGCACTGACTGGGGTGACTGTGTCCTAATCACCAGCTCTGTTTTATCAGCTCAACGGCTTCCAGTTGGACAGAGGAGCTCCAGACTATTGACACGTTGCACATATTTCAGCAGTGGACCTGTTACTGATCCCTGTGGCTGTGGACACTGTTGTCCTTCAGTCCCTGCTGGTGTGGCTGGAATTTACCAGCACTGAGGGATAAACAGTCTCAGAGCCAAAGGAGAAAGTGTCTGTAGCTTTATATTTGCATTTAGTTAAGATATCTATACATTTCATTCATTTATCACACACAAATTAATGTAGTGTTTTTTTGGAACCAGCAGTGACACGAAAGTGGAGCTAAGTACAACCGAATGCTGAATAAGACATTTTTAGGGGACCAAAATGTTACAATTCACTTTTTTGAATTTAAAATACACTCGTGAAAGGTTTAAAGTTGTAAGACGAAAAACTCCCAGACCAGACAACGCCGAGGTAGCGACCTGTCAAGCACAATGTAGCCACGCCCTAAATATTTTACTTAATGAACATCATGCTTTATTGAAGAAGACTCGAAAACCTGGGATTGAGACCATAAACTCATGTTTACAATGTTTACTGAGGTAATAAGTAGGGTCCTTTTAGACGTCTATACAATCAGACTTTGTTTTGAAGTCTTTAGAGAAGTCGCCCCCTGATGGCTATTAGAGAGAATGCTAGTTTGACTTCACTTTTCAGACCCACCGCCTCAAATTTCCTTTGTGCATTGCATTGTGGGACAATGGCATCCATCAAAACAACAATATAGCATTTTTCATAACAGTAACAGCTTTCAGAACCTCCTAAAGGTTGCAATAACTGCACCAACAGAAAACAAAATTGCATTTCTGACAAACAAAAAGCACTATGTTAAGTTCAAGTAAGGAACCACCCTGCTACTCGGTTATTTTCTGGTTTTTAAAAAGTGCCTGAATGAGTGGTGAGCTGTGATTAACAGTCGTCTCGGAGGTGGAGTCCAGGGACTGTGGTGTAAACGCCATCCTTCAGCAGGTGTAGGCCACAGCAGAGCATATGCCGTCAGGTAACCAGGCTGGTTTGCTCTACAGAGACTCCACTGTGATCGTTTCCCTGGGCCTGCTTCTGCTGGGAACCGGTGTCGATCACAAACACCATCTGCCTGAAAACAGATCTGCCTGTTTAGAGCATTTATCAGCGGGTCAAGGAGTGGTGCCTTCCTCTCAAAAGAGCCCCACACACCTGCTGAAGAAAACAAAGGGAGAAGGTGCTTTGCACTTCTTTTATAGCTCATTTCTTTTTTAGGAATCAGCCATGTAAACATAAAACAGTATAAGCACCAGGCACAAGAGATGGCTCAGATCCCACAGTGCTCCAGGATACCTTTCCCTTTGCTGAAGAGAGGAGAAAAGACACCTGAAGTGTTTGACGCTAAATTAGCTTTTCAAAGACAATAATTAGACTTCTTCCCCTAAAGGTAAATTACCTGCTAACCAACTGAACTGTGTTCTAATTATAGGATCCTGCCTCTGAGCCATTGCCAAGGATCCTTGTTCCTAGCAAGAAGATGTAAAACACATTAAAAAAAATATATGCTGAAGTGGTAAAGCCTACAGAATTCAGAGTGGAAACATGTTCTCTAACACAGAGCTGAAAAACTGACGGATCACTTGCATAGCTGCAATAACCTTTAGAGGATTTAAACAAGATAATTTCATACAGCAACCAGATGGCAGCTATCGCTCCTTATGTGCATTTTGACAGAGGAGGTTGACTGAGCAACACTGGATGGGTGGCAACTAGGTACTTATCTGTGCTTTGCATATTTTGCAGTTGATGTCATGACACTGCAAATTGATTTGTAAGACACCCAGTCAGTGGAAGGATATTGAATATTTACACTCGCCATGTAATAAAACCTACCGTGTCTGTGATGGGGAGGGACACGTTGGCCTTTGGGTCTAGGTAATTTCTCATTGTTCTGCTGGGTTGAGTGCTGAGCCTCCCGCAAGGCGGCACTGTGGCTGTGGATCGCTGCAAAGCCCCTAGCAAAGGGCCACACATTTGAATTCATCACCCGTGCTGATAGCCTGCCACTAATTAATATGTAAATTGAACATTGTTTGTTTGCTGCTGTGTCAAACTTTGATGTGAGGAGCGGCTTCCAGGTTAACAGAGATTTAGTGGAGATTGAGGGCTGCAGACCTGCCACATATCCCAACCAGCCTGTGATCTAATATTTTATTTAAATACATCGACTAATGCTGTATGTCTCCGCAGCTTAGAACCTGGGAGACAGGCTAATGATATTTTATTAAGCCAGAGTAATTGAGGATCCCATCAAAATATGTAATTAAACACTTAAGTATAATTATCCAACACAGTAGGAACCCGAATGAATTAATTAAAAAAACGTCAATACATCAATTTATTTGAATTCCTTTGTCCCTTTTCTACTTGTAATAATTAACATTTTAATTGCCTTAATTTGTGATGAGTAAAAGAAATTCACTCTTAATTCGACACCAGTAATAAAGCACGAAATTTGAGCTCACAGGAATTTATTCGCAGGAAAATGATGATGAATGTTAACCACATACAACTCATTACAGCCGAGAGAAGGAAAAACTGCTAAAATTATATATATTTTTTGGAGTAAAGGTGGGGGAAGTGATTGTGATTGTGTGTGTGTGTGTGTGTGTGTGTGTGTGTGTGTGTGTGCGTGCGTGTGTCTTTTCTTGCTTGCTTGCTCGCTTGCCTGGGTATATGTTCATTATCAGCTGGCTGCCTGGGTTTGATGCATACCTGGAGAGCAACTTAATATCCTCAGGCCACTACTACATGTCAGGCCATGAGAAAGATACACACACAAGACAGAGGAACATTTCTGGCCCCGGTGGAGCCATTTACCTTTCTCCAAGTAGGTTCAAGATATTAATTAAGATAAATCTAACTCAATTCACACATTCTGCCATCTGCCTATTTATCAGAATTATGTTAATCATTTCTTTAGGGCAGAAGAATTATTACCCATTTTGTACGTAATTCGTATTAACATTCAGAACTAAATGATTCTGCATTCTGTTCCATATGGACTCCATACACCGTGACATCTTTTCAGCATACACTAGTAAAAAAAGTGACACATTCATAAGACAGCGCTTTCCCTCTGGTACTCCCACAAACAATATGGAAATGTATCCATTCTAATCATACACAGCCTCTCAGGATTTATTCATCATGATGCACCTCATGCGTTTGAACAGCTTTAAACAAAACAATAATGTTATGATGATCCATTCTGTCTCGGTGGCTGTGATTTGATGTGAGTCAAGGCTGCTTTTTTTCTTTTTTTTCTTTTGGCCAATATATGAGCTAGTTAATTAAACTCTGAGGAGATAATTAAGATGAGACGGCTGCTTGAATCACTCCGGTCATTCTGCCATTATCTGGGGCAGGCCGACAGGTGGCACAGGCCTGCATCAGGTGACAACTCAGCCAACAGATCGCACCATATGATGGTATGGGCAAATTTCAAAGCATCCCCTGGTGCAAGACACACTGCAGACACACATGTCATGCAAATCTATTGTAGTTTATAGAGTTGTTGGACTTGATTTCAGCTTTAGGTTTGTGGATGCTGCTGGCTGATGGCACGTCTGGGTCAGAGTCAGGAGGTGGAAAGAGAGTGCCTGGGCTAAAACAAGGCAGATCATACTCCTGCACAAGCCAAGGACTAATGAGGGTGAAGACGGGGCCAGGCGATGCTATGTGATTAAATTTAGATCTGGAGGGAGATCTTGACCCATGGTGGCCCACGTCTAAGTGACATTTACCCAGGAGAAACACACTGCAGCTGAGGCTTATTAACCTTTTATAGATCTAAGCACTGCCGCCTGTATTAATTGGCAATTGGATTATTAAATTGACCAAATTCAGAGTGATTTGATCCAACAAGGTCTACAATGTGGAGGCTATTTTGAAAGGTCCGTTCTGTGACAATGTGTGCATCCGATCCATGTAAGAGGTTCAATCTTCTAAAGCAAATTATCTGGGAGAATTGTGAGTCAATTATAGGATTGCAACAAGCGTTATTTGAGGTAAGTCATTAGGTTAACTGTGAATTACACTGTCAATAGTAAAGAGCTTGAGTCGGTTCCTAGGAAATATAAGTCAGAGCAAAAATCTATGTCATGATGGAAATTGTGTTGACCACTTACAACTGGATCTGTAGTGCAGTGCAACAACAATTAATTCATCACTCTTGTTTATTGTTCAATCTTTTCCAGATTTAAGAACAATTACAGTGACGTAATCAAATCAGCTTGATAATATAATGGATGAAAATGTTGCTCTAATTACACTGCCTTCTTTCTATCAATAGATTCCAAATTGTTTATACATATTTTGTACCAATTCAACTCATTCAAATATAAATTAAGTGAATTGCAAAAGTGATGTAACCATAACAGTGATGCTCCCACCAGTATACTATGGCTTTTAAACAAACATATTTCGCCCAATTAATATTCTTGCTGCTGAAAGTGTGACAATAAGTGTCACAATTAATGAGTTGTGTTTTTCAAAGTCATTTTCTAATTTGTATTCATGTATTACCAACTTGGTTTTCGGAATAATTCTGAATTCATCTGGAATGGAAACTTCAACTTGACAATAGTACTGATATATTTGTGTGACTGTGGAGCCAATGTTTAATATTGTAGTCTGCTGTATACTGAGGCATCATTAGCTAATTCAGTGACATAATTACATATTGACTGCATTGTCTCTGATCTTATTGAGATTTCCATTAGCTTCTGATGTGACATTATTTTGTGGCTGGATTGTGTCAGATTTTATTTTCATATACAACAGAGTTCTATCAAACCTTCTATCTTATTGTTGAGAACTTAGTTTACCTCTTTTTTTTTTTAAATGGTATTATATTGTATATATTGTACCTATTTTAACAATAGTACGTATTTCATAATAAGGAAGGGATGATCTTTCAGTGGTATTATCTCCTCGTCTTCAAAAAAAGGAAGCCAAAAGGTTTCAGAATTGAAACATGCATGTTTAACACCTTAACAAATGGGCTGTCCAATCAGTAACTAAAGATAAGCTCCACTGATATTTGATAAAGTCTCATATATGTTCTATCATTTGATCGGTATTACATTATATATAAAAAGCATGTTAGAAGTGCATGTGAAGAATGTAATGTCAGAGTAGGCAGTAATGCTATTCTACATTCAGACAGAACAGCTCAGTGTGCAGGTTCTGTTGCAGGCAGAAAACTTCATCCCAGATGCAGATTTGAATCATTCGTTTAACTGTGATTATTATTTGTTGGTACACAGTGTATTTACTTCATGAGTCTAAAATAAAATAAAGAAGATGAAGTGGCTAAGCCAAATATCATCCATACAACAGATTTTCCCAGCAGCTCTAAAACTTGTTTCTGTCCCGTGGTGTTGATGCAGATATTCACTCAGAACAAGACGGCCACTTTTATGGACTTCTTACAGTCAGTTAAGATGACCGACAAGCACTGGGAACATTAGTTCTGTGCCACAAGTCCCATACATCAACTGTCTTGTGGCGAGTAAGGGAAGGGATCAACATATTCTAAATGAGTAGACATAATCCCACTGAATGTGGAGTTAAGCCATTTCATAATTAGCAGATTTTCTAATGTATGCCAGGCTTTAATGACCTTTGCAAATGAGAATGGTTGTTTGAATTTCCATCCTTCACATCGTTTTATCCCTGCCATATCTGCCTGATAGAATGAGTGCACCAGTTGATGATATGCATAAGCTTAATGAACAAGTGCACACACTTCTGAATGGAAACTGATGGGCTCAAGCCAGGGAGATTGGAAATGCATTTCCACACCTTGCATATCATCATCATGCCCATAAGTGGTGTCTCTCTGACCCGTTAACAATGCATTTCAAGCCTTTTCCTTCAATTAGGTACACTTCTCACTCAGATTTCGCTCATCAAAATAGCATTAGCATACTATAGTATAAAGATATACTAGACTCCTACAGCATCACAGCCTTTTAACTATTGTAAATGACAAAATGATCATTTGTTTAACAGTGCAGATGAAAATCAGGAGGAGCAGAGTATTGCCTGCTAGTTAATATAGTGTTCTCAAGAGTTCCTTGGTTCACTCTCACAACTATCAACATTGTTGTTTTCAGGCACAGAAAAAAAGCTCTGATAGGGTAGCATTTAGCAGCTTAAAAGTCAGATATTTCTGATATTTCAGGTGTTGGTGGAGACCCAAAACAGAGCTAAAAAAAGAATATCTATCTCACGAAACACAACTCCTGCTGGATGTGTAAATATGGCGAGCTTGTTAACACTAAAGCCATGCCTTGTTGTCACAAAATCTGTTGTTGCCGGTTTAAGTACACGCTTGGAAATAAATTCACAATGACTCCCTTTTAACTGTGGATGTGAATCTTATATTGAAGCTGTAATCTTTAACTTATTTTACAGCAAAGATGGTGGAGCATCTCATGTAGCATTAAGGTGTTTCTCCTCACTGTTTATCTGCAGGCAACATCTTATGAATTTATCAAGTAGCATAAATGCAAATTGATAATTGTTTATATACCTACTGCAGGGATGACATTCTGCCAGACATGCAAACATACAAATGATCACAATTTCTTAAATAGTGTTTTAT
Source organism: Anarhichas minor (assembly GCF_050575085.1). Classification (NCBI taxonomy): domain Eukaryota; kingdom Metazoa; phylum Chordata; class Actinopteri; order Perciformes; family Anarhichadidae; genus Anarhichas; species Anarhichas minor. The sequence continues at coordinate 18,948,248 of NW_027466453.1, forward strand.
TAGAGCATCTCTAAATGAGCATGGTTTGTTGTTGTTTTACCACAATCATTATTATAGGATAGTTTGGTATTTAGAACAAACTCATATCTTTGCTTGCGTCTCGGGAAAGATAAACATTAAATTCTAAAGTTGTGTCCAATTATACCACTGTAAAAGAAACATCCATTCCACATTAGCCCACAGGGGTACAAATTGTTAAAAGACATCCATGTGGTACAAACTATAAAACCATCAGCAATGAATCTGCAATTTGTATTTGCCTATCAATCTCTTCAAATGTAAGTTATGCAAGCAGCATAATGTACCATAAAGTGTGAGCCTATAGTAACAGCAGTTTCCGCTGCATAGACAAATTTTAGGATATCTAACTTGCTGGCTATGTACAAAACAAAGTTTCATCAAGTTCTACCACTGTCTGATGTATTAAGGGTTTCACAGTCGCGCTGCCTAACTCTTCCCTCGTCAGACGCCTGCAAGAAGCCACGTGGTGGGCTCTGCTAAAAGCCACCAACATTCATCATGGCTTTAATGCTATCAAACTCTAATCTGTCTGGGATTTCATGTGTGTTAACACAGCTACAAATGCAGAGATCAAACACTTCAACGGCACTACAAAAATGTCTCAATATATTTACTAGACAATAAACAACCTATTCAATTCCAAGGATTTGCATGAGAAACGTGAGCATTAGTGACACTGAACAGAGACAAGTCTTGCCTCTCTGCTGAGGGAAAGCTTCAAACATGATCCTTTGTCAGACGGGATGGGAGACACAGAAACACAAGCCTCTCGCTTTTTGGCAGATCTGGGCTCACAATGCCATAGATTAGCAACAGCCTGACCACAGAGCTGAAATAAGCTAATTGCTTAATTAGTTGACCCAATTTTTTAAGCTTCTTTTAGCATATTAACAAGAGCTATGTAACAAACAGTTGTGTTTCACAGAGGTGGTGTTTGTTTATGGAATTACAATAATGAGGATCAAATACAAAACATACGGTCAATGGCACTCCTTTTATGGAATCTCTGCTTTAGAAAATCTATTTATTATTTGAGTTCAGCAACACTGAGGCGCTTTCTGTTTATGTAAAACTCAATTCAGCCTTTGTCTGATGCACATGCAGAAGATCCTGCTGCTTATTTGTCATTGACATTAGTTTGCGTCTGCTATCCTTCTATGCTTTTGTTTGTATGTTTTTTGTTGTTGTCTGTTAAACAATTAAGCTGCTTTGGGGGAATAGTTTGACCGCCCTCTCAATATTTCTGGACATTTGAGCAACGAGGGACAAATGAGTGAAGGGAGAAAAAAAATCTTATTAGATTGAATGATGATTGAAATGGATTAATTTACATTTTCAGCATGCATACTTTACATACATGATCTTTGCTCAGCACAGGGAGTTCTGGGCAAAAGAGCACTATTTGTATGAGATGAACTCATCTATATGCTAATTCATTGGCATGTAGACCTGCTTCATTCCTTCCATTCAGGACTGTTTACCTATTAGCTCTTATAGATGCAAAGGGAATTGGCATATTAAAACCAAAAAGCTAAGGAATACAGAGCATTAGCAGTACATCACCTCTTATTATATTTATATTAGGGTGGCATTTCTGCCCTTTGTTTAAGCTGAAACAACAACTTCCAAGACACTTATTACAAATAAAATAAGCCAAGTCTTTCACTTACCTGAGACTTGTTGCCCCTGACAAAGGCACAGTGGGTTTTCAGAAGTCCTTCAAAGGACTAGAGCAGACTACACTATACTGAAAACCATATGAGCTCTCCTGATTCAAATGAGGAATGATCTGACCCTCAGAGAGGGAAAACTACTTAGACCGTTTAGCATTTCACAAGTCGATTTCCAGGTTTCAAGGAGCTACAGTATAATGTTGTGTGCATCAGAATACAATTTATAACATTACATAGCACAATACCTGACTTAAATGTTGCCTAGAAACATTAGCATGGCCCTATAAGGAGACGTTTGACGGATCAAGTTACAAGTGATGCCTAAATGCTAATGTAATTTCATATGAACCAGGCTGAAAGAGATGTAATCAACCCATTCCTGATTCATACCACTGTTGTGTTTAAGAGGATGACAACCCCCTTTCTTATTGTCTATGTAATTCACCAAAATTGCCACTTACAGCCACTAAGAGCAGGATGTTTCATCTCCAAGCTTCCTCTGGTCTTTGCTACTCATCCCATTTCTACTTCCTCCAAAAGTGCCACCACTTCATTAACCTTGCCAGGCATGAGATAAGAGAGGCAGTGCATCAAAGCTGCCTGCCCACAGAGAGAACAGAGCCCTGCATGGCTCCACTACACAGCAGCCATCACACACACTGGCAGATACACAGTCCGCAAACCATCCAACGTGCAGAAAAGACCTTTTGTGTTCCAAACTGTCATTCAGAGCTGGGTTTTTATGTGTGTGCGTGTGCAAGACATCATTATGTTTTAAATTTAATTCTAAGTAGGGTGAAAACATTTGCTTGTTCCAAAGGTTTCAAGGGGATTTGATTGGGAATGGAACGTAAAATAATTGGTCTGGGTCAGACTCTTCATTGCTAGACCCTGCAGACACATATTTATGGTGTCTCATAGCACAGGAGGTCAGGTACACAGCGCTGTCATCATTACTTAAAACCTCGAAAATGAGAAAATTAAACAAGAAAAGCATCAAAGCCAACTTCAGCCCGATGAGTAATAACTCCCAACTTCCTCAAAGCATGAAAGTAGATGGTAGGAAATGTATTAACTGAGTCACAATATTGTTTTACTTGCACCACATACAAATCTCTCTGGTGCATTTAATCCCTCTACCCACAGTTTCTCAGAAAGAAGGATATAAATTATTTTCCTTTGGTGGAAACTCTAAATCCCTGTCTGGATTCTGTTAAAAGGCTTAAAATGTCACTAAATGCCAAGGCTGAGACTCCTGCTAACACGTAGGTCTTTAAGACAAGATGTTAAAGCGTTGAAAGTTACCTGAAATTGATGAGGTTAATATTCTTATCGCAAACCGAGGCTTCCGTGAGAGTGGATATTGAAAATAGCCAGGTAACCCTTCATATTAGAGGCTATCACGAGGATTAGCAGTATAAACACCAATTACACATTTAATTGTTTGTCAGTTGTATTTAGAAAGCCTGCCACAGTGCATAAATTAAAAGGATTGGGATATAGAGCGGGGGGAATTTGCCACAATATGGTATCATCATAAGTATGTATTTCAGTGGAGAAGACAAGGAAATATTCCCCAAATAACAAGTCAAACTGCTGAATGCTAGGCTGTAAATGAGTCATTTACCATGAATATCCTTCTCTATCCCTTTACGGCAAAATAAATTTCCAAACCACGTTATAGGCTACCAGTATGGAAGAGTCTGTCACTGAAATTTGAAATAGAGGACAAAGGGCCACCGAGCAAATAGGTTTTTTTGCGACACCATCCTCCGAGTTCTCTGCCAATGTGAATCAGAGGTAAAATACAGTGCATTAAGTCGACCTCTGAGGCAGCACAGAGGAGGGTAGAGTGAGACATTCTGCTATCTATTAAGACTTGCGTTATGTATATATTGTGTTTTGAAGGAATTTTACTGATCCACAAAACCAGCAGGAAAGGATAAGAGTGAGTCCCTAAGACCATGTGGTAAGCAACTGCAGTGCAGAATCTCAAGCAAGTTGAAAGTTGCTGTGCCGTTAAGGAGAAAGTCTGGCAGAATCCTGCATGCCCGCTGATAACATGGTTGGATTAAGGATGTTTAAGGGAAGTGAAAATTATTCATTTGAGATGGATGAAAGCTGCACTTGTCAAGTCTACCAGTCATGCACTTTATACATTTCATTTCCACTAGCCAGCATGCATAATTTCCCCTCAATGCAAATTTCTACACACTGAAAATTGTGAGCATATTTACCCCGCTGCCTTAACACATTCTCTGACACAGAAAATGGATCATCTCTATTGAACAGGGACCAAAACAATGCAATTTTGTTTGCAGAGGTGTGAGGATCTAATTTTGTGCAGGAAGATAAAGTCACAAGACTCTGTAGAATACAAACAATGGTTTTCATTTGAAATCATGCCGGAATCAAAAAGAGACAATGTTTGGTTGCCCTGCTCATCAGAATGACATACATGGAAATAATTTTGGCAGTTATCTAAAAAGACTTCACGTTTTGAGTGTAATTACTGGTTTTAAGTCTTAAAAGTCTCGGCCTCAGTGTTGGTCCTTGCCACTGAGTATATATATATATATATACATATACATACACTGTATATCTGTCTCTCTATACAAATATTATGATATCTCTGATGAGAATTAAGTCTGCAGCCTGGATGGCCAATAAATTAGAGGCACGCTTCTCGTTTACTCATCAGAGCTAATGAGCCTGATAAAATTACCTCGAGGATCATAATTACAGGCTAGTGGCAGAGACTCTGGCAGGGACTGGAATAAGACGACAGACACACACACACACACACACACACACACACACACGCAGAATTTAGATTGTGTTGGAAGTGGCAGCGTACAACAGCTAACCTAAAGCATCACAAAGCACTCACGTCTTATTAATAGAACAACAGACTAATATCAATGTGCACAAGCAAAGATTATACATTGTACATTTTCATTCAGGGAGCCTAAACAATTTAGCTAATGAGACCTATAGAAACCAGTGTTGTTTGACATCACCACATTTATATTTTAAATGTTCTGGATTAACATAATGTAAGGTGCTGAACAATATTACAATATCCACCTTTATGTCAGTTCAAACTGATTTTACCACCGTTTCATAAAGACTAAGCACTTCATGGGTAATGGCATATTTTAATGAACGATGGCAGCCTGGACACAAGAGCTCACCTCAGAGGATTCCATTTCATCACACATCCACAGGATGAATTGTTTTACTTATGAATATTAATGTCCCTCTAATTTGAGGCTGTTGTTAATGCTTGTCGCTAGGAGCTTGGCAAATCAGGTCCCATTCCTGTTAAAACCATGTATTAGACACCCCCCTGACACTAAGCCCTCGCCTTTGATTCTTAATTGCAGTAGTGCAAGCATTTGCAGTAGATGGGGCGCAAAGCTTTAATTAACTCTAATATCACACATTCAGTCTCGACTGTCACCCACATCATGCATGGCATTTTGTACCAATATCATCCCCAACTCTGCTCAGCTAGAAAGATTGTGAAGTTCATGATCACAATTTCATGCATCTCAAAATGAAGGATATGTAGTTTATAAGTAGCTGTAATATATTGACGCCAGTAAATTATCTTGATGTCGTTCTAAAAAATAAAATTATTAAAAGCATGCATTGATGCAGCTCTGTGATTACCGCACAGCATTAATGCAAAGGAGTCGCAGCATTGTTGGTTTCTTACTGAAAGCAACGTGTGATCTTGGCAGTCGCTGAATCATTGGTGAAGCTTGAAATATGGGAAGTGGTGTGATAAAAAGTTCAAGGATGTGTTTAAATAGAAAGATGTGTGCCAAAGGAAGCCGTTAAGTAAATAAATCAACCTCTCATACATAGTAATCTTCAAAGGATTTATTGGACTACAGATTTCAAGTTTAAAAATATTATAAATAGAGTAAAAGTATATTCAGAAACACTTAAAATGCAACATTACAGTACATTCCTCACAAACACTGCGAATGCCATTTTCACACATGAATGACTCCAACCAACCTTTGAACATTTTAATAGCTCAGGTACGGAGCATTTCTGATGCAGATATTAGTAAAGAGTAATGTTTAATTAAACCCGGTTTGAAGATAAAGAGCTCAATACAACATATAGTTTATAAGCCTTCCCCGGCCATAAGCTACTGCTCTACCTAATCCTCTTTCACATAACATTATTGCATCAGCACAGCTGAACATTTTTGCAGCATTTATAAAATTAGCAAAGAAATTAACTGTCCGTACTGTGGCAAATTGGATTTCCAAGTTCTTGCCTTGTGATACAGCATACCCAGGCTGCCACCTACAGTACAGCGGGAGAGAGGAACTACAGTCTGCAACAAGGCAGTTCAACATGTGTGGCTCTCCATTTTACACTCCACAGCCATTCCAACTAAATTGTCAAGGCGTTTTCCTCCTGCTAATATCCTTACAGGAAATTTGTTAAAATCCATTATTAAATAAATACTGAAATAATTTCATTTTGGATCAAGACTGTTGAAGGATTACACATTTATTCTAACTCATATTTGCATGTGGAACCGCCAGTGTTCCCTCTGTAATTTGAAAACCCTGATAGCTTATGTTTTTAACTCCCGACATCCAATTAGTTTGACCCAGTGCAAGTTGATTTACTAAAAATGAACAATCCAATCATTCAATAAATATACAGAATCTTTACATAACAAATATATCCGTGACTAAAGAATTTTTTGTGACAGTCCTCTACTGAAGTCAAATTAATATAAAAAGGTAAATGCACACATCTGCATTTCACGTAAATAAACTGAAAAACTATTCTGAAAAAACGTGACACCCATTGTGAAAGCAAAGCTTGAATCATTTAGGAATTCTAAATTCACTTGTGAATAACAGCAAAGAACAGAAGGTGAATGTTGAACATAAATACAATTTAAACAACTTTTAGCGTGAAATATTCTGAAACAACTAGAAACACGTTTCTTTGACATCTCTTCATTTGCCTTCTCATTAGCACACTATGCACTGCAGTACTTGAATGTAAAAACCTTGAAACATTTTAAAAGGGGGGATAATGATGTTCATTTAGTAAAATAAAATGCCTTCATTCCACTCGTCTTTTACTTCTTCGCCTGAACAGTTTTGAGATGGAGGATTTCCTCTTATTTTTGGCTTTCTTTACTCCTATTTATCAAAAAGATAGTGCATATTAGAATGATGCATTCAAATTGGAATATCATGTCTAAAAGAAAAAGCCTTTCATGCAATACTTACCAAGGTTCAGCATCATTTCATTCAACTGCTGATCCTCCTCCACTTCCCTGAATTTGATTAAAAATTTTTTTTTTTTTAAATAACTAGTTTAGCATTTAGTCTTATTTGCATATCAATGTGTAATATTGCGAGTATCGCTCTGCATTACTGATCACTCATGTAATGTACAAATGTGTTTTAAGGTGGATCGCGTTACCTCAGCCTGTCTTCATCCAGACCCTCCACTATTGCATTTCTGCCGTCCACTATCTCCACCAGTCTCTGCATCAACTTCTTCTCCCGCTGTTGCTCCTCTCTAGACTTTAAATGATCTGTAACATCACGTTTACACTTTTTAGAGCTGGAAAAATAAATCTAACAGAGGGGATGTTCAGAAGAGAGTCTGATCTCTACCTGGCTTCTCCAGCAGCCTGCGAAGTTCCCCCTCCACACCTGGCTGCTGCTGCTCCAGCTCCTGAGTCCTGGCTCTGAGATGTGCATCGAGTTATCACATATGAAAAAAGTAAACCTCGTTAATTATGAGCAACACATGCAGCTGAAATATTTTGAAAAATAAATTTGGTTCGACAGTTAATAAATTGGAATTATTTCTAGCGTTATAGAAAAAGAGCATAGGAACAATAAATACCATTGGAGAATATTTCAGGGCAATAAGTTAAACAGGCTGCAGTTAAAAGCTCCCCAATAGAATCAATTAAACCAATACTATGAGATGATTAACGCTGTAGAACAACTCACATGTATACAAGCTCCGACTCGTTCCGAATGTACATCTGCTTCTTTCGAATCAAGTTGAACCAGTCGACCATCAGTGGGTCCATTAATATATCTCCCTCCCCCTCTGGAACACAATGCAACATTTATTAATGTTGGTAAGATACAATTCGTGACCCGTGACAATCTTTTATGAAGTTCTATTATCTAGGCACTAATGTGTGTGTACATATATACATACATACAAATAAAAAATGATAACACCTTTCGACCTTGCAGACATTTCTGGAAAATGTGCATTTACTTTCCAGTTTAACGGAGTTCAACTAAATGTTTCTTACTTGTGAGCGAAGGAAATTCTGCAGGGACAAATGAAGCTCAGAGATTTCAGTGTTCAGATGGCAATATTTATCATTTTGGCTCAGTGCGCTCCTGATATCATATAATACAGTGACTGAGGTTATAGAGCAAGCTGAAGAATAATTGTTTTCATTCCCATTTAATATTTTGGTCATTTAAAAAAAAAAAAGTTATCATTTTATTCAATATAACAATCAAGAAGCCTCCCCTCATCCAGAATCATAACACATTTTATTTTGACTAGATCAACTCCTAGTTTTCATATGACTGTACTAGACACACAATAATACGATTGAGTGCAAGAATAAATGAGGTTTTGGGTTTATCTGGCTGCAGGATTGTTGAGATGGAGGGCGACTCCCCTCCCATTTCACTTCACTTACAGGACTGTAGCAGTCGATAATACACAGCCCTGCACCTTAGGTGTAGGTAACCCTAAATCGGATACTTTTATCTTAATGTAAACATTACCGCCATGTGCTGTAGAAGATATGTACAACGGTTAAGAATTAAATTAATATACTGTGTAGTTAACATTATCAGTCATCCCCACTTTTGGTGACTAGACTTTAGCATAGAACATAACTTTCCTTTTTCTCACTAAAAGCTTGGGCAATTATTTTATTTGACCCCGGGTTCAATTTATTTTCTAAAACACCAAAATGATAAGTCAATAAGACAACTAACTATTTCAATAACTGATTCATCGCTTACATAAACACCAAACATTCTCTGGTTGCAGTTTCTCAAATGTGAGAATTTGTTGCTTTTCTTTGTCAAATATGAAGATAAAGATAAATATCTCTGGGTTTAGACTGCTGGTCACACAAAACAAGCATTTTAGATGTCACCTTAGGAAATTACCATGAACATTTCTCAATTTTCTGACATTTTATGTAAAAAAACATGAATTGATTAATCCTAAATAAAATAATTAGTTGCAGCCCTACAGTAAATACACAGGCCCCTGCATTCCCATCTATAGTATAATTCCTCACCCAAACATGATCTAAATATGCAATTTAACATGCAGGGGATGTAGAGCAACACAGAGGGAATACATGATGAAGCACAGATTTGTCTTCATCACTTATTTAATAATGATTTAGCAGAAATCCAGTAGGGATTAGCTTTAATTTATTTAAATTCAAAAGGTGAATCTAAAACGTTATAGGCCGTTTAAATATTTTCCTAAAGCAGTATTCATGGTTTAGGCCTTCCTTCAGTCCACCACTTTATTATGATATGCACTGCAACACAGCTTGCATTTTCTGGAATACTTGAGTAGGTGGATCAATAGACTTTTAGAGTGAATATTAGCCAAACCCAATTAGTGACTAATCCATTAAAACACACACCAAAGTCACATTTACAATAAGGACAGATCAGGACTGGGACCGATGACAAAACAGTCTACATTCTGCCATCACCAGAACAAACGTGATTTTATTCTGAATTAAACTTGAGTGCCAGGGTTGAGTTTTTACGACGATAAGTTGAGCGGTAGACGATCTCCTAGGTAGTGTGCAATTGATGTCAAATCCTGGCCAAGCGATTGCATGCTCAGGCTTCCTGGTTGGCGAATAGGAGAAGAAGAAGAAAAAAAAAAAAAAAACTACGCAATCGACCAGAATATATATTACTATACCCAAGTCATGTTGACCTTGAGCAAAGCAATCAGGCCCCCTGCTCCCACTACCTCAAAAGAGAAGCAACATCCCTGTGGGCTGTCTGTTCCTCTCACCTCATTTGGCTGCAGAAACAGTAATAGAAATGGCAGATAAATCCACACACACACACACACACACACACACACACACACACACACACACACACACACACACACACACACACACACACACACACACACACACACACACACACACACACACACACACACACACACACACACACACACACACACACACACACACACACACACACACACACACACACACACACACACACACACACACACACACACACACACACACACACACACACACACACACACACACACACACACACACACACACACACACACACCTCCAGCTGATGGCAAGTTAATGTGTGTGTGTCCTGTGTGAGGCAACCAGGACACACTCTGCACCAGAGACGCTCTCACTGAAGCAGCAGTGGGATTCAGCAGTTTGCACAAATACAATAAATATCGAAGTTTGTGTCAAGTTTATCCACTGCAAGAGAGCAAAATTGACCATTGAATCTACAACTTCTGCCTCAGAATAAGTGAGATTGAGGGAGTGTGTATTCTCAAAAATTACACAGCTTGTTTCCGACATGTCAATATTCAATTTTGTGGGCATGTCTAAACAAGGAAAAGGAAGCGAATGGAAACTAGAATTACCGCCTTGTGGTTGTATGCCTCACCCAGTGTATGCAGTTTACATCCATGTCTGTCAGAAACGTCATCGCTACATATAATTGTATCTTTTAAGACATTTGTGTGAAATTGTCACAATTAGCATATGAATTCTTGAGTTATGGACAAAAATGTGTCTTGGGAGGTCAAAATGACCTTAAATCACCAAATTCTAATCAGTTCATCTTTAAATCCAGGTGGACGTTTTTTGCCAAATTTGAAAAACATTCACTCGAAGCATTCCTGAGATATTGTGTTCATGAGATTGAACCGGACGTACGTACTGACAGACGACCCGAAAACACAATGCCTCTAGCCACGTCAGTTGCGGCGCGGAGGCAAACAAAATTGTTGCAGAGCAAGAGTGACCGGAATAAAGTACCTTCCTCGCAGCTGCGGAGTTTCTTTTCCAGCTCCACACCCTCCTGCTCCAAATGAGCCAAGTTTGTCTCAATATCATTCAGGTCCCTCTCAATCTGCTCCGCTGGAATGTGATAAGACTTCACCTGATACAAAACAAAAGAACTTAAGAGTCAAAGTATAAGTATAGATAACTTTAATTTGAAAATTCCGACTTTGGACACTTAAACGTAAAGAAGGTCGTCCATTTTTTACTGGGAATATAATGAAAGCATATTTGTAGAGCTGTTAATTAATCTCTTAAGAGACTTAATGGAGGGAACTTACAGAGGGTGACCTCATTTCAGTCCTGGAGGCGTTGGTGGGTGACAAATACTTTCCCTTTTTAGCACCTAAGAGGTAGATAAAATAGGATTAGATAGTCCTTTCATGGCAGCTTTTCAGAAAAGCATTGTCACATACAACTTCACCTGATTTATTTTCAGTAAAAAAATGACTGCTTATATGAAATCAACAAGATGGCTTCGGCCATGTATGTGTGGTTTTGATTACGACATTTAAAAAAAGCTGAGAACCAACCTGACGGATTTCTGTGATTGGCTGAAGCAGTCGATGAGCTAATAGATTCCACAGCTGGCCGTCTGTTTGGGGATTTCACAGGCGAGTAACTCTCATGTTTGAAACCTAAAATAAGGACAAGAAGGTTTACATGCTGTAGATCTGCAGAGAGCTCAATCTGCTCATGTTTGTTCTAGCCATGCTAGAGGAGTGTGGGGATCGCAAAGTTGGGCTGTCAATCAGTCATATTTGGGAATTGTGTAGTAACACCAGAATCTATAGTACACACACACTCACAGAGCACACAATTATTTTACAGTTGCTTGATATAGCATTTATAAATAATATTTTTTTTCACAAAGCATTATGGTCTTTAAAAATAAATAAATGCCACACTAACTCTTTTAACACTGAACAGGTAATGGTATCCCAAGCATCTCTTTTTTGGTGCCGTTTTATATCCACTACCGACGCTTAATATGACAGTTTGCCGTTCACTTCCTGCAAGTAACTCCACTTCAGAACTATTGAAGTTATTTTAACGTGTGGAGTCCAGCGCTCCACTTTCTTTAGACTTTTATTCGGACATTCTCAACTTTTCTTTTCAATTTCCAACACAACCCTGCAGTATCATGCCCTTCTGTGTGGATGGCAGCCTGTTAACCTATGCTAATTAGGATCAACTGTCAATTGGAGTCATCATTACAAGAAAACAGGTACGAACATTTCTGTGGTTTAAGAGCACGTCATGAATCTGACAGACTTTTCTTAAGAACAACTTGATGAACAAAGATATTGGTGAATGAGGCCCAATGTTTAGCTGTTCGGACAAAACTTTGCTGTTTTGGTTCACCATCACCGCTCTCATGATGCTAGCAACAGCAGGCAGCTGTTTTTAGCAAAAAAGCTGACACAGTTAGCGACTAGCTGGTGAACATAGTGGAGAATTATTATGACATAAGTAGCCAAATATTTCCCTCAGGGAAAAGCTTGCTAAAAGACAGTGGATATTGGACATTTGCAAATAGTATATTTAACACATACTACATAACATATATAGATTGTAACATTAGTCTGCCTATACAAGTTTAAAAAAATAGTTACGTGTACTATATTCTATGCCACAATGCAACTTATTGAAAAACAACACTGACGACAATGAGTGTAAATTCTAGTAGAAAATGATTATAGTACAAAAAAGGTACTCACCAAGGTTTCCAGAACCAAGCTCAGGTTTCTGTGGAGAGATTTCCCTTAAGTGTTCAGGATCGAACAGAGCAAAACTAACTGGAGGTACTGCAGGTGTTGGCGCTGAGGGAGGCCTCGTTGTTCTATTGGGGACATAAGAGGACGTTGTGGACTTGAATCCAGATTTATGTTGCTCAGTAAAGGCTTCAGCATCTCTGTGAGAAAGACACAATGAAATGACCCTTTAAGTGTGTTACCATTTTAAAACAATGTAAAAGTAGCATTTATCGGACACATTTAATACACCTACTGTGTAGGCTGAGCTGAAAGAATGAAAAAATAAGAACAGGCCTCACCTTTTACTTTGTAATGATAAAGGGTAGGGATTGGAGGAATCATCAGCAGGGATTAGAAATGAGAGAATCTAGTGTTAGAGTGGGAAAGGTTCAGGCCCGGCACTCCCTTGGGCTTGTTAGGATGGGGGACAGAGCTAGCTGCTGCACTCTCAGCCAGTCAACATTAACAGAGACGGAAGAAGCTCGGCGATTCTGCATTCTGGAGAGTGAATAAGCTGAATGGTCAGCGTTTTTTGAAGACAAATCTTGTCCACCTGTGTGACATTCCCACGTCCACCTAGTGAGTTATGAGGCAATAGTGAAAATTAAGAAGATTGAGGATACTTACTTTAAACCTAGCTCAAGTTTCACAGGTTTGAGCTTCAATTGCCCCCAGACTGGATCTGCAGACAAATGATTTAGACAGAAGAAGTTGAGGGAATGACTTAAAAGCAAAGCTTATCTCTACTTCATCAGTCACTTGAATTTGAGATCATTCCAAATTTCAAAACCAGTGGGACATTGTCACATTGACATCTGCTTTAGCACTCAAAATAGTTCAACTTCTTGAACACAGTAAACAAAAGACTCCCTATAATCGTCTCCTTGTCACACTTCCATGAACAGCTCATAATAAGTGCAGCTACTGGTTTCATTATCTAGTCTCTCACAATAATGCCCTAAGGTAACTGATTCTCACCTGCATATCTGTATTAAAGACCCAAATTAGGCTCTAATCTGTGCATGACACAAGCAGATAAATTCCAAAACTGTTACATTTGAGGTGATCTCTATTTCCAAACAAGTTGGAGTAACGGTCAGTATGCGATCCATATTAACAGGCAACATAATTACTTTACATGATAGGAAAACTTCTGTAAAAAAAAAATTTTGTGACCATTTCTATTAAAAACCAACAGTAATTGTGTTTCCGTCTGAACAGTACCCGACTGTCAGGACGCTGCACCCATGCGTACACCTCTATCCGAGGAGTGACAGTTCAACTGTGACAGTTCAACTATGAAAGTTCATTAAAAGTGTGGGACAGAAATTAAAATGTCAGTATCCACCATTCTGGCCACATCGTGGCTGCATAAATAGGGCAAAGATGACAAAAGGGCTTTGTTTTCAATGAATGCGTTGTGAGACAGACAGGAAGAATGAGGGTGGGGGTGGATGTTGGCTGGATGTCAAATAATGGATCAAGAACAACTGAAATGAATTTAGTAGCGCTTGCCTTTGGCAGTTGTGTGTACAGTTGTTGGCTTTGTGTTGTCTTTGTTGATGGCCTTCAGACATGGCGGTTCCTTATTGTTTGTCTGGCTGGTGGAGAGCTGTCCTGCCCAGTTTCCTGCTGGGACTTGGCTGCATTTATCTTTTCTCAAACCAGGGCTGTCAGCTGAACTTGGCTCATCTCCAAACCTGCAGAGAGGGGAAACCCTCACCATCAGCCTTTATAACAGAAGTCATTACAGAACTATACAGACAGTGGGACAGACTAGAAATATCCAAATATTGCAAAGGAGAATCCATTCATGGCCACAGAAAGTATACAGTACAATACTCACCGTCTCTCTGCTGATCGGATGGTGAACGGGCGTTTGTTGTTATTGTTGCAGTTTTCCTCTGCCAATTTCTTTCCAATGGTTGTCCTGGCTCTGCTCTTCTCATCATCAGGATCCAGTGGGACCTTTGACCTTCCTAAAACACTTAAGGGCTCTGTCGGCTTCTTGTTACTTATCGAGGACTCTATGACTGGCGCTGCAGCCTGAAAAAACCTCTGCCGGGCCGTCTGCGTCTTATGGGCTGAGGTCGTCCAGGACTGGGAAGGTGGAGTAGGACTGACTGGCTTCAGGACAATATTCAGAGGGGCTGACAGCACAGAAGATGGGCGTGGTACAGGCTGAGTCCGGCTGGGACTATTTAGTCGCCCAGCTGAACTGGCGGGTCGCCCAGCTGAACTGTTCTGGTGGGCGTTACAGATAAAAGTATCTGGATTCTTCCCAGGTTTGTAGCCTCCTGCATGAAGGACGCTGGAGCATTCACTGCATCTGGTGGAAGTTTATTAGCATGAAATAAACAGTACACAACAGGAAAGTATCAATGAATATTGATTCCATTCTTACTTGAAACACCTTCTGTGATAGAGCTTGCCTTCCACAAAGTGCCTCTGAACCAGATGAACATGGCTCTTGCATGAAACACATTTGCTATTGAGAGTCCCATTGTTGTTGGTGTTTTCTGCACGAACTGCTTTCTGTGAAAGAAAACTAAAACTGAGCTAATGCTCCATCTAAAAAAGGTATTTCATTTAACTTAACATTAACTAACCCACTGAAAATAAACAAAATCCTCCTTGTTCTGAGATAGATAGATAGATAGATAGATAGATAGATAGAGATATATAATTGAAAACAGTAATAGTGTAAGACAAAGATGTACTGTAAACACAACCACAATTTAAAATGTTTGAGGATGCGTTCTGACATGAGCACTGACCTGAACAGCAGCTTTGGCCAGCTTGGGTGAGGTCTGTGCAGTGAGAGTGGAAGGTAAACGGTTCTCAATGGCGTTTTTAGACACAAAGCTTTTGGCCACCACTGGGAGATTTTTCTTCTCCGACGGCTCCTCATTGGAGCCCTCTGCTGGCCTTTTTACACCTCCCACTGAGGAAAAGTAAAACACTATCAGTGTCAATCATCACACTATAGCACAAGAGAGAACTGGCAACTCAAACATATCTACACAGTTGCTAAGGATATTTGAACCAGCCATACTCTCACTGGGAGGCCGTCCTTTGAAGTAGTTGTGGTACTGGGAGACGTAGGTAAGAATGCTCAGCCTGTCTGGGATCCTTAAAGCCACCATATCTTCTGCATCTAGCAAAGCTGGAATCCCCAACTTCTCCTCTGCGACCTGAAAAGCCTTAAGAACAAAATTAAACAGTGTAATAAACAGCCCTTGGCTCATTTACTGTTAGTGTATGATGCCGTATAAAAAACATGTTTTTTACTGGGCTCTGTAATGTCAGCTCCTACAATTACAGCATGTGTAAAAATGTCAGACAATACAATCTACTTTAATTAGACTAGAAGTATTCTGTGGCTCGGCCCAGAGAGGTCTGTAAAGGGCTGTATAATGAATGGCACACTTCCTGTGAGCTCGTAGGGATAAGAAAGGGAATGGAGGGAGCAGGATATCGGGGCATTGTTTAGGATCAGCCTGGACATGCTCATTAAATTTAAAGCAAAGCCCTACTGAATACCAAGTCTGTCTATATAAAAAGAAGAGCACAAAAGATAAAGAATGTGAGGATCTGTTTTGCTGGTTTTCCCACAAACACACGCAGACAATCTCTTATTTAACAACTTGTAAAATAACCACCTGTAAGAAACATGACACTTTTCATGAAATATAGAAGGGTGTGAATTACTGTAACATTCACATTCTCATGTTTCGGTACAGGGAGCATAGTCAACAGTTGATCAAAACTAAAACCTGATAAAACATTATTCTGTGGCCACAAATCTTGTTTAAAGTTCCTCTTTGCAACATTCAAGAATTAAACAACAGTGGCTTCGAGTGACCTGTCATCGTCAGGATCAATTGCCAGAGGATAGCAAGCCTCATTCAAAATGAATAGCCTGGAGAGCCTCTCCCCTGAGCTCAGGTTTGTTGCTGACACTGCCAGGATCATCCAAGACAACAAGGACGTCGTGCAGAGTGCAGGGCCTGTAACCCTCCGCAGGAAGCTGGTAAAATGGAAGAAGACTAAATAATGGAGAGGTCCCAGTTGTGCTGCTCAGGAGGTCAAGTTGGGGTTAACAAAATAAATGAGGTCAAGTGGACAGAAGCAGAGTAAAGATTCAGAAACATTAAGTTTGAGAGGAGTCTTAAAGTACTAGAGAAATGTACTTTCTACCAAGCAGCTTCTGCTGAAATTGCTCTGCTGGTAAAATATTGAAACAGCTAAATATAACAATATGCTGCAAACAGTAAATGCCAAGTGGAGAACAAACACATTGTGTATCTCTGGGTGTGCCGTCATGTGTAAGGGGTTAATGAAGTGGATGTTTTATGTTACTTCAGATTTTGAAGCTCCACTATGATCTCTGTTCTACACAATGCGGCAAAATGTTCAACAGCTTGACATCTTACCAGTCTGTTGTTCTCAAACACATCCTCCTCTTTGAGTGAGTCATAGTCTCTGGGAAAACAGAAATACAATGAACGGAGAGAGAGAGAGAAGTTAGTCATAGTGGTGAGAACATCATCTGAAGAAGACTTTGAGGATTTTAAAATAAATATTAAAGATATATTAAAAACTAATATAAAGAAGGTTACAGTATCAAATCTTACACATTATAGGTTTCCTTATAAATGATATGCATAACAGCAAAACAAACAGCCCTAACTAAATAGGTCTCAAGATTACAAAATAGGGGGGGTGTCAATACTGTGTACCAAAGACATGTATACTCCCTTGTAAAATAATTTATTGCAGTTTATAGTTTGCCCCACGACTCAACAACGACAGGCAACCAAACTCCGGCAGAATATCAGCTCCTAAATCACATTTCCAAAGGTTAAAACTTACATCAGGTCCGGTCTGTACTTGTGTATAAGCGCACAGAAAGCCAATCCGTTCTTGAATGAGGTCGTCATGTTGGTGATGGCCACATCTCGGTAGCCATCACACTGCATTTTACACCACTGCTCCAAAGCCTTGATGGCAGCCATGCTCCCAGCGCGACAGACAGAGACACTGTTCCCTCGGTACAGACGAAGTGCGCAACAGGCGGAGGTTTCAGCGTGGAGGAGTCGGAGGAAAGAGAGGTCAAAACAAAGTGCGTCTGTTCAGGGTTTGGTCGTGAACTGCGGCGCTGCAGCTGTGTCCTGTTTCCTTCTTTTACCTGAATGCCAGCCGGACTGCGGGACGAGCTGGTGGTGTGCGTGTCTCCGCTCATTACACTAATTGACACCGACTGCTGAATTAACAGCAGTTGAATACAACGCGACTGAAACGCAAATAGTTTATCTGGTGTACATAATTCATGCTCTTTTTTTTTTTTTTGCAAACTTGCAAACTGAATAAATGCTGATATATTCATAAAGACAATTTGGTATAGTACAATTACCTTTTTTTAGGACTTTTTTTGACGTACTATACTATGACTTTTGTCTGGCTTTCTTTAACATACTTTCGACAGACAATAAAATTACTTTTTTCACGTTTTTCCATGTGCTATACTATGACTTTTTTATGACTTATTTTGACATACACTACTATGACTTTTTTAGACATACTATTCCGTGTCTTTTTTTGACATGCTATACTATGACTTTTTCATGATTTCTTTTTTTAGACAGAATATAAAATAAAAACAATTGTGACATATTTTGTCATACCATACTATGACTTTGTTCGACATACTATACTATGACTTTTTGTGACTTATTTCGACTTAATTGTGACGTATTTATGATATTTTTGTATGGCATATTATACTATGCCTCTCTTAATTACATACTAAATTGTGCCATATTTATTGCACTATATAATGTGACATTTTTAGTGCATTTTCTATGAAATACTATACTATGGCATTTTAAGGAATATACTATGACACTGTTTTTGACATACTATATGCCATCTTTATTGCACACTATACTGTGACATTTTTAGGGCACTTTTTTTTGGACTCTCAGCTTAGTATAAATATTCATTTTTAATTGAAAGCTTCCTAAAATTCCTCTTTTTGGGGTCCCAGTAAAGGAGGACGATGCTGTAGGATTTCTGAAGTGATTAAACTGCAGGCTTGCTATCTCAGCCAGCATATCATGGTGAGTGTGCAGTATGAGAACAACAACGGAACTATGACATACATTTTTTTCCCCAGTCATCTTTGTGTGGAGTCCAATTGGGGCCTAATTGAGGCCAACTATTGTCATGCAAGGTTGTGCCCCAATTAGCCCATATTACCATGTCCCACAAAATTTTAGGGAAAACTTGTAACTTGATTTTTCTGTAACTTTATAAGACTTTAACTCTTAAAGTTTGTTAGAAAAAGGAGGGTTTAAAGAGTAATTCTGCTTGAACAGTGCTCAATGTGCTTCTCTGACCCATATTGAAAAGTAGTTTAAAATTTGACCCAAATACCTTTAACTTGAGTCTTTGAAATGTGGGCGACCAACACTAGACACTGCAAGACATAAATTGTTTATTTGTCACAAGAGGATCTTCAAAGAATTGAGCAGAGTAATCCACCATTTAAAGTTTCACTATGGTCCACACAACAAATAGGAGATTTGAGACCACAGCAAAAATAAATGTATGCATTAGCTGGATTTTAAAAGCACTTACTGTCTGAACTATCAATCACATCTATCCTGTCTAAGGACATCATCATACCCAGAAGGGGGCAGCGTTACACTGCACTGTTAGAGGACTGTCTCACTACTCTAATCCCATGGTCTAATAGACAATGCATGCAGCACGGAGAGTGCTTGCATTGTTTTCATGTAGCAAACTTTATGTTGAACTTCAACTCGATTTATGCCAGCACACAAATCATGCTGTATTTAGTTTTGACTCAGTGAAGTATGATGTAAAATATTGTGTGAAGTAGATGAAGACCTAACTCATGGGATTATGAAATGCTTCCAAACTCACTGCTGTCTTTGTTTAAAAAGTTTAACATGGGACAATCACCAATAATTATCACATAAAAATGAAGTCTGCAGTTTTAGAATTTGGATTCAATTTGAATTTAGCAAAACAACATTGTTTTATGGGCCAAAACCAGATCAAGGTTAATGTCACATTTTTTTTCTTCATCATTTATTTACCACAGCTGCAATGAATATTTTTATCATTCTGATATTTTAATTTTGCACATTGATTGTTTATCTCAGCCCTTAAAACAAGCCCTAACATCTTTTTAGATGTACATCTCTTCATGGAATCTGTCACTACCAATAAAAACCTAAAAAATGAGTGTACTATGTTTTTGATGCAAATGTCATATATACCCACTCACTCTTCATGATTTCCTTTTTCAGCTATTCGTATTCTTTCCTGTGAGGACGTGTGGCTGCATGCCGACATCCTGTATGTCTGTGAAGGTAACCCGAGAGGTCAGGAAAGAGCCTGCCATTAGTAATGATGCTATTGGGGCAAAGCTGAAATCGGATGCAGTGAAATCATTTCACTGCATCCGATTTCAGCTTTGCCCCAAAAGCATAATTTGTCATTTGCCACTGCTATCTGTTCAAGACTGTCCTTCGTACAGTGTGTGCCATTCATTCAGAGTTGACCACCTCAGTCACATTCAGTTGAAAACTCCGTTGAAAATATAGAGACATAAACAGCAAATGCCTGTGAGATGATCAATCACTTCTTAAAGGAATGAAAAATATATATGGAAGTATATACAGTTTTACATTTGTATCCAAAAGATCAAACATTGATGTATTTACCACCCTAACTTAAAAAGTTCTAATTAAAGTTGGAATGTACCATGAAAATGAAATTGAAAATAGTGCGGCAAGATAAATACTTGTTTATAATTTTATAGGAAATCATGTATCGTTTTATACTAAGCTAAATAATGAAGCTCCTCCTCCCAAATTGGTTTAAAAAGTATGTTACTGCATATTAATAGTGTCTACGCTGTCTCTATTATTGTCTGTACAAACAGGAGGAGGGAAAACAATCAATCGCTGTGCATGGCATCATCTTCCTGCGTTTGTGACTGCCTTTCGCCTCCTGGCATGTTTACAGTGCTGTGGATCTCGGCCTCGTGCTCTCTGGCTTTGGCCCTCAGCTTTGCAATGCTGCAGGAGCGGAGCTCATCTGAGCTCAGCCCCTCCGGCCTCTCCCACTTCCCCGACCTCTGGGTCACAGGCTGCATACGCACGCTCAGCGCAGCACTCACAGTTTTTGTCCATGGATAGTTTTCTCCTTCCTGTCGTCTCTCCCAGTGCTCGCCGTTAGAACATTCTGTCTGCTGTTTTAAACTCCTGCTCGCTTTCTCAGGCGTTTCATCATTGTCTCTTTTTACGTAAGGCCCTCCAAGATGGCCCTGGAGTTTCAGCTGCCGCCTCATCTTGGCACGGCGGTTTTGAAACCAAACCTAGAAAGAAATAAGGGAACACTAAATATAAATGATAGTGACGTAGAAATAGATAAATACACGTGTAACAGTGTAACAACTTGTAAAGGTTTGTTGCAGTTTCAAAATTACGGAAAAGATATTTGGCTCTAATTTAAGGTCAAAGTTCAATAACCTTTTCCATTTAGCACTTCATTTAGGATATGTTCACATTTTAAGTCAACTGACATGACTATATCGCGAACAGTATAGACAAGCGGAACAAGTACAAAAACCAATGACTGTTTTAATATTCATAAAGGGATCAAAAATGGGTAAATGTTCACTAGGAAACAAGCATGTCCAGAAGGAGCTCAGTGGGCCAATTACCTGTACTCTGGCCTCGATGAGGTCCAGTCTGAGGGCCAGGGCTTCCCTCATGAAGATGTCTGGGTAGTGGGTGGTCTCGAAGGCCTTTTCCAGCTCCTCCAGCTGCCAGCTGCTGTAGTTGGCCCGTGCACGACGCTGCTTCACTGGCCTCTGTTCATCTGGAAAGCACAGCGCAAGCACCAATTACACAATCGCCAACGGGTGACAAGGAACTAATGGCTCTAGATTGGATAATTAGCACAGCAATCATTAGGCACTTTAACACTGCTTGATAATTGATTGTTAGTTACGAGCTGTTAGCCAATCTTTTGTAAACATTTACATTGCGATCAGATGGTACTCACTGACTGTCTTAAAAACAGACTGTAGTTAAACTGTGCCAGTTTGGCTCTGCAGTCCTGTATCATTGGTCTTTACTGCCACAGCATGATGTAGTTTGAACTCACCTATGCCCTCTGTGAGTGGCCCCATCCTGACTGCCTGTGTGGCCAGGAGAAAAGCTTCCTTGCATGGCTCTGGCTGCAGATAATTCCTCAAGGATTCATAGCTGATAAAGGGCCCCGGGATCAGAATCTGAGGTTGAGAGCCCAGTCTGGTTGGGAATGCAGGGAAAAAGTGAGCTGCAGGTGAATGGAAAACTGCAGGCAGCAGAGTAGATACCAGTTGTCCTGGGCCAAACATGTCCATGCTGTTAAGAGCCCAATATTAAGCGTCGGTCCACTGAAAAGGGCCAGTCTGACTCCTACAGGGATGCAGATGTAATGGTGAAATGCATCCCAATGTCCATAAAAAGAATAGAAAACAGTTACGATTGTCCACTAGATGTATCTGTCCAGTTGGTGGTTAAACGTGCTGCATGTAGCTCAGCGGAGGGATTAGGTGTTGCCTTAAGAGTAAAGGTAACGCTTGAGTAGTGGAGGTGGTCTCACCTTAGCTTTCTCTGCTTTTCCTCCAAATCCTCTCCCCCGCCTCTCCCAGTCACATGACCTCCAAACAGACAGCAGGGCTTGGTTTATAGGACGGAGGTGAAAATCCAACCTGTGATTCATCTCTCAGTGGATTATCAGTATTATTCCATCAGTGTTTGCTGTATTCGTCATTACGTTTTCAACCACAATCTGTTTCTTACATTTTAGTGATAGGATATATGTATCCCCTGCATGTTTCTCTCTCTCTGCCTACCTGGGACAAGTTGCAACATCTTTGGCTTCTGAAATTTGAATCAGTGAGACGGACAGGAGCTGAGTGTGTGGAAACGCAGTTGTGAAGATGAGTAATGCTCATTGAGACATGTTCGCCCTAAAGATTTGCACAACTCTTTTCTGATCGGTTTAACAGTTGTCAAGTATAATGAGAACAAACTACTGCAAAAGATACATAATGAAAACACAAGTTGTTCAGTCCTGTGGGATGAAAACAAGCACAAAAGCAGCAGACCTGAACAGCAGGTTCCAGGATAAACACATTCCTCCAGACAATGAGACAAACCTGAAAGCTCATTTACTGAATGTTTATAATCCCTCCTAACTTTGTGTTTACTCTATTGCTGATTTAATTTTCTTGTTTTTTTCTAAAGCTGTGATGTCTATTTTCCACATAGCCATGATAGGCTGTATAAAATGATCACGTCTGTCAACTTAACGAGTAGCAGGAGCGTCAACACGCAAATCCTTTCTTCATGAGTAGAAATCCACTGGTGAAATAATAAACGAGCTAAACCAGGTGTAGTGAAAATGTGACACCTGTAACAATAACAAACAACTAAATGATTGTGCTTTTCTACTACTGTAATACAAATGTGCATTTTGCATGGCATACTTTTAATCCTTATAAAACTTATGATTATACATTTATGTCGTCTTTCATTTTGGAACATTAAAAAAGCATAGTGCCTAACGTATGGATTTCTGGAAAAGGTAGCCACTGGCAACATCTCAAAGAAACAAATAAATAAATAAAAACAATAATAGTAGCAGTTATACCTTTGACGAAGAAAATTAAGTAACTTTTTTTTTTTTTATGTATCCGCATTGTCTGATAGAGTCAGGAACTTTGTTAACGACCTTCTTGGTTTTTCAGAATTTTTATTTACAGAGAAATTGATTTTTTTACACTAAGACTCGACTTTCAGGCTAATACATGAGAGCCACTAATGTTGGTCGACCCAAGTGCAGATGTTGAATGTAGTTAAATTTAAACTGTCAACTCAAAATTATTGAATATGTGTTTTGTGGCATATTTTGGTATCAAACTGGAATAACAATATCTGAAACTTTCTAACATACTAGCACAAGGTAGTATATAGACACTACTGTAGTCTAAGTGTTACCGTACACTTACAGGATTTTTCCATGTCAGATCAAAGCGTACACATCAACACATTATCAGCCAAGACAGGAAGCTTATTAACACTTTTTTTTCTATGAGCAAGGCAGCTGTAGCTTAGTGTTGATGGATCTCTGATGAGATGATCGCCCAGCACTGTCTACGTGCATTAAACACAGGTGTGTCAATTAATCCGAAGATACATATCACCTAACAACACATCTCGCTAACTGCTCATCCGCTCAGACGGCGGTGAACACATTCAGCTGTCAATGTTGTCACCGCTAAACTGGCAGGCTGAGGCGGCTTTGATCAGCCCGGGACCTCTGCAGCAGGCAGCTGGTCAGAGCTGAGGTGAGTCACGGGATGGTCATTCCTCTGCAAGCAGTGCGGACTGCAACTGCCTCACCTGTGGCCCTTTCATCTGCACCTGTTCAAACACTACACTAATGCCTTAGTTGAGGCAGTAAAGAGGTCAGTATTAGGGTTTGACCAACTTGGATTTGGATGTGTGGTTAAATGTTTTTACGTCAAAAGAATTACAAACATTTACAATTTCACCCATAATTTGATTCTTGATATTTAAAAAAAACTAAAATCGCAGCACTGCGAACATCATGGGACGCTTGAAGGCTCCAGTGAAACTTGACTAACAAAACATTTTTAGCAATTTGTAAGTTAGCCATATGCCGTCTTTATAATGATCTCGAAGCACATTACCGAGAAGGTGTATTTAATTAATAATGTAAATAATCCAGGCTCTGCATTTCTTTAATATAGGTGCATATAGGGAGGACCATCATCATTGGTGGGCAACATAACCAGCCGATTACAAAAAGCTTTTAGCACTTCAGTCAGTCTGTGTGAATGTGTGTGTGTGTGATGCAGGGAACAGACAGACAGAGATTAAAATAAATCATTTCTTGGGTTTGTGAGTGCTGCGGGGAAAAGCAAAATAGATTAAAAGTGTCTTGTTTGAGCTGTGGCTAAATAAACAGTGTGTGTGGTGGGACTGACGACTGAATAGCCATCTCCGTTTGTCCCTGGCACACAGGTAGTTACAGGGATTTCTGCTCTGTCTGAAAGTAGACCCCCTTCTCCCAACCCCCCAAACTACTGTGTTTGTCTGTGCCTGGGTCCTTTAATGCCCATTGATCCAGATAATCAGGGACAAAATTGGGGGGAAACCGGTGGGGGAGGTTCTGACAGTTGTTACTCAAAAGAGCTGCTTGTGGATAATTGAAGGAGGCATTAAGACAGCAATAGTAATGGCTAATGGCCAGGCCTTATTGGTCTCTCAGGTATCTCTAGCTCCCTGGATGACAAGGCAAGACTAAAATGCTAAAATGGCAATCATCGTATCATTAGCAGAGCTTCAACTGCAGGGACAGAATGTGCGTTATCTGTGGGTTTAGCAAGCCACCAATGGGATGCCCTTCAGATGGCTTTAGTTTGAAATAGACTTGTTTGAGCTTGCATTCATTCATTACAAAGTAGAGGGAAAGGGACATCTGAAATCCCCCTCAAATGTGTGTTTTTGGATCTCAGATATCGTAATTATTCTGAAATGTTTAAATACTTTTAAGTCCCTGTCCAATAAAGAGTGTGTTTTGCTTATTGTTGCATCACTTGGATGTTTGGCCTTTGCTGTGCAGAATGATGTATGTGCAGGTTGACAATCGAAGGCTGTTTTAACATGTATCTGCTGAAGAGGACAAGGTTCTCTGTGCTTAAATCTGAATTTAGGACACGTGACATCAAAACTAGTTTGGAAGCCAATCACAATCCAATAACCAACAAACACAAGTGCGATGTGGAAACTTGAAGCCTCACATTGAATAATCTACCTTCTGGAATTTGTTGCAGAAAAGCACTTCCAATGAGTTGAAATGTGATTTAAATGATGAGGGCTATTTACTCCATTTTCTCCTTGAAAGACATGGCTAAAGTGGATTAACTATCCCACTCTGCCCTCAGTGTGATAAGATACAATCTAACATAATGGAGATCGTGAGCACTGCACATTATTATTCCTTCTCATCCAATACAATGGCACTTTAGCTCATAAAGCAAGAGTTCTGCCAAATGTCATGCGAAGATGGATGATTATCGTCCGCTCCACTGTCATGGGAATATATCTATCTGGTGTAATTTGCAGGCTGGAACAGCAATGAGCACAGATAAGATCAATATTTAATGAAAGTGTAAGTGAAGCTTAAGGGTTGTCACTTATGCCTCTGCTGTTAATGACATGTCACATTATCAGACTTATCAGATTGGGTCAATCTTAACTGCAATTACTGGCCTCATTTCTTTTTAATTCATTACAAATGTTGAATCATTTCAGTCGTCCACTTCTGTGCAAACACACTGAGAATGT
Source organism: Anarhichas minor (assembly GCF_050575085.1). Taxonomy (NCBI): domain Eukaryota; kingdom Metazoa; phylum Chordata; class Actinopteri; order Perciformes; family Anarhichadidae; genus Anarhichas; species Anarhichas minor. The sequence continues at coordinate 18,974,301 of NW_027466453.1, forward strand.
ATTCTCTGACTGCTTGCATGTGTTCTTTAGTGTCAACTGTCTGCACAAACTTCAAACTAAAATCTGTTAATGGGAGTGTGGATTGGTATAATTCAATCAACACACCTAAGATGTGTTTTTAACTTGGAAGAAAAGTGTATTTCATGGCTGAGGAAGCCCCTATGCTTGGTGCCTCACTCTCCCTGGTAATAGTATCCCACAGTGAACAGGCTGATTGTTTTAGTCCTGGATCACTGGCCATGGGATAAACCTGAGAGCCCAGCCTGCTTTTCATGTCAAAACCTTCAAGGGAAAGCGGCCACAATCCAAGAGCAATCACACTTGAGACATCAAAGTGCCAGAGAGAAGAGAAGCGAGAGACGGTCCACATTTTTTCCACGCAAGCCAAGTGCAACTCAAGCGTGGAGGAAGAGGAGATGATCTAAGGCGAGGGTGCCATTGAGAGGAAGACGGAGAGCAGACAGATGTGCATGGGCAGGTAGCGGCACATCGGGGCCCCTCCTGTAGCTGAGAGAGACACCAAAAAGCCTCCGCTGGTCGCATTCCTGCCCGCTGCTCATTCACTGTCCACTTTCACATGGGCAGGAAGACCCGCTGACAGCCATATTTCACAATCTAACATTCCCGTGGTCAGCGCTGGAAGAAGTATTCAGATCCTTTACTCAAGTTCATGTACTACTCATACAACTATTTGAAGATACCCCATTTCAAGTGAAAGTCGTGCATTTAACATTTTATGTAAAAGTGGGGGAAATACCAAGTACAAAATGTCCTTTCTGATGCAAAAATGTTGAAGAATTTTATGTTTTTAGCAGGTAAAGAAGGAGCTACTTGTATCTACAGTTTGGTAGTTATGCCCAGTGGTTCCCAACTGAGGGGTTAGGCCCTCTACAGACAATCACAAGCTGAACTAAGGGGGTCATGAGATAATTAATGGGTAAGGAAAGATATTCATATTTTACACTTTTTATTCTTTGCTTTTTTTGTGAAATATTAGATTAGTTTTGAAATGTTTTGTTCTCAAACTATCTAAATAAACCGATATGAGAAGTGGAGAATACGAGGTAAAATCTTTGTTGGAACTAGAAACCCGTAAATATCTGAAACATGACAAGGGGCTCCTTCTAGACAGTTTTTTGTAACAAGCCAAAGCGGTTGGGAACCTTTTGTTTAATCTTTAACCATGTATGTTGTATAAGATCAACATTTGCTTTTTCTATGTATAATGTTCAATCTGAAAAGCAACTACAAACTAAAGATTTCGAATAAATGTAGTAAAAAGTAGCAAAAAGATTTCCGTTTGAAATTTAGTGGAATAGTATAAAAAGTATTAATTAGTATAAAAGAAATATTTATACTTAATATTTTATTATCATGAAGCAAAATGGGCAGTTAGTTCTTTGCAGCTGCATTTCAGGGCATCCAGCCTGGTATGATGAATAAAGGCAAGGGTTGTTAACATGTCAGTGGTCCGTCAGACTATTGAGCAACCCCCCCCCCCCCCACACACACACACCCCCCCACACACACACACACACCCTACTACTTCCCCGTTAGCTGTCATTCATCTCTGTTCCACCTCACTGCTGCCCAGCCAATGAGAGGCTGGCGCCTGACCAAGAGCCCAGGCTGCTAAGACTTGTGTTGTAAGTTGATAGATAACCATAAACAGAGCTTTTGGCTAGTTATAGGACACCATACAGGTGCAATTAACGCATCAGACAGAGTCAGCAGAGAGAGATCAGCAGGTATGAGGCATGATGGGAGGACATGTGTGGGTTTACATATGAACAAGTTAATTACGGGAATGGATGTGTTAATACATATTCATTAATGGGGATTTAGAGGCATCATGAAGAGACAAAGGCACATTATATATATATATATATATATATATATATATATATATATATATATATATATATATATATATATATATATATATATATATATATATATATATATATATATATATATATATATATATATATATAATGTATTCACAATGTCTTGGATTCCATGTCCTCCTGTGTGACAAAACACCAGCAGGAGTCTGTGCTATAAAATGGTCTACCCACATCACGGCTTCAAGGCACCCTTTGATTTGAGCGATTGAACAATTACCGCCATGGTTAATTTACCATCAAAAGGGACGTCCACTTTCCTAGTTTACCGGCATGCCTATACGTTGTTTAACTTATCCCTTTGATGATGAAGTCAGTGGCACTGAGCAAAACAACTCACACTTTCATGGCAAAACAGTTTCCATCGCAGCATGTGCATCACATGGTTAATTTGTCTGCAACACGGCAATGAAGAGCAAAGCGTACTTATGACAGCTGTTTCCAGTTTTATCAGGATCCATCCAAGAAATTATTGGAATGAAATGAAAGGCCACAAACCTCGCACCATTTATTTTTCCCCTTCCATCTTATTTGAGGTACTAAAATAATATTCTGAAAGGTAATAATTGGTTTTTGTGATATTTGAGTTTTTACAATTTCAACATTAAACTGCTTTCCAATTAAACTGTGATAAAACGTCTCCATTGTATCCCTGAACTCAGTGGTTGATTGCGGAAATATGTTACAATATTCACTTTCTATTAGGTGATGAAAAAACAGAAAAAGCCATATTCCAAAAGTTGTTTTTATTCAGTTCACATGAAGGTGGCTCATAGATGATGTTCAGGTAAGAAATGACCTGTTCTTTTGAGTGATTCAAATAATTCACAATTAACAATAACACAGTTTATCAGCGTGGCTTCTTAGGAATGAGGGAAATGATAGAAAGGTTGCTGCCAACACTGTTTGGGGACTGTGAGAGGACTTTCTATAGTGGTTCATTAACTACATATGATGGCATATAGTCTGCTTTTTAATTGTACAATACTGCTGATATTTCATATTCAAGCTATTGCATTTTGTAATAATGTATATTAGTAATTTAATAACTGCAGAAGTGCAAAAACTCCCACACAAATGTCTGAAAATACAATAAAAACAGATGTTTTAATTTCAATTTACTTATTTTTTTTTTAAATTATAATATAATATTTATTATTATATTACAATAATCATAATAAGTTTGATGTTCTGTGTTGCCTTTAACTGATAATATAATAATAACACCTAATTATATCCCCATTCTTCTAATCTTATATCATTATATCATTAGTTAAAAATGACTTAAATCCCTTTAGAAGTAATAAATATACTAATTGTGCCATTATTGATAACAGCAATTTTACAGTTTTAATTATTATATTTTCAACTCATTTGGAGGGAATTGTAATGCATTCTTTGAAGTCACTAAATTATCCAGAAGTTATTACATTACTGGCAGCTACCAGCTGACTGGTGGATCCTTCAATATGTAGCACTGAAGAGCCACAGAGTTTATTCATCAGTGATGAAATAAGAGCAATGTTTGAACTAAAGGCAATAAAACAAATCTAACTGTGGAATGCAGACAATGACTGACACTGTTGGATGTGGAGCGGTACGCTGCGTTATGTTGTTGCTTCCATGTGAAGGACCTTCATAGACTCTGCGATCATTGAACTGGTGTCAATTTGTCCGTAGATACCCACTAAAAATGCCTTGTGGAGTAAGATGTCTGCGTGTTCTGTGAAGGAAAAAAGCACATAGGTGTGTGACTGACTAGGACTTTGGGTGCATGCTTTGTTAAATCACTTTTTGTCTTCCTAAAAAAAAATACTGTGTGGTCATGTGACTATAAGGCAAGACAGGCACAGAAGGGGCTGCTTCTTACAAGCTCACGGTAAACAGGAATTTGACTTAAGAGTATCTCCTTACCTTGACAGAGAAGCACATACTCCGGGAGATTCCTAAGAGCCGTTTGCACCACGTCGAAGTTACCACTGCCCATACAGTACATGAAAGTTGGCAGGAAGTCTGTTGCTTGGCTGCAGCAGAGAAAACTTTCAAAGTTACATAGTGAAAAGTAAAGAGTAACAAATAAAAGAATGCAGACAGATGGATTGAAGATTGATTGATCGACGGTTGGGTATCACAACACCACGCTATTCTTCTTTATTTATCTCCACACGTTTCCTCTTGGTTCCTGCATGCTTACTGTAGGCGGTTTGTCCCAGACTGCCGTGAACTTACCGGGGATTATTCTGTATGCAGCGTAGGGCGAGACTGAAGGCCATGTTCCGACACAACTCCTCAGAGGACATCATGAGTCTCTGCAGATCATTCTAAAAACAGTGGCACAAAGCGGTGATTACACGCCGGCAGGTACTACCCGTGACCCTTCTTTCTGTTTATGTTGTTAATGACTCACAATGAAGTACTGGATGATTTCTGGGCTCCTCCTAGACTTGTCATCCACCTCTGTCAACACTTCCAACACATCTAAACCAGAAGTGAAAAAACAGCATTATTACTCATTATGATACATACAAGATTTGCACATGTGAAACTGCTGCAGCAGTATGTTCGTTACCCTCGACAGCTTCTCCTCTCGACATCTTTTTCAGGTACATTGTCATGTCACCCGCACTCAGTGAAACCGAGGCAGATATGTTGACGAGGGGTAGGGAACCAGTGGACATGTCATCTGGTAGAGAGCAAAAGCAATTATTTAGCAAAAATGTAGCTTACATGTTACAAATGTTGCTACAATTTTGCATAGTGGAACAGTGACTCTTTAGACTTATTACATACAATGTCACCGGGTATCTAGACTGATATATGTGGGATCTGTAACAACTCCATGAACTCAAAAGATCATCGCGTGCTCACCATCTCTCTCTTCTGGAGCAACCTCTGAAGAAGACCTTCTCACTGGCAACGTGAGTCCAGCCAGCAGAGATTTCAGTTGAACCAGGTCTGGGTTTTCTGCACACAGACCCCTGGCAGGAGAGAGAGCAAAACAACATCTCTAACAAAGCCACTGTTGCTGTAATAACAGTAAACTCATTTATAGTTTGCAATTTGATCATTAAAACATATATGTTTGCCAGGATATACTTACTGCAAGATGTCAGAGTGCTTCTGTAAATAGGGAATGGCGGCGGCTGCAACGTGGGTGATGTACTTCTGTGTGAACTGCAAAAACTTGTTGATGAAGACCAACGGAGAACGAGTCCTCTGGAAGTTCTACGGGAGGAAAGATGCACAAACACATGTGAACATTGTAAAACGTCTGATCCCAAGATCGAATCCTATGGTGAGGATTTGTCAGTGTGTGAGCCGCCTACCCGGAGGACCTTCATAAATGACAGGAGGCAGTCTTGAAGCGCCCTCTGGTGGTCGCTGTGGAAAACGAGCGGCTGCAGCAGCTCCAGGATGGCGAGCACATTGCTAAAGAACGTCATGTGGTTTTGCTGCCGGAACTCCTGCATGTTTAGGTGAATGCGGCCGTGTAAGAGACCTGCAATCATAGGCAGGTGTCTGGGGGAAAAAAGAAAGGAAGAACAGTGTTACAGTCAGTGTTTGTAGACTAAACCCTACAACACTGCAGCATAGAGCACCACCTGGTTCTTCACCTGAGCAAAAGGACAGGGTGCGACACAGCCAGCTTCCTGCATGCGAGGTTGGCATCAGACACACGGCCCTCAACAGACTTTGAGTCTCCAATATCAGCAAGCAGTGTGACCAGACGATGCACCAGGACGTCAAGCTGGAAGAAATGCATAAAATAAGTATAAACCATACTGTGACTCCACAGGTCATGGAGCGCAGTGAAGGCTGTAGGTTATGACTTGTGACCTGTTTTGTGATAAGCTATAGACTCTTTCAGTGTATTCGTTTCTCTTGCTTTTTACTCAGTAATATCCAAATGTATTCAGGAAGTTCCTATTAAATCTAACCAGATATTTTACTCAATATGAAAGATCCTCTGGTGTAAGTACAGTATGACATCTCTATTACATTCACAAGAAGAATAAAGAATGAACTAGGAACGTTGTTGTCTATGAAACAGGACCTCTTTACCTTGCAGCTGCTGCCATCTGCAGCCCCCCCACTGCTGAATGTGCCTTCAGGCAGGGTAACGTGCTGGATGACCTCAGGGAAGTGCAAATAGATCTGCAGCAGCAGGCTCTGGCACCGCTTACTCATCGCACTGAGAGACAAAATAAACAAAACGGGATGTATACTGTATGCACTCCCTTTAGGGGAAATACATTTTATTATTGGCTTAGACCGTTCAGCTGTTCGTGTTAAAGCTTAGTAACAAAACAACACAGACTGTAATCCCTAATGTTATTGAGTTGTGTAGCTTGAAGCTATGTAATTGACAATGACTGGTTGGCCAATTTTGTGTAGCCACAGAAAGTTTGTCACCGCTTTCAAACTCAAGTGAGCTTCACTATATATAGCGGGACTACAAGGTTCCCAGTTTGACAGAAAGATTACTTCAGGTTTTGTCAAATTCACTTTCTCCATCTCTTTCAGCAGATTATGAACAGAGCTGACATGAGATCACAGATAGAGAACGATAAAGCACTTTTCTATTGTTTGTGTACCAGCGACAATCATTAATGTACACTAACACAAACTAGGCACATGAATAGTGTAATGTAATTCTAGGCCTCTGCCTTGAAGTCACTGTGGTTTCACAAAATCCTCTCAGGCTCAGATGATGTACTCTCTACTAAGTGAAGAGATTTATTACAGCTATGAATTAAGCAAATCAGAGCGACCTTGACCAAGAGTAAAGAGTGTGCTTGTTGCTCGAGAGTTGTTGTGTAATCGGAATAAACACCAGCTTATCCGACAGCGAGTTTTCCCAAGAAGAATGCTCAACATACAATGAAGTGTTTATTCAACACAAGGCCAAAACCCTTTACTTTCAACGTGTTTTTATCCCGCCATAGTTTCACGAGCAACAATTTTACCAGACAGCTTAGCTGTACTTAAAATACTGTAATTCGGAAGCTAATTTTGCTTGACCTTGGCCAAAGTTTCCTCATTAAAGTGGTTTAATAACCAGAGACATATTCATGAAAGGAGGGTTTGCCTCCACAAAGAGTTGCACCCTGATCTCTGACAGCTAAGTCAGAGCAGGAATTCACAACACAGGCAAGTTTAGAGCTTCAGCCTTAATCCTCTTGGCTTCATTATAATGCACTGAGCTTTTAAAGAGATCACAGTACAGACGACTTTTGCTGGTTTTAATTTCACACCAATAGACCTAATTATCGAGTTTCCCCTGGTCCACAGCATTGTGGCTGACAGAGGAAGTCTGAAAAGTTCATCTGCACTGAGAAGGAAAATCGAGTGCGATTTCTCCAAAGTTTACCAGCACACTAGAACGGGACGAAAAATGACTTTCCATGATTAGGCTAATTAGAAACAACAATACAACTGTCAAAATAGATTGCATGAACACTTTGGTGACTCGTACGACAGAAGGTGATGAGCGTATGCGTCTTTGCATGCAGACGAGTGAGATAGAGGAAAGATTCGCGTATACACCTTACCTGTCCTCCCGTTTCTTTGTGCAGTTGATGAGGTACTCTGAGACCTTCTTAATGTTTTCTATCTCTCCACTGCAGTAGGAGTGAAGGAGGGGCAGCCTGGACTGGATGAGAGAGCAGGAGGCCTGGTCCAAGCTGCTTTTGTCATCGTGTGGCGAGTCGCGACTGTTGAGCTCGGACTCTGACAGGATCAGGTCCACCAGGCTGATCAGCTCCTCAGAACTGAGTCTTAGCACGAACTTCTCTGTTTTCTTCTGCACAGACCGGAAAGAACAATGAAGTCAGCAGAATGAACTCTCTGGTTTTGGTCTCGTCAAAGAGAGGTGACCACTAGGGACCTTGTGTTTGGACTCTTGCTCTTACTTGAGGGATCTTCTGATCGCGTCCCTGCCAGATACGCGGGATGTGGCTACAGGCCCACAGGAAATCAAGGGCTGATGATGGGTCAAGTCTGAAAAATGTTATAGACATATGCTCAATAAAATCTCATTCATCCAGAAAAGAATATTGCTGGCTTCACAAAACACATGTTTTAAAAAACAAAATGGTTTACTTGTAGTCTCTGCGCTTGCTGAAAAGAGCACTGATACACTGCAGGAGGGTGGACCAGTTTGACTGATGTGTAAGCAAAGCCAAAAGATATGGTCTGTAGGCAGGAGTTCCTCTTGACTGAAATAGAGAAATAGTAGGAAAGTATGCATCAGGAACGCCAAGCAAACACATCCTCCAGTGTGAAAAGACAAGAAAAGTACATTATCAGCTGGCAATGCGTCTCTCACCTTGTTGAGGGCAAACAGCAGTTTCTGCTGAAGGTCCGGACACACTGAAGTGACCTCAGGGTCGAGATGCTCCAGCCAATCAACCAGCAGCCCAGAGCTCAGCCCGGACTTTGTCACCTCGGTGCTGCTGGGAAAGGAGAAACTGAAAGGTTACCTCTATGGAGAGCTGACTGCACCTATTCAAGACCTCAGAATACAACTGTGCTAAAGATCTAATGCCCAATGTTCATGTTCTTAATGTGCTGGTTCAATACAACCAACCAATCAAACATCTTGCCATTAACGTTCACTTCTTCCTCCCCCTGGATTGGCTGCTTTGGGGCGGCTAACCCAATTAAACTCCCATTCTACCACCCAGCACGACACCAAATATTCAGCCCATCAGTTACATTGTCATAAATTTGATCCATGGCACAGCAGTTTTGATTTAAACGAAATGATGACTGCTGTGTTAACTGCATAACCAGAGCACACAGGGCCAAAACGCTACCGTATGACCAGTTGCTGACAAACAATGCAGTATTTTAAATGCTATTCTTTAGTCCGGAGCAGTGCTCACTCTCATAAAATGCACCAGGTCTACATTGCATCACTTCTAGCAAACTTCACAGAGAACAATGAAAGCAAAACAGCAACGCTGATCAGTTTTAACTGAATGTTCTCTGGTCTAATTCGGCTAAAAACACAAAAAAACTGAATCCACCAGCAGCACAACAGCGTGTCCTTCACTTCGAGCCCGTTTGTAACCGGTACAGACGACGAGATCTTCACTTCACACGTCTCTCCTCTGCTCCGTGCGCGAGCGGGTTGGATAAGCCGAGGACTCGGTGAAATCCAAGAGCAGCTGGATATTAATGGTCATGTGAAATTGTAGCTGTGATCTTATAATCGCATAATGAATATTGGGGGAAACACACGGAGCCAGTAACAAGGTTTCTACTGTTAAATGAAGACACTCTCTATTCTAACAACACACAAACAGTATTATGACAATACAAATACAATCACTCCATATATTTGCACTCCTTGGACAAGACCTTGCATGTGTCAGTGAGCAACTTCTCAGTATGTAGGCCTACCTGCCCTACTGGCAGCGATTCTGTAAAGTCTTCTTCTCATCTGTAAAGCTGTAAAACCAATAAAACCTTTCCGAACCAAATCCAGTAGCAGTTTCCAGGTACAACGCCACAGACAGCAAAACACCGCTTTGCTATTTGTCGCAGGGAGCCGTGTTTGTCATTCAGTCCTGTCAAATATGAATGTTTCCTGCATGACTTGAGAGGGAAATAGAAAGGCGATTCTCACTTGTTGGAGTCCACTTCCTTTTTCACAGATCGCTCCTCACTTTCCTGAAGCAGCAAGGAAATCACCGTCGCAACAGGGCCAGCTGTCCCGTTCTGTGTACCGACAGTCATCAACAGAGAGAGCAGCTCCTCCAGATATGGCGACCTCACCTCCATCAGCCCTTGTAACACTGGAATATAATTTTAAAAACAGCATGCTTAGTTTGGGCTGCCATGATTCACATCATCCGCACAGTGACTCTGTCAGTACCTTTCCCAATGAGCTCTGGTTCTGCATTACATCTGTCTCCAGACTTCAGCATTGCAATGACGGCTATCAGTGGCACTTCAATTTCTCTGCGATATGCCAAAGCCTCAGCCAGGTGGAGGAAACCTGAACGCACTGCAAGGCGGAGAGACACTCGTCACTCACTGGCTGTATGCAATGAATGAATCAACATTTGAGAAGATAAAGAGTTGAGGTGCTCACCGTCATTGTGCCGGTGTTTGTTCGAGTTCTGACCGGCGAAGGATTTGAGCAGAGTCTTCAGAGGTCCTTCCTCCACAGTTGGGTTGTCTAACCAGATTAGCATCTCAACAATGACTTTAAGGAACAGTGAGGAGAACGCCATGTCCTGGGACACGAGGCGCTGGGAGAAACAAGAACAAAAAGTCTTCTGTACAATGTTCTATGACTCAGCATGGAATAATGCACCGATTGTCAGCAAGCCTTACCTGGTAGAGGTGAAGTTGGCGCATGAGAGGACAGGACAGGGCATGGCTGTGGTGCATCGATATGACAATAGGCCCCGCGTGAGCTGAGGTGAGCAGGGCTGCAAAGGCCTGCAGGAGCCGAAATGCTAGGCCACCCTGCTGAATTTGGCCCTGCTTGGCCCGCATCAACTCCTTAGCAAGGGCCTGCTGCAAGGCCAGAGAGAGCTGGCTGGGAGGGGGGCCGAGCCAGCGAGGGTCCACTTTTAACGGGAAGATCTGTGAGAGCAAAGGATACAGAAACCGGTCAGTTTGACGAAGAAGTGATTCAACAGCAGCTTGGCATAAATAAAGGGAATAAACTTTTGTTCAGAGGTGATTGCTTTGTTTTCATGATGAGACATTTGTCCCACACAGAGTTGTGTTTTAACCCCAAGTTATCCAAAAGTCATACAACAAAGGAAAGAGAATAAAACAGCAAGTAAATCCCACCTGAAGCAACATGCCAGGGAGGTCGTCATCAGGCCCAACATCAGGAAGCTGACTGGCTGCTCTCAGCTTCACAGAGCTGTGGGGCGCTTCCACCGCAACATTGGCCTGACTTGTCTCAGCAGAATCTGTCAGATGACGTCAGGACATGGACTCATTTAGATTATTTTAATTCATTTTGTGACTTTACATTAAAGCCCTATGTCATCTGAGATAATGTGCAAGTATAAAAAAAACTTTTTACAATATTGTGAGTAATAAAAACTTTGAATGTAAGCATGAACATTTTTTAAATGTCAAATGACATAAGCTAAAACAGCACATACACAATCATACGGAGACTAAAGTCACCAACCTCTATCTGGAGGAAGGGAGGAGCTCAGTAATGAATGGAAAGTGTGCCCCCCAGTGGCACCTCGCTCGTGCTGCACTTCAACCAGGTGGGCCATGTAGTCTAATGCAGGATAAATACAAAATGTGATAAAACAATAAACAACTCAAGACAAGTATCTCAAAATTGTAAACAATTTCTACAGTAGGATATCTGCAGCACTCTTACGTTTGTCCATGATGTTCTGTTCCAGCGTCTCTGTGTCGTGAGAGACCGCCTGATCCAAGTACTGCAGTAGTTTACTCATGCTGGATACAGGAATGCCAAAGGACTGCACAAACAGCAGCAGCTGCTGAGACTCCAGGTCTTGTAAAGCTGAGAGAAAACATGTATTGGTCCGTTAAAAAGTAAATATAGATTTACATGGAGACCAGCACATAATTATGTGTACTACGGCAAGTTGTACCTGCATCAACCAATCGAGAAACCTCTGATCGGATCATCCTCAGCTTCAACCAATCAGGCAGCAGAAGGGCCTCTTCTGAGGTGTCAACCAGGAAGGCAGTTGGTAGAGGTTTCTTGTCGGGAAACCAAATGTCCAAAAGAGCGTAGAAATCACTCTCTCCTGTAAAGATGCACAATGGTAAAACATGTTATCTCATGGCTTCTTCAACATTGCAAACATTGAACTGCAGAGTTAGCAGGACTACCTTTGGGTGGCCCCAGAGTCAGCAGGATAACCATGGCATGAACTACAAGAATGTGCATCGTAGCCGTCTCTCCTGTGGTCCAACGCAGAAACACCTGGTCCTGAGATTCTGACTGGAGACATAAAAAGAGCATTAAACGTGTGCTTTACAACCTTCCAGACATCAAACTGGGATTAATCTTCAGGTTAATTAGGTTTTAGTTGCAGCCTCAAAGCATATTCTTCAAACCTGCTCATTTCCTGTTGTATTTATGTTTTCTTGCAATCACAATCAAGTTCATTCAATCACAGGAATATTGTCAGGTCACTAGGCCCAAAACGGTGCCCTTGCATCTTATTCTTAGATATTTGTCTTACTGTGAACTCGTGGGAGTATCAGTAAACAGTTAGCCATAATGTAACTGACGATGTAGTTCAGTAACACAACTCTTGGTAATGCTCACCCAGCTGTAAAGGTCCTCGCCCTCTTTGGTCTTCCTCATCCTCTTGATGTATGCAGAGAAGATGGTGAGGAAAGCACTGAGCACAGCATCAGACTCCGGTCTGCCGGAATGTCTGGAGAACAGGCTGTTCATGATGGTGGAGCGCTCGACGATTAGTCGGGCAACGTCCTGTGGAGAGCAATTGAGGATCAGATTCACTTCAGGGCTGCTCGACAAAAAACAAAAAACAGATTAAAGAAAAGCATGTAATGTAATTAATGTAAGTAACTCGCCGTGATTACCAGGGCCAGGTCATTATGAGAAGCCTGCTCCTCTACTGGTGCATGCTGGGATAGGTAGATGAGATAGGCACTGATCGTCTGTGGATCTGTCTCCATGTGAATAGCCTGTAAGAAAGCAAACAGACAAGACACATCCGACAAACTCCTCGTCATTAATCATCCTAAAAGGTTTATTTCCAGTTATTGACAGTTAGCGGTTGAGTCGACACTGACCTGCTGCAGAGCAGTGGACGTCATGCCTCTGACGCTGTCAAACAAGGGGAGCTTTGGGAGGTCTTGTAGCAGCCACTGGTACCCTGGCAAGAGCTCAGCATCTGTAGAGTCTTCTTCCATGGGCTGGTCCCGCTCATCTCCATCTTTCAAGCCTCCTTCACTCAGCACCAATGACAAACCCTGCACACAAACATAAAATGTAAAATAAATTTAAGAAAATCACGTTCAAACAGTAACACAATGCAAGTAGAGATGGCTTTTTTTCTGCCTCCAATACGGTACCTTCATGGCCAGGACTCTCGATGCCACCTGAGAAGAGCTTAGCCGACGCAGAAAGTAGTCCAGCACTTCACATGTGGTCTGTTCGTCAGCCTTAGGACCCAACAGAAGATCCTGGAGCCGTCCAAGTAGCTGCCTTTGCTTTTGCTGTCTCTAACAGGAAGACGGATAATAATACACGTTTATTCAAGAGTCAGTAATAAGATGTACATAAGTATAAATAAAAACAGGTAGAAATGTAGCAACTAAAATGAAGCCCAAAGATGAATTAAGACCAGATAAGAAACATTAAAAAACAACAAAACAGGACAATTTCAGTAATAGTTGTCTGCCAACAGTGAGGTTCAGTGTTCTAATCAACATACTTGTCTCTTCTTGGCTTTTTGCTCTTTGCTCTCTCCCTCTTCGTCATCCTCTATTGGCAGACTGTCATCCGCAGCATCGTGCAGAAGAAATTCACACAGGCACTGCACTGGAAGCACATCCAGGGACCCCTCACTGGACTGGACCAAATCAGCCAACCACGGCATGGACTGAGAGGAAGCCTGTGCAGGATGTAAAATGTCCTCCAGTTACAGGATGCACACAGACAACAAAAGCCTTACAATAAAGTTATTTCTGCCTCTTGGAGTCCGGCTTTCATTTCTCTTCATGATCAATGTTTCTGCTGCCAATAAATCACTCTGTTTGAACAGGTTTTCTCCACTTTTTGGGCGGCTGTGCAGTGTGTCCATGGCCATTACCTGTCTCTGGATGATGTTGAGGAGGAAGTCTGGGTTGCGACTGCGGCAAAGGAGATGTCCCAGACGCAGAGACTGGTTGAGGGTTTTCACCTGCTCCTGGATCTGAGGAGGAGGTCGACGAGGAGGACCCCTGAACACAAACGAAAACTATAAATCCATCTTATAGTCACAAGTTTAAAATTCATATTACAGACTGACGAGGATTTTCTAGTGGTGATAGCTAGATTGAACTGTCTGCTGTATCAAAAGTAAAACAATGTCAGTTCACTGTCCCTCCAATCTAAAGAAAGTGGAGGTTGTTGGAGAAGTGTCAAGATCCTAACTGAGGCATTTCCTTTGAGAACACAATCAACTCGTTACAGGGGTCATAAAGTTCATCCTCTGGGCCTCTTACTGTGGATCCAGACTGGTGAGCTGAGACAACAGCAAGCTGTTGCTCTCTGTGATGGTCTGTTTGGTGGAGGCTGCTGCCAAGTGGCTCTCAAAGGCCAGGATCTCTTGCTTCTCTCTCTGGGAGATCTGCAGCTCCCTGTTGATCATCTCCGTCTTTGTGTCCTCGTCCGCCACGGTGCACGGAGGGTAGGTATCGTTACTATGGAAGCAGAGAGAGACGCGCGTTAGTGGTTCAGCATTATTATCCGGGAACTGTTCTGTTCTAGAGGATGACCTTCACCTACTTTGTCATCACCATCTCCATGAGCATTTTCAGTGTCGGATAGCCATCCCAGGCAGCCAACCCTAACGGACAAATCAGACACTATATTAATAAGGTTATTTAATAGCTTAGCAGCTCTTCTTATTTATGCAACATGAAGAACAGAGTGATGTACCTATTTTCTGAGGATTAAACGCAGCCACCACGAGCAGCAGCAGCCAAGCCTTCCAGTACAGAGCGGATATTGCCAAATTTGGCACCTGGTACCTTAAACATTGAGGCTCATTTGTTATTTCAGACTGTAAACTGTATGACGTGAAGGTTCTTTTAAAAGACAGTTGAAGTACCCTGCAGGCAGCTGAATGTTCTCCGGGTGGTGGTATGTACATAGATTCAGCACCGCATCGATGAGCTGGATCCTCTCCACTTTCAGGACCTCCAGATCTATTTAGAAAGAAACAATCCGTCAGCTCCACGGTTTCACACCGATATGCCGGGAAGTATTCAAACAATTACAACCATATTCCCTTTGTTCATACTTTCCTAACTGAGGCACGTGTGTTTAACAAATGTCCAAATATTCTGCCAGAGAGTAATATACACAGCTTTCACTGTGATCATAAACAGTTACAGCAGAAGTGGATCTTCACACACACCATCGGACTGAACTCCAGCAGCCCTCTTCACCAGGTGATCTGCAAGCTCCATGGCATCGGCTGGGCCCAGGGGCAAGTCCCGCGACAGCCCGATCACCAGAATGCGCATCAGTGTGTCCTCCAACAGAGGCACCTCGGAGCAGAGGCGGAGGAAGAAACTGAGGAGTAATATATATATAAAAATAGCTTAGTACGGTGACTGTGCTGTATCCAGTCAGAGGAAAACATGGCTCCTTTTGAATAATGGAGGAAGACTCACTTCCTGTCGCTCTCTGGAGGCCAGTTGTCCCACTTGTAATATGTCTCAGGTTGCTCTGTGAACAGCACTTTGTGAAGGCTGCAGACATGAAGGAAATAATTCACACATGAAGCAGCTGAAAACATGGTTAGCTTGTGCAGTTTTAACAACAAACACATCAGATGCACGCAGTCACCGACCAGTGGACATAGTCTTTTGCTCCAGTTTTGCTGATGGTTGGAACCACGGTGTGAAGCCACCACACAGCGTCTCTCTGGATGGCAGCGATCTGATTCTGAAACGACCTCAGGCTCTCCAGATCTGACACAAACCGGACATATGTTTAAGACAAAGCCTATCAAGCATATTATGGTTCATAGATACACCATTAGAACAAATACACAGCACTGACTCTTCTTCTCTCCTTTGTCCCACGCAATGCCAGCCTCTTTGACCTGAGAGGTGATGCCCAGCATCATGGAGACAGTCAGCAGATCTGTCACCTGGATAACAAAACGTTCCTATGGGAGAGTCAAAGAGAAGAGTCCAGAGTGAATACAGGAAGATTAAAGATGAAATTACTGAGGCATTTTCACAAACACATACTTTGAACTCCAGGTCCACATAGGTGGTCTCCTTTCTCTCCTGCATTAAGCCGAAGCAGAAGGGCTGGAAGTTAATCTCATGCTTGGTCTGTTTGATGATCTCTCTCAGCAAAGCTCGGGAGGCCCGGAGGTAGTCATCCTTAT
Source organism: Anarhichas minor (assembly GCF_050575085.1). Lineage (NCBI taxonomy): Eukaryota > Metazoa > Chordata > Actinopteri > Perciformes > Anarhichadidae > Anarhichas > Anarhichas minor. The sequence goes on from NW_027466453.1 coordinate 18,990,313, forward strand.
TGGTCAGCAGGTCCTGGAACACCATCGCCAAGAACTACAGACACGACAGAACAACGTTGAATTTAAGGAAACACCAGAATGTAAACACATACGCTCATGACTGATTCAAATAGTAACACTATTTGCAAACTATTATTTGTTCAAAACAACTCAAAAAGTCTAGAGTTTCACCTTTGGGCCCTGCTCCGGGCTGTGCTGCAGCACCGTGTGGAGGACTTGCATGTTGTTCGGATTCCTGGCATTGGAGAGCTCATTGAAGATCACCAGCTTCACCATAGTGGCCAGGTTGTCTCTGTTAGCATTGAGCAGCTCCCTGGAGAATCACGAACACAGTACCCGTGAGTGGAAGTCGCTGCGCGTAACAACGAGTTAGGAGAGAGACAACAAGAGACTCCACAGACCTGACACACAGCATGTAGTGGTTCAGCAGGACTTTAGGTTTGAGTCGGATCTTGATCAGGTTGGAGATCACCTCCATGTCATCTGCTCCCTGGGTGATGCTGTTCATACATAAAGACATGAGGAGGTCCTGAGCCGGTCGAGTCAGCTGTGCACACAAACAAAGAGAGTTAATACTCATTAGTTAGAGTTCTCAACATTCATCTCCAAAGTCTTGATTTCACATAAACAACACAAAAAACATGAGATACTGCAATACAGCAGTATATTGTTGTGTCTCTTGCATTGAGTCAATACATTGGTACCAATATAAGATAATATTGATACTAATGTATTGACTCACCAAAAGCAGTATTTTACTTCAGGTTGTGGACAGAAAACGTGGAGGATGAAATGCGTGGAAACTGAGCATTACAAGCGGATCATTCCAGGACACTTCATACTCACTTTTGGGTTCTGGAGCCACATCTCCAGCCTCTGCACGGCCATGAGCCGGGCCTCTTTGTAGCCACACGTGGCTGTGAGCAGACGCAGCAGGTTTCGTGACACGTTGTCCATCGGCTGCCTGCGGTTCAACTGATCCCTGAGGACGTCGAGCACGTAGTCCTCCACGCTCTCCGACAGTTCTTCATACCTACAGTACCCCAGAATCAGTATAGAGGATTTGTGATAGTATAATAAAATATCAAAAATGCAATAATAATAAATAAAATGCAAATCAGGCGATTTCAAGTGGTATTTTCCATACCTCGGCATAATCTGCCCTTCATCCTCAGGGCTGAGTTTCTCCTCAGCTATCAGCAGTTCAGTCTGGCTGTCGTCCTCCTCGGGGATTGAGGGATGAGGGCTGCTACCTAAACACAAAACGTCAAAAAAACAAAAAGCAGCATAAACACTCAGCACTTGTTCCCTACATCAGCAATCCTGACACCAAACAAACCGTGTGAGTGTTTTCTCCATGGAACTGTACCTGCACTGAGGTCGCCAGCAGAGCGGCCAGTGTCAGCCTGCAGCAGCATGCTCTTAGGGGGCATCTTTGTCCCAAAAGCAGTCTGGATGTTGTCAACAAAGTTCTTACAGTGAGAACTGTCCACCCAGATTCTTTCCCCCAGAGAGTCCTCAATGTACACCTGGAAACACATTTTAGGTGAACATAGTGCAAGACATCTTACATGGCTAAAATAAGGGAATTTATAAAACTGTTTGGAGTGTTTCGGAGATTCTCACTTTTACAAAGATCTCTGGCCAGTTCTCATCCTCCTCGTAGGCTGCCATCAGCAGATTGCAAGTAAGAACAGACACGAGGCTGTTCCCCTTGGCTTTAAAGTTGATCGAAGCGTCCCGACGCAGGAGGCTGCACAAGGCCTAGTGACAAAAGCGAGACAGGTGGAGAGTTACAGAAATCCTGTCAAATTCTGTAGGGTTCACGTTGGGGAAGGTTTCTGTGCAAGGCTGACACAATGTCAGTGACAAATCTTACCTCAATAATTCCTTCAGTAGCAAAAACGTTAGGTTTGATTTTGGCCAGGAACATGAGACTGAGGTACAGCGTGATGTCCGGCTTCGCTCGGTTCAGCTTGAGTTGTTTCACTGCTCCACACAGCAGTCCCTCAATGCGATCATCATTTCCTTCAGACTCTGAAGCTTCAATCTCATCGAGAAGAATTCCAGGAGACACTATAATAAAAAAAGAGGCGTTTTAACTTTCTATGTTGGCTTTTTTTAAGTTTATAAAACGAAAGAAAGCCATTGATTTACCTTCAATAGGTACCACCGACGGCTCCTTTATTGAGGGCGATATTGCCCTCTTGTCCACGGCTGCAACATCAGCGAGTCGTCCCAAAGCACTGACTGGAGGGGTGGTGGAGAGTTTGGGCCGCTTGGTGAGGCCGGACAGACCCGATGAAGACGGCAGAGCGGAAGAGGTCTCTCTCTTACGGTCAGCTGGTAAACTTGTGGATGCTGGCTTCAGCAGGACTGCGGGGGCTTTGGGCTCCCCGCCCTGGCTCTTTAATCCAAGAGCAATGAAATCTCCTGGTGGAGGGTGACCTGGGAGGGGCAGACGTCACACTACGTTGTTACAACATCACCAAAACCACACTAAGGCACTGGGGCAGACATTACACCAGTTGGGAATCATACCTGATGGTTTTGCAGCACTGGGGCGCCTCAGAGTTGTAGGCTTTGGACGATTCATCTCGACTAATAGGCACAAGTCAAAGCCCAATTAACAGTAGGTTAAGCAGGTGACATTACTTGGCTTGGGGTAGTCTGTGTGTGAGAAAACAAGGAGGTATACAAGTTAGCGAACGTAGAACACACTAGTTTAATATCGTTAACTGTCATAACTTAACGGCTGGAGCCACAACTACCGTTAGCTATTAAAGACCCTAAATGTGCAATAACTAACGTTAATCACTTGGCAAAGGAAAACAACAGTAGCGTAAGCGACCAAAAGTATCAAAAAGGCTGTGTTCAAGCTCAGTTAACAGCCTGCACGCTGTTTATTACATCTGTACTACATACTGAACACAAACAGTTAGGCTAACGACAACAAATACGGTTAAAGCTAGCGTTGAATATGTGGTTGTTAGCAATTTTAGCTAGTAGCTGGTAGGTGTAAAGCGCAGCACTGAGAGTGGACTAGCGTTAATTGACGTGTAAATTTGAATTTATAGTGGCTCACATATATAATCGGTTTCATAAAACGGATCGTGGTTAGCCTGAGCGATGCACTTATAACTAAAAGATAGCATGAGCCAACTCAAAAGCTATCACACAGTCGGTGCCATGACGGCTGCTGCTGCTTCTTCTGCTTCTGCTTCTTCTTCTTCTTCTTCTTCTTCTCTTCTCTGAATCAATGTTGCTTGTTAACAAAGGGAAAAGTGCCGCCACCTACCGCCAGGAAGTGTCAGTTGGCGTTGTTGTTAAAGTAGAAGAAAGATGTATGCTTTGCATCAAAACACCATAATCAAGACTACGTACGTATATTTTGAGCGTTACGTCGTTATTATGTTCATCATGGCATGGATCTAGGTTTTACTTTGAAATGTATTACCGGAAATACTACTTTATGATACATATGTCTAGCTTGATGCTCGAGGCGTTCAGCTGTAGTTACTCACTTTGACCACAAGAGGGCAGAAAAGCTCAGCATTAAATACATACGTTGGCCACAGTCGCATCAAGGCTAGTCTCGTAGTATCAGCGCGAAGGAAATATCCAGGCCGACACAATACTAATGGCTTATTGATCTCTTTGTCTACTGTAAACGTTTGCCAGAAGTATTCCTATGCTGTGATAAATTAACAATAGAGGGAGCTGTAATTATGTGCGATGGCCACTAGAGGGCAGTGTGTACAATGTCTATGAAGCAAACTAATCCAATTGATACGTGTGTTCCCCATAGATACAAAGCATAGCTATGGAGTGCCCTCTGGTGGTCATGGTGGGTAACTGCATTATCAAGTTAGACAAAATGACATAGTAAAGTTCCGGTTAACACTTTCAAAGTAAAACTTTGAAATAAATATTAAGATGTAGGTACGCACTGTGGCCACTGGAGGGCACTAACGACTCATTACTTCTTTTCTTATACTGGACACTACTATATACCAACAAAACGGGGATATAACTTCAGAGTTTTAAAAGTAATTAAAAATAAATAATGATAGACTGAAATTAAATGATAGAATCTGACTATTTCAACTACTTCAGGTTTTGGGAAAGTTTTTCCCAATTGCTGGTGTCTCATCTCATAATCATCATCATAGTCACCATTATCTCTGCACATCACTACAGATTCAGGTTGGTCAAAAATCCTACAAAGACCATCCCTTTATCCCTGTTTTCTATATTCTTTGCATGAACTCTTACATTACCTGATCAATATAAAGACTTTGATAGGGCATCTACCCTATCTCTACTATCCTTCCCTTTGATAATAATCCTCATATCAGAGGTATTACGCATTGTTAGTAGCATAGCATATCTCTATATAATTAAACTTAAGGATGAATCGGTCGCTGTTTTCCTCTTAGACAAAATAAAAACACAAAAAAAAAGAAACAAGATTATATATGGCGGCACGTTTTGAAAAATATATCACATTTTTTTTAATTGATCTTTCTCTTGTGTTACATATGAATACACAAGATTCACTTTATTTTTCATATGAACACACTAGATTCACTTTCTCGTAAAAGCAAAGTTGACCACTTGATATTTTCAAGCTTTCTTTAAATACCACTAATTTAACACAGGGTGGCAGCATTCTCCAGTCTAGGGCTCTGAAATAGTAAAACTGAATGTAAGGTGGTTGGTTTCCATGGTTTCTATCTTACCACAATAGACTCATATGATGTGCGTGAATACATAAAGATAAATCAAAACAGAACAAGAATAATGAATATTAACAATGAATAATCTGCATTGATAAAATCACAGAATTTTGTGAAGATTTTTTTAAGGACCAAACACCTGAGAAGAAGAATGCACAAAATATCAAATGACATTCAACAACACAACAGCCACAGTTTAGCACAAAAGAAACAGCAAACAACAAACTTAAAAGAAACAAGAGCCAGAATTTGTTTCAGTCTTAAGTCATGGAGAAAGTTTAAGCACTATGTGATGATGAGTCACATGCAAGATCTCCTGAGAAACTACAGAATGTAAATTTTCATCCCGACAGCTGTTTTCATTTTTGTTAAATGTCAATGCCTCGAGGTGAACAAAGTCTGAGCATCAAAGCTTTACCACCCACAATAATGTCCATATTTAGTCCGAGCCACGGTCAGCGGCAGGGCTGTGTTCATTCCTTAAACATTACGAAGCACTATGTGTACAAGCTGCACCATTCCAGCCTGCTTTCCTCACAATCCCATACTTTTATTTTGATGATCAAATAGTTTTCAGCTTCAAGAGAATCCTACAGAACTAGTAGGCTTTGAACAGTCCAGCAGGGGCCTGATCCAGCTGCTGCCTCCACTACTACTGTAACTTCACCGTGTTCCTTTCCATGCAGCTCCAACCTCCCAGACGCTTACGTAAAGTGTTCTCATATGAAACACATTTTGGTGACGTCAGTGGAATGTCCAGTCGATGTTCCAAATTAAATCTTGTGTCATAAGGGAAGTTTGAAAATCTGCAAAAACAACCCTTTTACTTCTGAAATTACGTTCGGTCCAAACTGTGCCAGAGGCAGACGTCTTGTGTCAGGCATCCTCGGTCAGCTTCTCCCGAACACACATCTGATTTATGATTTAATGTTTTGTATCCAATGAGATTTAAAATTATATTTCTTCAACTTTAAACTTCAAACAATTCTGCATGCTAAACATCAGCCTTTAAGTCACTGATTATTCAGAGTAATTGGAAGAGAGAAAAAAAGATCCCCATACAACAGGGGGCCTCTTTGTGCCAGATCACATTTCTGAGTTCAGCAGTCTGAGTCACTAAGAGGCGACTTTAGTGACTCAATGTTACTTCCTGTAATCCAAAACGGCCCCGAAAGAACTCAGACCCCACAGCGTGTTGATCCAACGAAGAGAAACCTGACGAGTCTGCCGCACATGGTCCGCTGTTTTTATTTTGTGAGACACGATGGGTGTAAATCAGGTCATCTATGTCCACTGCTGACAGATGGACAGTAATTGGGTGGTGTGGTGTTGACTGAGCAGCTGGATGTCTGTCCAGAATATCAGTGGAGGCTCCGCAGAGAGTTTAATCCACCAATTTGTATTTCTCTTTGTCGACTGCTGGATACAGACAGACAATAAACCAGAACATTAGTCTTGTTTCTATTTTGTTTGTTTGTTTCTACTTTCTGCACTATTTCATGTCTCTTCTCTCCCATCTCATTCTAATCTACTTCAACATAATCTCTAATTTAATGTAATCTAATCTAATACCAACTCTAATCTAATAAAATCCAATATCATCTCATCTCCTTTGTGATAAAAATGAGATGGGACATAAAGTAATTCATCGAATGTAATCTTAAATTTAATGTAATTTTATCTAATTTAATATCTAATCTGATTCTCATCTAATCCCATCCTGTCTTCTAATCTAATGTAATTTATATGAACGAATCTCGTTTTAATTCTATCTCATCTGTATTGTAATGTAAACTGTCTGATTTCATCTCAAATGTACCCTCATCACATGTAATATAATCTCATATCATGTCTTCTAATATATAATTTAACTCATCACATCTCTAATCTGATGAAATCCAATCACATCTCATTAGAACTAATCTCAAAGTTCTGCCTGCTGCATCACAAAGCTGTTTTATTTAATCTAGAGAATACAGAAGCAAAGAACGTTTCACTGAAGGATGCTCGTGTTTAACTCACGACAGGAAAGCTGCTGGTGTGTTGTTGTTTGTGGTCAACAAGAAGGTGACACAAAACACAAAGATGGTTCCCCATCTGAAAACGTTTGTTTAGCTTTTTCCAGGAAACCAGCTCCAGTGCAGATGAGAGAATCAGGTCAACAGCATCTCCAGTAAGTGATTGATTCCACATGGGATTCAGTGGAAGAGCTCGATCTGAGTCACCAACGGTAGACTACGGCAGCAACAACACACCAATCGGAGTATTTGGCACAAAAGACATGATCTGTCAGTGGCAGTCAGTTTCACTGGTCGTGTGATTTGTATTGTGACTCAGAAAACTCAACATTTAATGATTTCTTTTTGTCTACCGTCAGCAAAAGACAGCAAAAGTGAAGAGAGACGTCTGTACAGCAGCTTTCTAATGTTATTTATTTTGGTCTAAACAGTCTCAGGAGACACATCAAACTCAACATTTAGCATTTAAGAGTCATCTGCTAGTCACATTTTATCTAAAGGTCAAAATGTCATCATGCATCTGAGTTGTGTGTCGCTCTGTTTGGTCTTTTGTGTCTCCAGAGGCCGAACACAGGACCATTAAGAAAACCATCACGGACCAAAGATCATTCAATGCTGAAGCTACTTCTGGCCTGAAATGAGCAATTAAAAAGTCTTAAACCTCGAGGACACGACTAAGTTCTACTTCATGTGTGTCTACATCTTTCTGTGTCAATCTATACTTCTTAAAGAAGTTGTTTGACAGTAAAAAGGCTCCGTTAACTGCTAAATTGCTAAACTAACCAGATTCCGTATAATTGAATCATTTCTGCCACACAGACTCAGATGTTTACCTTTCCCTTGAATGTGTTCAGATATAAACTGTTTGCCAAATGTGTTTTAAGTTTCTGTGAATTCCACAAACACTCACATTCATAAACCACGGATGGACAATATTATTATTCATATAAGATATGATGTTAAGTTATTTACCAGGCAGTTTATCCTGAAACACACTTGTGGGTATTTCACAAGATGTTATTCTTTGAAATTTTTCTCTCAGTCATGTTGGTGCAGTCAGCAGAAAAACATGTGAAAGTGCATTTTCCTCCTCTTTTTTTCTGTCCTTGTTTGAACTGTGCAGCCCACAGTGTTTATAGAGTAAACACACGGCATCTGTTTGTAACAGGCACTACAGTCTGAAGCAACCTCAAAGCTGAGCTCTTCTTCTGTCGGATAACTGAAACACATGAGAGTGCAGCGGCTCTGAAAATGCTACTGACTTAACATATTTACATTCAGGACGTATTTACCCAGAATAACCTCTGACGTTACCGGCAGCAGTGCAGTTAAAAGAGAAATCCTGTGACTGCTGAGCTACTACGCCACATACTTTCCTCACGAAAGGAATGCTGCTGCTGCTGCTCCCGAGTCAGACAGAGGGAGGAGCTCGCCGTTTTCTCCCAGTTAATGCACACTTTGGAATACCTTGTAACATAAAGGAGCCTACTTATAAGGGGGGGGGGGGGGGGGGCGACAGACAGAGAGTTTAAGACTTTCTTTTTGAAAACTTAAAGTTTTTCCTCCAGTATTCTCGGCTAATATTAGCCACATGAGCAGACTTTGTACAGATTAGTTTTGTAAAGTAAGCAAAAGCAGTCTGCAGCAGCAGGCTCTCTACCTTCTATTTATGGCGCCCCCCCCCCCCCTATTCCCAGACTGACGTCAGTAGAAAGTTATTTTCATGAATGGAGGGGGCGGTCACGAGGAATCGGTGACGTGAGTGCTTGCGGAAGCAGAGCGTGGAATGTTGGTACATTGTTGTTGTTTTGTAGTTAATTCAGTACGAGGCTACACCGCTGCCCGTCTGCTGGACGCTTCACACCGACTGTGTCAAGTTACTCCGCCGCCTGTATCGGAAACCTACTCCGCCAGTTTTTACGCATCACGGTCCACAAATATCCGAGTCCACAGAGGTGAGCTTGTGTGTGTGTGTGTTTTTTTTTCTTCTGGGAAGATGTTTTGACATGCCTTTTTTAAATTGCTGAAGTTGTCACAGAGACATATTGGCGCATGCAGATAGGAGTATGTTGACCACACGCGCCACTCATGTACGGTTTTGATCCTGGTCATGAAAGTTGATGTTGACTTTGTAGCATGTTTCAGTCGCGTGGACACGTGTTGTGTTAGAGTAACATAACACAATGCCCAAAAAAGTTCTGAGTAGTCGCGTGAAAAAAGTAGGGCACAACATTAAAAAGTGTTAAAAAAAGAGCAGTATTTGAATAACTGCTTCTTTTGTTTTTACTTTATTTTTTTTTAGGAATTTGAATCAGCCTGGTATTTTTTTTTAAATTATTTAAGTGGATGAATTGTCTCAATGAGTGAAAGCGTTCAGGAAAGTATTTTATACAAATTATATTAAATCTATAAGTCTAAATCAGTAGATTAATGTTTGTGCGATGTTTACAATGTTAGCCTATAATATGTATTACGGTTACTGTTAAAAACGCCCTCATGTATTACTGAGCGCAGTATAATAAGTTGTTTCAAGATTTTTTTTAAAAGGGAATAAAAGCGGTTTTGGTTATTTATAGCCTTCTTTCTGTCACTGGACTGACCTTAGCTTTTTTGGGGGGAAATGGAAGTGAAATAAACTTCCTGACTGCCCTCGTTTAAACTATGTCATAAAGAACATTCTCACATCCCCTTGAATTCTGCCACTCTTGCTGATTTCATTTCGGGATTTAATTTAGGCTTCTGTGATGCAACATACCAGCCTACCTTTGACATTGGAAGCAACACGTGGTCAGCATTTTAGGCATGTGGAACAAAGGGCACGATGAGAAGTTAGACCACTGGGGCTGACTGACCTACAAAGGAGAAACAAGCAGTCACCAAACAGCAGGAGCAGCACATATTTCCACAAACAACTCACTAGTATTTATCTTATCCCCCTGTTTAGCTATCATTTCTGGTCTACAGTATTTATGACAAGAGTAAAGATAAGGAAACTTGTTGTTTTGAATAATTATCTGATAATAACACAACTTTACCTCAGAAATAATACTGCTGACTTAATTTAAAATAACTTGGACTTGTGACCTTTTAGGGCCATTGTGATTAATTTATGGAACGTATTTGTCTTTGAGTAACTTGTTTCACTTAGATGGTCACAGATTTCTATCTCAGAGGCTTTTGTGATTCACTGTTGTTTCGGGTGGGTGCACACAGTGTCTGCTGCTTTCAGGCAGGCGGTGGGAGCGAGTGCACTCCTGTCATGAGGTTAACATGTGGTTCATTCACCACAGTGATGATGTCTTCTTTGGAAGGAGAAGTAACTGTGGCTGACTCATTTTACCGCCACAATACTCGGTGGCAGTGACATAGGGAGAAATCCCCCTGAAAACACAGGATACAGTGTCATTGTCATCAGACATATAGGATTTCTCTTTCTGCTGGTCAGTAGTGAAGGATGAAAGCGAAGGCATAACGTTTTTGTGGTCTAGTGTTGTGAAAGCGAAATAGCTGCGGTTTGCGATGCTGTGACTCACAGGGAACACGCTCACCATGATGTGTTTTGCTCCTCTAACTGGAAAAAAGATGTCAAGTCTTGATTGTTGACTTTGGAAGCCAGTGATTTTATCCACAGCTGAACATGGCAAACAGAGTGTATGCAGGCAATAACAGATGGATGTGTGAACAGGCCTGCTGTGCGTCTGTCCAAAGTGACTCCCTGACAGTTATATAGCGTCTGAGACTGCTCACTCTGCCACCCACAGTGATTTGCATCCTGCCCTTTTGTTGTTTTTCTGTCAGTGGCCGGGTCTCAACCCACTGCTTTCACCTCGTTATGCGCAGAGGTGTGGCACGTGTCGAGATTACTCATTTATCTACTGCGTAATATTGATTATATTGTTTTATTTGGTGGGATATGTTGTGTTATTGGGAATGCCTTGTCTGTTCTCACTGGGGCCGACTTGCTGATTCAATTGTTGATCTTTTTTCCTTCGCAACTTCCTGATTTCACAAGTGACTCAAATTGCATGTTGTCAACACAAACAAGCACTTCATAGCATTCAGAATGTATGCTTTGCCGTCACATCTTGTCTGACCTTTTGCAAGTTTCTCAGCTAGTTGTTTTGAAGGAGAAGCACTACAATCTGGACGGTCCTGGATAATTATTAACAGTATTTTCTTGCATTCTTGACATTTCTTTGAATCCCAGTGTCCCTGGTTGGGACAATATCTTTGCTCAGATATTGTCCCTGGTTGGGACAATATCTTTGCTCAGATATTGTCCCTGGTTGGGACAATATCTTTGCTCAGATATTCTGAGTTCTCCTCTCTTTCCCCACAAAAGTTCTGGAGTTAACGCCAGACATATCCAAGGTTCTCTGTACTTTTCCTTTCTCCCCGTGAAACAACGGGATTTTCCAGGAAATGTCAGATTGGGAGGGTGTGATTCCCTGCCGCTGGTCGTCGCTTTTACCAGTAAACAGCATGACTCACACTGCTCAGCTATGCTCTCCATTTCCTTCACATAATATCCCACCAAATGTGCTGCGCTGGAGAAAGAACAGAGAGACGCACGCGCGCACCGGTCTGCAGACAAATCTCTCCACCACCTCTGAGAAAAATGCAAGAACAGCGAGATCTTTCTCAGAAGAGTGCATCAGGCTGTCAAGGGCAGCAACACGTCTGCTTAACCTACTCCTAAATTAAAACAAAAAGAGAAGATAAACAAAGAGTCCAGACAAGCTAACTCTGCATTTATCACAAGTCTTTGATATGCTGTTTATTTTAGGAGGAGGCTGCACCCCACAGTTACCTGCTGTTACTGAAGTGCAGCCTTGAAGTTGACCAGATGCCTGACTTTAAAACCAGTATAAACAGTGAACAGATGATACATAGGTTTATTAAACTGACTTCGTCTCAAGTTTAGACTTTGTGCATACACTATTTCATGAATTTGCTCATTAAGAGCTGGGGCGGATTTGTGCGCATGTAAAAAATTTGTCATTGCCCGTTTTTTTCCCCAGCATTCTCAAAAATAGCCTTAAAAGGGTCAGTTCATCTTCAAAGCAATGTGTGCGCCCAAAGAACAAAGTAGCAGGTTTACCAGAAAACATTCTGCTTTCCACATCAAATAAGACACATGCTTTACACACAACCATAGCCATGAAATGTGTGTACGGCATTTGTAATGGACAGTTAGTTAAGGAGTGTCACCCCATGGCTCTAATCTGCTTTTTTTGTAAGACTTTGTCATAACTTTGTGATAACATTGCGGCTGAAATATAGTGCTTTTTGGGTTATTAGCCATCAGAGTATCATCTTGAGGAATGGAACATTATTTCTTTGTTGTATGAAAAAGTAAAATGAAAGATAGACCCTCACTCTTGACTGCCACGCATGTGCACACAGGCTGCCTTTGAATTGTTTGGGCAAGTGAAAGATGTGAGACGCTTCTGAATTCCAGACATTTTGTGAATATTGCAGCCGTTGTTTTACAAGTGGGGTTGTCTGAACTCCACCCCCACATATAGCAGAGTGCATCGCAGGACATATTCAGACAGAATGTTCCTTCTTCAGTGAACACTGTTGTGCATGTGAGGGTTTGCACATGTGTGTTCACTCAGGAATGTGGTTTTGTTCTTTGCCCGCCATCTGTGGCTTTTCTTTGAGGTATTGTCCCAGACTCCTTTTCTTACCGTTATGAAAAACCTAATACGAGTTGTTTTTGACTATAGTGAGAAGCCATGATTTGTTATAAAATAAGTCTCGTCTGAGGGGCAAAACCGTAAAGAGCGGATTTGGCTGTGTGATATAATTGCTGTTTTTCCTCTGAGGAAACTTTGGCATCTTGATCAGGAAAACATTGTCTCTCTGCGAGTTGCAAAAACATAAGCACATGCTTCAAGAATTTCAGTGAAACAACCTGGCCTCTTGGTTCAAGCTGGAGGCCCCTTGTATGAAGAGAGGGTGGCCCCACACCACTTTTCTGTGATCTTTGCAGGGAATATACCCAGGGACCCCCTCTGATGCAATACCACTTAAATTAGGCTGTTTGGGCCAACTAGTTGTCGAGGAACATATTTCAGTTCTTCATCTTTATTTAATGCTTCTTAAATCTCAATTATGCAATTCTTTGCTGCATGTGTTATTTTGCAAAATCAATGAAGTACACCAGAGAGAGGAGCAGATGTTCTCAGAGTGTCTAAACGTGCATTTATGTGGTGCTGGGTTTAACTGGTACACGTATTTCTCATCTGCTTATTTTCCAAGTCAGGAAAAGTCTTTGTCACAAGCAGATGAACCTCATTCTGTGGACAGCAATGTTGAATTTAATATACAGTATCATAAATCATTGACTGATGTTCAGGTCAAATCAAAGACAACGTTGTTTTTTGTATCGACTGCACTATTTCTTGCAATAAGGAACTGTAAATCAACAGTTGCAAAGTCCTGTATTAGCAACACAGCCATGGGATGTGCAATCGTGATAAACATCCCAAAAAGAGCAGCCACACCCTGAGTATGTCCTCACATGAAAGCTGCAGCTAACAGGACTGCTGAGACTATTTGCCCTCTTACTGAGGTATCACTTATCGCTTGCTCACTTAAATTGTTTAGTTGGCAGAAACTTGTGTCAGCACTGTGGGCTAAATATATCCGCCAGAGATAAATAAGGGCATAGAGTAGCTCAGGAAAGCCCAGTGTAAGAGGATCCAACCAGCGAGACACAGGCCTAAATCCACAGACTACATTGTCTCACAGCAAAAATACATCAGTGACTATAAAGGAAAGTATTTCTCTGTGACACTCTATCTCCAGGAATGTTCCACATGCGTATCTACTGCCCTGTAAAGTTCAGCATAACTGTAAATGTTATGCTGACGGTCTGTTTTAATGTGCCATGAGGAGGCAGAGTGGTAGATACCGAGACATCTGATTAAGGGAATAAACAATGTACATTAAACTGGATTTAAGGGATGTAACAGGATAAAAAGGGACAGACTGAGGATACAGGATGTTTATCAGTTATCAGCACAAGTTGGTGCTTCTTATTTGTACTATGAATAGGCTGTGGTGCGGTTGTGAATGAGACTTGTTTACCCTTTTGGTCACCATGTGACTCACACTCCCACGCCCATTTGCAGGGCGTTTCCATGGCAGCAGTCGAGCATGGAACAGTGCACTCGTAGTCAGGCTGGTCGGCAGGTCCTGAAATGGAGCCTTGGGGGGATGTGTGCCTCTCACAGGATCACAGCTCAGCGCTCTCGCTTTTTTTGGCCATGGCAGCAGTCAGGAGAGCATGTGCCTCACTGTAACGAGTACACAGAGCTTTGATGCAAAGTTGTGTAGAGAGAGGTTGTCTGATTCTAAGCTTGCTTGGTGTCGTGAACTACATTGCCAGGGCTCTCCTCTAACAAGTGAATACAGGCACTCTCCAGTGCTCGTGTTTAATGTGGTCATGCTGCCCTCTGCTGGCGTCAGTGACTCCATCACGCAAGCATACATGTCGACACATGACGTAACCCTGGACTGTTTTTGAGGTGTCTTTAAAGTGAATTTGTGGGGAGGAGTGCCAATCTGATGTTAGTATCTGCAATATACAAAAGAAATATGCGTTAGTAGAAAAAGTATCGAGATGTGTTACAAGTAAGAGTATCATCAAATACTACAATTTAAAAATACTTCAAATCCAAGTAAAAGTACAGAAGTATTCTCAGCAAACATCTTTAAAATATAAAATGCCCCATCAGTGATCTAGAATTATATATTAAGTTACTGAATTATTATTTCTGATAGAAAGATGTGAGCAGCATTTTAATGTTGTAACTGGCCCAAAGGGAGATCCTTTAATTATGCACATCATATTTTAAAAACTGATCACATTTTTGTCTCTAAAATCCTAATCTGTAACGTGATCGGTATTCCAAATTGTCAAATAAATGTAGTGGATTGAAAAGTACAATAATTCCCTATTAAATGTAGTGGAGTAAGTATATAAAGGAAATACTTAAGTAACATGCCAGTATCTCTAAATTGTATTTACAGCACATAATATATATAAATAAATACTTTGTGACTTTCCATCACCTTATATGTTGTGTTTCACTTTGTCTTTTTTTTTTTTCAGTGTGTCTTCTGTGAGATTCTGGCCAGTTGTCTGCATGCAGGGAATGACGACTAATTTTAAGACGAGCAACGCTTTAAAGGTAAGTGAGAGAAGTTTGAGAAATGTGGATGTTGTTAATATTCAGACATGGTGTTGTTCTTCACCCTCTGCTCATGTCCTGCAGGTAAAGAAGGAGGCGGGTGAGAATGCCCCAGTGGTCAGCGACGACGAGTTGGTGGCCATGTCCGTGCGGGAGCTCAACCTGCACCTGCGTGGGCTGACCAAGGATGATGTTGCGAAGTTGAAGCAGCGGCGGCGGACCCTGAAAAACCGGGGATACGCCGCCAGCTGCCGCATCAAACGTGTCACCCAGAAGGAGGAGCTGGAGAGACAAAAGATAGATCTGCAGCATGAGGTGGACAAGCTGGCCCGCGAGAACGCCAGCATGAAGTTGGAGCTGGATTCCCTGCGAGCCAAGTATGAGGCCCTGCAGTGTTTTGCCCGGTCCGTGACCCGCGGGCCCCTCTCGCCGGGCAAGGTGGCCACCACCAGCGTCATCACCATCGTCAAGTCCTCCAACCGCAACAACTCCAGCCCGACCCCGTTCTCAACTCTCTCTCTCTCCTAGTGACAGGAGTGGGCTCTTGTTCTCCTGCCTGGCCTGGTCCTTCCTGGTTCTGACCCAGCCTGAACCCACTCATCCTGTACTGAGAGGACGCTCGGTAGTTAGACTGAGGGATGGAATGGGGTGGCAAGCTCTATGTGACGTTATGCTGCATTCACAACTCTGTCTCTCTCCTTCTGTCCCTCTTACACAATCTACATTGTCTGTGCACTGTGCAAACTCCCCCCTCCCTGACCCCCCAGCACCGGCAAGGTACTGGGCCTCTGTGACCCCGTCCTACATGACTGTTAGCTAAGATTTGCTTTTTACTCCAGTGTGAAAACGTATACGACATGCCTTAATGTGGCAGCGTTGGTTTAGTCGTACATACTGTATGTGACAGTACAGCCAATGCCAAATTTCAATGTAAATTTAGCCTTTGAAGCTGTTGCCTTAAAAGGGATCTATAAGTGATCCATATATAATATTTGCATGTAGTTTAACACAAAGAGGATGTATTGTTCCAGCTTTGAGGTCAGGTGGACGCCTCTTTATAACTACAGTTGCCAGTGGTCTCCAACCAGTTGCCTTTCAAGAGCCAGCCAAACACAACAGATGTTTTCACTGATTAGCTCCTCTTCTCTGTTGGACGATGCTAAGCACTAAAATCACCTGTTTGATTTGAAGTTGAAACCTGCCTACACATGGCTCTCTGTGGTACATTATGGAGAGCACTGCATTATGCAGTTTGATGACTGACCAACGTTCAACTAAAGGCCTCTACTCGTGATGTGCTGTTTATATTGCCGTCGTCTGTCTCGGCCTAATTTAGGTTTTATTTGATGAGTTTAAAACTCAATTGTTAGGCCAAAATGTGTGTGCAAGCCTTTGCTGGACTTGTGGAATATAAAAGATGGCCATTTGTACCATTTTTCACATTAGATTTGCTGTCAGAGCTCATTCATGCAACGCTTGAGAAGTTGTTGGATTTGTCAGAGGGGCTGAAAAGTGTTGTGTACAGTTAGCTATGTTGTTTAAGACATCGGAGGTGGTTGGACAGGTGCTGCAAGTGATTCTGTTGGTAGCTTTGTGGCCCGTTTAACGAGAGAAAGTATTCACAACTTCTGCTCGAGTATTTTGAAATGCAAAAGAGGTGAATACTTGTTTTCCACAAATTGTAAATGCTATTTGATTAAACAGGCAGATTTGGGAAGAGTGCGACGTAGGAAAGAGATTAGTGAGCATTTGTTCGGATTCAGGAATCATTGTAGAGCACTTTTAAAAGCAGGTTGGGATGCCGTATAAAAGAAAACATTTCACAGGGCAACTGATTCCTCGAATTAGAGATCGCCGACAGAAGCCATTCTTGTATTTCTGAAGTTGGCAGGGCTTAATTGCATGACGATGATTAAACGTGGTATGATCCCCGACTGCAAGGTCAAGCCTAATGTACCGGACAGTATCCTCTCCGATACGTACACCACAGCACTTACCGGGTTCTGTTTTGCCTCTTTCCTTTATACGCAACTCTTTGGCAGGTAATCCATATTGGATATAGTGATAATGAGAGTGATCCTTACAAGTGAAATGCAATTGAACTTTCTTACTGTATATTACAGACTACCGAAATGATAAAACTCCCACTGCCTCCTTTGTAACTTTACATTGAGAACTCCGTCCAAATAGAAATCATTCCTACTGCTGGGTCACGAAAAGTGCTGCTGCTGGGGTGTTGGTAACTCTGAAACAGTAGCCATTAACCTTGCTTTTGACACACTCTTCTGCAAGAGAACTCCTGACACCCATCTCTAGAAACGGTGATGTCGCGACAACTAAATGCAGTAAATACCTTCCTCCCGTTGTACGTTTTGAGGTATCTAAATATGAAATTCACTTGAAATCAAGCCGTTCTTACTGAGGATCCATTCCTAATTTGGAGTGAAGTCAATAGAGATTGTTCATGTCAGGATTGTCTCTTGGCTAAGAGGACATGAGTTTTCCCCCTGTTCCATAGCTGCAAAGAACAGTTTGGGGAACTTTGCTGCTGTACAACCTGCTGTGATTTTTAGGCAGGGGCAATGCTGTGTTCTTACTTTTTGTATTTTCACTTGGTTTCTACGTTGATACATCCTGTGTTCTTTTTCTGATACTTAGTTTTGTATGCATATACAGTATATATATATATTACAGATTTTTCTATATTTATGTCTTCGACTATCCTGGGAGTGGTGTGATTATGTAATCATTCTTAATCAGTCTATGTTGACGCTGACCTTTTTCTGAATAAGTTGTATTCACATGTACAATGAGAAAACTATTTTCATAACTTTGATGTTATTTGTCTCGTTGTCAAAGTACAGACCGTACCTAGAGTTGCATACAAGCTGCAACTAATTATCTGTAAGTTAAGAATTAACTATTAAAAAACAAGAAATTACATTGACTGCAAGTTCTCATAGATAGTAAAGAACATGTAATTTTACTTCATAACTTGTAAATTCTCAGTTGGGCCTTATGGGCTCCATTAGTTACAGAATAAATTACATTTATTCAGAAAAAGAAAGAAATTATATTATTATTTTGGAACCTGCATTTTGTTCTGGACATAAGGACAATATATTTTTCTCAAAATGCCAATTGATTTAGTTGACTGTTTCAAATGATCGATGATCGTAACGCTTTTGTAACCTCTAAGAAACTTTACCGGAAAATAATTCCAAAGCTGCTAAAAATTGTCCACCCAAACCTTTTTGTGTCAAAATTGAGTCAGAAGAATAAGAATTATTTATATATATTCTGACCAGCGTTAGTGACCTCTTGTGGTAAAGTTTCAAAACAAAATGCTGGAAAATTAGACATTTGTTAATTTTAGCACATATTACTGAATTTGGATCCAAGGTTGATTAGGCAGCACATCTTAAAAATAAAAACTAAGGAGTACACATTTCCGTACTGTGCCTTAGTAAAAAGACAAAACCTCTCTCCAGGTGAATTAAGTTCTTTGTTGTTGATCCTTTATCCAGTGTGACTGAGCACAGGTCAAGCTCTCAAATACGTGTTGCTCTTAGGCTAGCTTACCACAAGCACTTATTTTAATGATTACATTTTCTACAAGCCACTTTTTTGCTGAGATAAAAGCAGTCCTGTAAATAATGTTAGTGAGCGTTATACATGAATGTAGACAAAGTGCATGGGTGAGAAGAGGTAGAAGCATTACCTACCATGGAGTCTTTCTTCCTGTTGAAGCAACTGCAGCTCGTTATACAAAACCAAGGAGCTGTAATGGAACTGTTTAAAGACATCAGTGGTTATTTTACACATTTATGAACCATAACAATGCAAATGTATGTATGGAAATTAGGTTTCTTGTGTATCTTGACTATGTATTCAAGTTTTTAATTTAAAAATCCGTCCTGAAAACATGACTTTGATTAAATAAGATGTCACACACAAGCTTTGCCAGTCCAACAAGCTACAGTATTTAACTTTAGACATGTAGAAAGTCAGTGTTAGTACTCTAGATCGAAGAGGTTTCTACTATAAATTCAGAAGAAGCTCTACAATAGAAGGACTGGAGCAGGTTCTATGGATAATAGGGTTGTGGGTGAAAAACATTACATGTTAGTTTAACATCAGCGGTTTCTATGTTTGTATTTCAGATGTTAATGGTTTTCCTTGTTCTAGTCTCAAAACAACATGTTGAGGCCAAACGAGGACAGTAATAAGGCAGCATAAACTGAGTATGTACCCATAACAAAGTCATTACTCTGCTCATATATATATTTTATATTTATTTCATTGAATTGTGTAATTTTATAAAAAAAACAAACACCTAAATTATTTTACATTCATTTACTTACATGTTTTCTCAATGAACTACCCTCATGTACAAATAAAGTCTGTATTTGTTTCTACTCCGATTTAAAGAATGGTAAATTATTCCTATAAATAAGTCTGCAGTGTCTGTTTTTGTACCTTCAAATAAAGCTTTTCTTTTCCTCAATGTGAAGTGCAGATTCACTCAGTTCAAGTTACACAAACAAAAACAGGAATAAGACACACAAGTCAATTATATCTTTGTACCCAACTCAATTGATTTCTGCTTTCCCAGAAAGACAGCTATAATTGGCACAAGAAGGTATGAACATTCAAACAACCTCTGACTTGATAAACAGAAGGGGTCTCCAACAATGTACTAGGAAAGCTATACGTCTCCCATGTCACATAAATACAGATAGCATTTCTAAAAAACTAAGTGGGAGAAGAAACTACAAAGTCTCTCAACCCACACAGATTTGTTGCTTTACTTTTCCTCCACACAGAATTTGGTTTGGTCTGAATACACACATTACGTTAAAATATTCCAAACAGGGTTATCCCTGGCTTTTTACATAAACAGAACATATGAATTACCACAATTTACACCAATCAAATCCTGTGCATTTCATAATCCCTGGAACACGGAATTTTAACACGAATAGTGATGTGAACGCATCAAACAAAAAAAAGGGTCTGACAAACTCTTTTACAATAGTGCAGAAGCTACAAAAGACTAATTGCGAGCATCTGTTGAACGGCTGTCTAGTTGCACTGAATTAAACTCTTTAGCATGCTGGGAAAATTAAAGAGAAGAATAGAACTCCCACTTTGGAGGAGACAGGTTTATCCAATTTGTCCATGCTACGGTAAATACAAAGGATTGCGAAGTACTACAGTCTGAAGTGCCTGCTCCAAAACGAACGTGTCTCTGAACAAATCTTTCCATTTGTCAGGGAACCATGCAGAGGAATGCTCAGCAAATACTTCAAACGAGCAGATGTGAGAGACGGTCCATAAAGTGTCATTCCCAGCCATCGCTGGCTTCCCTGCTTCCCTCCTGGAGTCACATATTAATCATTTCCTCTTTGAAACTGACATGAATCAGAGGGAACGCACTGCAGACGTCCAGAGAATGAGCAGTGACACAATGAATGAAACAGAATCAGGATCAGGGACACTGCTGCAGCTTGATTTAAAGAAAATGCACAGCTCCAGATGTCTCTGATACCGTGAAGGTGACATGTTATCTTCCTGAGATTATTCCTGCCGAGATGAAGACAGGCGAGTTCTCCGGTCATTGAGCTATCAATTAAAAAAAAAAAAATACTATTCATTTCATCCTCCTCTTGCTGATTAAATTATTCATTATAACAGGACAGAAGCAAGCAGTCCATCTTAAATACTGGGATAATAAAAATGAAACACCTGGATTCAATCCAGCTCTGTGTAATGTGCAATACAGCTGATTCCCCAGAGGTCAGAGATATGGGTGACAAGAACCCAAACACCTGCATCTTGCTGGAAAAAATGTCTATAACTCATCATCAGAGGTGATCAGCATGATTTTGTCAGACTTGCGGGAGGTCTTGTTGCCTGCGGCCACTTTTCCGTTTGTGCTGGGCTGGACTACCTCCTGTGTGGACTGCTGGGTGTACTGCTGGTAGGCTGGGGAAAAGTTGTGAATCGCATCCTGTACCATGTCTCCCGGGTTTATGGTCTCCTTCAGACCGCTGGAGATGCTGTGCATAGGAGGGATGTTTTCTGTAGGAACAACATAGGCACAAGGGAGGTTGGAAGATGCTTGAGAAGATAATCATGACCGTGACTGCAATGTTACAACTTTAAAAGAATAGCTAGACAGTTACATCCTGGAGTCTCCTTTGGTTGCCTGAGAACTGTTCCCGGCCAAGAAATAGCCCAGCGTACACAACTAACTAACAACAAATCATCATTTTCATTTCATTTATTCATTGTCCAAAAAATTTAAAGAAATGCCCAAGTAGACATTCATATTACTCGCTACAAAATTTACATCATGAACCTTAAATCATATAAGATAACACAAATCTGAACAACAAATGTTTTTGCATTTTTGCTGGATAAATCACTTAATGGCTTGTCAAATAAATTGTGTCTATCGATTAATTGTCTTTTTGTTTAATTGGTACCATCAACTACCCTTTGTGCGACATTACAGCAGTAATATTTGATCGGTTAAAAAAAAAAAAAAATAAAAAAAAAATAAAAACTTTAGGCATGATGTCTTTCTTTCATCATGACTTCACTGGCTGCAGTTTATAAATGGGCCGAACACAATTCAGTCACAGGCATTGTCCTCACTGATGGTCCCTTAGCCCCCAGCAGGGAGCCAGGTTGAATTTTTCCCAGAACGAAAAGGGTGTTCAAGGCGAAAAAAGGGTGGGCGGACATCCACAGCCTTCTGTTTCAGGGTCACTGGCAGTGCTGTCTGGATCGGCTTATGGAGGTGGCAAAGAGAAGGGCAAGGTGGGGTGGGTGGATGGGTGTCCAGGGCAGTTATGTACGGTCTGCTGAGTTTCTCCTTACTGCCGGAGTGGACGCAGAGGAAGGGTAAACCAGAGGAGTGGCAATATCTGCAGTCACACACATCAACACCTGAGGGTGGGTGTGCACCAGCTGAACTACAGTGTTAATGGTAATGTCAAAAAGTTGCAAAGGGGGACTGGATGGCTGAAGCAACACAACTAACTAAACAAAAAAATGAAATAATGAGCTGTCAAACCATTCCACATCATTATTATACTTTAACCAATTATTTTATCTTGATTTAAACAAAAGTAATGTCAAGTAGATACAGAAACGTTTCATTTTTCATCATCGCCTCAAGTACTTCTGCATGTTAAGCAGCTCAAGGGAACACAGGGTTTCCTATAGCAGGAGAAAACAGGCAAAATGATTGATATCACTGCGGAAGGCTTTTCCCATGGCTTCCATTTGTCTTTGACTTGCAAGCAGCACTGACGTCAAGGGGTGCCGCTCCCTCCCTGTTCTGTTACTGTACTGTGGCGTTTCAATCCCTCTTCATTGTTTTACTGGCAACTGTCCTCTGAGCCATGAGTAACAACAGGCCTCACGCAGGAAGCACTATAAGAACAAATGTCTTCATGTTCGTGTTTGCATCCACAATTTCATTGTGTTAGCACTCACTGATCTCTGAGATTCACCAATGTTTCCTTAGTTGTGCTCTTCTTTTAGGTAGGAGGAAATGTTAAATTTGATGAACATAAAAAAAACGTATTAATATTATATATAATTAACATTCAGCTTCTGAATGGCTTACATACTGCTCTTCAATGGTTTTTGAATCTCCTGTAACACCAGTACTGGCGCTCAAGCTAATGCTAAAGTTCTTTTTTCAGCCTTGTTTTTGGTGGCATCTCTCCCGATTCTTGTAGTTTTTGGAGTATTTGCACAAAACACAACACCTGCACTTATATCGTGTTTAAGGAGCGTTACCTATGCTAATAATAAACACCGGCCACACGCCCCTAAATTATGATCACATTGGATCATCACTCAGCACACCTGGGTAAGCGCAGATTTGGATGGTTAAGAACATTTGGTGAATCAGGAGACGACTTCCCTTATTTTTAAATGAATAGAAAATATAAGAGATATTTAAGAGAATATTGCTGCACGAGGCCCAATGTGTGCCCTTGGTCAGGTGAGTCGGCAGGGGCTTCATCAGCCTGACACACTGATCACGACAGCACTACATTTAATTCAAGTACAAATTTGTAACCATGTGGCCATTCCAGCTGGTTCCTTCAGTTAAAATAGAGGGCTTGAATGTGAAATCTAACTTTAAAAGTCAGTCTGACTGGACTAAATGGCCAGTCAGATCAAGCCAGTGTCGGTCCATATTCTGTGGGGGGAGAACAGGAGGGCAGTACAGGCTACAGCGCTTACCTGGCACATCATTTTTTTTCTCCTGGTAGACGGTGCAGGTGAAGGCGTATCGGAGGGCAATCGCAGCAAAGAACATTTCGATGCAGGTGATGAAGTTCTGCCAGCCTGCTGCCACGGTGCCGGCGCCGACTATATGTCCATCGATGTAGAGCGCTTTGGGTATGACGCTGCAGCGCTCCAGGATGGCGAGGACCATTCCTACAAAGCAGCAACATTTTAATTAGCAATTTATACTTTTACGTGCGGATACAGAAAAAGTGAATGAGCAAACTTACCTTGCCAGAACGATAAGAAGATGACAGATTTGATTGTGAGGAATTTCAGCACTGGTTCGTACGGCCTGAGCAGGTCACTTGTTGCGAAGAAGAAGAGGAAGAGAGCGTAGAGAGCCAGACTGACTGAGAAGTTGTAGATGATGGTGATATATAGGTATCCTCCATTTATGCTGCACAGAAAGTAGGGAAAGTCACAGAATTACAAAGTTGGTTAATTTATGACCGTGAAATACTTCTGTCTGTGATC
The DNA here is from genome assembly GCF_050575085.1 of Anarhichas minor. Taxonomy (NCBI): domain Eukaryota; kingdom Metazoa; phylum Chordata; class Actinopteri; order Perciformes; family Anarhichadidae; genus Anarhichas; species Anarhichas minor. The sequence continues at coordinate 19,014,067 of NW_027466453.1, forward strand.
ATATGACAAGCCAGCATACAGAAACTTCAATACATTTTTTTGACGGCCACAATCCATTCATGTTTTTGATCCATTTATTACTTTGGGCTGAATTAAAAACACTGGCAGCTCAAACTTGATGACCTTTTTCCGCCATATTGTTAGAGCAGCTGGAAGTAAAGCCCTTTTAGCCTCTTACTTGAAGCAGTTAATAAAGCCCGTTTGTACTCGTCCTTCTTATTTCAGAATGCATTTGATAAACAGGCAGACTTTCATTGTCAGACTGCCTCTCTACCCTCTTTGCATTCCAGAGAGCTTCTCCGAGGCCTCAGCTGTGACTACACTAATTACTCCTATCCATACAGTGCATGGTTGGCTGATAATGTATAAGTAAACAATCAGTGAATCATCATGGTCTTGCTAGAGGACTTAAAGAAAGACATGAAATAAGACAAGTTACTTATGCCTGCTAATTTTGCTGTTGAAGTATATGGAGAAATAAGCAGGAAGAATTTAATCATGTCTATCTTTTAGCTCGACAGTAAGAGGGTAATGATATCTGATAAATGTCTGTCGCCAGCCCTTGTTGAACTCTGTGCTTCTTCTGAGTAGTTTAGAAACAAGTGTTGTCACAGCTGAATCTTCAGAAAGAGACACCGAGCCGAGAGGCGGAGAAGAGCACCTGAAAATAAGTCAGACCGTTTATGGGCTGCAAATTTTATAGCTTTTGATTACACACTAGACAATTTTATTGATGCATTACCCTCTCCATATTATTTTGGGACCCTTATAGTCTCATATGGTACAACTGCAAATACACTCAAATTAAGTTTGTCAGTCTGCAATTTGCCTCCGTCTTTGTACGACATTCAAAGCAAAAGCATGAAATGAAACAATACATCTTCCGTTATAATATTGTCCTTTACTGAGTGCAACATAAAATAAGAATTAAGTGTCTTCATTTCAAGACAATTACTACATCTGGGGAAAACTTATAAAGAAATATAGTTTCTTTAGTAGATATATAGAAAACCTTTGAATTACTCTTTGCAATACCAGCAACAGCCAGAAGGATGTGATTATGGCTGACACAACTGGGACAACCTGCAGTAAAGTACCTGCAGACTCCCACAGGAAAGTTTGATCCCAGCACTTTGTCTGAAATGAAACCCTTTAATTCTAAACATCTTCATCGTGCCAACTGTGAAGAGGTGATATAATCATCTCCATGTGCACATAAACAGCACACAAGCCTTCTGGCAACGACATGGAACATGCAAGATACATAACGAATGAAATGGAAAGAGAGGTGCTGCTCACTTAAAATCTCCATCATGATATTTGCCAAAGGCCTGCAGGATGATGGTGATGACTGCCATGATGGGTTTGACAACACAGAACTGGAGAGTCGCCTGGAGAACACATTACAATTCAGAAAGAGACACCCAAACAAGCAAGGACACCATGAAGGAGGAGGAAGATGAAGGCTGAAGAAGAACGTCAGAAGAAGAACGTCAGAATCGGTTTGTACGTCTTATAACCTGAAAAAGATGTGTAACGGCTCACTGACAACAAGCAAGGACACAAATTAAAAAGGTTATATCCTGTTTGTTTAATCCGTACAAAAAAAAAAAGTGTAAAAAAGATGATTTGCTGTTTTATGGGCAGTTATATGTTGGACTGTTTGTTGGACTTATTTTTAAGCTTTAAATTTTAGTACAGATCACTTAAATAAGATATAACTTGTTAAAAAAAAAAAAAAGCTTTTTTTTTTTTACACAGCCCAACGTAATGCAATTCAACCTCTGGATTACACACATCCTAAGATTGAGGAGCCTTGGGCGCTCAGGAAGCAACTTGGGGTTCAGTGTCTTGCTAAAGGACACATCATGCGGACAGGGGGAGCCAGGAATCAAACTACCAACCTTATAATTAAAAAGGTCAATCCGCCCTACTTCCTAAACCACAGCTTTAGAGGTGCCTGAAGGTGGATTTTGGACGTTTCCAGGCCAATCATTTCTGCGAAGCTAACTTAGCACAAACATTATGTTTTGTCATGCCGCCGTATCTTAACTTCAGCTGTTAAACCCTGTGTATCATAGTTTATGACGTTTTATCACAAATGACACAATTCAGACTCATTGTTCTCTGTATCACGCAGTTGGATGGATCTCCTTACAGTCAAGAAGAAATAACCATCTCATGTTATTCATTCACAATGCTCTACTGTAGAAGCTTCCAAACTTTCTCACATCTCTTTTCTCATTTAAATCCAGTAACCTGTTAACCTTAGAGATCACTCACGTATGCACTAATGTTGGCAGAACTGGTTTCAGGTATTCAGCACTTTTTAATGAACTGCACTTAAACCTAGTCTTGCATTCCCCTGGGAGATTTTAAAGCTTTATTAACTGATGTTTTACATGATTCTTCTAACAGTTTTTAATTCCTTGCTCATCATGTAGCGGTGTTGTTTCTGTTTTGCTTATTGTGTTCTTGTGAATGATTCTGTGAATGTCCCTCTTGGAAAATAGATTTGAATGTCAAAGAGACTGCCTGATTAAATAAAAAATAAAAATAATAATACCTGGCTGCTGGCTGTAGCCTTATACTTAAAGGACAGATATGAGAGTGGTATCAATATTCTCATCTAATTACCAGCAAGTAAGAAAATAAGCATATTTCCTTAAATGTCAAACTAGTAAATTAATTAAAAAGGCAATAAAATACATTTAATACATCCGTTGTTAAAGTTGTCATTCTAGAAAGCAAACAATCTGATGCTGATGTCTTCATGGTGATGTGGATAGGGAGGATGTTTTGCACAGGAATGTCGACCTGCATGCAATACAAGACTGGAGGACAGGTGTCCTCTGTGTTGTGTATTGAAGCCTGAACCAACCAATTTGACAGAGGTTGCTCCAAACTCCCATCCCCGTTGCGGCACTTGAAAGCAACAGATCAGGAGCGTTCGACTTGATTAGCCAGAGGGAGGCTTTTTTGAACGGCCAGTCTAAGTCGGTCGTGGGCTTGACAAAATGACATCAATAATCATTTAGAGAACTGATTTGCTTTGAGAATATTAAGTGACAGGTTGGCACTAGAACAGGCACAGGGAGAGCAAAAACTGTCAGTACCAAAAGCTTCAAAGCAAATCATTTTGCGCGATACTTCCGGACATGCTTAATATTCCAAACACAATGCATGTTCATAATACTAGTAGATTAAAAGTCAACCACCGTTTCTGCTTCAAATTAATTTAGTTAATAACCGCACACAGACTCTATACAAATCTAGTAATATACTTTAATACTAAGCTACATGTGTCAGTGTGAACGACACAATACAGATGTACGATAACAGAATATGTTCATTAACTATATATACTTAGACTACATACTTAATAATAGCTTTACTTCAAACTGGTGCATCAAAGGGTTTTGTGAATTTAGGATGACATGCACATCTGGTATATTCACCACATTTGACTTTTATTTTGTCATCAGCCTGACAGCGTTTTCCATTACAATACTAAATCATTTCTCAGAGAATTCACAGCTTGAAATGACCCGAAGCATTTTCTCTCCGTTAGCCTTTTTACGACATCAGAGTTCACTGCAAAAGTTCACTGGTGGCAACTATCGACAGAACTGCTTTTTAAATTTCTCCTGAGTCGTATATTAAACAGCAACACCCCTCTACTTTGTAGATTGGGTATTACAATACAGACACTCAAAGCTGATTCATCGAAATTGATTGAACAGTTTAATTAACACATTTATGTATCTGGCCACAAGGTCAATGTTGTTATTGTCATCCTCACACTCAGCAGGAATTAAAGATGCAAGAGTGGACAGCAGGACAGATGTTATGCAACTCTCTCTGTCTGATGTCAATAAATTAGTTACATTTTCTACATCAACTGCTTGTGCATTCTGGCTGCTGTTCTTCCCTTTAAAGACCCAGTGAAACGGAAATTAGAGCGCCTTTAGCTTCTGTACAGTTTGTATTTTAGAACGAAACAGAATATTTGAACGGTGTACAACTACAAGAGGGATTGAAATCAAATCCTTTGCATTTGATTGAACGGCAAAAAAAGTGGGCGGACGTCAAATGAAGCGCAACACGGTGCTCCAGAGGTCTGTGGCTCCACACACATCTACCGTGTCGCTAAAAGTTGCAGATTGATTGATGGATGGATGGATGTCATATTATTGGTTGAAATTGGTTGGTATAAGCTTACGTAAGCACACTTCATATTCTGTTTTACAGGAGAAAAAGATTATTCGATTTTGACATAAAAATACGAACAAATTGATTTTTTGCAGATATTGTTAAATAGGTGCACAATATTACCAGAGACATGATCTAGAAGGGTTAAAAAGGTATATTTCATTTTATCTCTACTTTAAAAAAAAAAAAAAAAAAGAAAACTATCAGCAAAAAACACAGCTACTAAATGATTACATTTGTGTAGTGAAAGAACATCGTACGAAGGGTCAGGTGCTGTTGTAAAGCCAGGTGTAGCATGAACGCAGTCACAATGAACCTTCGTCTTTTGCATCCTCAACAGCACAACAGCTTTCCCTGGGACGCAGCATTTGACTTTTGCCCAGTTTTTAGGAAAATAAAGCGTCTAAAAATGTGATAAAGGACTTAAACTGAAATGCAGCTTATCCTCTAACCTTATCTCTCAGAACCACAATTAGTCTAGGCTGCTTTTCCATATCAGTGAGTCATTTGTTAACCACTCATCCAATCAAATACTGACGCTTCCCCAAAATGTGCAAAGAATTTTTACGCCGACCCCACCACCCACAAAATGGATCAAGGCCATTCAGATGTTGTGCTCTGCTAAGGTCCTGTCCACTAGTTTTTGTATTTGACTTTGATGTGCTGTTATAGATATTTCACCTTGAAGTTTTCTTTTAAAGACGAACGCACTGGTGTTTTCTCCAAGTGACAACACTATGTGATCAATATTATTGAGTTTTGAAGTTATAATAAATAAGTCAGACAGCAGATTATCACTACTTTGAATCCACTCACTTCCTGGGAGTTGACCTGCAAAACAGCAATTAATAATCTGAAGTGTTCAATATATTGATTTCTGAAATTTTCTGTGCATGACTGTTAATGTTGTTGACCTATTTTAAAAAGCTGAATAAATCAGTGCTAAGCCCTCGCTTGAGGCCAACACTTTCACTGCACTGACACCCAGCAAACTCCAACAGACCTGGTGGGGGTTTTATGCTACAACGGGGAGTATAATGCTCTTTAATAACGCTCGGATCTTTAATTGTCCTCTCACAAAGAAAAATCCTTTAACTACGATTTGTTTCAGATATGCCACCAGAGAGAACTTGCCGTGTTTTCCTTTTAAAAACACTTCACCTTAGACTCCTGTGGAGGCACACCGATTGTTTATCACTTGCCACTTCTAAAGAAAAGAAATGTTCATTTCACCATATATTTTGTTTTGAAGACATAACGCTCAATTCCAATGTTTTTTTTAAATCAGGCTGGTAGATTGTGCAGCATCCCAAGACATTGGGAGCGCTGCGCTGACAGCTCACATCATCGCTCTGTGTTTATTATCAAGCCGCTTTCACCTGGCCTCAGTTGCTTTTGATTCTTTTCTCTTTTTAAACCAGTGGATGTTATCCTCTGAAAAGCACACAGCCAATTATAACAGCTGTCATTTTTAAGCAGTATGGAGATCTGGGCAGAATGGTAATTTATAGCGCAGTATTTTTTGTTTAGTTTTTCCAAGACAATTTGACATATTCCTATTTTCAGTGGGTGTAAATATATTTCAGTGGTCAAAAGGAGCATCTCTTGTGCCGCGATAAGGGGATGAGGCTCACCTGTTTGCAGAATCTTAAGAAGCTGATGGAGTAGCTCTTTCCGCCGAGGCAGCAGGTACCGTACAGACAACTTGACCTGTGAAGACAAGAGGACATGATGAGCTATTAAGTCAACACTGAAACATTTAGCATCAGATAATAGAAGCGAGTTAAAGAATGTATTGAGTGAGATGTAAAATAGAAACACAGCTACTTTGTATTACAACAGCTAGAACACACAATAAACACTAGCTTCCTTAAATGTTTATATTTTTTGTTTCATCGATTAGTCAATTAATCAAAAAAAGAATTGATTGTTTTAGAAGTTTTTCAAACAAAAACGCCTGACATTTGACTCTCCCAGTTTATCCAACATCAGCCAGGCTTTCCTGTTTTTCTTGCCTCTATGTGACTGTAAACTGAATCTATTCGGGTTCTGGACTGTTGGTCGGACCAAACAAGACATTTGAAGACATCACCTCGTTATAGACAAAACTAAAAATCGTTTTATCAAGAAAATAATCAACAGATCAATCTATAATGAACATTATTGTTACTGCTCAGTTCTATGGTATATTTTCTGAGTGGTGTTGTATTTGACTGCGATGTATTGAGAGATGTTCCAAATATTTTGACCACATAATTTACTTCACGCATGTAGGATCAAAAATATAAAAAACACAAAACTAATAAAATGTACTAGGTTAAAAAGAGTCAAAAATTGGCACCGAGTGACAATTGACAAAAAAATGCCACAAAATGAGACTATATTGTTCCTGCATAAGCTGCCTACATGACAAAATCCCAATTGGGAGTTATTTACAGCTATATAAAAACCATGAATGTAAAGTGAAAGACAAGCTGCTTACACCAGATTGTGTGCAGTTGCACATACAATCGTCTTCATTTTGATTCGGAATACTAGCATTTGGAGCATTAATGAAAAACAAATATTGCGGTAATTTTACATGTCCATAGAACAATACATGTACATGAACAGTAGTAGCTCAAGGCGTTGTGTGAGACAGTGGATTTAAAGGCTGCTTGGTCTTATGGCGTCTTTAGCAGATTAACTTTATGGTTTTGGGCTAAAACAACAGCATCTGGTCTGACAGTACCGAGGAACTGAACGGTAGGTAAGACTTTTTGCCTGAAGAAGCTCTGGTATCAGCACAAGTAATAACATTTTTGTACCTATTCTTTGTTTATTATTACTGTAAGTGGTGTGTTCAGGAGGCAGTTTAGGGGGTGGGGAGGCAGATGGAATAAATAAGCTGGTGAGAAAGACTGACTCTGCTGACGGACTGAGCCTGGAAGGAGCAGACATGAGGATTAGGTCTAAATTCAGATTCCCCCTAAAGCATACTTGCCAACCCTCCCGATTTTTATTTACCCTCTCCCGGTTTCCTCGCCGTGTGGCAATTTGCCCGTTTTATGACAAATTATATATATAACCTATAAAACTCTAAAAGTCTACCGTTTCCACTCGGAAAACAATACAGCTCGCACCTCATCCTTCTCAGCGAGTGATAGACAAAGAGTGAAATAAGGAGTAATAAGAGAGAAAGACTCAAACTGCTGCGTGCGGAGGACAGCCGTGACCGGAGGAGCACTTTAACCACTCGGTTAGTATGCAGCATATAAACAGCAGCGTTTTAAGGCTGCCGTCTCTGGGCATTAATCACCACCTCTCTGGCAGTGACCGTCTGCAAGCCTGTGGATAATGCAGCCTCCGGAGGCTTCCACTCAGCCCTTTAGGCCCAAGCCCCGCATAGGTTATAACAACGAGGGCTCTGGCTTGGCTTGTATCCGTGACTTGTCTTGGGTGGGACTGAGCCAACTCTGTTGTCAGCTGGGATGGACCACATAGCGCTGTAAGACGTGTCTTTCAGTTTAATTAAAGGCATTCGTTTCATAGCGATTCTTTTATTGTAAAGTATTGTTTTTTCAAAAAAAAATATCCAAATACCAAATTTGAAAACAGAATACTTACCCAACAAACAAATAATCGAATAGTCTACACGTCGTATTTTAATCCTTTTCATAATTGTAAATGACTGACGAACACTCAAATGCATCGTCATCACTTGCAAATGAGAGCATGTATATTCAGTCAAGTTGAATTTGAGAAACAAATTTGGATTTGCCTGCATTGTGAAAGTATTTCTTGCTCTGTGTTCATTCCCACAGAACCTGTGGACATCTGAGGTGTATTATTTAGGAATATCACACTTAATCAAGTTGATTAATGGGAACATCACAAATTAAACTGAAGCTTATATTGATGTACAATATTTATTAGAAAAGGAGTAGGTTTAATGTGCAGCTAAAAGGCAGAGACCATGTTTCTAACATGCCAACACAATGGTAATGGTGTACACACACTAAATGCGTCATTAATCTGCCATGCTGCTGATTAAAACATACTTGACTTGAACATTAACACGCTACGATACTATCCACAATATTTGATGTCTCTCGAAATCCTAAAGGGCGCGTAACAGCAAGGCAGTGCAGGGATTTTAATCTAAAACCAGATGTAGAATTTATGCCTCATCCCCAGTGGACAGCTTTGAGCGATGCCACCATTTATCAGGGCTCAACATTAGTGTCTCCACTGTCTTGAGAACCTGCAAAAGAGCTGCTGCGCTGCGGCTGAGTCGGCCATAAAACACAGCCTGTCTGAGGCTGGTCAAAAGCTCTGAGATAAAGGATAAGATTCACAGATTAACAACATACTTGTTTATTGCTCTTTCACTGGGTTGTTCACACCAAATGCTAATTCAAGGGCAGCAAGATGCACCTTGCACCTTTTGTGATTGTAAACATGAAGATGAAACCATATTGTAATTTGTCCAAGTTGAGCTTAAGTGAAGGTTGTACTTTAAAAATCTTCAAGCCAGTACCAAACCAAACCGGTATGTACGTGTATGAATTAGAACGAAATCACTCACTGTATGGTCTTCCCTCGGATCTCTGACATGATCCCACTCTCTCCTCCCAGATACTCAAAGGACAGGCTCAGGAAATTGTAAATGACGAACGCTGCGACAGAAAGAAAAGAGTTACTTCTTAAACTTATGAACCATGGCATGATTTTAACTGTAGAATATCTCGTCACCTTCATAAGTATAACTTCATGTGAAAAAGGTCAAATCATTTCAGAGGAGAAAACATCCACATGATAAAAAATAATTAGTCCTACATTTTGGAACAATAAATGTTTCAGTCTTTACATTAAGAAGCTTCCAAGGGTTCTGTGTCTTGGAAATCCCTTCCTAATCCTTTGTTGCTATTTAAAGAGGGATTAAATGAAGCTAATGCAGATGGTGTCCAGTCAAGAGAAGGTTCATTATGTTTTAGCCGCAGCCGCTGGTGGCAGTCCAGTCTTACTGCTTTCTGATGCGCTGCACTTATCAATCAGCCACAAAATTGGCCTGCAAACTGGAAACTAATCTCCTGAATAATGTATTTCCTACTTCCCCCTTTTTCAAATGACTTGTAATCCATTTTGCATATCATTCACCTTTGACATTAGTAAAGTACATTGGTCTTAAAACATACAAAGCAAATACACAACGACAGTTGCAATGTGCAAAGGCAATTGAACTACAATGTACACAGAACAGTGTTTAAATAATATCTGAATATTATAACTAATACATTTGACAAAATATCCTACCTTAAGAAAAGGTACATTGAAGTTGTTTTCCTCATTTGCAAGCACTGAAACCAGTGCACAAAAAAGGATGTTCCTAAAACGACTCCTAGAAACGTAACACCTCAAATAGTGACGTCTATCTACATGAGAACAATGACTGGTGTGTAAAACTAGTTTGGTCAGTTCCTTGTCTATCCTTTCCTTTCATTATCAGGCAGATAATGTCAAGGGAAGTGCTTGTGAGCCTTACCTTCGTAGCAGTCTCGAACAGAATCAAAGTAGACGTAGTACTGGTCGTTGCTGATAAAGAGCAGGCTGAGCCAAGAGTCAAAGGCATAAACTGGCACGATAAACAGGATGCGGATGATGTAGCGCTGCTCGTTGGGGACAGTGTAGGACCGAAGGTGTGTATAGATCTGAAAATACATAAACAAAGAATATTAAAAGCATAAACAAGAAGAATGACAACTCCCTGATCACTCATAGAATAGAGTTATGAATTAAATAACTAGGAAACTTAAATTCTGAACATGATTTATGAGATTAAAATAGAAGAGGACATACTGTAGCCAACAATGTTTTCCTATAGCCTTGACTCTAAAGCCATATTCCCCACATGGCTGTGAACAACGTGATATGTCAACAAACAGAGAGCTTATGAAAAACAATGAAATAGGTTCTTTAACTCGATGACTTTATTCATAGCTACATTTGATCTTGCATTGGCTGCTCTGTGTGTGTGAAGATCCGTCACTATGAAACACGGCAGCGGGGCTGACTAGAATAAAAAGACATCACCCAACTCCTATTTTAATGACACCCAAAACATTCCAGCTTTATACCGAGTGGCCACACCTTCTATTCTACAGCTATAGCTTCAAATACAGAAGCAGACAACATGATCAGTGAAGTTCACTGAGCTGATAAAAAGGTCTTAACCTCTACCTTTTAAACACACACCTCATACATGCCGTATCATAAAGGTGATATGGTGCAGCTGACAACATCTATAGGAATACACACAGCATATGGCAGACAGTCTGACTGATCATTCTTTCTAGTGGCCTTTAGTTTTATACACAAGGCCTCATTTTTAGCAGGGCTGTAACGATTCATGTGTTCGTACCGAACCGTCACAGTCTGGGGCACGCAGAATATACGGCATGTGAAATAATGCACATAATGTTGCGCCCCAAAAGCTTTGAGCCTTATGCCGTCATAAGAAATAATTGAAACACTCATCCTAATGCAGAAGTTTTATTTTATTTATTTCTCTATGCACTTTGAAATTCGTAGCATAAGAGATGCTTTACAGTTTTGAGAAATTGTGCCGTGTTGCCTTTTGTGAAAGTGTTTGTTCAGTGTTCGTAGTTTCACAGAAGTGTTTGAAACATTCCATATATTTGTACTTGAAATAGTTACCAAAGTTGCCAGAGGGCAAAATGTTACTTCATCAAGAAGATTGTTTTCCATCTTTGACACTATATGAATGAAAGGAAACGTATCCTTTTGCATTTGTTCAGAACTTTAAATCATGGTAAGAACCGAACCGTGACCTGTGTGTACCGTTACGCCCCTAGTCATGGCAAAACAAACACCTGATACAGTTTCAACACACATGAGCCAAATCCAAATGATGAATTACATTTTTGAATTCCTACTGAAATGTCTAAGGCTGAGGTAAGTGTTGGCTTATCCATTCTGATCTCAAGCAAATCCAGCACTTAACGATCTGTATGTCTTCAAGCACAGTTAAACTGCCCCTCTTGGGTAATGCTGGCAGATGACTGCTGGTTGGCTAATCTCACCAATGTTAACAAATCAAAAACAAAGCTGTAGCAACATAAAGCTGAAGGGAAAATGCCATAACCTGGCAACACCTCTGATCCAACGACAATATGGAATAGAAATACATCAAAACTCTATCATATAGTAAATCTAATTTATCCTTGCATAACTGAATTCATATCTGACTAATGCTCATAGGACCTCTTCCACCAAACAATTAGCATATTTAATAGGGAAACCTGTTAAATTGTTTCTCCAGTATCATTGTCCCTCTGCAGATTAAAATGTAGCCCTTATTACAGACCAAAACCTATTAGGGAATATTATTGTGATGCCACAGACTTGGCAATCATTTTCTAATAATGACTCATTCTTCATAAAGTTTTAAAAAATATGTTTAAAAAAAATCACTAACCATCCAAAAGTTTCTCAGCAAACCGAGATGCTTACGGCCCATTAGTTTACTAATAGAGTATGAGGAGGATATCCACGTAATAACATCGAGCTCAAACTGATAACTCGCTGAAAGGGAGAGAAAACAAACACATCCGTGTGTAACCTCACCAGAAAACAAACAGATTGCTGAAACAATTAGTCAATTAATTGTTAAGTATATTGACGGAAAAATAGCTATTCTAATAATAGATTGACCATACACGTTATTTTTTTAAACAAAAATGTCCAGCATTCTCTGATTTCTCAAATCTGATGATTTCCTGCTTTTCTCTCTCTTTTTTATGATTATACACTGAATATGTTTAGCTTTTGGACTGTTGGCTGGGAAAAACAAGGAATATGAAGACATCAGCTTGGGCTTTAATGTGAATTATACGACCAACAGTCAAATAAAACAAAATATTCAGATTACAATCACAAAGAAAAGCAGCAAATTATCACCTCTGAAAAGCATTTTTGCTTGAAAAATTACTACAAATATGAATTGTTTATCAAAGTAGTGGCCTTAATTGATTATTAGATTAAATTGACTAACCGTTGCAGCTCTGCAGTAGTTTCACTCACACTTAAGCTCACTTACTGAATATTATTTTCTTGAACATATTTTGTGCCGTTTTGATTCAAAATCTACCATCAGTGGGTGTGAACATTTCTAATTCTAAAAACCTCCATTTGTAGAAGCAAACTAAACAACTTCCAGAGTCTCGCTCTGCTCGACGCATTCAGCTTGATTAAATGCCCATTAGAGGCAGCACATTAAAGCCTGATTACTGTGAGGGTGGGGGTGTGACGTGAAGCAGACTGTAGACCGACGTCCTCCATTTGCCTGAAAAGCAAGAAAAGCCAACGACATCATTCCTGACTCCATACAGCTGACCTGACAGTAATGCACAGTTGTATGCTGAATAATGGCTTCAAGTCAAGCTCAGATTTATTTCTGCATCGGCTGCCCCGACAGTAGTGATAGAGGAGCCACATTTTTGAACACACACATATAGCTTAAAGTCATTGTACAGATTGTAACTTCGTGTGAGGGACATGACGCAGCCATACAGCACACCATAAGAGTAGTCTGCTGCTCTCAATCCCGAATGCTTCAAGTTTCAAGGGGACCAATAAGCCCAGCAAGACAAACGAGCCACACTCCAGCGATTACTGGCCCGAAAAGCATTGCCGACTTTACAGCAAAGAGGAACTAAGGTCATTGTCTTTCCTCGTTTAGTATTCAGAATGGGAGTTTCGGAGTCTATAGCAATCCTCTAGAGCCGAGACAGATGAAACACCACCAGCATTGCAACACTAGTCCTGCAGATCATTTTATTCTCCCAGTGTGTCCGAAGAGATGCCTGTTGTAAAACCGCTTCATTCTCCCTGCGGTGCACTCGTTATTTATTTGTTCAATTAAAATGTCTTGTGGCAAGTGTTTGTCCAAACAAGTACTATATTAAAAACGATAGAAACCAATTTGCTGGATATTGAGTCACAAATCCCTAAACACGGATTGTTTTCATACTCACAGGAAGCAACATGTTGATGCTTTGTGAGGATGTTACAAAGCTTAGAAAAGTACCAAAAGAATAACAACTATTTTATTAATCACACTAAAATACAGACAGTTATGACTGCATGTGTGTTAACGTAAATACGACGCAGACGTATGACTTGGATGGATGCATACTCAATTCAGGGGTTATAAAATCATCGACTAAAACTGGGAAATATAACAGCTGCACACCATTAAAGCCACAGCTAACAAGAAAACAAGACCCTCATCCTTTAGAATGCTGTAAATGTTATTTCAATATCAATTGATTTCCCCGCTGATAATACACTGCACCCTACCGCTCTCTACCAATGATGAAACCATAATGATAAGCTATCATCCACGCACAGCGGGTAACTCGCCCACACAAGAGCCATTTATTCTTCCTGATTTCACCCCCAACATACAGAGAGCTCACTGCGTATTTATTGCCCTTTAATCTGCTCAAGGATTTTCGTCCATTTTTAATCTCAGTCAACTATAAACTAAGCAAAACATTCACACAATGCAGCGAGGGAGTGCAAGCACAAAGTAGAAAGTACATGCCTGGAATACTTTAGGACTAGATACTGTGACTGTGAGCTGAGACACGGAACTCACAACACTATGCTGTGAGGTAATAATCCTTTGTGGATAGAAGAATTTGTTTTTGTCCTCTGGCAAGGGAGGTACAATGTGTCACTCTGTTACCATCTGTGATTACATTTACACCACTGAGAGTGCAATGCTTTGAAGCTGTAGGCTATTTAATCACTAGTGTCAAGTTGTGCAGGGATTTTCTTCCAAGCTTTAGAAACATAAACTCACCTGGTGGCATGTCATGAGCAAGGCGGACCAGACAAATATCCCTGAGAGGGCCTGAGCAGCCAATGTGTTCAAAAACATGTGGTCTTGTATGATCGTCCCGTTGCTGGTTTGAATGATGGTCATATTGGAGATGACCGACATATCTGGGAGGATTGGTGCAGCCAGGTGGACAATAGAATTATTTTCTGCTGATGAATCCATGGACTCCAAAGAAATGTTCATCTGAAACAGAGAAGGGGAAAACACACACACACACACACACACACACACACACACACACACACACACACACACACACACACACACACACACACACACACACACACACACACACACACACACACACACACACACACACACACACACACACACACACACACACATTAAGACTTACAGGTAACACTTAGAAATACCTCCCATGTGGGTTTGACAGAATATTGCTCAATTATGTCATACCGCCTGCTGTGAACACAACGAAACCTAGATTGTACTGTTATTCAAAAAAATGTATTAATTAGTAAAATAAAACTACTGTAGATGGAGGTGAAAGGCTGCAATCGTGTATAAATGATCACTGTCTTGATATGCACCTTCTTTACAGTCAACAAACAGCTCACCTTGTCGCGGGGAGGGTGGAAGCAGCTTTATCCCGTTTAGATGGCAGGCTATCGTCCAAAACGCAATTATAGGATCAACATGGGGAATAAACCCGCCTTTCAGAATAGACAACCGACCTAATCCACATCCATTTACAGACGCCCCACCGACTTTATCAACGACGGGTTGAACCAGACTGGACTTCCTTGTTTGAAGCAGGTGTCTGACCAAGATCGAAGTCCACAAACTCGGTGAATAAAATCTCGCAACAAAAAAACTTGACAATTGTGTCGTAGCTTGTAGCGTTTACTCTGAGAAACCCGTGGAAAAGACTGACTTTCAAGGTAAACGACGAGGATTTGAATGTTTCCTTAAGCGGCGAGCCGGAGGCGCAGTAGAGATCAACAGGTTGAGCACAGGTAAATGGGTCACGTGTCCGCAGCTCCACGTGTGTCGTCATCACGTCGGCTTTATGTGGGACACATTACGTATCGGCCAGCCTTCACAACGAAAAAGTATTACGCTTTTGGAAAATCATGGAATATGTACTTGTGTTGCCTCAATCTGTTCTGTATGCGTTGCTACTGTTTACTTGATTTTTTGTTTGTTATACTTTTGTTAATAAGAAAAAGATTACGTTGTAGCCAAAGGTAAAGTCTTGACTAAAATATTCCATATCTAATATTTGTATTACCATTTACTTATACATATATGGGCTACTGCATTTTCAATACAATCAACCACCAATTTAGAAATAATAGAAAATCAAGCATAAAGTTGAACAAACACCTCTCTGATGCAATTAAACATAGAAAATAAGATTGACAATTGGCATATGTATGCAGGTTATACTGTACATCCATGTTTTACTAGCTTGATGTTACAAGAATAAGTGAGACATAAAATCAACTTTACAAAGTCAAGGCTCTTATCACATCCTATATATTATATTCAATCACACAAATACGATTCCAAATGACTCACATATTACAGATTCCTTTCATCTATTACATTGTACACATTTCTAATGATGCTAAATCAATAGTCCTCCCAGCAGATGGATCCTTAGTATAGTTCTCATTGCTCTGTGCTTTCGGGCATGATCTGCATCAAAACACTGCAAATACAGAATGCATTCCTTTGAAATGTGTTGAAAATCATTCCAAATGGATGTTTAACTGCATTTAACGCAGTGTAACACAGATGTGATTGATAAATAAAGCAAACTACAAAGACTAGACAAGGCATGGTCCAATCTTCCAGTTTGATGTGAATATTTGTGACGCTTAAAATATTTAATATTTATCCAGTGCAAAGCCTAAAACATCCTTTACTGGGGCTGAGAAGACGGAAAAACAACAAGTTTTAAAAGTGGTCTATTTAGCTTTATTTCTACATTCTCTTAATGAACACATTTTTAATATTTGCGTTTTCTGAGAGCACAGTGGCTTTCAGAAAATCTCTCTTTCCAACAAGACAAACTGTAAAATATTTTCAAGAAAACTTTACTGGCTCAACAAATCAAACATAACAGAGTCAATGAAATTGGTATCAAACATTTCTGTCTCGCAGCACAAGCATCAGTTGTTTTCTTTCTTCAAATCACAGACTGGCATTTAGTAAATAGTAAAGTCTTTCCGATTAAAAGAAAAACACAGAAGAATGTGACATTTGGGGCATCCAGAGGCTTGTATTTCAGCCAGCCTTCAGGCTGTGTGTCCCTTATGTTGACTCCCTACCAGACTTGACAACTTTTGATGATCTCTTTCATTTGTTTTATTGCATCCATGGTGGAATCCTTGAGTGCCAGACCCATTAAGACAGGCCTGTTGCCAGCTTCTTGTGACACAAAAGTTGCCAGGTTTTTGGCACAAACATGTGTCAGTGGCTGAAAAGTGAAACACAAATCAGGGGTTAGATTATCACACAGATAAATGTTTTGATGCAACATGTTTACGTCAGAAGAAAATGAACCGATTAACATGAATGACTTCTACAATCTTCGTACGTGCAAAAGCCTGGCCTGAGAAACTCCACTGATAAAATGAGGACATTACACCTGTAGCACTTCACTGGCATGGACACCTTATCTATTTACTCCATGTTTGATATTATGTGCATCAATAATCTCCTCATCTATTTAACATATCTTCAAACACTGAGGTTTTAGAGGTATCAGCTCACTTTCCAAATCATTCCCACTGCACCAAGTTTGACATGACAAAATAAAAAAAAATTTTCCAATTACATTCTGTGCCGCTGCCATCGCCTGTGTGGTAAACAGTTAGAACTCGCCTTTACTGTCATGCAGCATTATTGATTGGGCTATATCCCACACACACCAGGAGAAAAGTAATTTCTTTCTGTGAAGTTCTCCCAAAATAAGCAGCGTTAGCACGACTCTAAATATGACTTACAATATGATTACATTTTAATAAAACCCCTGATGTGGCTGTGGCAGGTTGTCTGGCTGCTGTGAAATCCAGTAAACTTTCCAATAACAGAGATGAAGACTCGGCTGTTGACTTAAAGCTTGATTACATTACATAACAGCATTCAATCATGATCATTCTTACAGTCTGTGACTGGGCTTCAACACTGTGTTTTCCTCCCCGAGTCAAAACCCCCACACCTTACACGAGAGTGCAAGTATTGTCTTTAAAAAGAACCTGCACTGTCAATTCCACAAGCAGACATAATTATACTCCATTTATCTTTTGATAATCCATGTCTAGCACTGAACGCCAGTTAGAAATGACATGCTAATGCAGAGCTGAAATAGGTTGCCTTGTGCAAACTTTAACAGCCCACTGAACTCCTTCCCATCCACCACAGCAATTCAGAACCAATCCTATCTGCCCTTTGACAGCATGAAATGAGTTACCCTGTGTTGCAATAAGTCTGTCTGATGCCCTGTGAACAAGTCTATAACGCACTGATTCATCAGAACAATTTCATCCAGCGTACCTCGTCTTTGCCCAGCAGTACTTTGGTGGAGAACGCTGGGGTGCTGATATCATTAGATCTGGAGTCAGGTGTGACAGATATCAATGTCCCCATTTTTCCGTACTGAGTGAGAACTATGAATATGTAATTGCTGAACTCTGTACAGACGACCTGTGTTGAAATTCCATTGACTTCTTTCTCTGTCTGTCTCGATCTGATGACGGACTCAGTAGAAGACATTTTGTCGATCCTGGGGAAGAAAAAGAAACAGGAAATGGTACATGACAACGTATTTGAAAGGCTGCAGCTAAAGAGTATCTTCACTACTGATTATTCTGCCAGCCATTTGCTTGTTTCATAACTTATCTGATTATCAATTTTAGTGATAAGATGTCAGAAAATAGTGAAAAATGGTCATCACAATCTCCTAGAGCCCAGGGTGACAACCAAAATTCGGAAATATACAATCATATCAGTTTACTAACATATATGACAAAGAAAAGCATCACACATTTGACAAGGTGGTGCAGCAAATGTTTGGTATTTTTGCTTCTAAAATGGCAGTTGCCAAATAATAAATGTAAAACGACTCATCAAAAATCGACAAATCCTTTCAGTACTAGATTAACAACACGCACACATTTGTTTTTTGTGGAAGTAATGACATTTATAAGTTATTACATTTAACAGGTGTAGTTCAATTCTGTTTATACCACTGACAATGACAATTGTGTTATGATCGCAGAGATGTTTATCATCTATTCAACACGTCTTATCACTATGTACTTGACTCCTCCTGTGTATTTGTATTCATATGGTCATATTCTGCCCTTACTTATTCTATATAGATTCAAATATTTTGGATGTTATTGATGCTGTGACTGTAGAAATGTGAGTCTGACGCCAGTTGTCTGCTGGCCCACTTGTATTCAGGACGTCGCTCCTTCCCCTAACTGTACTGTGCATCTATTTTCTATCATGTGTTTGCAGAAAAACCAACTACCCCCCGGGAACAAAAGTAAAGTTGAAGTTGTATAACGACTTACAGTCACTTCTACAAATAACTTTACTTACTAAATACTTTTATGAGTGCAAAGGTAATACCGTTACCTCTCCAGTGAGAAATTTATTTTTTTAATATTTAAGGGACTTCTCTGTGTTTCATCATCCATATTAGGCTATTGTGCATTACTGTATTCTATATCACTTTTGCGCATAACACCTTTCACTTATTTACAAAATATGTGGAAATAATCGTCAAAGATGAGATTCAAACAAATGGTTACAGACTCATATTGCACATTGTGAGCAGCCAAGTACAGACGCAGCAGCTAAGTACTAAGTACAGAAGTATTTGAGAGTTGTGTCCTCACTAAAATCTACATCCCATCACTTGCAGAGGCCATATTATTACTTTCCAGCGGAGTAACGTTAACTAAGTGAAAGAAAAGCTCCGCAGAGGTGATGCTCAGCTTTGAGGAAGTAGACATGCAGAGGCTAACGTTAGCCAAACAGCTAACCTTACTGTTAGCTCCGGTTGTAATCGTCATAGTTGACATTACAATGAACAGATCAGCGTGTGTGTGAAATAAAATACAAATCCTCACTCTGTTACTTCGTCTGTGGAAAGCGGAAAGCTCCGTCTGCACTTAAACACTTCACTTTCTGCAGCGATCTGTGGTGCTCTGTCGTTCACCGAAAACAAACATGCGCCGTCGGGATGAACGTAAGATATCTATGCGTGATGACGTAGCTGAAGTCACGCCTTACTTCCAGGATAGTTTCTGTTCAATTTCAAACTAATTAGAGGAATTCTGAGGTCCTTCATCATGTAAAACTGAAACAAAATGTGATATTTTATGTGTGGGCATAATTGGTCAAATAACTTTCAGATTCAGATTATTAGTATCCAACAACTACAGCTCCCATGAGGCTTTTCAGTGGTTAAGACTGAATAAAATCATGTCTAATAAACTGTTTGCCTCCGATTAAATGCCTCCTTTTGAAATTGAGTAATTTTACAGATTTGGCAAAGGATTTTGCAATAATTTCTCGATTCAATTAAAGACCTTTGTTATTGTAATTAAATCACACTAATAGCACATTTTGTAAGAACATCCCAGGTAATATTTAATTGAATTAAATCAAATGAAAAACTAAGAATAGAGAAGTGTGTATATTTTAATAAAGCAAATACATGATCATAAGAACAACTGTTACCATAAATGTTTAAATCCAGAAGGAACCTGCAGCCGAGTGGGTAACTAGTGTCTCAAAAGATATCATGTTGAGTTTGGGTTAAAAAAAAACCAGTGTATTCTTTAAGAATAATTTTCTGTCATTGCCCTCATACTGAACCTTCCTTACAGGTTCACCAGAACTACAGTAAAAACTAAATAAATTAGTGTTTCTCTTTGTTTTTCTCACAAAGCATAGTCAAGGTTCCATCATTGTTCACAATGCACAACTATACATAAAGGAATACTTCAAACCATCTCACTGTTGCGCAGGCACATATCTGTGTGAGTCCGGACAAGTACGAAGTGTTGTAATATAGTTTTAGCAAGGCTGCATGTGGCTAAATGTGGCCCCCATTTAGTTCAACTCATCAAGACTTTTCTTGATTTTTTTATTCTCCTTTCAACGTGGAAGCATGCGAGCAAAACAAAGTTTTCTTCAAGAATTCAAGGTAATACAGGGCAAGTCATTGATACACAAATGGTTATTTTGTGGGTGAAGTATTCCTTTAATCTGCATAGTAATTGTCATAGAAATGACTGTGATGAAGTAAGGATTCAACTGAACTTAATTAAGTATTATCAAGAGTGAATGTCTTAGAGTTTAAAATTAAGCCGATCCTCTGCCCTGGTACATTTCAATCAATATTAAGTAATAGAAACAAATCTTCCAAAGCAAGAAACCACAGAGGCAAGATGTTTTCTAATTAACTGTCAATGGAGCTTTACTTTTAAGAGCAGATAAAGAAATTTAAACTATTTTTTATTTTTAACTTATTTTTTAATTAAATAGTGGCAGTAGATAGAGAGGACTGGAGGACGTTTTTTGATCGCTTGAATCTGGTTAATACGTTTATGATACAGATGAAATGGAAGTATAAATAGTCCATGAATTGTTTTAATTTTTAGCGCATCCATTATGAAAACCAACTGAAAAAGTGTTTTTAGCTTGGTATTGACCTGACGTTTTAACTGCATTCAAAATGTTATAGTAGGCTCTGCAAGGACAATTTAGTAGGACCTTTACATTTTGGCTACATTTGCCAACTACAGCAATCACATCTGCATTTACAGCTACAGGAGAGGCAAAGCAGTGCAGGAATTTTCACTGTTAGAAAAAGTGCTTGCATGACCTTTTTTTTCAGGTGGATGTGAGCTCCACTGAAGTCTGCAAGTGCTGCATCAGGCTGACTGATCCAAAAGGAGCCATCCCCATGAACATGACACACTCACAATGTCAAATAGCGCCAGCTCAGCGGAATTGTTATGCACCCTGAGTAGGCAGCAGTAGGTATGAAATTGGTTGGACCGCTCCCTATACTCCCTGGCTGACCATCTGTGTCCTTCAGTGATCATTTTGATACAAAAAAAAAATTGTAATGCAAAGATCAATGCGCAACATTTTAGCATTATTTGTGTAATGTACTGTCACCGAAATCTGTCATGGTATATTCACGTGAACTAGCAAAGCACAAAAATGTTCATGAAAGGCCACAGTGAGGTAATGAAGATGTTTAATACATTATGATATTAAAAAAACATTTTGGAATGAATATGCATTACTTCCAATGAATATGCATAACTATGCCAAAAGGCAAGTCACTTATTCTTGAGAGTAGAAAACTCCAAATACAAATCATAGACTGTATATAAGAAGTAGACGTAGTCCCGTTGACATCACCGCTTGGTTTGTGCACTGCTGTTGTCAAGACTTGAGTTTGGCATTTTGGCCGTCGCCATCTTTTTTTTCCCTTTAAACCAGAAGTGACCTGAGAGTGTAGCTAGCACAACAACTGAAAACACACTGTGAAAGGGTAAAGTTGTAAGACGAAAACACGGACAACTGTCAGACCAGACAACGCCATGGTAACCACCTGTCAATTACAAGGTAGCCCCGCCCTAAAGCATACTCTGCTTTATTGTCAATTTTACTCTAAATGGAACAAAAACTTACGAAATGAACATCACGCTGTATTGAAGAAGACTTGAAACTAGCGATTGAGACCATAAAATCATGTTGCCGCCTGCTACAAACAGATAAACAGCAACATGTTCCCCTTGACACTTGTCATACATCATAATATAAAACACACCAGAACAGCGTCATAAAAGCTTCACGACATATTCATGAATTTTGTTCAAATCAGTTTGAATGAAATGTCCACGAGGCCCTTGCTATTTATTACCCTCAGCTATGGAATGAAAACACAGATATACCGTTTTCCATATCATTGCTTTTGGTTGAACGTTGCCAAATTCACAAATGTCAGTTTCTGTTCAGGAACTTAGAGAAAATACTCATAGCAGGTTTATCCAGTGGGTCACGAGAAGATTTTTATGATAGGAAATGTGTAATGAGTTTCTAATTACTCATTCCATGTAATGTTTCTTTGTGAATAAGTAAGGACTTGTTTTGCATAATGAATAGTAGACTAATGATTAAAGTGGCTGTTTCAGGCTATCGAGGGTCCTTGAGCTGTTTCCAGGAAAAAGCAGTAGTCTAATCCCTTTTAATTTGATTCATATGAAGATATACAGGTTGTGAATTATTAGTGAATGATTTTCAAAACAAAGGCTTTTTATTCTTCCTTCTTTCCACTCCTCTTGCTACTCCAACCTTTTGCAACTCATCTGCCATGTTAACAATCATAGCCTTGAAGCTAGAGGGAATGCATTGGCGGGCCTTGAAATCAGAATCTTTGGATTACACATCAAAGAAGGGCAGGATTTACATTGTAGTTGTCGTTATGTAAAATGGTGTGAACTCATCAACATGTACTGTGGATGTGGATGACGGTTCGCCAAGTCAAATTTAGGAACCAGATGCACCTTTAAACTGTCTTGGAAGAAAAAGAGTTGATGGTGCTTAAGGGTTCTCAATTTTACAAACATCTTATCTGTGTCTGTATGACTAGTCAAGCGTTTTCTCTTTCTCTATCTGTCTCACACACAGACACTCTGTAGTAAAATGTCATCCCAGATGAAAATATTTGCTAGATGAGGCAGCTCCCATCACCACCCTGCATTTCGTCTTCACATTTAAATTTGCTGCTTTTGTTTATGTCATCAAGTCTCTCTTTGGTACGCACTGAATACGTATCACGCAGACTCATTTTTGTCTCTTTGCGCCTTTTGAATAATAACTAACTCAATATTAGGTCATCGGTGAAACATTTTCCTCACACCTTTGTAAAATCAGACAAGCTCATATGGTGGATGGAGGCAAAAAGGCAACTTCATGCCTCAGTACATTCCACAGTCACAAATTCTCACTCACACACGAATACATACACACACATAGACAATTATTACCCTTGTGGCCACTAGAGTGCTGTGCTGTATTACAGATAGAGCTCAATGGCGACTTTACCATGACATTTGAAAGCTGTGCTCATGCCTCGTGAGGTTAACCCCTGGGGTTAGTTTCCATTAAGTGTTTTTTTTAAAACAAGCAAGGAAAAACCCAAAGGGGAGAATACAACATGTTCAGGGCATTTGTTAGAAAGACTAAGCAAACTGTGATTTACCTTTTCTTGCTCCAGACCTACAAAAGTGTTATTCTAGTGTATTGTAATAGTGGTTTTAGTATGACAATATGATTTCTTTGAGTTTGGTCTTTGTTTTTTGCTTGAGACAAAAAAAACACCTAAATCAGTATGAACAACACAAAGTTAAGCAACAATTTGTAAACTTTGTATCATCCAATAGCAGAGGATTACCATAATCTAGGGAGACAGGAATTAATAACCAACAAAGATTACTTCAACAACAGAGGTTTCGGATTTTGAAATAGCACTTTTGAACTGTACAAAAAAATATCTGCCTGTTGAAATTACATGCTTGAGCAGTCTCTGATCTACTTTCCATTTTTTTTCAACTTTTCAACAGTGGCAGACATTAAAACAAGCCAGTGTTGAGAAAAGCAAGACATTCTCAAGCACAAAAAAACCCTTTTATTTCAGTATATTGCACCATAAAAGAGGTAATCATTTCTTATGTTTCACAAATCATGTTTCTATTGTTTTTCTGCTGGTTTGGGTTGTGACTGACAGAAGAGATATTGAAATATTCTGGAGACGAAAACAGAAACCAGAGAAGCAGCAAAGACACATCTCACTCTGTCTCATCTCAGCTCTTCACAGCGCTCCAGAAATCATGACTGCAACACCTTTCAAAGGTTTAACATTCGAATGCTTTGTTAAATGGCTCCGTGCTCCTCAAACACACAAAAGCAGAGACACGAGAACATAAGACATGAATTCCATATAAAAAAAGATTTCAAACAGCTGCATCAAAAAATGTATCGTGACTGATTTAAGTATCTTTGCAATGTTGATATGTGGCATACAAGAGCCAGACATTCATTTCTTTACTTTTCTTTCCATGTCGCCAGTGAAAAAGAAGATGCTCTGCTCCTGTTTACTGGCGGTGGACAGTGGCCCTGCACGTGTGAATACACAAACCAGTAGCCAGTATGTAAAAGTTTCTACCAAAAACTGATGCAGAGGCAGCAATTAATACCTTAAGCCAGTGTAATTAAGTTGATGCTGTGGAAGTAAGAAACATAGAGGTAATGCTGAGGTAATCTTTTAATCCAACTATGATCCAATAAGGCTATAATAACTTAACTTCCAGCTGAAATATAAATATCCACACTGAAGGGGGGGGGGGGGGGGGGGGGGACTATATCCAGAGACCAGAGTAGAGGTGGGAACAATGTACACTATTAACATTTGCATCATGCTGAAAGTGAAACCTTGTCCTTTGGTTGAAAGTTGCAAGGTGTTATATAAGTGATAACCCTTCGGCAACATCAGATTCCTCAGTATTCAGGTCAGCAGTGGATATACTTTGCTTGTCCTTGTTTGTAGATTACATCCTTGGTTGTTTCCTCTGCAACATTTTCTGATGTTTGTATTTTCAGCAAGAATATTTGAATAATTGGCAGCAGAGAAGACTTGCTTTAAACAAATTGTTCTCACCTCAGGGGTACTTGAGATATTAAGTGCTTCACATTTTCATTGT
This sequence comes from Anarhichas minor, assembly GCF_050575085.1. Taxonomy (NCBI): domain Eukaryota; kingdom Metazoa; phylum Chordata; class Actinopteri; order Perciformes; family Anarhichadidae; genus Anarhichas; species Anarhichas minor. The sequence continues at coordinate 19,038,952 of NW_027466453.1, forward strand.
TTTCACACATTGAGTGCCCGTATTTGGTTCTCAATCTTGTATTTGTAATCATTAATCATTACTAACGACCTTCATTAAGTGCTAACTTAGTTTATCTATGCATGTATGCTGTGCAGACCGAGAGCCAGACTTGGCCAATTAAGAAAATATAATAGTTATACAAGATGGAATTAATGTCATCAGAGTGTGGGGATATTGATGGGTTTCACCAACACCGTCTAAATAGTTGAGCATATTTGGTTGATGGGTTCATTAACGGTAATCAGTCTCAACTGCCTTTTGACATGTGCATGTAAATGAAACATAAGTAGCGTGCCCTTTAGTGTTGTTTAAATTTTCACGAAAATGTATCACCTGATTAATTCAAATAACTTTGTTAAATTGAGCCACTGATTATCTGCCTGGTCTGTGATGCAGCACCTCATTAGATCAGTGTGGCCAGAAGGCATTCATAGCGGTCTAGCTGAAAAATTAACTAATATTGATATTCAGCAGCATGATGTACCGAAATATAATTCCTAATTCAATTATTAAATGTACACTGAAACATATTTTTAAACCTCAATACATTTCTTGAATGAAAATGGTGAAGCTGTGTAGACAGATTCAAGGTATAATACGTACATCCAATGTATTTTCGCAGATGGTAATGTGGAAGAGTTATTTTTTCCTTGAAGCCTCGGGAACTGGACTCAAATAGCATCCATTTGTTTTCTACACTGTCGCTTAGTAATTCCAAGGAGAATTCACACAATACCTTCAAACTCCTTTGATAACAGACGACACACTCAGACGTCCTGGAATGGAAAAATAGTATGCAAACAATGGAGTACATCTTTCAGATCACATCTGAAATTTAAAAAACAAACGCTGCTTGTGAGAACGTGTTAACTGCAAAGTCTCTTGAACTTGCATCAGGGCAACGCGTCCTTAACAGTTTGTATGACAAGTTGTTTTTCAGGCTACCTACGAATGTCCAGCAAGACAAGCTGTCAGTGCGGCTGCGCAAATCCCTGCAATGCAGAGCCTGTTTAGGCAACAAAGTTACTTGGTTAGGTTTAGGGAAAGTTAGGAGTTACATGACAAATAAGTCTATGTTGTCTTCTGGTTTTACTGGGGACAAGAACACCGGTCACCTTGCTGAAAGTCCTTTGTTGTTTGACCCATCCATCCTCCCTGACCTAACCTGACTCGCCAGGTGGTTTGTTACACAGACCAATGTGAGAAGCTGTCATCGGAAACAGTTTGGAGAAATAAGGCACTTTCAACAAATACTTGGCAGGTGATTGGATAAACCATCAAACGTGTGCCGAAACCAGTCGGTAAAAGAGCGAAAACGTCTTTTCGATCGAGAAAAGTCCTTAATGCCGTTCTTTGCTCTTCCTTCAATGATGAAAAACTCTCCAGTTCTAATATAGCTGATGCTATTGCAGCATCTATGCTAACCTCTTCAGGAACCGCCACTGTTGTTTAGAACGAGCCGGCGCCGCTCCATGACTCAATTGATATTCTAATTGGAAGGACTAAAAAGTTGTACGAAGTTAATTAAAGGAAATCACATCTACCGATATTTATTTACTTAGATATTATCAGTAGGTCATGGCTCAGAGATTCCAAAGGGTATTTTCTGATAGAATGATTTACTTTTTATGTGTAGTATATATACATACATAGTTTTTGTAAAAACTATTTTTAGAATCTGGACAATTAAAAAGCTATGTGCTTTGATTCATGTACTGAAACACCAAGAGATCCAAAGCAGCTCATTATGGAGCAGTACGAAGGCGACTACATATTTAATGGCTTGGTAGCTGAGACATTTTCAACTCTCCAAAGAGGTAATAAGGAGCTTTAAAATGTGGAGAGGTGTGAAACTCTCTACTTTCTCCTCTGAAACTAGAAAGAATAATTCACTGTGATTAATTCACTTAACACCCTGCAAACAAACAATAAAAAAAACTGCTTTATGCAGGTTAATTAACTACATAATACAAGATATTGTAGCTTGCAGGATCTCTCACATTCAGGCAGGGGAAGGAGAGGTATTTTATGTTGGATCAAAACACACATGATATGCATATTTTAGAGAGCTGAAAGTTCTCAGTCGTGCAGTACAGTTGAGAGGCAATTCACATCTGAATACTTCATGTGACGAAGTGTTCCCTTTTGTGAGTCCGCTTATTTGGCTCGATGCAGCCTGAAGGTTCATTCAGCATAAGTTGAACCTCAAAACAATCAATGAATAAAACAACACATGTGGCCACTGTGAGAATAAGGGCTTTTAATTTTTCCTGCCGAGAACAGCCTCTGCACTGCACTCAGTTTTCCAGTATCAGTATTGCTGCCTGGGAAGAGGCTTGTCCCAGGGAGCTGTGTTGTCTGTTGCCTGTCTTTGTGTATGACGGGAGAGCAACTGAGGAAGGTTGTCAGCAGACAAAGAAACCTTTTAATCACAGATGTGGTCTCAATAGAGAGCCTTGGCAGCGGGTTCATAACATTTGGGTCGCTGCACGTCCTCATCTAATATTCCTAAAGGTGGAAAACATTGTGAATAGATTTTGGGCTGAGCAAGGGAAATTAAATCTGTAATCTACAAGCAGTGTCAACAAGCATTCTTCATTTTAGCACAGACTTTCTTTTGAGAGCCAGTTTCCATTTTTGTAGTTGTGGTGGGTGTGTCAGTGCTGCTGTTGTGTGTCATTTTGCATGATTTATCACCAGCGAGGAGACTGCTCACACACACTGAGAATGGTGTCAGGACTCGACTGAAAAAATGCCAAAGAAAAATGAACTGAAATGGGCTTACTTCTTCAATATGTGACATTTATGCTAATTTGGAATGAAGACACTCATTTTGAAATACCAGCCTTTGTAACGTCTTTTACATTTCGCACACCATCTTACATTTCAGGAGCAGTATTCATCTCATCTTTGGCTGGTATTCAGTTTGTTGTTTGATGAATACATGAGACCATTTGGGTATTGTTTTTCATGAGACGTAATGGGCACAATATTTTGCAGTGACATGGTAATGTCTTTGTGGGCGGACCACCCTAAATTCATTCATCAATCTGGGTCTCTCTGTTTGATGACTGGGTGGCATTTTGTGAAGGCTGAGTGCAGGTATGGTGGCATGTATGTGATTCTGCCTTGGCATTATTTAGAGGCACACAGATACATTCCACACACCTGAGAAAAGGTCACAGAGAGAAATGGAGAACAGCAGCAAATTGCCTCTCCATCCCATTACTGGTCTTTGTTACCACAATATGTTTCCCAGCCTGGCACACTGGAGGGCTGCTGTGAACTATGGGCTGTGATTTAGGCCGAGAACTTTGACTGTGTTACATTAATCTAGTCTGGGTGTTTTCCATTCGTCAACACAATTCTTTGTTTAGCATCCTCGGGGAAATTAGGAATAATCGAAGGAGATTATTTATCATCACTTGCTTATTTCTTTATTTTGTGGTTACCTAACATTAAGGTTCGACTATATTGATGATTGTGGGTTCTTAATATTTAAAGTGACACATATGAGTGAAGAAACCTTCAATCTGTTCTGTGCTTGCAGATAAGAAGATAAAAAGAAATGTTGCAATTGCAAAGATGAGCATGTCGTCTCATTTATTCCTGAGATTTGTCTGTGAATGGCACATTGGCATGCCCCCCCCCCCCCCCCCCCCCCCACACACACATTAACATTTATATTCATTAATATTTAAGACACTGAAAAACTTAAAAAAAAATACTTACATAATAAATATGACATTCTTCCTCCAGTGGAGCTTCTCAGTGGAAATGTACAATATTTTCTCCCCGATTACGGTCGGTGTTTTAAACGTGATTAATGTTGTGAATTGAAACAAAACGCAACAAAACTGCTTCGTTATGTTTAGGTAACAAAACCATTTGGATAAGCTCAGACAAAGAACATGGTTTGGCTTGAAATAAGTTTGTACGTTAAACTTAGCACCGATAAAATAAGTCAATGTTGTCTTTTGGATTGTCCGACCTCCTCCCATATATGCAGACCTCCGCAGGCTTCGACAAGAAACGTATTTGTGATACATCAAATACAATGCAGATTTGTTGTATGGCAACACATTGTATGAAGATCAGACTGGCAAGTTCATGAGTTAGTTGAATAACTAATGACGCAGTCATTTTTTTCACAAGATAAAGAGATTTTCCGCTTCAACAAAGCACTTTTCAGCCCGTTATCCCTGCCCTCTGGACTTTCAAGATACTTCACACTTCTCTTCAACGCTCCAAAGTCAACGGGTAGGCTACATTCATCTAAAATGCTCAATGTTTTATATGCAGCGGTTAATGAAATACAGTTACATGTTTCCACAGGAAGACTACGGCACATTTCCATCCATGAACTTGAATAAGCACTAACCTACATTCAAGGTATCCATTAGGATACTGTGATTTCGTTTAACTCAACAAATCAAGCTTACCATGAGACTGATTTTTAATTCTCCTTTTAGGCTCCACTAAATCAACTACATGGCAGGAGCAATTCGGAGTGGGAGTACGATACCCGTCATCATTCACAAAGGCATCAGAGCATCAATGGAGCACTGTGTGTGTATGTGGTTGTGTGTTGTATGTGTGTTTGGAGGTGTAGAGAGTGAGAGGGTGGTGCCTGATGAGGTTAGAGAGGTGTGTACCTCTGTGGGTCTCTGTGGTGTTTGCTTTGGTTTTCAATCTCTCCCAGCAAAGCCTCAAATGCTGTGTTTTCTGTGAGTGTACCCAGTGTCCAGGGCTCGTCAGGCGCACAGAGCAAAAATATGCCATTTTAATGTGCTCACTGAACAGGAACATTGTGTTTGACTTTGGCTGTTCTTATCTGCCCCTTGGTAGTATCCTTCTCACATTCTAATTTGCTTTCCACTGAAAGGCATTTTGTTATTAAATTATTCAAATGAAGACTGCCACAGTATATGAAATAAACTTAAAGAGAAAGAGTTAAGATTCCACTTGAGGCAATAATGGTTGCTCGCTATTTTCCAAAAAAAGAAAATAATTGAAACCAATAGAACTCAATCCATGAGTAGACAAAAAAGCAATCCGATCCATTCTGTTGTCATGTGGATATTTTTCCACATAACAGGAACCTACAAATCAAAACGCTAAACCCCACATGAAGAACATTTGCCTCAGTATATCACTGTTAAATTAGAGTTGACAGAAATAAATACAGGGTGTGTAAAACTGAGATAATAGTGTAAATTATTCTATTTTAAATAGCACTACTCAGTAATTGATTATTGTGTTGGTTCACAATTTGAGGTAAAATGTGCAGTTGTTAGACAATTACACCAGAAACACAAATCGGCCAACAAACCATAAATAAACTGTTCAAGTGCAACAGCGAGAAGACTGAAAGCAGCCAAGGGTCTATGTTGGCGGGGGGGGGGGGGGGGGGGGGGGCATAACAATGCACATTTACAAAGTATATTGTTGGATGACGCCATGTCGTGTCGCAGCAAGTTGAGCAACATTGGGGCAACATTTTTGCCAGACGAACCAACAGGGTCATATGAACGGACAGCGGAGAAGTGGATTTTAAGTTTCTATGGAAGTTTTAAGACATTTTTCTTCTATACAGATTGTTAATGACACAAATTCAAACTGAGCTTTGAAAAGCAATCTTTCAAGCCATGAGGTCAGTTTTTGATACCACAACAATACATTTTGAATGGAGTCTCATATGATGTCGATTTGGAGGCCAAGATATTCATTCCTTAGAGGGACGGACTCATTACATTTGGTTCAACAAAAACGTTTGGGTTGCCTGACACTAACAGGTCGGTTGGGCTGACTGAGTGAATTTCAGTGTTTTTGTAGAAAATGACATGAAAGACGATCACATCATAGGTACCTCTCCTCAGGTGTTTGAACAGTTACCTGTTGCTGTCATTTGGATCTGTGAAGTTAGCTTGTGCAGTGAGCCAAAAACATAAAAGCGCAACAACAAAGCAGACAGTTTGACAGGTTACTGCAGCATCTGTGCTGAGCAAAAATAGCTTTTTTTTTAGCCGGTCAGACTAATGACACAATCATGTTGAAGTTATTCAATTGTGAAAAAGTAAATGACTTAACCCCAGTGTCCTGGGGGCTTGGATGACGTAGAGTGTGAAAGATGGATGGTTGAGTATTCTCTTTGAACAGACTCTGCATTCATGTGCGGAATCTGTAGGCAACGGGACAAGATTTGGCATCGGGAGCGTTCTGATTTCTGTTGGTAGTCCGAGCAGTATAGACCAATCACGATCAAGCTGTCTTTGGTTGAATGCAGGTAAACAGCCCGTGTGGAGAACAAAAGAGGCAGAACATTTTGGACAAATTGGAATCTCAAAAACCCACCGGCTATTGTCTGACGATAATTCATCTTTTTATTGGTATACAATTAGCTCGTAAACTGTCTACTTATGAACAATCCAGTTGTAGGAATCTTCCCTCAACCCCAGTTTCACATCTCAAGATGTTAATCAGACTGAAAACAACGAGTAGCGCATGCAAAAAGAAGTCTTGGCCTGAATCTCCTTCGGCTACATCGGAACCAGAGAAATATAGCCCCTTGCCTCTGCAGACTGATAGCTGATGGGTTCAGAGACAGATGGGTGAGTAACACCTTCAAGTTTGAGACTGAAGACCAAGATCTGCTTCCTGCTTCAGCCATTCATGTTTGTCACGATCAGGCTTTGCCCTGTGTGTTCTGTGTCTTTGTTTCTTTCTGTAGCTCCTCACTCACCTAATCAGTTCATTCAGTGCACCTGCCAGTCACACTCAGCTCATTACGCTCACCTGCTCACTCTGCCTCCTTCACTATTTAAACCCCTGCCGCACACACACACACACACACACTGCCAGATCATTGTTTGTTTTCCGACCTACCCGCCCGTTTTGCTCGTCCTGTTCCCGGTTTTCCAGTCTGCCTGTTCTGCCTTTTCCTGCTGGATTTTCCCCCTCGTCTTTTGTCTTGTCCCTGGATTCCCTGTTTGTTTTTGGTTCTCATTAAAACCTTTTTCACTACACCTGACTGTCTGCGTTTGAGTCCTCATCATGCCCCGTGACAATGTTGGCCTTTTTTACTTTCGCTTTGCTGAACAGATGCCAGTTGCCCACCTTAAACACACCTGAACTAAAATGTTGTTGCCACATGCAGATACTGAAGGACTGATAAATATAAAAATGTTGTCACTGAATATTAATCAAGATTTCGCATAGTTGTCATCATCAATGTTCTGTTTGACACGAGGGTTGACAACTCCCATCATAATAAGGCCATTGCCCAGCATGACTGTTACAGTTTGTTTGCTGGAAATATTTCTGACTAAAGGTCTCTGAATACCTCCAACAAAATGGCTTTAGAATCACCAAAGACACTTCATCCCCAGGAAGCTGTAGAAAAATGTTAACTTTGCTCCAGCTAAAGGTGAGTTCAGGCCCCGGAGCTCTTCAACAATTAATTAGAGATTTCTAATGATGGACCCACATTTATGAATAATCCATGTCTCAAACCGCAGGAGTTAGCATAGCCTTGAGGGAGATCAACAAGCAGGCTTATTGTAATTATTATCATTCGTATTTTATTTATTTATTTTGCATGTCATGCATATTAATCTTTGCTATCTAATGTAGCCTCTGATAAAGTCTGTTTGCATTGGGCTGATTTCAAGTCTCAAGCCACGCATAAATAAATAGTTAAGCCAACAGTTTCTATGTCATTGGCAGAAATGAATCACTGAGGTATGGTTTTCATCATTGGTGATCTATTATCCCGTGTTTACATTAAAACACATTTCTTAACAATCACGAGGACACTGAAGTCAATGGTTCTAGCCTTTCAAATGAACGGTTGCCAATGTAATTTAAGTTCAATATTAAATCAATCAATCACTACCTTGAACTGGAACTTTTTAACATTTGCTCTTTGACAATTTTATAGCATCATGGAGTGTTTTCACATTAACATCACAGGAAGGATTACTGTTGTGGATTAGAGGGGCTGAGTCATGTGTGGGTAGAGCAGGTAAGCAGAAGCAGAAGTGTTGCTATGGTGTTGGACTTGAAAGTACTCTTTATGTTTCAAGACATCAGACTTGCGTAGGCAAAGTCTGTGCGGTTGTCATCCATTTGAGGGCAGGACTCCGGTGGGACCAGAGGAGGTGGACTCTGTGTTTACATCAATGATGATTTGTGCTCAAATATAGTCCGAGTTGATGGACAATGTTTTCCTGATGTTTAATGTTTAATTGTAATATGCCGGTTATCTGCCCAGAGATTCTTTTTTGTTGCTGCTGTTTGCATTCCTCCTGATGCAAATTTAAAAAACATATATCACTACAGAAATTCACTAGTGATGTTGTTGTCTTATTTCTCTTGTGTTGCAGATGCATTTTGTGGTGTAATCCTGTGTTGTATAATGACAATAAATGATCCCTAAATATGTTATCAGATTACTTTCTGACTCCTGCAGACACCTGAAGTGAGCAACACAACCCCCATAGCTCAGCTCTGAGAAACAAAAGTAAAGGCTACAACACACACATGCACACGCACACACACGCACACACACACACACACACACACACACACACACACACACGCACACACACAAACAGCATAAACACATGATCAGTTCAACCCAGTGGGTTGAACATACTCGCTGGTATACAGCATGTGTACAAAAAAGTCCCATCCAAACATCTTTCAAAGCAAAATGTGAACCAACTCAGTTCACAAATTGTTTGCCCTCTCTCCTCGAAACTTGGTGTGCTTGCAAATAATACGTTTAAGAGCCAATATACCTGAGGATGGACCCACCAGATATCTGGACTCAACCAAGAGAAGGAAGGAAAGAAAGAAAGAAAGAAAGACAGAAATGCTTCAGTTGGTAAGAGGGAAAATGTAGATATGTATGCAATTACAAAAGTGCATTGCATAAAAGGTGGCTGGTGCAGCACAATGCTCTCACTTTAATTGATTTGCTGCTGCCTACATTATATCGATGTGATAGGACTTGTTCCTGATGCTCTCTCTCTCTCTCTCTCTCTCTCTCTCTGCTGCTGTCCCTCAAAGTCTGATAGGATCTTGACATGGTTTAAATTAAAACTAAAATTCACCTGTCTTTGAACTCCTGCCACTATCCAGATTCATTATCTTACTCATAGTCCCTGTCAGTATGAAATGATAATTGACCAGACTGCTGTCGCTTTGAAATGTTCACTTGCTACATAGTCTGACTTAACTGAATATAGCTTTCAAGGAATGTGACATATTACCTGTATATTACCCCTGTAACAAGGATTTCATTTATATAAGTACTATTTAGCTGTTGTATGTAGATGTTCTGACATGATGACTGTTTTGTCATTGGATTTGTGCAAAATCATGAAATCATGCATGTTCACCAGATACTGCTTCAGCTCAGACTTCAGTGGGGACTCCAGCAGCAACCAGCCCACCGCGGAGAGACCCAGACCCAGCTTCGCTGCAGCTTTCGACCTGCAGAGCTTCACCTCGCTGCTCCGCCAGTACCCACTGGTAGCAAACACAGACACCATGCTTCTTGAGACCCAGGCCGTATTGTTTGGCCTGCTGGAGGGAAAGGAGGTAACCAGGACTGACTAGCAGACTGTTAGACAACTGCTGCAGTAAAATTGGTTTGCTTTTTAATGGGAATCTGAAGCACTACTACTTTTATCCACTGGGACTGCCAAAATCATCACAAAATGTAAATTTCTTGTAGTAACTTTAACAACCGTATAAAAGGCAGGAATTGCTGGTAAACCAGCCGTGCATATCAGCGTAGTATGGAAGTATGGAAGCATCCTAATAAACTCTTAAGCACTCAGAATAATTAGCTATTGCATAACCTGAAACGGCGCCAAAGGGTTAAAGCCCAGTTTTAATGTAGTTTAGGCATTACTGGGCTTCAGAATTGGGCTGTATTCCAAAAGGACAATTTAAGAGAATTACTGAAGGCACATTAAGTTGTCAAGATACCCATTCCATCAATGAAACCCCAAAGAAACATTGTGTTGCAGAAGAGAAATGCATCCCACATGTGTGGGATGCATGTGTGGGATGCATGCATTTCTTTTCTGCATGGCTTTGTTCATTTGCTGCATGCATATCCTAAATTACCTCTCTTCGGTTCAAACAGGGCAGCTAAATGACACAGTGTGCGTTCTTTTAAGCTGAACAGTGAACTGTGAACAGTACACTGTGTGGGCAGATGCACAGAAGTTCTCTGTGACATACTAACAGCGGCTTTCTGATGTGATTACATTTATAAAGGGCACAATTATTTTTGTTTGGAAGAGGTGAGAAGAATGTGTTAGTTTCATTCGGGTTATTATATTTATATTAGAGCACATCGGCTTATCAGCATCACTGCCATCATCATTATCTGTAATATCACATGGGAAAGCTAAAATAAAACAATGCGAGCACTCAAAGACCTTTTGGCATATGGGTACATCAGCATCTTGTAAAAAAGTACTGTATTAATGGTTTAAAGTGATGTTCGCTTTGGAAGGAATCCTTAAACAAATCATACACTTAAGACAATGAAATGCCTCTCAGTCATCATCACTTTTTTAGAGCAAAACTACACATCCTAATGACTTAACAGATTAGTCTTCAAGGCTCCGCCGGTTACTATGTGCCATCATTTATATTCAGAAATATTTTTTGGCAGGTACATGTTCAAAGAAATATAAGTGCTCACAATTGATTGATGACTAAGTATAGCATAACTATAATTGGAATTAAGTGATTTAAACGCTTTATGGTTTGGCTGGTTGATTTCATACTCTCTGCTTTGGAGTCCAATAATCTTCAACAGTTAGAAGGTAGAATACGTAGAATTGTATTTGTGGCGTATTCAGGTATTGTTTCACATGAGCAGAAAACACACCAATAACTTTAATGTACACAGAGACTCTGTCTGTATTTACAGTCCCCGGTCTCTCCCACTGTGTAACACAATCTAATATACCCACCTGGTGACACTTTTGTGTGTTGTTCTTGAATGGATTTTATTATATTTTTAAAACTTTTCTTCAGGCAAACAATGACTACTTTCAGTACTCTCTAGTCACATTATAACGCACTGCAACAGTGATTATAAAGCATTATAAAAAGTATGAACCTTGTAAAAAACAATGTCAGGGAGTGACCAGCTATTATGAAGTAGTATGATACTTGATCTTATGAGTCATTATAAAATGCTTTATAATGTGTTATGATTGTTTATAAAGCAGAAAATAAATATACTAAATATCACAATTTCACCTATGTTACTTCAGGTGCAGTCTTTGTCAGTGTAAATAACTAGACCTCAAATATTAGAACTTCAAATAAATTCAATAAACTGACTTGGATGTTGTTAAGCCTTCCAGAAATACACAGAACATGAGATTGTAGGCGTTGTCAGCACTTGATTTGTGCCAAAGCTTTACTGATAGCCGTAGTTATTGGTTTAACACCATCAAAGCATCTAACTCCATATTTAGATTGCAGTTGTTGGCGGTGTACCAAGGCAGAGGTCATGTAAAGAGACACATCTGATATCCACTATATGGAGTTTTTCTGGCAGCTGATGAACAGTTACTAATTTGAAGTTACAGTTGGATCGGACCCTTCCAGAGGATCTACATACATCCCTCTGGTCCCTGTGGATCGTCCTCAGAGCTCAGAGAGGGATTAGCTGTCTGTAGCCTCTAACCCGAACCCTATATAGCTCAATGTGTAGCATTTCAGTATAAAATGCTAAATCAGTGGAGTAGCCTACTCTTTTAAGTGTAGACATCTTTTAAATAGCCCTTTACATTTTAATATAATTTCTATCTCAACATACAAATATCCAAATAAATATCCCAAAACTGTGTAAAATGTTCTCTTGAAAGCTTGTGGGTTGCTGTCTTCTTCTGTTTGCTCGCTTAAAACCTTCCACTAAAATGTTTCTCATTTCCTGCCAAAGATCGACACACAAGCCAGTTTACAGCTATACAGAAAGCCAGATATTAGGAAGAGGTGGCCTCACTCTGCACAAGTCACTGTACCCGACCTCTGCTGTGTTCAAGATTATGTAACTGCTACAAAAGGTAACGCTGAAGAAAGAACAGCTGAGCCAGTCCTCACTCTTTCCTTCAGGTCCATTGTAACATGTAGAATGTTTGGATTCAGTTAAAAGCGATACGTGGGAGTGCTACATTTGCTTGCATTCGTATTGTCTTTGTTCTTTACTGGGAAAGCCCAGACTGACCTCATCCGCTTTCTGAAAGTCTGGCCAGAGTTGATGGACACTGACTGAGCATAAATATTCAAGCTCTGTGGCTCCATCTGTGCTGCCAAATTAGAAACACCATTATCATTCCACAAAACCAAAGATTTTATGCCACACCTGTGTGATCGAATCATAATGTTGTTTGTGCTTCAACAACACAATGACGTTTCTAAATATGCACCGTTATTCAGCACAAGAAAGAAAAAAAGGTGTTTTACATGATGCAGAGATTTGCAAGAGCCAAGTCTTGCATTTATTATGAGTAGGAGAATGAATCTACAAATGATCACAGACAAGGAGACTCAACAGATGAACACTATGCAAATATAAACATTATCAACAAAGGAGACATTATCTAATGTTACATAATGTCAGCTAAAATGTAATTTCTGTTTTAACTTTAAACAATGTTTCATCTCTGCCCTTCTATGTTGTGAATATGCAAAGGGTAGTTGTACATGTACCGTATTCATTATTGAATATGTATAGTGTGGTCTTGTGCGTTTACAAAAGCTTAATTCTTCTGACTGCCACTGAATATAATCATCAGTAGAAAAACTGAACATAAGTGTTTTTTAATTAAAGTCTCTTGCTAAGAAATGCCCGAGGCAGCCTCTAATCTCAAAGCAGCATGTTGTTGAGAATAGGGATATATTATTTTCAGGTCAAAATTGAATTCTCTGGTTCCCATCAGAATCAAAGACCTGCAAAACGGTGTCGCTTCTTCATGTTTTCAATTTGGTTTTTTTTTCTCAGATTTCTTAGAAGTTGTCTGATGTTTCAAGTACTGGGTGTAGGAACTCTTTTCATGTTAACGGTTATCTAACCGCTTTTTCAGACCTGCTTCCCTTACCGAACGCCTTTCTAATACAAACTGTTTCTACCAACCTGTTCTAGGAGAGGAAAAACTTAACTGACTTCAGCTGAGATCTGAAACCTGTCCTCTGGAAGGGAGAGAGAGAGAGAGAGAGAGAGAGAGAGAGAGAGAGAGAGAGAGAGAGAGAGAGTGAGAGTTAGTTCAACGATTAGTGAAATGGAGTGTGGCAAATTCCACATTAAACTTTAAGTAAATATTTAGTTTTTCATAACCCTTAATTTAGGATTTAGTTAAATATAAATTCAGCAAAACCTAACATTTTGTGAAATATTCAGTTTAGGATCAACTTGTGTAATGTCATAAAATGCATTTGTGTAAAATCCCACTAAGCTGCTAAGTCCCCGAAGAAAGAGCATTAGTTGCTGTCTCTGCTCAAAACAAATGGTGGAATGTGAGCTGGGCTTTTCAATAATGTAAGTAAGGTTGTGACCCTGCATGTCTTGGAGCAGGATTCAAAAGCTTGGAGTCTACAACCTTAAACGCCTTGTGACCAAACTGGAGCAGAGTTTACCAGAGGACAGGGAGAAGAGTGGGGCAAGAGTGATGTGATGGGGTCAGTGAATCTGGGAAGTCCAATACTTGGGAGGTATTTGAAGACCTGTACAATCTTGTTCTTTATGTCATATTGGACAAGGAGTCAGTGTCAGTGCTACAGAGTGTTGGCAAGGTGTTCACAGTGTCAGAGTGTACAGATACTTCAAAGAGAACAGCATGTTTGCATTTATGTACTGAGAGCCTGGAGGTTACAAAGCAATGCTTTGGGTCTCTCAGCTACAGAAAAAAGAAAAGAGTGGCCTTAATTCACAAAAAAAAGAAAATAATCGATGTTGTACGACATCTTTCATTGAGAGATAAGGGGATTATATTCTTGTAAGTGTAAGCTGGCAATGTGTGATGCAAAAGGAAGAATCTCTATGCGAAAAGCGCTTCACTTCAGATCCGGATTTGGCTGCAGGTTATGAATTAAGCTGTAGCTCCACAGTCCACTACATCATCTGTCCTTACTAGGGGAACCATTATTACAGAAGGGACAGCCCAGAGGCCAGTTATAGATAACAATAGGTCTTTAGAGGTATGAGGGAGCTTAACAGCCCCGGTTGATCAACAGATCAATCAAGCAACTATGAGCCAATTCTGAACAATTGCTAGCAGAAAGTCCTTTAATATTATGCTGGCTATGATTCACACATTTAAAACCACAAGAGAAGAATTAAATGCGTTCTTTCTATTGCAACTCAGAAAAGGATCCCATTGTTTAAAAGCCCCAAACCTTTGATGATGGAGGTATTTCCGTGGCATGTCCCTGAACTCATTATGTTGACTTTGCTGCTTTTACCAGCTGCAAAGCTTGTGGTATTTTTCTCCCACAATTAGACATCGTTAATGTCACCAATTAGACGTTGAACAGACAAATATTTGGGCAAGTGTGTGATTTGCAGGCACTGGTGGCCACAAGGCAATCTAATTTAAATAAAGTTTCAACAACTGCAGCGGCCAGGGACACATGTAATGTGATTAACAACCAATAGAGATGAGGAGAGGAAAACGAAATAAGAAGCACGCATTTTAAAATCATTGTTTCCTATTGCAGAGGGAACAACCTATCAACAGTGTGCTGGGTAACATGCAGGAGAAATGATTTTACAATATGATGTTATGACACAGTAAAAATGTATTGTTACCAGGAACATTCTTAGTTTTGATGTACCAACATTTAGTCAACATCAAAAGCTAAAATGGTTTTGGTTTCTACTCACGATAGCCGTCACCTCATTATTTTCACCCAGCAAACAAAAATCAGACTGGTATTTAATGTTCAGTGCCAAAATCCTGAGAATTCAAGGAATAGTTTGATATTTCAGTAAATGCCCTTTATTCACGGGTTGCCTGGCAACCTCAGGGCAAAGACTGGACTCCAGAAAGTGACTGCGTCCGTCTGAGAGGTAGTCTGGCACCTAATCCTGGGAAATCGTTTTTACACTCCAGTTTTTAACTGTTGAGGCAAGCTTTCTCTCCATTACCAGTATTTGTGCAAAGCTAAGCTAACTAGCTGCTGGCTGTAGCTTCATACTTACTATAACTAAAGTGGTATCAATCTTCTCTTCTAACTCTCTGTAAGAATGTCAATAAGCGTATTTCCTTTGACATCTAACTTTGTAGCGCTGTGCAGATTTTACACTTTTGTAGCTTATTGATATGGTTCTCCAGCCACACACTGACTGTATATAATTAAGAATCAGGGCTCTCTGTTAAACCTTAAATAAATAAATCACACTACCTTGGACAAGCCAACTGTACACTACTCCTCAACATGATAAACGTAAGATCAATTATTGTTCTGCTGAATAGGAGAGAAAAATCTCAAACAAAGATACCATGAAGCAGCTGCTACTTTGACATTAACCCAAGCAAATTACGAACCAGATGCAGAATAACACTAAAATAATAAAATGAAATACACTCAAATTCCACAGGACCACAGGAGGTTCTCTTACCATCATGAATATAAAAAAACATTGTTTACAAAAGTTAAATTGATGCAGTATCTATTTTTTTTTAAATCCTTTTAACTGACATTTTACTTGCCATATCCCAGCTCAGCTTCTCAAAGGTCACAGACTTCTCAAACAAAAGTATTCCACTGCGGTTCCACTGTTTGTTTGTGCCTTTTTCCTGACTGAACACCTGATTAGAACTCAACGCACAGTGAAAAGCACATTTTAACACACCAAACACATGCTAATCTCTCTGTAACAAAGGGTGAATGTTAATTTAGAAAAGTTTATCACGATGATTCATTTAAATGACAACAATATGTTATGGTAGATAAAATGATCATTTCAAATGCCTTCCTATTCAGTACCTCTCTCACCTTCATGACCTCCCCCAAAGAGTGAAAATGTCCTCTGAATTTTAAATCAGCAATATGACGATCCGTATTGTGAAAAGGTCGCAAGGCCTCATTTTTCATTTAGCCTTTGAGACTGTGACTGACTGCTGCGTTATTATTAGCAAGTTTAGCAGGAGATCAGTGCAGAAGCCTCAGCATGCGTTTGATGACATTCAGACTTCCGGGTGTCACTTAAAGTATTCATTGAAATGTATGATCTAATTTGAATGGAATGAAAATGCCATCTGTGCAACAACATTTTCATGATTTATTGATTTAAAAAAACTGAATAAAAGACCTGAGCCTTTGAAGAGCTCAATCACATCCCATATTTTTCACTCCATCTGCCATGATGATATGCCAGCTTTTATACACTGACTTGTTTTTTCTGCATACATGTTGTTTTGCATTTTCCAAACTTTTGCCAAGGTGATATCTTTCAGTGTACAGAGTGGAAGCCTGTCTGTCGAGAGCCAGTTTACTTTCTGAGCTCATGCAAACAAAAAAAGAAAAAAAAATCACTGCCAGCAGCAAATTTCACTAATAATGTAAATTCAGCGCCTAATTGGCAGCACACCAGCTGTTTCTCATCAAAATAATGAGTCTGTTTTTCTTTTATGAGAATATTATCTATCTTCTTTAAGCTCAGCTTCAGTATTTCGTGCCTTCCATTGAAGCAGTGTGTCCTGATTACACTGCTACAGCCTGAGGTTCCCAGATAGAGATCCAGTCTGAACCTGCCTAACGTTGACAGCCGCCAGAAAAGACACAGGGAGGCTTTTACCACCAACAGGCAGCTCCCTGACAAGCTCAAGACTGATTGCCTTTGTTGATCAAAACAATATAGACCCCTTCCACCTCGTCTTCATCCTCTTGGCTCACTGCACATTTTGATTGTATGCAGTTGAGGGAACCTGAAGAAGTCTGTTTTTGTGCGCATGCATAACCGCAGGATCTTAGATCTGCCACTTGACTGCTACGTATTAATGATTTCAGGGACTCCAGCTCTTACACGTGCACTGAGCAATATCAAAAGGTTCAAATGTATTTTATTTTCTCAGTCTCAAAGAAGGCAGACGTGGTCAGCTTGCAATTCTTGTTGGTATTAAATAAAAGTGGCTTCTGGCATTGTGCTTTTGAGATTGAATGATAGCCACTCAGTGGCATTAATGACTTGCTCATGGCTGATTAAATGAGATGGCTTCAACTTGTGCTGTATTTGAAAGTAAAGATAGCCAGGTTCTAATTAAGTCCTCGTTTTATTTTAATGAGAAAAACATTTTTAAAGTATCACGGATCGATATCAGCCGCGCGCGTATTTTACTTTGATGAGCGCTTTTATGTTACTCCGCGAGCAAAATTCACTCTCTCGCGAGCAAAATTCACTCTCTCGCGAGCAAAAGTCGCTCGCGAAGCTTCAATCCGCTCGCTCGCGAGTCTTTTTCCTGCTCGCTCGCGAGTAGTTTTTCTTTTTGACAGTAAGTGGGCGGACCCGGTCGCCATTTTATCTCTACATCTAATTGGTTACAATCCTCGTTTTGGGATATACCAGATATCACTCTGACACAGACGCTCGAGGGAGATTTTGAAGTTTGAGAGTTGAGAAATTACAGTCTGGACCAAAGTGGTAGACTGACCGACCAACCTGACAGAACATGGCTATCCATAAAGTTATGTCTCTAGTGCAGGGGTTCTCAAAGTTATGATGACTGAGTGCCAATTTAGGGAGACAGCAAATAATCCATGGCCGCACAGGAAGTCATGGGATTTGTCTCAATATGGCGTGACACTCCTGAGGTCCAAAAAGTGTTGTGATGCATAGAAATTAGAAGTTTAAAATTTTGATATAATAAAGTGGGGTTTGTATCTGGACTGCACAATGTGACAAGCTACTCATCTGCTGTTTAGGAGCCAAATCAGACTCACAGCATTACTTTATTTTCACTAATACAAATACAATTGACTTGACTCATGGAAACAGTAATGTTTCTTTTCTGTTATTTTCTAGAACAACAAGAATGTGATTCATTCATTCTCGTTGCCCTTTCATTGTTGTGATCATTTGAAGTAGTTCTTATGCCTTTGTAGTGCACACTTATGCACTGATTCTTGTCTTCCTTGTCCGTGCATCTCAGCGCGATGGAAGATTTCACACATCCTCAAGACTGAAGAGTCCATTACAAGAAATGAGAGTATTGTCTATATAATGCAGTTGCTATTTCTGACATGCCTTTTAAACATGGAAGAACATGAAGAATAACTCAACTTCTACAACCACATAATTCCTCTTAATCCTGATTGCAGACATGTAGCCAATCTTGAGTAGACCTGCATAATGTCTCCTAGCTGGGTTGTTCAAATTCTACTAGACCATACTGCAGGACTGATAAATAACTATACTGAATATTGAGGTGAAGGTGAGCCCAACCCCAGTGCAGGCATAATACATTGATTCCTGCATTTTTAGACAGTCAGTGACAGCTTAATTGAATGTTTCCTTATGCATTTATTACTTAAAAATGAATTCTCAGGGTTTGACTTTTAGTCCACACAATGACAAAAAGAATGTCTATTACATAGTGGTTACAAGTGTTTTTAGTTTTAAGATGTATTTGTTACTTTTGATGCAACATTACATACTTTATGGACAAATTTTACAATCAGCAGTAAAGTTAACTTTTTAAACTATTTTTTATTTTTTTGTGTTAAAATTAAGCCGTCCCACATGCCTCAGTGATTCGACAAACAGCAACACAATAAATATTAATGCAAGCTGCAAACACATTTGCCAGCCAACAATCTGTTTTGAATAATTATCTTGGCACTTTTTATAGAATCAGCTAACTAAATAGTTGTGTTTACCTCATAACAAGCCTTATTCACAGATAATGTCAATGGTAGTGACTGTCAGGTTTGCGTTGTATGACAGCAGCTTAATTCCTCACTGAAGGCATGGGGCCAATCTACTGCCGTGATGGTATAATAATGTTTATGCTGCATGTTCTATGTAAATTTAGTGATGGAAGTGGCTTTTTAATATATGTGTGAATGTGTGTTTGTGTGATATAGTCTAAAGTTTACTTCCAGACAACTGAAATGGGTCGTGCCTCTAAGTTAAAGAACATTTTAGACTGTAAATAAAATCCAGGGGACAGAGACCCATATGAGGCAAGCAGCAGCATGCTCATTCGCACTCAGGTTTTATAAATCCCTTTAATGAGATTTTTTTCATTTGGTGTGACAGCATCACCAAATACTCTAAGGCATTCTCTGAAACTTCTATTTGGACTTTAATTTAATGCCCAGGCTGTTATGGATTTGATGTTGAAAAAAAAACAATGAAAAAGGAAAGAAAATTTGAAAGGTGACAGAGAAAATTATATAATTGAAAATGGAATCATGGAGCCCCTAAAGAGACCGCACTAATTTGCATAATAATGAATACTCATGTGTTATTGTGTAGTCCGGTACATGCTGTTTGACTACACTTTGAAATGGATTGTTCCTGGGCTTTGAACCTCTCTCTGTACAGCTGATGACTTTGCACTGAGCAGAATGACAGGGAATTAATGAGAGACCATCTCTCTCACATCACAGTTCTCTGCAAATTCATTTGAACACATCTGTTCCCCTGGAGTGTCATCAAGTGATGCAGCTGTAAAATATGTGGGAGGGAGTCGTTAATGCAAAAGAGCACCAATGGCTAACATTACCCATCAGCCACCACTTATTTAGAAATGAAGTGGGCTTATTTGTATGCTCAGTTGGTTTTCTCTGCTCAGGGGACAACTGGAATGATATCCTAGCAGCGGAAACAATAAATTGAAAATGTACCTAAATGTTGAATAGCTGACTAGAAACCAATTGTCTAATTTATCAATTAAAAAACATGCTTTGCCTGCCCATATGTCTGCCATTAGCAGATCTGATATTCACTGAGGCGAACAAGCTTTTTTTGCCCTTGACCTGAATGAAATATTCAGTAGATTCACTAACCCCCCCCCCCCCCCCCACACACACACACACACACTGATCTGGTGGAACACATGCACATGCAGCACGAGTAAGCTTTAGGTGGGCAACAAGCAGACATCTTCATCTCCAGCGGTCAGAGTCGTCGGGGTCGCCATTGTTCTGCTCTGACCCACTCCAAGCGGCAGAGACACCTGAATCATTTTAATGGTTTCATCGCATGGAGCCTCAGACGCACGAGGAAGGATTACTGTGATTGCATCTGTCCCGCTCCAGTGATATCTGTCTGTGTGGCGGCATCACAGGGTCACGTAAGTCTGTGATTGAAGAAGCCACCGTAGATTTTAACGAAGCTACAAAACAAAACCGTAGTCCGGAGAGAGAAAAGTAATTACTGATTTTTTGTCTCCCCTGATAATCCAAGTTGAAAAGCAATTTCATGTTGAGGGTTTGAGATAATATCTCACTTTAATCATATTTAGGTCACAGATGATGTAGGAAAGAAAGATCTAAAACATAGAAAATTGGGTTTTATAGGAGTTCAGAATGGCAGTATTTCAAAAAAGAATCTAAAAAGACTGTACTTTTCTGATGAAAATGAAAGGAATAGTAAGACATTTTGGGAAATAACCCTATTTACTTCCTTGCCGCCATTTAGATGATACGATTGATACCACTCTCATATCTGCACGGTAAATATAAAGCTACATCCAGACGTCAGGTATAGCTTAGCACAAGAACGGGAAACAGGGGCACAACAGGTAGCCCAACACTTAACATAACACTTAAAACCACAAAGTTATGTTTTTACATTTAGTGTTTTGTGCAGATTAAATAAATTAGATAAAATCTGTTTAGAAATGTTTTACTTTCCCGATACTGATTTCGATACCAGAACTGGCATATCAGCCATTTTGTTCAAACAATATATATAATATATTAATTAATTAAGTTTTTGTTTTTTTACAGCTGCATACTAATAAACCTACATGGAAAATCATTTTTCAGTATAAAATATTGTCAAATTGCTGACTTTTTACAAGCTCTGGCTAACGAACACTCTCAGCTAGCACCTGCCCGATTGGAACTGCGCATGTGCAACTCTCGACAGAGATGAGACAGGAGTGACATGGCTCACTCGTTAGCTTCCTCCATCACTTATTTCTGATGCAGACATTTTTTCGTAGCTGACAAGTGAGCCATCTCGCTTCTTTCTGATCTCTGAGAGTTACACGTGCGCAGTACCGATCAGGCAGTATGTACGGATCGTGTAGCAAGTGACATGTCAGTGTTGTTGTTCCTGTGTAGCGTAAATTAGGTGATTAATGATATGATCTCTTGATATTGGATTGGTGCTTAGACACACCCAGTCGTTGATACCCGATTCAACATTTTGGGCTTTATCAGAGACCGTTCTAATACCTGTATCGGAACAGCTCCAACTCTGTTTCCAGTGTTTATGCTAAGCTATGATAACCAGCTCCTGGGTGGTATCAATCTGTTCATCTAACTCTCGGCAAGAAAGCTAATATGCATATTTCTCAAAATGTCAAACTTTTCTTTTAATTCACTTAATATCAGGATCAGAGTAGACAAATATGGTTCCATACATGCTGAGAAAAACAATGCTTTATGTTTTAGTTGCTGCAGGAGCCGATTGGCTTTTACAGCTGAACGCCTCCATATGCTGCATGCCTCACACATGAGAGCTGGAGGCCGGAAACAAGGCAGGAGCTGTTCTCAGCGGTCCTCCCTACATGCTGCTTCCGTCTCTGGGGCTCTTTGGTTTGCATGCGTGGGACCAAACTCATTCAGCATTAAAACCCTTCCTCTGTTTCATATGAACTCCCACATTTACTCTACTTTCTACTAAACAAAGCCTTTACCGTGAATGAATTTGTCTTAATTATCTTCTGTAACTTTAAGTAAAAACCTCTCATTTTCAGAAGAGTGTAGGGAAAATAACACTGTGATGTAACGAGCAACTAGCTTTTGCCGGCAGCAGATTATTCATTCGATCATTGTACCAATACCAGCTGCTGCCCTTATAGCTGCTGATTAGCATATTCGACACCTTTGTAAATACTTCATGTGGAAGTATTCATAAGTCTTCCTGGCACACTCAATAGTACCACGGAGTTACAGCAATTTTCAAAAATGTACAGTAATTATTAAATACGCTGCTTTTGCAAGCTTACAGTAGCTGCTTTTTGATTCCTTGACATTAAGCCTTTCAAGAAGCCAGAAGAGACTTTCTGATGTTTTTTTTCCTTTGGTTTCTTTACAGTCTCCTTTAAGGGAGACCCCCCCAGCGATGTAGTCACTTGATTCAAAGTGTTTTCCTCTGAGAGCAGCTCTTTCAGAAAGTGGTGTCTGATTATCTCCCCTTGTCACAATTCTAATTAAAGCTAAGTTCAGCTTTACGGGGGACGCACAGATGTTTCTGATGGCAAGATTCAGGTGTTACTCCTATTCGGCCACGAACAAACGACGTGATGTGCAAGAAGTGAAGGGAGCATTTAAGATTGTATGTGGAGTGTAAGGCCTGAGAGTGCTTCTCTGGGATTTTATTTAAAATTTTAGTAGCAACATAGGAGTATCGGTCCGACTACTGCTGTGTTTTAACACGGCTCAGTGTCTCCTGCAGGCTTCATGCAGGCTTTCTGGAATAGCAACAGAGTATTACCGACAGCAGTAAATACCTCATAAAATAATTCAGTTAAACACGAGGGACCGGAGGAGTGATCAATAATTCATGTTACCGTCAGTAGAATGTAAACACTGTGGAGCTACTGTACAGTCAAACATACACACACTATCTTGTGTGTCAGACTACAGCACGGAAAGATGTCTCGGAAACCTTACAGAGCAGCCAACATTTATAGATTCAACCAGGTTCACATAAGTGCATGACCCAAACAAGGCAAAGTGGTCTGTTTGTATTATGTGACAGCAGCTCAAACCTCTTATGCATAAATTCACTATTCTTTGTGACCGAAACAGCCTTCATGCTGATGTCACAGATCAGTAACTGGAACTGTATAAAAACCCCGCAGAGCTTTCTGTGCCAACTCAATATTTGTATAACATTGTGTTGACTAAGTCCAGAGTGGCCAGATGACAATTAGCAGTTTGTGCTGCACAAGCCTCATGCATTCAATTCAATAATTCCATAACTGTGCTTGATTGTAAACGGTATGATATTCGCTGAAAGGGCAAGGAGAATAAGTTAGTTGGAGTTTGGGTGCGGCAAAAGTTAACATTCACTTCAATCATTATATCACACTATATATCATTGATTTATAAAACAAGTTTCTTGAATTCCACATTCTAGTTTAATTAAGCAACCCTGCTGGCCTGAAGCCATCTGATCCCTTCAAATTAAAGCAAAGAGCTTTTTGAAAGGGCTACACAGATTATTGAAACTCCATTTTGTCAAAAACCCTCTGGTGTTAAACTTGGCAATCCAGTTAGAAGGCACAGCACATGGTTGTTTCCAATATGTTGGATGACTTGGCCAATATAAAAGGTACGCATACGCATGGCATAAGGCTGAATGCAGATGAATTAAGCTTGCTGCTGTGTTGCAAACTACTCTTTACTTTTTGGAAATTCAATCAAAACCACTGCTATGGATGACGATGGTCTACCGCTCATGAAACCATGCGGGTTTGAATACTATTAATAAGCGGTGTTCTGCTGTAGAGAGATGTTTTTTACAGCATTGCTGTATTGATTCTGCTAAATAAATTTCTGTGAAATTTAAAATTAAGTTATTACAAATAATATACAATCTAGTAAGAGTCCATGAATAAATTCCTGTGTTAATGAGCAGTAATTAACATGTCAAGCTAATAAGCTTATGAGGGATTTTGTGCTGCATCAAAACCTGAATGAAAATTTCAATTTATTTGTGTGCATCAGTGTCGTACTTTTATTGCTTTGTGGCTTCAACACCACCTGCAATAACAGCTGAACATGTGCCTGCTGCGTGTGAGTGCACTTCATTTGCCCTCTTCTCACCTTCACAGATGCAATGGTGTTCAAAAGAAAGAAGCACTTTTAGCCAGGGTTTATCAAAACAATCCCTTTCCATGTACCATCTGCCAGAAATCAAAGGCCAGCTCACAACCTTTGACCCTCCTCTCTTTATTCAAGAAACTCTGCAGTAAAGTAATGAAAAGTTTTACAGGAACTGAGGTAAGTATTTCTCTAAACACTTTCCAACCTCCACTGATCATACACTTCGCAATCTGCTCTGCGTTTTTCACCGTTACGTGAGCTAGGGAATCATTTAGACAACACAGTGTAGGCGGATGTCCTTTTGTCGGTATGTACAGCATCTGTGTGGGCTGCCTGCCGGGCTCAGCTCTCTTATGGATAGGGCACTGGAAGGCCCAGGCTCCCTGACTGCAGTCAGACAGATGCAGACTGGTGGGCGCCTCATTGCTAACTGCCTGCAGACAGACACACAAGCAGCGGCCACGGTGTACCAGCATTCGCTTTGAAATGACTGCGAGAGTGATGTGAATATACAGCACATGTGCCTGAGTCGACTTCCCTGGCCTCCGACCCATCAGTCTGTTTACATGCTGTATCATGAGTCAGATATTGTGAATGAAAAAAACGAAAACAAGACTGTGTAGGATGAGGAATGTTTCATCTGTATTTATGCATATATTATTGCCATAATGGTTTTATTTGTTGTCTGTGCTGATTAAGTTTCATTAGGTTACGTGTATAAAAATGAATGGTAGTAGTCATTTTGGGAAATACGCATATTTGCTTGCTTGCCAAAAGTTAGATGAGAGGATTGATTCCACTTTCGCATCCACCAACAGCAGCTGGTTAGCCTAGCTTAGCATAAAGACTGGAGACTCTGATAACGTATCATCTAATAATAGCAGGGTGTTTTTTATATCACACACAATCTAACTATAAATCAAGGAATCTCTGTCTTTCTGTCTGTCCTTCACATATCTTGAGAAACATTCATCTACTTCACGCTTGGCTGGAGTATTGTTGGTGACCCAAAGGAGTGATTTGTCGAAGTTGGTGAAATTAAATGATTTCATGTTCAATATTAATAAACGAACGAGCAGTTAATTTTACATCCGAACTCTTCTTCAGTTCCATGAAGTCAACAGGAGCAGATACCCAACTGGAAGCAGAATCGAATCAGTGTATTTCACCGGTGTGACTGTGAGTAAGCGAAGACTTGGGTGTGTTTGTCCTCCATGAGTTAGACTGTGTTTCCCTGGTGTAAGACGTGATACTAACTTATAACACTTAAAATGATGACCAGCAGCTAATTAAATGCATGCTCTACTTTATGACGAAGGTGGTTATGTTAAAGCTAGAGTAATACGCATATTTGGAAATTACCCCCGCTAAGTGTATTTCCCCAATGTTTCTGATCGTGAGTTACCACCTTGGGTGTGTTTTTCAGGGGCAGATTTAATGATTTGAAGGCCCCAGGCAAGCAATGTCTAGCTTTACCTTTCACTCTTTCCCTAGCTAATGTTGGTGTTGGCAGTGGTGGAAGAAGAAAGCAAAACTTTCTTCTGATGTATTTTTTCTTTGGCTTCTTTAGAGTCTCCTCAGGGACCCCTCAGCAATGTAGTCACTTGATTCAAAGTGTTTTCCTCTGAGAGCAGCTCTTTCAGAAAGTGATGTAGGATTATCTCCACTTGTCACCATCCTGATCAAAGTAAAGTTCAGACATACCACTGCTCGAGCATTATGGGGGACACAGATGTTTCTCATTGAGAGGAAGGCTATTCAAAACTTTTTTTTCTGAAGTAAAACTATTAACTAGTAACAATATACCGCGTAGTTAAAGTCCTGCATTCGAATTTCTACTTAAGAGAAGCATGAAAGAGAAGCGTTATCAGCCCAATGTACTTCAATTTACTCTTCAAGACAGAGCTTTTAATTCCAATATGATGTTGAATAGTTTACTGAATAATACTCAAATTTATATTTTAATTGTTACACTTTGTGAGTCACTTTGTTGTTTTCATCTGAAGTAGATGAGTACACAGTAAAGTACACAGTCGAGTTGCATATTTTGAAGTGCTGTGAGGGCCTTTTTTAAGGTTTTTTTGGGGTACAATGAGTTAGAATAGTAACATAATTCAATATTTTTCATAGCTAAACATCATAGTAAATATATAGCTGTTTGGGGCCCTTTCAGTTGGGTGCCCCAGACAGTTGCCCCTGGTGTTTTTTCCCGAATTCCGAATGGGTGTGTGGGGCAAAGTCATGACAGGTCCCAAGGAAGCACAGTTGTTTGTATGAGTGCTTTTCAAGAAAGCTGCAAGCAGCAACACCACCAACCAAGCATTCAGCTTCCTGAACGGGCAGCCCTTCCTTCACTACTGCAAGGATTTCCCCTCTCCTGCATCTCTGTTGGTACACCGTATATCTCTACTGTCTGGTTGAGATGTTTCTCAAGACATATTAGATGATGAAAGACGGCATCAGTTCCACAAGATGAATAATTAACTAGTTATTTTACCCCCTTTGGAGCACGAAGCGGCTGCCAGTATGTGTGCAGACAGGTGAGAGGCTTGCCGACTGTATAAACGATGGCATCGAGTCAGACGATCTCATGGTTTCACAGACGTGCAGCCAAGCTTGTTAATAAAAGGCCTTAGAAAGGATTGCTCTGCTTTCAGAGCACTCTCAAATTTGAATAATTCAAATACAGAGGTATTGTAACATTTATGCTACATCATGAGTCACTAATCTTGTATATAAAATCATTACGAGGGAGAAATCTAAGGAAATGTTCCCCATTGTAGGGCTCTTAATGAAGCAGTCAGTAGCTCAGCCAAAGTTATTGTCATCAGCTTGATGGAAAAGAACATGCAAAGAAAGCACTTTCCTTTGACTACAATGTCGAATTGTTACGATATTCAAATTGCATAAATCTGTCACAGAACTTGAAATCCGAGTCATGTCATTGTACTTGTTGGCTGTGGATAAACTGAGCCCACAGGGCTGAACAAGCCTCTAAATCATGCATGTAGTGCCATTTTCCCTCGATGATGTGCGTAAAATATAGGTATTTTCCCCCTCTTGCCTCCAAGCTAATGGATAGAGAAGGAGGTTCAAATAAATGACCAAAGCAGCCACACAGGCACTTAGCCATTTTTAATTATATATGTCTTGCATCCCCGGCAAAATAATCCCACTGTGCATTCCTTGTAAGTGTATCAATATGAGCTGGACACTATTTACAGACATAGAGCTCCGTTCCCTTGGTTGAAGGGAGGTTCTTAAACCTAAACCAGAGTAGCTCAGCTGGGAGAGCTGAAAGTACCAACATCAGGTATTTTCAGCCTTTCTTCCATCTAGACCATAAATAAACCTTGTTCATTCCAGAGTCACAGGGCACAGGCAGCATGTCACAGCTGTTGGAATAGCTGTGTCTCTTTTGTAAGGCTTTTAGTGTAGGTGGTGTGTTTATCCCACCGGTCACGCTGAGGCAGCCACCATGGGGCCTCAGCCCTCCTCGTTGAGTGTTGGCTGAGTTTGCCCACGCTATGCTCTCCACTGTGCGCTGTCTGTCTCTCCCGGTACCCAAGCTGTCAAGTATCTTCACAGGAAACCTACAGGAGGAGGGGCGCAGAGAGGGGACATCATTTTCACTAAATTACAGAGCAAGTATGACCCTCACACTAATTCTTTTTCCCACCCTTGGGGGAATTATGAGGTAAGTCTGACACCTTGACTGGTCCATAATGAGCGCAGACACCGGCAAAGCGGAGAGACAATAAACTTCAGAGGGTAATACCTCGGCTTAAGCGACATTTCACTATACCCCTGCAGAGCCACTGATAAGGGGATACAATCTCAAATTGGTCTGCTTGTCTTAGGCGACAGGTGATTGATATTTCAGCAGAAGAACAAAAGAAGTTTCTAACTAGCTCAATACACCTGCGTAGCTGGGTGAAATGAAACGCAATCCTTCGCTCAGTGACGACTGCAAGTCCCCTCTAGCTGCAATTTAAAACTTTTTGTGAACCTACAGCAGGAAATTTGAGATCAATTATCATTTCAAGCAGTTTATCTGTGCTGACTAAATATTTAAATTAATGCAAATGGTACTCCCACAAAGGTTCGTGGCCATGGGATCTCTGTCGTAACCTAGTCCCACTCAGCGCTCTACCTAGTGTTTAAGCAAATTATTCTTCAGAGCCAGTTCGCTCATTGCAATTCTTTGGATATGGCAGTGCAGGTAACAGTGGTTCCTGCAATAGAATTTTAGATGAAGCCATTAAATGTGAAGGCTTGCTTTGGAATTGGTATATTGCTGAGTTAATATCCAATGGTGGAATGTAACTGAGAACATAAACTCAAATACTGCACAGTATTTGATTAATCGATTATCAAAATAGTTGTCGATTTCTTTTCTGTAGATCAACTAATTGATTAGTCGACTAATTGTTGCAGCTCTAATTTGCATACAAATATGCCTGTATTACCATATCATTGATATGGCCTGTTTTAAAAACCATCTGTTCTTCACTATATTGACATTTATTTATTTTCTTCTTCTATTGGTTTCCTTTTATTTACATATTTGAAAGCTGTAAACAGGGCTGATGGCAGCGAAGACATGATATCATCATATCTAAGGTGCAACATTCCATCTGTTTGCTGTGTTTGTGTGTTGCGGTGAGGACAATAACAAGGTACGTTAGTTGGGCTGTTAAACGTCAACAAGCCTCTTCGGGTGCAGCTTCCTATTTCTCCCACATAACATTATCGTTGGTGAAGCAGCTGTAGATGTCGGTCCCACTGCTTAGCCAGTAAGATGGATGTCCTGCACTTTACTGACAGCAGATATTCCATTATATCAACCAGCAGTCACCGTCTCCTCCCCTGAATTATTGTCAGCCCTGTTACTTGCCTCAGCATCAAATTGGCTTAGCCAGTAAATGAAGGATTTGAATAATACATTCCACCTATCTGCCTCCTTTTCTTCTGCCTGAACTTCATTTAGTTCATTTAGATTTACATGAAGCATTACCACCCTCTCCAATGCAAAACAAGTCAAATCGCCTGATATCCAAAGCAGAACTGCTGTCATTTCTATCTTTCTTCACTCTGTATTAGAGCTAAGTATAAGCAAATCTATATTTCAGTTACGTTTGCATGCTCTTAACTGGATTAAAATGTCTAGGACCAGTGGGGCTGTTGGTCTGTTTTGCTCGCTATACCAAAGCAATACCGGGAGTGTACTGAGCAGCTGAAATTTCCCGTACAGTTCTCTTTTGGCAAAGATCCAGTAGCTATTTGTTCAAGCACTCAATAAATTCAAAAAATACATTATTCACAATTAAGTTGAAGTATCAATTTCCACTTCAGCTTTATGTTGACACAACATTTAAAGTTGGCCCCTCCTCCCCCCGACTCAACGACACCAGAAGCACACGCCCCCTGACCGCGGTAGAACACCACCCGATGTAGCACCTGCAGCGTCGCACATGGCAGCGAAAGAGAAAGCCAACCCCAGATTCACTCTTATTTTGTGAAAAGATTTGTCCACTTTGCATTTTGCCTATATTTGCCTTTTTTTCGGCGGTGTATCCACCATTTTCGTACCTTTCTCTTGGATACATGCTTGTGCATTCGAGGGGACTAAATACGCAGTGCCCAAAAGCTGCGTCCATAAACATCCCGAACACAGCAAAATAAGAAAAACACAGGCAGAGGGTAGCGTCTCTAGATCCAGACATCGCCACACACTAATCGGTCATAAGTGATGTGAGTCTATAACTTGTTTTCAGGGAAATTATTTTTCCCTGACAATTCATGACAATTTCATGACAATTCATGAACATACCCACATATTCGGGGAATCATTTTGTTGAACTTGACCAACTCACTCAACCTGTTTTGCGTAGGCTGAGTAGTTCAAGTTCAACAAAATCATTGCAATTATTATTATTATTGCAAATACTCTTCACACCTTTGTAGGCGGACTATCCAAGTATGGCGCGACCAAAAAGGTCCATCTATTGAACTTCTATCAAATGTGTAAATAAAAAATAGGTGAGAAATCTTGAGTAAAAGTAAAATGTCTATTGTTGGGTATATATAATGCAATATCGTACATTGTTTAGACATTCATAAAAAGTAAAATTAAATTGAAAAAAATAATAATAATCAATTCCAATTTCATCATATTATCATAAAATGTTGCTTACAGCATGAACAGACTATTATCTAGTAACATATTCATTGCTTTGTTTGCTTGTTTTGAAAAGACAATCACGTTGAACATGATGTGCAGCCTCAATCTAAAACCCCTGAAAGCATCAGTTTAACTGAAAATGTCGTTAAGCCACCCAAATGCAAAGATACATAAAGTAAAACTTTGTATCAAAACACAAACAAGAGACAACTCTTTAAATCCAATCATGTGGTGAATAGATGCCATGGCATTACACATTTGCAATTATCATAACAAGTATATTCCCTAATATAAACTTACCACCCACTGTATAAATCGTTAGTATATTATAAACAGAAACAGCACTATAGGAATCAAAGCTCATACCTGAACGACGTTAAAGCGGCCGTGCCCTCAAGGTAAATTCAGCTGGGAAGGTTCATTCTGAAAGCTCATCAAGCCCAACCCATCTGCTGCACCCTGAAAGGTGCAGAGTCCTCATGTTGTATCTGAGTGAAAAATAAACCGAACAAAGAGGCAATAAAAAACAAATTTCAGAAGATTATGCCCTTTCCCCATTGTATCCTAAAAAATATGTTGCATGCTAGGATTCAGAATCGAAGCAGAAACATTGGCATTTGTAAAAAAATCATGTAGCTTTGCTTGCTCAAAAGAACAATGAGACCTTTGGCTGTGACCCTTTTCTTCCCTTTTCTATCCTTATATCTTTAAATCTCTGTGTTTTTACGTCAGTGACAGCACCAGGCTCAAAGGCTACGGTGTCTGTATGGGGTCATGTATCAGGCTCGCCGCGGGGTCGTGAGGACATTAAGGAGCGTGATACAGTGTGTCTGTCATTCTGAGTGCTGCAGCTGCACTGCTGTGACTTCCTTGGCCGGGCTGTCCACATCCACATTTCACAGCTCCAACGTGACTGCTGCAATGAGACAAGACATTGCAGCGTCTCAGTGCCAAGTCCTCGCACAACCACTTGCTCCCTCTCAGAGAAGAGCATCTGGAGCCTGGCTGCCGCTTCCCGATTTGCTTGGGTCATCCCCCAGACTACGTCATCACAGAGGACATCAGGCTGCACTCTCCATAAATTAAATCTGGGACTGCATTTACACAGGGACAGACAATGTGGGTTTAACTCTTGAGGCACAGATCCAATTTTGTCACAGCTACACTGTATCTTAAGAGGGAAATGTTATCTTTTCTTCAGTTTTCTATTTTCTATTCAAGTAGGGTCACCTTGCCATGACTCCATTACATTGGATTTTGTTCATGTGTGAACCAGCCAAAGGGAGTGTAACGAAATACAAAAACACCTGCACTTAAACATGTTTAGATCATCTGTGTGTGCACAGGACCACATGTTTGGAAATTTGTATTCTGCAGGTTCTTGTTTTCAATAATTCATCATTGATGTGTATTGATTTTCTATCACAGGGACCCAGGCTTGACCTCTTCAGTGAAGTATGGTGTGCTTCAACAGCTGCCCTGGCTCCTCCCTTTCTCTGCCCCCCCCCCCCCCCCCCCCCCCCCCCCCCCCTCCATTTAATCCTGAAATTTAAACAACACTGCCATCACAATGTGGCAGGTTTTACTTCTCTAACGGGACACCTTAATGGTTTCCATTTAGAGTGCCTGAACACTGTTATGACACAAAGAGCTCCCATGTATTTAGAACAATGTACAAATATAACATGTAGGTCCATGTGAATATGACAAAAATATTCAGGGAATATATAAAGACCCCATGTTTTCAGTAAAGCTCCCTCACATTACATGTTTAGGAATCACATATTATAAAATAGTCCAAATAGTAGTAAATGGACATACTAAGCACTTATTTTGGTTATTAAGGGGCCCCCTGCTGGTAGGACCTTGGACCTTTGTGTGGGGGAATATTATCTCTTTTCATGCCAAACCGAATTAAACATGCCCCCAACCAGACTGGAACTGAGTCATTCAAAACCATTTCCAGCGCGGTGGTGCAGCCCTTACCCGAGAGGAGAAAAAAAGGAGGCAAAGTTTGCTCATAGATTGGCTGATCAAGCTCTAAGCTCATGTGACGTAGGCTAGCTGATACTCTTCACTCCGGCTGTCTTCATTAACTTGAAACCTCTCAGTTTGTATGATACACCGGCTATCATGCGTTTTCACTTCAGCCGAAGGAGTTGCCGTAACCCTCCCGGCATCCGTGACGAACCCGCCACCATTTATAGCCTCGCGGTGACAAACAATCTTATTATGAGATTTAAACTTTGCCTCGACTAGACCGGAGGATCAACATGCGCTCCTCTCGCACTTATTCCCCGCAATTTCCCAACTGACACAATAATACCAAGCTATACCTACCCGCCTCCTTTGACTGTGTTTAAACGCCGGTGTCAGCTCTCGGTGTAATAGAAAAACCCAAGCAGGGCTCCGGGTCTGCTCAGCATAAATAAAGGTGAGCGGTGAGAGGAGCTCAGCCCTGAATTAAATCACTCACCGCTAAATGGATCTGTGAGACTCTCTATTGACGCAGTCAGCCGCTGCTTCGTGCGCCTTCAACCCGAAGACAGAAAACTGGGATTCTTTTTTTTAAATTTTACTTTTTATTTTGTCTAACAGAAATATCTCCTGTGTCGCTGAAAATGCCTTGTGGTGACATGCAGTAAGCTGCCAGCTTTGTATCGGGAAGAGGCTTTTGCTCCGTGATCGTCAAGCAGGTAAGCTGTTAACAGTGTCGCTACATTTTGTTTTGACTTAAATATCGCAGACTTTGCAGATAGCACACTGTACTTTATGTCTTTTGCATTCACACGGGCTAGCGGTAATGGTTGAAATTGAATGCTTTCAAGAATATTTGAATAGTATTGCTCGGATGTTGTGTGCAGAACCAAACAGTAACTCTTCTACCACCAAGAGCATACACACCGTACGAAATGCACAGCTGAACTTGTGCACCATTACGCCGAAAGTCGGTGCATTTTACGCTCGTTTCTTTGCGAGATCTTTGCCAGCTGACTGTGAACGGGACATGGACTGCGGTTCTTATGTTACAGATAGTGTTTTACCTTTCTTTTTTTTTAAGTTGTATCATTCTGAATATTAATTGAAGTGAATAGCTGTGCATTTTAAGACACGGTAGCTTCCACCTGATCCGGCTCCAGAGAAAGTAGTTCGCAGCTGTAGACCTCCAGTAACACCGCCCGCCGGAGATGTGGCTTCAGCACCACGGACAGCTCCCCGGCCGCTTCAGCTCAGCCTAAACTTTATTTCAGAGATTTACACAAAGAAACTGACTATTCACTTCTGAGTGACAACACATGGTAATGTATTTATATTTATACATATAAAATATTTAAATATCTCCATTAAGTCATAACAAACGGTATGATTCTGACAATTTAATGACCAGGGCATTGCATGGCCTGAACTGATTATGTTGTCAATACACAGTCTTGTACTTCCTGTACAGTAGCCCTGGCGGGTTCTCACTCAGATTAGCTGAGGATTTTGCTGCGTCTGTGCCATCTGTCTGGGAAATGCTATACTATATACTGCACGCTAGATGTGTTGATTTTTTTTAATTGCACATGGCTTCATATGGATTTATTTCTTTTTTTTTTAGTCATAGGCCTATAATTCTAAATATGTTTATCCATCTCTGAATGAAGAAAATGAGGAGGAGGAGGAGGAGGAGGAGGAGGAGGAGGAGGAGGAAGAGGTGGTGGTATCGGTAGGGATCTGTTGCCCAAAGCATTGGGGTTAAAAAAAATGCTGAAACAGTGCCAGGTTTACAGGACATCGGACACACGACAGCCAGAGAAAGCCCAGGAACAATTCTCTGACTTTCCACTCAGCTGCACTATGGACGTAGGAGTAGGAGTGCTGTATCATCTCTGTTCAGGTTAAATAATGGTACTGTCTTGGTGACATTTAAAGCCAGGAAAGCCTTTAAAATATAAAGCTGAAACAATCTGTTTCATGCCACTGAACTGCATGCATTCTATTGTCAGCGGTTGCCCTCGTTCCAGTCATTTCACGCAGAAGATCAGTCTCAGCTTAGCCTTTACCATCAGTGTGAATCACTGTCTTACTTCTTCGAACTTTTAACGTCTTGAGTTATGACCGTTTCAAAACATCTTAGTTTTGCTGCTTTTGCTAAAGCTTTCTCTCGCATTAGCCTTCGCATCTCCCTTTTCCTGTCCCCGTCTCCCTTATCTTGATTATGCAGCTGGATGATTGAGTCAGCTATTTTGTATGCAAGTTGCTTTAGCTTGGTTCTTTGTGGAGGAGAGAGAGAGAGAGAGCGATCGTGCCAAGGATACTGAGAGAGAATTACAGCTTCTCATGACGGTGAGGAGTGGAAAAGAGGAGAATGCCCTATTCGATAAATTGCTGTTTGAGAGAGACAGATATCCTAGGGGGACAAGCGGTTTCGAAAAGGTGACCAACCTTTCCAAATGGAAATGGCAGCGCACGGTTTTTCCATGGCTCTATACGTGTGGATGACTTGAATTGAAGCATCAAGAAACTTGTTGTTACAAAGTTAGTCTGATATGAACCCATTTCTCCGAATTGAGAACGATTTTAGAGGCATTTTGTACTGAGAGTGTACGAATAGTTGTGGAGTCCTTTGGAGAATAGAGACCTTATCTAAACACATGATCCTCCTTTTAACCGTGGCATCCACAGTTTGAGTCCAGTTGACGTCATTCCCCTTATAACTCCCTATGTTCGTGTTGCTTTTGAACTGTAACGGACATAAAAGTATTTTTTATCGATACTGTATTGCTGATCCTGAGTCAAAATATAGGACTGATGATGTGGATGATTAGTGGTGATTGTGATGATAAAGACGCAATTTACTCGACACATCAGCAGTAGAAAAAGAGAGAAACATCAAAAAACATTACACATGCAAATATGTTTATGTGTTCACACTATTGTCATGTTGGAGAAAAGTTACAGATGCTCGACTGACGGCATGTTGGAGCAGCAACGCACTGGTTATATGGTTAACAATGTGTAGAGTGTAACCATAGGGGACCAGTCAGGGATTGTACACAGAGCTGTGAAACATATGGTATGACAGCATGTCATATTTCAGTTTTAGCTCCACAGCTCTCCACAACCGTAAAATTTGAAAATCAACTTCCTGTGCTGTGAGTAGAGTGTGTGCCATTTCACAAGAGCTGTTGCACCACCTCAGTCTCAAGAGTCCCATGTGGCACTCAGCTGTTTTATAAAAGGAAGAAGGAGCTCTTTGTCATCGGTAGTGAAGAATGGTAAGGTCATGAAATTAGACACAGGGGGGGAAAAAAGAACGGAAGGGAAAATAAATGAATTTCCGCTTCAGTAAGTGCTAAATGTCTGGATTGGATGCAGCAGATACAGTTATGTTTGAACAGGGAAAAGCCCACGCAGTAGTTTTGTTATAGTCACATTGTACAAAAAAGGACATCGTATATTATAGTTGTAATTATTGAGATTTCTATTAATTAAACGTTATTTATTGCGATTAATAGCATGCATTTTCTCTAATCTTTGTTCTCTAATTTTAAATAAAAATGTTAAAAGATATACATTTTACAGGACTGATACATGCATCCTGGGTTTTAATAAGAAAGAACTTTGGCTCCTGGAATACAATCTGTTAAGCTTTATTGGTTATATGTGATGATGTAGCAGCTACCCTGACCTATGACTCACCTATTATCTTAGGTTTGAAAACATTTGGCAATGAATGCAATATAACGGCAGAAATTGACTTTGCTTTGAATCTTTCTCAGCATTTCACCTTCAGTGTTTGCAGTAGTCAGAGGAGTTCTTTGTGGCAAAGGACAGGACCATCAATGACACCTTCAGAGTCGTGCCTCAGGACAACAGACATGAAAAGAAAATGTTACTGACAGTAACTTAACATTCAGGAAAGGAAGGCAATTGGTTGAGGATTTCCAATATCTAATAAAAGCTGTAACTAGCAGACAAGCTTGAAAATACAAAACCTGCTCACTGTGCATTTTATTTAGACACTGCAAAATAACTTTGCTGAGATGATATCTCCTAGAAAGCATACCAAATAAAACAAATGAAACATTAAAAAACTTCACCTTGATTCCGCAGCTCTTGAGTCATTAACTGCACATTATGTTCACAGAGCTGCATCCTGGTCTCATCTCAGGAAAGAATGCATTTGAGTTAAGTTAGGAGAGGTTATTGAAAGTGGCCGAGATGAGCCCTTTGTATTCTAGGTGCGTTTCGAGACAACAAAAAAAACATGGCACATGGCAGGTGTAACATTATGGCTCAGTATCTTCATTTCTTCGACCTACTAGCATCTTATGTGCTGATTACTGTTTAGGAGAAAAATGAGACGGCTGCCACACGTGGTGATTTTCACATATTCCTTGACTGCTGATCAGCCCACTTGAGCTAAGGAGAATATATGTACATGAGAAGAAAGCTGGAGACAGTCAAGTTGGAATGGCTTGCTGTGCCATTGACAGATTGTGGGGATCAACCAGGAGATGTAGGGAATCACTCGAGGGTGTGAATCAGTCATAATTAATTTTGGAGTGCACAAAAATGAATCCACCCATGAGTGCCAGAAACGTTTCTGTGTAGTTTCCCCAGCCACCTGCTGGCTGCCTTATGATAGATGAAACCCTTTAGTAAACAAGCATCACGAAATGGCAGAGTGAGGCGTATTGAACATTGCTCCGTCTCTCCCTTGCCATCTTCTCGGCAAAAATAATTAGATGCTGGGATGCAAAACACCATGGCAGTGTGTCTGCAGGCACCTGTTCCGCTTGATGAATATCCTGTACATGAGAGCCCATTAAAGCTGGCGATACATAACAGTTCTGTCAAAGCTCACTTCGGCAGCAGGGTTTTTAGTGTGTCAAGGGGACATCCCTGATCGCCTGCTAAATTCATGCTTTTTGTAACTTCAGATTATGCATGTGACGATGAGCGTAGCACAATGCGCTGTGCCTTATGGTGCGTTGGTCACCTTTTCATTACAGAGCAAGGGGGCAGGCCAAGGGACTTTTCACATTAAGACCCGAACCAAAGTGGAGTTTGTAGATACACTGCACACAAAGATAGAGCCGGATCACAATAGGCAGAGCTGTTGGAGCTGAGTGAGGCCGCTGTGCAACATATTTCCTCTGTGCACAATACACAGCACAAACCAATACTCAGAACATCAACACACACAAAGCACTGGCACAAAATAACATTCATCTCTTATGTATTGCATTTAATGAAATTGAACTCTTTATCCGTCATATTAGTTTTAATAATCTTAATTAATTGCTATGGCCTGTGTCTTTAAAAAGCTAACGCTATGTTGTTGTTGATTTTCTCCTGGCCTCACAGGGGGGTTAATATGATCAGTTCAGGGACCTCTTGTCCCTGAACTGATCAGTTACATATGAATCCAACTTATTACATCTTAATGACCTAATACATTACATTTCCATTAACAGTGTCAGTATCACCTTATGTCACACAACAATCTGTTTTTATGGATTTATACCGGTGAGCGTGGCATTTAACGGTTGTTAGAAATAGCTTAGTCTGATTATTTCTTTGCATTAAATTGCTTCCTACATAAAGTTTAGTTGCCAACAAAATACCATAATAATTCAATCATGTAGCTAAAATGATCTGATAGCAAAATTATATTTATATTTGAACTTGGCCTTCAAAAAAAAGATTTAATGAATATTGAATGTATTCTACTACATTCTATACAGAGTGGCATGCTACAAGGTGTCAATCATAAAGTAATAGCAGTTATAAATGCAGGTTATATTTAACTATCATTATGTGGGTGGTAGATACGGGTGTGATTATGTTAATTATTTATTTTATTTTGTCCAAATCATGCCAGGAAAGGATCAAAACAAAGTGTGATCTGGTGACTGTGTTGAGAGGCTTTACCTTCTGTGGTATGAAACAAACAGAGAGATGATGAAGGAATTAATCTCATATAGTGTATGGTCCAGACTGCAACTGCTCTTCATCAATCATAGAGGGGAACTATAATAATAAAGGTCCAAGAACGTATTATTCTGCAGCTTGATAAGGTAAATCATCTTCCATAATACAGTGTACAAATCAAAGTAGCACCTTAGAGGTCTGAGGCTGTATTTTCTAAACAGCGTTTGGGGCACACTTGAGTTTGAATGACACAGATCTGACCTGCGTAATCAAACCAGACTAGAGGATGAAATATGGTGTTTCACAAATTAAATCTAACAGGCTTAGTATGAAGTTGCCATCAGGATGAAAATGTGCCACGGTTTAGTCACGTATTTTTCATTTATTGCATGTAGCTGATTATCTTGAGTCATAATAGACTTACTATCCATCATTCTCATGGCTAATTTTCTCTGAGAAGACACACAAATGGGCACAATTCTCTCTCTCTCTCTCTCTCTCTCTCTCTCTCTCTCTCTGAAAGGAACACCAAT
Organism: Anarhichas minor; assembly: GCF_050575085.1. Classification (NCBI taxonomy): domain Eukaryota; kingdom Metazoa; phylum Chordata; class Actinopteri; order Perciformes; family Anarhichadidae; genus Anarhichas; species Anarhichas minor. The sequence continues at coordinate 19,077,661 of NW_027466453.1, forward strand.
CACATTAATTGGTTCCTTGGGGGAAATATCAAACCCAAGGAGTAGGTCTGCAAAGTCCTCGGCACTCAAAGTCCACCAAACAGGAAAGTATATTTCAGACTGTGAGCTGTCAGTCTATCAAATTAAAGTCATTTTATACTGCAGACTTTGTATCTTGTGCTTGGCTGCGAGCTGCACATCTTTTGGTTAGATAATTATATTAGATTTTGCCACAGTTACGAATAGTGTCAGAAAATGTAGCTGATTAGATCCCTGATTGGTAATGCAGCGTGATTAGGCAGTTTACAGTTTCCTACCAATTATGAAATTTAAACCAACAGCCTTTAAAGATGACAGATGCTGCGTGAATAAAGTCGCTCCCACATGCCACACTGAAGGCAAATGCTTTTCATCACACGGTGAGAAAATTCTTTGGGGTCAATAAGTGCCAAAAGTCGCATCTTGGTAATCAAAACATGGCCCTCCTCCCTATGAATGTTAAGTAACCCCAGTATGTGCTTGTAAACAGCTGATACACTAATGATGCACTGAGGAAATTAACCTGTTCAAGGACTTCTTCAAACATCTCCTACAAGTACGGAGCACTAAATGTGTATTTCCTCCTCAGCATTGCCAGCATGCAATGTGCATGTGCGTCTTAAATGCTTTGACCCTCCGTATTTCTGCACTCTTTGATTAGGACGTGCAGTGCTATTCCTCTACAACACATCTACTGTTAAATGGTATTCTTTTTCTGGAACAGTTTTTCATCCTTGAAGTGGTAATTCATAGTTTATTCTTGCACGCACCACAGTGTTTTTTCTGGTCAAGTTTCCCCACCCTCTCAGAGTCATTCTTTCAACTCCTAATGGAAAGAAAACCACTCTGGAGTCCTCCAACTCAGTTAGTAAAGGTAATTTAACTCTCCAAGTACGAAGCTCACACTGTTTATCGTTTCAAATGAATTCACACGCTACATGCGAGCAAAGAGGAGACAGGATGGGGTGTTTGGCTTCTAAACAGTCACATTGCTTCCAGGTGTGTGTCCCATTTCTGTCTTTGTCTCCAAAATAAGTCGGTTTTATTTTGAGATTATGTTAGAGAGGCTGCCTGTCAATCACAATCCATTCAAGTCAAAAACAACACGCTAACTTTTTTGTTTCTTTGAGTAGACTATTCTGCCCGCTACAGTCTGTACAGTTGAGCAGTGAATATAGCTTGTTTTTAAACAATTAGTGGTAGTAACTTATAACATCTGGAGCAGGAGTGGGTTTGAAAACTTGGGGGAGGTGGGCGGTACGTTTGGGAAGAAATGTGTTAAGACCCAAATTCAAACTGTACATTATTAATAGTCACCAGTTTATTCAGTGTAATAAATTAATGTCAAATTGACAATTTTAAATATTCCTGCAGGAAATGAAATCAATTAAGGACAGACTATGAGACAGTAAGCCCCTGGATAGAGAGCTGTAAAAGTGGAGCAAGACCAACAGAACTGACACCAAACATGTTGCGTCTCCTTGTGGTGGTTCCATTGACTTTCCAACAAGAAATGTTGACAATCACAGAGCTTCTGATACTAACATGTCAACTGCCTATCACCTTATTACGCTGGCCCCACTTCTGATCTGGACACTGTTTCCAACCATTTACTTTGAAAAACAGAACTCTGATAACAGAAAAATAGCAAGTGTGTCACAACGTGATCAAACAAATGAAAACCCTTTGCAGGACTGTCAAAGAAGAAGACTGTTGGAAATTGTACAAATCTGAATTATGTCACTGTTCATAAACACACTTAAAGACCTCTGCCAGTCAGAGTCAACTCACCCTGTCTGTTGGTGGTTAATGTCTCCGCTTTTTAACTCAGGGGGTTGATTGTGGAGCTGTTTGTCACCGACTGAACAAACGTTTAAGCGTTCAATCATCTGAAGTGAAAGCCGAGAAGACAAGGAGCAATCAGATGATCAGTTCAGGATCCATCTACACTTTGATGTCGTGTGAAGGTCAGCCCTTCATCTTCCCTCACACCGCAGCCGACCGCATCGTCGTACAAACGTCTGACGGGTGATTTGAGGAGGCCGATTGCTTCCAGTTGAGCCGGCTTTATAGAAGTCACAGCGACGGGGAACTCCCACAAATATCCAGCTGACCCAAATAACAAGGTTAGTCAACATCAGACAGCATTCCTCTGATCATAGCTATGTAGGGACCTCACAGACATAATTAATACTGTTTGGATTTGTTGCTTTTTCTTAAAAGCAACTTGAGAAGGAAGCTTCATGTTAATCTAGAGAAGAAGAAAATAATTTAAAAAAACAATCCACAGTTATGTGACAAATGCCATGACTGGTTCACCTGGAAACTACTCAACATTATGAAGGTGAGAGTGTTGCAGATCGAGCACAGATGACACATATAACAAGTTTAATGAGTTGAACTTATTTAAATCCACCCTTTCAAGATAAACACCGTGTTCACTTGGTTTAGGGTGTTTAATGTTGGCTTATCTGCTGCTTGTAAAGTAACGCTTTAATACAGAAGGCCGGGACACAAATACATTCCAGGAACAAAGTTTACTTAATCAATGAGCATCTTATCAGGCAACTGATACATTGTAGATTATCGGCATTTCATGGGATCTTTTAGCAGAAATTGAATACAATATTTATAACTACGTTTTAATTGTGTATTATCACCTGAAACTAAGAGTCGTTGTGGTTTCGTTAGCTTAGATGAGTCCTTTATATCTACATAGGGAGCTGGTTCTCTTGACGGAGTCCATCATGTTGCACCGCCATCTTTCTACAGTAGCCCAGAACGGACAAACCAAACACTGACTCTAGCGAGAGGCTTCGGATTGTTACGTTATACCTGAAGACCACCGTAGTTCTCCCGCAGGCTTGTAAACTGCGGTAATGTCACCACAGCCTTGGAAATGGAGGAGTGAATACTTAATAATTAGTATAATTATTACTAAAAACACAATTTATGTCCTTGCTATTCTAAATCCTCCAGTTTTTAAGTATTGTACTCCAGTACAAATTTGAGATCCTTTACTTGAGTATTTCCTTTGCATGCTACTTTATCTACAATTCCACTAAAATCTACTGGAGTAGAAATATACTGTACTGTCATAATTTGACTTACTTTAGTTTTACGTTGTGGTATGTAGATTTAATTCTCATTCATAATAAAGAATAATACCACTCGAGTGAATGAGGTTTGAGCATAAATGAGGCATCAGTGTCTCAACTGAGCTTCTCTCAATGACCAACAGCTTACAACATCACAGAGTCAAGCTTGATTCAATGATAAGATGGCTGCTTTAAAGACCAGCTGAGAGGGGCAGCTTGTAAATAATAGGGCGTCTGACTCGTCAATAATTTCATCAGCTCAAATGTCTATTCTTTTGCAACCTGCGGACAACCTTGTTTGTTGTACTGCAGGAATCGAAGTTCAGTTTTGTGAGGAAATAATTATGTGAAACGTTTTTTGATAGCTATTCACTTACAGTGTGCACGCTGCTAGAATACCTTTAATGCATCTCTACATCTCAGCTTAAGAGCCTTGAAGCACCTCTGTCACAATGGTGTACAGCTTTTACATGTTGGCAAGTGAACACATCTTCGCTTACCTCAGCACATGTGTCTCGTGCAACATGCTTCGGATTGTCAATGCAATGGATGTTCTCTGGCTTGAATAGAGTTACTTCATTTTTAATCAGTGAATCAGTCGACTAAACAGATTGTCAGCGAGCGAGTGAAGATAGGACAGTGTTACCATGGCAACTGCCTCCAAACTTGGAGCAAACATACTAGCGTCTACTTATAAAAAATGTGCCAGTATTCACACCATTAGCAGGCCACAGTGTACCATAACACTCATATTGGAGAGCTTCGCTGCATACTTGACTTAATGTTCATCGACACTATCCGAGCCTTTAATATGATGCAGATTATTCAAAGAGCCTGATTTCTACACAGTCATCTGAATGAAGTCTTGTGGAGGGCAAAGTGTAAGAGCTTTACACAATGACTTGCACAAGGGACCCTGACTAAAAACTAGCATGATAAATGAATTAAGACTCACAGTGTTTGTAAAGAATCCCACTGAGTCACTCGTCTTTCTAGCTTTGGCTGATAAACAATGCAGTTGTTTGGAAAAGAAAGTGTCCTTTACAGAGAAGATTGATTGCAGAGCAACAAAGCAAGGCAGAACGCTGGACTTTCAAAGCAATAACTGAACCGAGCCACATCAACTGGAAAAAAAATCACTATATTTGGTGTGCCAGAGCAATGAAGTCAGTGTTGGACTGTGCCAAGTTTTGAGAGTGCCATTACCAAATACTACAGATCATGATTCAGATCGGATGCAAGACCTTTCTTGGCTGCTTACCAGCTGCTTAGAGCAGAGAATCAGGAACATGTCAATATCTACCTGGATACCTGCCATGCTGAGAGCTGATGTCTCTGAGCAACAGCCAGATAAATAACATCTCGCCAATACAACTTATTTTTCCCAACAGCTGAGGAGATCACAGGCAAATGTCCAGGTAGCATGAACACTTTTACAAACATGTTTTTAACGATTATTATCCAGGTTGACAGCTGGCGAGAAAAGTGGTCCAATCCCAGCTGCAGAGCATCAATCTGACGCTCCACCTGTTGTCTCTTCTCCCAAACCCTCCATTGCTCATTAAACAGCGCTGCCTTTCAGGCCGAATCCACTCAGCCTGGTGATCACCCACTGTGAGACCAGAGCACGGAGAGGGAACGGATCTGGGGTTGCCAGATTGTCAGGTCTGTGAGGTGTTATTCCTCAAATAAATATGGAGATTACGTGTGGCGCCTGCGTGCCAACCATGCTTCCCCACTTTTTTAGTAAGACCTGGAATCTGTGTGAAGCTATGCACGAGTAAATAAAACAGTTAAGGTCTCGTGTGATTTAAAGAATATGTGCTATATAGAATGACCAGGAGAAAGGGTGAGGTGAGAGAACAAATTACATTACATTACAGTCATTTAGCAGACGCTTTTATCAAAAGCGACTTACAATTCAGATTCTATCACATTCTACACCGTAGACACAGCTACGGGAGCAATTTTTGGGGTTAAGTGTCTTGCTCAAGGACACATCGACATGCGACTATTGGATAATAAATAATGGATTCACCACACTAAACCAAGGTAAAATTCAGTAAAATTGATCAAGAATTGAAGCAGGACCGTTGGAACCAAATGATCATCATCAGCCATCTTTTGCTCAGTGATTATTTGCAGCGACTAAATAATAATAGAGGTGCTCCCCACGTTAGCAATTTTAGCTAAAAGATTTCTGCCCATCAACCAAGACGAGTTAACTCTGCTTCATCAAAACAAGTTTTCACACGACAAACTGAACAAACAGAAAGTTGAGGTGTTACAGCAGCACGGCAGAGAATGAAGAGATTCACTTATTTTTAATTTAATATTGCAGTGTGCATAGAAATCTGAGCAAAACGGTAAACTTATTCAGGATAGAAGAAGTAAAGAAAGAATGTGTATAAGGAAACCCTTCACTTTTTGGATGAATTGTTGGATTTGTTCTTTAAAAAAAAATGGAAATAAAAATATAGGTGCTCTCCGTAATCTGTTCCAATTTAGGATTTGCCCAACCACAAAAATAAATACAGGCACCAAGGATCTTCACATATAGAACCTGCTGCCAACATCCCAAATTCCCCATAAACCTGAAAAGTAAAAGAAAGAAAAACACGACCAATGTTTGTATCATGAAAAATACCTTGTCAGCTAGAAATGCTGTACAGCAATTTCTGCAGCTTCTACTGAAACGTGTTTATGGTTTAACTAGGATGTGTGTGTGTGTGTGTGTGTGTGTGTGTGTGTGTGTGTGTGTGTCTGTGTGTGTGTGTGTGTGTGGGCGGCCGTGGCTAAGGTGGTAGAGTGGGTTGTAAAGCTCAGCATGTCGAAGTGTCCTTGAGCGAGACACTGAACCCAAAGTTGCTCATGGGCGGGCCAGTCTCTTGCATGGCAGCTCCGCCACCACTGGTGTATGAATGTGTGTGTGTGTGTGTGTGTGTGTGTGTGTGTGTGTGTGTTAATGGGAGAATGAATGCAAATTGTCAAGCGATTTGACAGATAAGGTAGAAAGGCACTAATGCAGTACATTTACCATGATTTCCCTGTTCCATGTGCTTGGCTTTGCTAACGCACGCTGGAGTCAAAGTTAAATCATATAATAAAGAAACCATATAGTGTACTACATCACAGTGGAACGCAAGCAATCATCACAGGTCCTCGCCTCTGTATTTTTCACTTGTTGAGTGTTTGATTGGAACATTGCTGTGGAATCAAATGGCTGACTGATTGTCACTAATGTGCGTATGTGTTTAAAAAAGCATTTCATAGTCTACCATGTAAGTGAGGGACTAAACTGATAAGCTTACAGAGATGTAAGAAAATAAGGATCCGACCACTTTAACTTTAAATTCGTAGGCTTTTCAAGTTTTACGGTTTCCCTCTTAAGTTTTTCACACAGCTTCCACATCAAGAGCCAGAACAAAGAGGGAGAATCATGGCGCTCGAGTGGCTTTCTAGTGGTCAAAGTGCTATTCACAAAGCTGCTGAACACCAAAGCCTCATGCTGTTAGGGCAGGAAATACCCTTCAAACAAAGGGTGGAGCAGAGTGCTCGCCTCGTTTATAATGTATCTAGATCTCTGTTCACTTGCACTGGCTGTACAAGATTTTCATCAGGGAAATGCACCTCATAAAATACAGTATCCTCGCATGCCACAGGCAGAAGATAAGAAGAAGTGCGCATAAACAACCAAGAGTGTGCTGTTTTCTTCTTCTCTCCTCTGCTTGGAAGTAGAACCTCTTGTCCCTGATTTGATGCAGAAAGAGAGAGCACCTTATGACCTGGGAGTGATGAAAAACAGGGCACCGTAGTGAGATGTACTTCCTCCACCTCATACTGGGAGTAGACTAGAAGTACTATGGATGGTCTCAGAAAGGGTAACGTTTTCATAAAGCAGACACACGTCAGTGTACAGCACTACAGGATAGGCATTGCTCCGGGGGAAATGAGAAGTGTTTCAGGGAAATATAAGTAAGAGATGTATGCTCTGTAGCCAACTGGACTTCAGCTAATAGTTTTAATCTTTTACAGTCTGAATGTAAGGACGGCAAATTTAAAATAGAAGAACACCACTCAGGAGTGGATGAACTGCAGGAATAAGCCTGAGCAGTGATTATTACGACTGTCTATGATGTATGTTTTATTCGAGGACAGGGCCTCCCTCGAGGGCCAGAGGCCTATTAGCCCTGCGGGTGTGCCCGCTCAGCTTTCAATCCCATCGGCCGCAGGCACAGTCCCTCCGTCAATTCCTCTGTGCTGTGCCTCCGGTCCCTCCTCCAGGGAAGTTTTCAAAGAGGTACATCTGTTATGTCACAGTAACACCATGATGATGAACTCGTTTTATTTTTCTTTGCCAATCATCAAAAGAATTGCACATCAAACTGAACCACTATCACAATCATTAGTCTAATTGTAATAATTCTATGAATTTGAGTTGAGCAACTAGCCTTGTTGTTGTTTTTTTCCATTAATCAATAATGAATAAATTCAACTTTCCAATTATGCATTTTAGTAGGAGCATCAGTCCTCCCTCTACTGGGAATAAACATATTCCTAGAGATGTGTGGGAGACAACCATTCAATTCAGCAATGTAACGCAAAAATTAGGTTTATTATAATTATATTAATCACAGCATAAAAGCCTGAAATTTCCATTCATTTTCCTTGATGGTCCTCTAAGATATGAGCCTGATTAAAAAGTATAATCCATTTTGACCAGCGTATAAATCTACATCAGAGGAAGTGGATATGTCCATGTGGAAAAGTGCACACTGTGGCGAACGTTGGGCTCCTCACCCTGTTATTAGAGGTTCACGCTTGACTAACCGTATCCTTTTCTGTCTGATCTGATTTGCATAGCTAAAAGCACATGCCTAGTGTTACGTGCCAGTGTCACTGTACTTATTATTAAAAATGTTACGTCTTTCACTTTTCATTATTCTTGCCGTTTAAGGATTTTCAGTATTCCCCTTTGGTTGATGTGATCTCATTACAAAGATATACAGTGTGAATGACAGAGGAGACACTAAGTACTGCACACAACTACAAGCTGTACTCTTAATACTACGTTAACCCTTGGAAGGTTGATATGCAATTTAATCCTTAATCTTCTATGCAACACATTTCTAACGTTGCTTCTATAAGAATACTACTACAAGACTAAAGTGGACTCACTTATGGAGTCTGTGTTCCAGAACACATATAGTTCAAAGCATGTCTTATCTTTCCCACATTAATTACGTGTGTGAAATCTGCTTGATGAAAATGAGAAACAAAATGTGTCGTGAGGCATACATCCTTTATGTGGACAGTGCTCAAAGCGATGACACTGTGCGGCTTCTATCATACAAAGAGCACAGGATTGTTCCAGTGGTTCGAAACATAGATTAAAAGCATGGAATTCACTGGTGGTCGGTATGTACATCAGAGCTTTTTGTTTCTGAATACATCAGTGGGTAAAAGCTAATAGATTCGTGATGGGTTCTGCAGGCGATCTTGGCTCGTGTCCCTGCAGCTCGCACTGCAGCCAGGGTTTGGTCTGAGGCGGTGGATCTAAAAATTTAAAGGGATCTCCCTTAGGAGAGAGACATTTGAACTTTGCTTGTAATTTTGTTCCATTGATTAAAAAGTTTCCTGTGAGAATCAACTGCAAGTGACTTTGCACTCTTGTCTTTCATTAGAAGTTTTAGTTTTTCCCCCAAAAACGCTCTCAACACACCAAAGTGTGCAAACTTGCAGTTTTGTCCAACAGTCGTTAGTACAGTGAGAGACTAATAGATGATTCCCTATAAGCTAGAGCCTCGTCAAGTATGGGCTTTATGAACATCTTCACCTATGAAGAGTAAACAACAGTAGGAAGCATAAATATAAAAATGGAGAGCAATCATTTCTAAGAAGTCTTCTGGAGAGGACTGAAGAGGTCAGGTAGCCTTTTTGCATCTTATACTTATTATAGAAGGCTGACCCCTGCAAATGGACTTAGTGGGTTTAATGGGCCTGTTTGGACAGTAGAGAAAAGATTCAAGATTCAGCTTCACATGCCGTTGGTTTTTTTATGGTTGTGTAGTAGCAGAGAGGCCAAGGTGATGTTTTCATCTTTTTTTCCAGACGTAACATGGTGTAATTAAAGGCTTCAGTAATCCCTGTGAAAGGAATAGTAATAAGATTAAGCATTTTGTTGAACTATCTTGAGCTCATTACAACCTTTAGTTTCTCATAATCTGATTATTTGCACAACACATTTACTATCAAACCATTGATCTGCTTAAAGAAGTGCTAACCTCTGCAAAGTATGCTTTTATCATCACCTCTGTGTCTATTATCTTTACAATCGCTGCAATATGAACAGTTGAAATATCCGCTAATATGATTCATCTGCATTTATATACTTCACAAACCATGCAAGCCCCGCCCACATGATGCTTCCTGGTGTGACATATAAAACATGTAACCACAATGTCCTCAGTCTGAATCTGGCTCAGGGCCTTTGACTCGTGTCATGACTCATGAGTGCTTATTGTTCGTCACTTTCTACTGTGAGCTCAAAAAATAAAGCAAAATGCAGCTAAATAATATAAAATAATGATTACAATTTTGATTAAAAAAAGATAATATGATTCATATTACAGCAGTGTATATGAGTATTGTTTTGCTGGTTGCAGCTGCATTTGCACCTGTCCAATAATCACACTATCCAGGAATGAATCTGTGTCAAGTTGGAGCTTTAAATTTCACAACAGCAACCTGTGAATGAGATGAAGCACGTATAGTAGGATACACAGCCAGCGGTGGATGTGAACAAAAAACATATACTTTGCTGTAGTGTTTATTTTTCACGAGTCTTGGAATATATGCTCAGAGTGAAATACAGCACATGCAGAATATTTTATGCATGGTTCACAATCTCAGCTCAGTTGCTGAGTGATAGCTTTTCTTAAGATGCCTGTGTGGCCCACATTCAAAACAACGCACTCTTGTATTTGTGTGATATTATTCGTGCACATCACTGCTTGTGTTTGCAAAGGAGACGCTGAAGATTTCAAGTTCACCTTCACATCATTTCTCTTTGTTGTTGTTGTTTTGTTCTCGTCATTCAGCACGTGGACTTGTGTGAACCGCCAGTCGTGTTGGTTTTAGCAATAGTTCAGTATGAGAAAAGAGGCTCTTGTGGAATTGCATAACGAGTCCTCACACAAAACTGGAGAAATGCCAATGGCAGCTTTGTGGGACCAGCTGCACCAGGCATCTCTTCTCTTTTTAATGTGCTCTGGATACACAGCCATGAGCCATCACACTTCCCCTGGTAGCCTACACACACTCTCCTCCATTTTTTTTTTGGTCCTCTGGGGTTGGCCTCTACATCCATGCAGTGTCTGACTTTAACTCAAAACAACAGCGTTTGGTTTTAAATGGGCAAGTGGGAGGACCACTCACCTTCTTGTATTGTTTTTATTGACTCAGACAGTTGTAAAGCACCGAGTGAGAGACTTGGAGAGGAAACAGAAGGCAGAGGTGTCAGATACAGTACTGGAGGCTTATCAATAGATGACAATGTGACAATGTATTTTTGTATGGTACTGCTGTGTGGGGCAGGGTGAGGGTGGTAACAATGAATAGATATCACAGATTTAATATTTTTCAGATTTTGATATGTATACCACAATAAACGGATGGATGCTTGGAAATAATCGAATTAAGATGACGATGAAATTGACAATGTTGCACTGTTATGCATTACAAAAAATGTAAAACCAAATCTTTTTATTTAAACAGAATGTTGATAGTGAAATTTGCACGTGACAAACCGGACTCCTCCTCTGAGTCATAAGTCAGTCAAATCTAAACCCACAGACACATACTTTTAGATTCAGTGTTTACTTTCAGAGGATATCCTTATCTCCAATGTTGCGAATAAATGTCTATGAATCCGGAATTTGGCTGACAATCCTTATGTTTTTAAGTTTTCTTTAGTATCAAAGTAATCCATTGATAGCTCTCACAAGGACTGCTAACTCTGCTAAAAGACTGTCAATAAAGCATAGATTTGCCAAGTATTGCTACTACTTTATCAGATTTTGATATTATACAGTTCCATTAAAAGTAAAAAAATATATATATGTTTAAAGAAAAACTGTGGGTAGCCGTAGAGTCACTGAGAGATGGACAAACAACTTCCCGTAAATTTCACGATTTACTTTCTTGTCTCGTCCATCGTCGCTAGTTCTCTGCTGAATTACTTCTTAGCTCTTATAAAATATGTGTTTATCTGAACATGTATTAGAACTGCCAAGCACTTTGATTGCATGGAGTGTATAGCAACCAAGGCCACACAAATGTCCTGCCACTCCTGCGAGCTGTAAGCTCTCCCGTGCACTGCTCTGAATTACCTGTCAGCATCGATTACAGGGAGTCAGTGTGGATAGGATCTTGGATTTTCTCCCCCTCAGAATTAAGATAAGCTCCTGCCTGCCTGTTTGAGATGCCCCTTGTTGACCCACCTGTTGAGTGTGTTGTGAGATGTGTGTTCTTCCGCCGTGGCCATATTATCCCTCAGCTACACACACATGGACTTACGCTGAGCAGACAGCACTCACTGTCCTCTGTACATTTCTCCCCATCGCCCCCGTTCCTCGTCTCTCCTCTCACCTTTGTTTTCAGTCCTTGTGTTTCTCCTCTCTTCTCTAACCTCTCTTGCTAAGCTACCTGTCTGCTTTTATTCAACTTCATCTCTCTCGCCACACCTCGTTGACAGCAAATTCCAAAGTGAAAGTCCTATTTCTGCTGTTATCCAAGCAGAAATAAAACATTCAGTTTGTGAAATTGGAAATATATCAATTTAAATTGTCCATCTCCCACTAGTGAGGGCGCATTATACCATCTACCACACCTTAGGAAAACAATAAATAAATAAAATAAAAGATTAGAATCTAAAGTGAAACTCCACTTTGAGTCTTTACTATCTAAACGAATATCTAAACTTAGTCGGCTGCTGTTCATGTCTGTTATAATTTGTCAAGAGGCATCAAAATGTATAGAATGTTCCAGACAGTCAGATTTCAGCTACAAGACGATGCATATTAATCCATATTTTGACAAAATAATAGCATTTGGACAGACAAACATCTCCTCCAAATGCAGGCTGGTTTCATACACTGTTGCACTAATGCACTGTCATTTGTATATCTCACAAAATCAATTCCTATGTAATCCATGACATAATGAACCAGGAAGTATAAAGAGTGACAAACTCCGCATGTGGGGGAGTTCTGGGCTTACTGCCAGAAATCTCTTTAGGTTTAGGTAACAAACCTACTTGGTCGGCTGAAGGCAAACTTCTCCTGTGGGAAAAAAAACGTTGACTTAGTTGTCATGCAACTTCCATACTTAAGCCACGCCCCTTCACACCAAGTGGTTCTCTTGCCTAAACCAAGGTGTTTGCTGTTTAGACTGAAGCATATTTTGAAAAGACTGTTTGTTACGAGCGGGAATTGACACATGGTGCTGGCCATTTCAATGAAAACGCACGAAAAATAAGGAATAACTTTTCATAGGATATCATACGAACCGTTGCCGAATGAAATTACAGAATAGTGAGAGCTGTCCCCATCTGTGGTTGATGAGCAAGAGTCTCACATAGACAGTGGAGGAGTGGTTAATATTGCAGGAGTGCTTTGGGAAGTTTCTATGGATGTTTTGATTATTTGTACTGCAGAAAATATCAAAATGTATTGGAACAGACATGAATTGAAGTTGACTACAATATAACATACCACTTATTCTGTATGAAGAATGAATTACACGTCGAGGAAGATCGTTGGCAGGGAATTATCTCCTCACAAAGGAAATGATTGAATGAAATCTCGAAAACCTTTGATTGTAATAACTCCCTAACCTCTGTATCAGCACCGCAGCACAACACATTTAACTTATTGCTTCTCAAAAGAGAAGACGATTTGTGCTGCAGGCTTTAGAGTTTGTCTCCAGAAACACTCACATGATTATCACAGATATCTCAGCCTCAGACTGTCAAAGATCAGAGCTCTAAAAATGATTCCTGCTTTAGAAGACTTTGACCTGCTAATATCTTCTATTATTAATGCCTTTCAGAAAGAGACCTCCCTCACCTCTAATCTAATGTGCAATATGTCTCACTAATATATAGCTTGATAGAGGAAGAAATTGATTAGAAGATGGAAAAAACCGAGAATATTCTAGTGTTAGCACACAAATGAATTTTCTCTTTTCTTACTAGTAGAAGAACGTAAAGCTCCTTGAGCTGGAGTTCAGACCAACTATTTATGAGTCAGCCAACTTCGTTTTCTATTCATAATCAATGGAAGAGCTCTTGGCCGTCCATCAATATGACAATATGCAGTTAAGTATTGGTCCTCTGGCTTTGAGAGGGAGTTTTTCATCTTTATAGATTCTGATTGGACTTTCTAATGCCCCGAGAAAATGATATGTGACTTTGTGGTGTTCCCTAAACCATCACAAAAGCTTTCATCAGGAGAGAGAGGCCGGCCCTTAAACGAACGCTTTCTATAATTTCCACAGCTTCAAGCCTAATGTTAAGTTGATGAGAGTCTCATGGATGGGAGTCAGGAATCTAATATAATTTCAGCAGAGGGCTGATTACACCCTAAATGGTGTGCAGACTTTTCAATATGTTGAGTTAAGTAGATTCTGGGGAAATATATTTTTAGGTTTCTTCTGAGGGATTTCAATTTTACAAATACTGATAGGGGTTTTCAGTGCCAGGAGAAGTAATGTGTGACTTTGTGGGTGTTCTCCTAAACTCTGAATAGCATTTCATCTGGGGAAGTAAGCAGATTTTCAAATGCATGTACCTTCAAAGATTAAAGTTAGGTTGGAAAAAAATGTCTAATGTATGATGAATTTAGATGCAAAAAATGACTGGGTCAAAAATTTGGGATTGTTTTAAATAACCAGATCTAAACTCTGGTAAATAATCCAACAGTAACATAAGAACTAACACTAACATTGGGCCCAAACTACACAGTAGCTGTAGGTAAAGTATATTCTGAGTTAAGGTTCCACCTTATAGTCGGCCGGCTTCAGGAGCCCGTTTTTGAATGTGACAGCCACTCGGGCCTTCGCATCCACATTGGGAACCTTCATCAGCTCGTCTCAAACAAGGCAGGGTAATTGTGTCTTCGTCAAGCCATTTTGTTGTTGTATTTACAGTTCCTAATCCCCCGGGTAATCCGATCGACTTCAATGCAGCTACAACCTCCCTGCTTGAGCTTTCCTGGACAGCTGTCATCTGTTTCTATTTAACTGTCAAACTGTTGGGACAGATCTGAGTTTATTAGCATGGTGTGACGCGGCTGACAACTTTTTATCGGCTTTCGTCGGCTGAATAACTGCGCCCATATGAAGACATGAAGACTTGTGAGGTGTGGGAATAACAACCCCGTAATTGGATTCATTTGGAGATGATCATTGTCCCCATTAGTGCCATTTGTGTACAGTGATGTAAACTCAATCTTTCATTGCCTTTCATTGCCTCCTCGTCTCCCCTCGGAAATGAACAATTATCTTCTGTAAATTGATTTCTGCCACACACCGGGTTGCACATCAAACGCATGCACATAGAACCACTCAGTCCAGCACACCTTTCCTTTTGTCATGCTGGGCTTTATCTCTTCCTGTGTGCAAGGACAGATCCAGGTCGTGAAGGAATTCAAAACGTATGATTATTTTCATGTTTGCTTGCCTCTAATCCCCTTAATCCGTTATTTGCCATGCTGAGAATATGCTGGCTGTATTTGAACTTCAGTAGGATCGAGTGGTACTGGTGGAGAGACGGATTCGTGGCGGCAGCGGCTATTGTTATCAGATGATAGTCAACACCGCCTTGGGCACATCCCACCCTGAGGTTGACATCATTTCCTCAGTGCCATCACTGATCTAATATGTCCAGGCTCACTCTGAGGGTCAGCGTGTGAGCCAACTGTCCAGAGGGGATTTCACAGTTCAGTCAGACAGCAACAGAAAACACAGAGATGCTCAAATCTTACTGGCTACTAATAGGTCATGTGGATAACTTAATACCTCAGAGTAGTTTACTATTACACACACTATCACAATTAAGGCAATACAAATACAATTTCAATTTAATTCATACTTTGATTGGACTAGGCAAACTGCTTTAATTAAAGGAATAGTTTACCATTTTATAATGAAATATACGCATATTCGCTTTTTATGCTACAGGCACCTCTAAAGCTTATTAATTAAAATTTGGTATATAATATCTTTAATCCGTGCAAAAATGATAATTCAGCGTCTTATTTGGGGTTATTAAGCTTTTTCCAGTCATTGTGCTAAACTAAGCTAAGCTAATCTAAGCTTAATGGCTGCTGGCTGTAGTTTCACATTTACTGTACAGATATTAAAGTGCTATCAATCTTTTCATCAAACTCTTTGTCAGAATGCAAATCAGCACATTTCCCCAAATGTTGAACTTTTACTTTTACAGATCTGGTATTTTCTGTATTTTTCTAAACTGTATTGTACGCGCACATGATTGTAACAAATTGGAGATGAGCAGAATAAACTGTTCCCTTATGTCTCAGAATGATACAAATTAATTTCTACAATGTTGGTAAGAATAACATGCAACACTGACATTGTGTGGTAAATCCCTTTTACTGTGTCTTACAGCCTTGTGTGGAGGATTAGAGAGTAAATCCACAGCAAAGCACAGCTCAATCTCTGCATTGTGTCTTCGCGATCTTGAACAGCTTGGCATTTCTTTACATGCAGAACTTTCCTCCAAAGTTAGAGAAAAAGCCAAGCATTTTAATAAAGCACTACTGTAGAGACCGTTGGTCACTGAGCCCCCACAGAGACCTGTCTAGCACATGGAGGTGCAGAGGCTGAAGGTGCTCTGTGGCTGCGTAAGCTCACCAGGTGTTGTCTAAGATGCAGTTTAGACCTCAGCCTCCTCTCTGCTGCTGCCTCCAGCCGTACAACACAGGCGATCTCACAGTTTGTTTATGCCTGCCTCCACACATTCCCACCACAGAGAGCGGAGCACTGACCACCACTGACTGAGAGAATGCTTAGTCTGTTACATGCATCCAGTCTGAGCCTCTTAGGGAAAACAGTTCACTCGTTGTTGTTGGACTTTTCCCTTTCCACCTACTCATACGGAGTGTTTACAGGGTTTCTGGCTCTGCCGGCTGTCTACTAACGATTAACATTCATACGATTTGGACAAAAAATAAAGTAAGATACAGTTTAGACGGGCTAGTCATGGTTCAAACTACACTACCAGTGGCTACAAGGAGCAAAGAATTCCAAGATCCTATTGTATTGTCAGTCTCTTCCTGAGCGTCCCAAACTCTATAATTTATTGAAAAACTGGGAAGTCAGAGAGGTCCAGCAAGTGGAGAAAGAAAGAGGAAAGAAAGAAAGACATGCTTCTCTGCAGCTTCACTAACCCTGCGCTCTGCAGGTGGATAACTGTGGCCTATCCATGAAGTGGCAAATATCCTGAAAACTCTACTCCCACTGCTGCGGATGCGATAGTGCTGGAAGTTATGGAAATCGAAGAATACGTTTCTCACAAGCTTCCCGACTTCTGCAGGAGGAATTAAAGCTCTATGAACAACTTCATACAATGAAGAGCACCGGTTTAGTTTTAATAATTCATCAATTATCTGTTCCGTCCTACATGATCATGCGTATGATGCTTATCATATATTTATACAAGTGGGTTTGCTTTACTGGACAGAAGACAATGTTATTAACCAAATATTTTGAGCTTGGTGACTATACTAAAAATCTTTTATGGTTATTTTATGGAAATTCTTAGTCTCACATTAAGCAACACACATCCCTGAGGCTCAGAGGGAACTTCTACATGTTAAGCTACGACCTGCTCGTCATCCGATGCTCGTTTGGGCACACAGAGTTGAGGAAGCCGATGAAGAAGGACTGAGGGGCGGGAAAGGCAGCAAACCGTCACACAAAGGAGACCCTGACAGACAGTGTCGTACTTTCCTGAGCACTGAGGCATGAGTCAATCACGACTCTGAGCGCAGGACATCTCTGCATGTCCTATCTCCACTGAGCTCCTTCAATGCATTACAGTGATGGACGTGTGGCAGGTGCTGAGAAAAAGTCAAGCGAGTTACACCAATCATTTGCTGCCTTACAGCTTGGCAGTTTAACGGGTCCATGTAAGAGGAAAGATAGACAGAAGTAAAGTGTTGCTCAGTTCTCTTGGAGACGACAGACCTCTTCCTACAGATCAGCTGTTATACTCATTGAGCTGACAGTCAGTTCCTTTCATCCTCTAAGAAGCTGCAGCCTGTGTCTGCCTGGTGTGAAAACGTTCCATTTTTGAAACACAGTTTCTTGTACAATATTCCTCTGAGGATGTTGCCTGTTTGGTCGGGGGGGGGGGTTCTTCAGTTGGTTGTTGTTTTTAAACTAGCATAGAGAAACAAGTGCTCTGACAATTTGTGCTGTTGTTCAGTACATTCCCTCACTGCACCATGTTTATTTTTTAGGTTGGCCTATGAGAGAGGCATCGTCTAACAAGTTTTAACAGCCTTGTTACACAGCTTTGGATGACATGATGGTGAGGCAATAGAGAGTTTGTCTCTACATGTATTTCTAACAACGTGTATTCCTGAATGTCTCTGCGTTTCCATTGCCAAATGTTAAAAATCGGTGAAGAACTAGATGACTTTATTAGCAATATTTAATTTAGAGAATTTTTTACATCGATGCAGAAGTGAAGGGATTAGTTGATTCGATGGACAGAAACTCTGTCATATATGATGGAAAACGTGGAGTCTTTGTTGAACAAAACAAGCATTTGGAAGATGATATCTTCCAAATGCTTTTTTAATATTTCTTTTACTATTTTCTGACACTTTATGGACAAAAAGATTAACTGAAAAATCCAAACAAAAATCAGGAGGCTAAATGATAACGAAAATAATAAATAGTTGCAGCACTACATCAATATTAAAAAATACTTAATTGGTAGGGACATTAAAATATTTTATTCTTTGAGGGTTTTCCAAGTTATTTTTTAGAAAATGTTCTTTATCACAATACACATAATATATTATATTGCATATTATGTACATGCACACATAATATACAGTATTCTATCACAATAACAACACTACTTATTACATTTAGGCTGCAAGCAAATGACTGTTATTTGTCTAACCCTGAATAGTAAACAGATGGTGACCACATTAGCAAGAACCTGTAAAATATAATTCAACTGTATAGTCATACAATTCATACTAGGAAACAAATACTGAACAACTTTGCAATTGATTATCATGGGTTGCACCTGATGCGACCCACCTTGGTAACGGTGTTTGTGTGATTAAGAAACTTCAGATCTGAAGTCCTTTCTATTGGGCTGGCAATTTGTCTTCTTGCAGGATTTCCTCCTCAACGTTCACAATCATGATTTAAAGCAAACACCAATAATACTCAATGTTCAAGGGGACATTTAGTGCTAATCATTAGGATAGTTGGCAAATTTCAGGCTTATTTACTGATTGCACGAATGAGGCATCATGAAATGAAAGCCACCAAACGGGCGGCCATTAGGGAGGCGAGCCATTTGTGGAAGTGAGCATCCTGCTGGTTTTGACAGCACTTGTGGATTCCCTGCTCTAAAGAATCCATTAAGTACAACTCTATAGATTGAACTGACTGATTAAACGTTGCCACGGTAGCTCTGCAATCACGGTCAGAGCCCTTTAAGAGGGCTCTTTACCACATATCCCTGAACCTCTGCTCAGGGATGTTTGCATATGTTCAGCCATTCAGAATGATCCAACTCAGTCCTATGGGAGCGGGAACACCACTTCTCTCACAGCAGACCTGTGTGGTAAAGTGCAATTACTGCGCCCTGTGCCCTGACACTGACACTGACACAGCAAGCGTGATTATCTCTGAAGTTGGACCAATGCAGCTCTCATTTTTTAACCCTTGTGAAACAGGTCAGCAGGGATGGTCTGCCACTCCCTGTCTACCCTGAAAGGCTGGGGGGGCGGGCAACCAGAAGCCTGGCCTATATTAA
Organism: Anarhichas minor; assembly: GCF_050575085.1. NCBI lineage: Eukaryota > Metazoa > Chordata > Actinopteri > Perciformes > Anarhichadidae > Anarhichas > Anarhichas minor. Next base: position 19,096,867 of record NW_027466453.1, read on the forward strand.
GCTCATAGACAATAGAAAACTGGTCCAACAGGAACAATCCAACACATCCCACCTTTGTTAGGAAGTTGATATGTGGCCTGACGCCTCTCTCCACGTGACGATCCGGAGCCCCACTGTGCAGAACAGCACGCAGGAAACACACAAACGCAGCCTTTACAAAAGGAATCCACAGGGCAGGGGCTTCAAATAGTTTCTACAAGATACCTACAACCCATGGCTTTAGTTTTCGAATATTCCAGTGAAAATGATTGTTTTTAAATGTCACTAATTGCACCTGCAGCAACATCTTCCTTCACTGGAGATATTGGGCAGATAAATAAATACGATTCCACCAACATAACTCTTTCCAACACCATGGTGTCTTTATTACTTCCACAAGACATAACGTTCAAACATTGTTGAAAGGAGAATTTGTCTTTAACTTACGTTAGAGCTTCTCTTTTCCCTCTGCCTTCAATCATTGTGATGAACTAACATATACCCCGTCTTATTGTAGCAGGATGGCTAACAAGCGTGCTGTTGCTTTAATGCCATTAGCTTGTGTATCTAATAAAGATAATACATAATAAATACTTTGTGCTGAGTTAAGCAGTATGAAAATTACATGAAAACAAAATTCTAGCTTCTAGGAACTGTGGTCTCTGGTTGGTACCAAAAGATACGTTTTCCCCTTTCAGAATGTGTGTTTACAATATAAGGCATAACCCTTTCTTGGGAAACAATGCAATATTTTACTCCAGAGAGTTTTGTACTGGTATTAATGTCTGTTAATGTTTAAAAGACTACCATTTTACAGATTAGCCTCTCATGTAACATTGCTAAAATTGAGGTTATACAGTATCATACTGTAAAAAAAACACAGTGGTTTCTTTACAAGCCCCCAGTGAGGATAGAAAGTTCCTTACATCGTGTTTTTATCGCTTCAGTGATCCTGCATTAGTCGGCGTCAGAAGACTGAAGGACTAACAGCTTCGATACCACCTGAAGAACGTTTCGCTTTGCACTAAATAACACTAAATCTATATCGGTCGGCCAGGAAGTATCACAGGTGTTTCATACCCTCTATATAGAAGTCACATGCCCTGGTTAATGACTGTGTGGTTGAGGCTCCAGTCTGTAGTCAAATAACCAGTGTTTTTCACTCCTATCGAGGTCCCCTGGATCAGATGGTTCTGAACATTTGGGCAAACATCTCCTCCATGTAGAACGATGATGTAAGCACACAAGCTTTTAGGTGGCTGGTGTGCAGCCAGGTAGAATGACATATAGCAAGGAGGAATGAGAAATGTGCAACAAATCACACTTAGGTGAACACAATCTCTGCCTTGACTTTCAGGTTGCATAAATAATGCAGCACAGGCAAAGGAAAACATTTGGATTTCCCAGGAGCAAAGACAAATACCTTTTAAATTTCACTTTTAAGTGCACTTGTTTAAAAAAGGCAAAGAGCATGATATTCTTGTCGACTGAAGCTAATCTTCTTTGTCACTACACCGTAGTGGAGGATTCAAGGGTCCAAACATTTATAGCCAGAGTAGTCTAAAAATGCCACATGACTGTTAAACTTTGACCGGTAAAACACTCGTCTATTTTAAAACAGGACGTAAATCCAAACCAAGCAGGTCTGGGACTTGAGCAGAGCGGCTCGGTCAGGTCTGTCCAGGTGCTCAGAGTTCAAACAGTCGATGAAGCCGGATCCATTCACAATGTATCCGTCTCGGTCTTCAGCTCTTCATTGAGCATTTTGTTGGAGTGGTAATTGGGCACACATTCTCTGAACGGTGTATACTGATAATCTAATACTGCATCATGAGAAGTATACTGAGTAGCATGTGATATAACGGTGTGAAAAAAACTGTATGAAAGAGCGTAAATATATTCAGTGTCGGGAAGTTATTGTTAGAAACCGAGGGAGGGAATGTTTGTGATTCGGATAATGACAGTCTAAAAAATGTGCCCTCTCAGCTCTCAAGTAAACATTTTCGGTTTATTCTTTCCTTCCTGAAGTGGAAGGATCAGTTAAGTGCAGTCTTAAAAGAAAGCTTACATAAGTATAGATGCCACCAATTACCTCCCAATGTTATCCTTCCCCGATCCTGACTTTAAGTGGCAGTGACACCCTCAGAACATCAGAAAACCTACATTATTTGGTCACAATAGCAGAGATACCAGTGCCAACAAATATGAGTAACAATCCAGAAAATCCAAAACAACACAACAAAAAGCTTCAACAAAGGAATCCAAGAATACAATAACACTGCTGACTTGGTTTGCTGTAATCACCAGTATCACTTTTTATAACTACACTATGCAGTTATTAAAGGCTTCTGTACGTATCATAACTCAAATGGGTCAAGATTAGATTTATTGGGTTTTTGGAGTCAGGTACTGCTTACACTTAAGCTGTGGCATTGGAGAAAAAAAGTCAATGAATAAATGAGAGCAAAAGTGAAAAGTATGGGGGGGATGAGAGACAAATGAGGAAAGAGACAGAGAGAAATAATAAGGAAGGCTTTCTGCCTCGGACAGAAGCATGTGGGCTTTTGTGTGATAGCTGGTGGCTGTAGGAGGCTGTGAAAAGATAAGGTTTACTAATGGGGTGTTCAGGAGAACGTTTCATTTATTATCATACTTCACTAATGCGGCCGTGGAGTAATATCGAGCGTCGGCGCTATTCAGGAGAGCTCTGAGAGGTTTACATTGTAGGGACCGTTAGTGGTGCTTCCAAAAACCGTTAATCCTGGTAGAGAAGAGGCAGCTGCAGCGCTGAGAGGCAGTCATCAAGTGTAGCTTTAGAGCAGCCATGGGCAACGTTAGGTCCACAGACATGATACTTCTTTCCCATCTTTCAATCGCTCCCATGAGCACATACTGTATATTTCTCCATGGTTTTGTTCTACTCTACTTTGCCCAAAGACATAAAACAGTTATTACATCACTAGAAATGCATGGATTGCAATTTTTCTGAGCCTGAGCTGCCGATTCTGATTATCTGTCTAAGTATAATTGACAGACTAACTTTATTCACCAGCGTCCCCAAACCATCCCCAAAAATAATTTAAACCGTCCCGAAATCAGTTTGTCCATGTCGCACGCTAAATTAAAATGGGAGTTGACATGGAGTTGATTTTGTCACGTCAGGCACATGAGTCAGTGTCGCTTCCTAAACCTAACTTAGTGGGTTTGTTGCCTGAATCTCAACTTTCTGTGAAGACGGAAGTTTATTCTGAAAAGACGCTGTGCAGGTAACGACCGATATTTAAACCTTGTCACTGACACGTTGACGCGTCAGCTTAGTGCCACTGACCAAGCTGCGATATTTGACGCACTGGTGTGAGGATGTGCTGCTAAATAACGTCAAAAATTGTAAATATTGTTATTTGTATAAAAAACTACACAATTCAAATGATTGGGAAATAAATGATTGTATTCGTATTTAGATATTATTTAGATACTGTTCAGCTCCGTGCTTTCGGCAGACAAGCAGACAATTACTCTGAGCATGCATGGGTATATATTACGTATCTCTCATGTGAAATGACCAAAACAGCTTGGCAGAAAGGTTTTTGTGTTAATCCGCAAAGATGTTTGTGTAGATCCACATCACTCTTAGAAAGACCATGATTGAGGAAATTAGGGGCATTAAGTAATACATCTCAAACTTGTTTCTGTTTGATAAGCCCATAACTGAATTACTAATTGGCAATTTTATTCCATATTAGACTTTTGGTTTTCAGAACTTACTTTCCAGGTTGAAGTCTTGTGATAAAAGGCTCCCCAACCACTTCATTTTTCTATTTCCACATTAAAGCAATGAGCAGGCCACCAACCTCCCTAGTATTGATCTTAGGCCAAATAGCAAATGAGAGAGTAGTACTGTTACTGCAGTATTTAGTGTTGTGATATACGACCTCATCACTGAACGTTTCTGTTGGCTCTCTCTTGTATTTAGCTCGGTCAATCACTCACTGCGTATGACTTTATTATTTTGTCAAGCTTGTTTTGCTGTGCCAGAGGCATTAAAGGGTAACTTTGATATTTTCAACCTGGACCCTATTTTTCCATGTTTTTGTGTCTAAGTGACTAATGGTGACAACGCTGCTGACGGCAGCCATTAAAACAAGCTGCAAAGGTAATTGTGCAGCGTCTGTGTAGTGCAACGTTCATTAAAAGTGCTTGTTTTGGCCACTGGCAGATGGCTCAGGTTCAGATTGTTTTCTTAAGTGTCAAACAACAATATGGAGAGGACCCTACAGAGAAATAAAGCATTTTTTTCCTTACCTTTCACTTGGTCTGGTTTGTTTGCTATTGGCTAAGTCTCGTTGTGTAATCTGAATTTTACAACAGGTCCCACTCTTTACATCGTTCCTCTGTGGGCATCGGGAACACCACCAGTCTCCTGCTTCACGGCCTTGCAGCTCTCTCTCTCTCTCTCTCTCTCTCTCTCTCTCTCTCTCTCTCTCTCTCTCTCTCTCTCTCTCTCTCTCTCTCTCTCTCTCTCTCACATCCACATCGCCAAAATCATCCAAATTATCAGCCGCGAATAACTAAAATACGCTCTCTGTACTCCAGGCCCGGCCGACACTCACGTTCCCACCGTTGTCTTTCGGCAACACATCACTTCACGAAATTTCAGAACGAGACTTGACTGAGACTCTTTCAATAATGTTGTCAGAGACCTATATTATCAATCAGAACCTGTTCGTGGCGTAAACAAGCACTGTTAGTGACCGTAGATGACGATGCCATAGTGCCCTGATAAGATTACATTGCAGCCCATTGGCAGCTGTTGTCTACAGAAAGTTACATGTTCAGGTTAAGAAAAGGGAGTTGCATTGGGCCGACCTCTGGTTATAGTCAACAGGGGGAGAAACATGCATGCATTTGGGCAGGAAATGTCTCATAGATGACCAGCCCAGAGGAGATTTCAAGGAACCCAGCCAGCACAAACAGATGTTGAAAAAGGTACCAAACATCCAGCACAAAGCCAGGTGGATAAACGCAGGATTACAGAGATCTGTCGATCATGAACTGACAAAGGAAGTGACACAGCCAATGATTAACTGCTAAGCACGGATTCTTCATGTGATGAAAAAAGACGACAGAAGTTATGCTTAACTAAAAAAAGCACTGAGACCACGAATTTATTTACATCTTGTAGCATAACAGAAGTTATGAGCCCGCTATCTGCAGCAGTCATCTCATCACTTGATGCAGCTAGTGGATTTTGTCAGAGCCCACTGCATTGAAGCTGCCTAGAGTGCAAGCAGCACAATGATGCTGCGTGACATGTGTTATTGTTATTACCAGCTGAGACAGTGACGCTGGTATTGTTTTCACCTTGTGAGTCTGTGTGTGTGTGTGTATGTGTGTGTGTGTGTGTGTGTGTGTGTGTGTGTGTGTGTGTGTGTGTGTGTGTGTGTGTGTGTGTGTCTTACCATGGCAAAATGTGGTCCTGGAGACATCCACTGCAGCAGAAACTACCACAGAGGCGGTTTGGAGTACTTTGCCAGGTGTTAATATGTCTGCTGGCACATTTTGTCACCGCAATAGCGTCACACTCGTTCAAGATGCAGTCACGAAACTTTACATGTGTGTAGTTGAGATCAAAATGAAGATACAATACAATACAATAAACTTAGGTTTGATATACAAGAAGAGTAAATCCAACAGCTGGTGAACAAAAAGCTAATTTGTGGATGTCACAGTGTTGATAAACCAAGAAAAGCAGCATATGTAATTAGTTTGACGGATGCAGGTTTCTTCAGTCCGCTACACTCACTGCACAGCAACCTGAGATGTTACTTAAAATGTTTACTGTTGGAACTACCAACTAAGATCAATTCTAACATAGTTTGGTCGTCCGTGGTCAAGGTATGCCACAAACGATTACACTTCTGTTCCCCTCTCTCACCACCACTCAAGTCTTATTAGATAGTAAACCCTCTTGAGGGAAAACAAAATGAGGAAGAGACGAGAGAAGGAGGCACGCAGGGGGAAACTGGGTCTGCTTCTGTGCCTCAGCATTAGTGATGAGACATTAGCCTCAATGTACGCGGAGCCCTCAGATAACCTGAGTAAGTGAGGAGCTGGTGGAGAATTACAGATGTTGCAAGTTTTCATTTCTCCGACACCTTCAATGTCAAAGTTTGTAACCACCTACATCCTGACGAGAAATCAAAGGTTAGAGATGAAATTAACTGCGTGTCCACGTCTTTTAAAAGTGAATCAGGTGTTTGATGATTCACACTTTACTTATATATTTAAAGAGAGATACAGTTTTGCTTGATTCAATGCTCAGATTTGTTTAATGTCATCAAATTGTGGTATTTTATGGCACCTGATGTTTTAGCGACTTGATGAATGAAGCTGAAGAAACTGAATATAAAACATTCTGAGATCAAGAAATAAAAAAGTAGCTTGTGGTAGTTTTAGTTAATTAAAATCTTTATTCAATGGACGACTTTACACCCCAGTGCATGTCGTCTGCCTGCCTCTTTAAACGCAGTCATTTTAATCATCTTTCTGAGAGTCCCCAGGTGAATTTGTCTTTGTTTGTGTTACTTGAGGTTGGTAATCCATCACAGTGAACAGCATGCCATCTTTTATTTATGTCATAGTAATGCCGTTGCATGCTAATGAAGTTGACACATTAGCAGCTATTCCACCCATTAACTAGAATTACAAAAACCTTTTTTTTTAAAGCACTACTTATTTTGTGCTTATGTGTTACTGAAAATCTAGAGCTTCACCATGATTCTGATTTTGACATGATTAAATAATTTAAGAATAATTGCTAAGAATAACAATACAACACAGTAAAGCAAACCAGAAAATAGATGAAAATACTTTATATTTTCTTTTCTTTTTTAAATGTGAAAAGCACGAAGACACTGAGCAGATGAGTAAACATCTCTACTGTTCAAGAAAGTGTCTCATTTTGATTTAAAAAAAGACAGAAAATGAAGCCTTGTCCCAACTGCAGCTTTTTTGACGTGCTGCTAAATATCCAATTCAAGAGACGGACCGTCATCATTTAACTCACTGTGGAACAAACTTGATTAAATTATCCTAAAAATAGTAATAGATGGAAGATTTAGTGACCTATTTTCCAGAATTAAAAGTTTAGTTCGATCAGCAGTCAGCACAAGTTTCCCTGACAAAAAGTTTGCTGAATGAGCTTTAATTTAAATAGTGCGTGAATTGTTCACGTAAAAAACTAAAGTGTCATCAGCGTAGCATATTTTGGTCTATGTAACACATACAAATACACTGCTATCAGTTACTTATATTTCAGATAAGACTGTTATTGTAATTACACATTGTATTTACACATTCCTGGTCAACTCTTCACTTTAAATATACACGTGACACTTTAATAACAAACTTATTTTAGCATACTCTTAATTTGTTTTGTTTGTTTATTCTATTGTACATTTTCACAAATGATATGTTATACTATTGCACTGTGTTTATTGTTATCACCAAGCCAAACGTACTTAGCAATAAACCGTTTCCGATTCTGATTCCGGTAAGACTTAATATTATGTTGTTGGTCTTAGCTCACAGTCACGAAGTTAGAGTGGAAAAATAATTGCAGCTAAATTAATAACAAGCACTTAATGACCATCTCTTTTTATAAAAAACCAGAACGTTTATGGGTACAACAATACAAAGTAAGGACTAAGTGTATGAGCTTAATGTGCTTTAATAAGCACTTACAAAAAAGTTTTAGTAGTCGAATAAATTCTGCTTGAATAAAGTGAGTTGGCTGCTGCTCAGAATTTAATAGCAACTTCAACCCTTGGATGACTCAGATAATGTAGGTAATTTAGGCAAGAACTGTTTTTGTTTTATAACTGTACACTCAGCACTTTCCTCACATACTGTGTTCAGTAAAAATATAGCATATATTTATGTTCTTATGTGCTGAGGATATAAGGTAATTTCCTGGCATTTATAAACATTCTCCATTGCACAGCAGAATGCATGATGCAAACACTTGGACCGACTGCTTCATCAGATCCAAAGTACATTAGCAGCTCCACTCAAACCCTCTAATGAATCAACTCTGGCAAGACCCATCAATATGAAGACACTGAATAATGCCTTCAGTGCAGACACTCCGCTTGTTACCCTATCCATTCTATAAGTGCTGATTGAGGAAACTGGGGGAAAGAGCTGCAGTGCACATGTTCTCATTTATGGCTTATAGAACTTGTTTGTTTCATGTGCTGTGTGGTTGTTTATATATAAGCACGGAACAGCGCAACATAAAATGCTTCTGCGACACTCGTATTAAGATTTTTCGTCGCTACTGTACACTGTAAAATGAACCATGAAATGTTACACCAGGTTTTTTTTTGACCAGGTCTCTCACAGACAACAATACCTGTACATGCTCGTATCTCGAGTTACTTTCTACTCTTTGTATTATAGATGATGTCTGTTCATTTTCCCTTTTTAATTATTCAATTCAGTCAAAGGAGCCGATTACATTAATCGTCACTCATATTGCAGGAGTCAGTGGCCAACGTGTCCATCTGTGGTCATTTTCTACACGGAATTTAACTTTGATGTACTTTACATATGTGTTTGAAATAGAAAGCCAAAGCAGGCCTCACTCGGCCAAGAGTTTGCTGAGTCATGACAATGCACCCTCTCAGCCACTGGCATTGCTGTCTTAGCGGCTGCAGAGTCAAGGAGGGGCGTTCTACTGTGATTTATTGAGTTGGCCTACTGCAGAGGGAAGCAGGGAGATTTAAGTGCTCTCACCTGGAAAGCGAAGCTCGCCGTGGTCAGGAGAGATTTTCCGAGGCTTCGCTCCTCACGCTACTGTAAGAAGAGACGATGAGGTCTAAATGATTCCATATTCATGAGCGGATGAATGAACAGTCGTAGGAATCGTGTCCGCAGAGCCAAATTTATTCTTAACATTTACCAGTGTTGAATGTATGAATGAACAAGAGCGAGTGAGCAGGAGATTGGAGCGCTGACTATTTTCTCTAAATAATGAACATAGACGACAGTCTGCAGTATCTCTCTCCTGCACATCCAGTTGAGCGGCTGCGACGTGACCTCCGTAAACTGCTCCAACACGCTCTCAGTGTGAGGGCACTCTGCACACTGCAGGTTCCCGTGTTATCATATGTACATTGCAGCTCTGTGGACCTGACGCTCCCTCTCTCCTGTGCACACCGAGCTCCCCGAGTTGAATAGGGCAAGATAAGTTGTGCCATTTCTCATTTCAGATCCCAGTTATGCATCAGCTACCGCTAAATGTTGGGTGTGTTCCCCATCTCATGCTTGGGTTTTCTGACATAATACAGGCACTTAGCTCTACACAGTAAAAAATTCAATCTGGACTGGTTTAGGGATAATAATAAACTTAAACACGAGGATTATACAGCGCTCTGTCATCCTGGCAACCTCTGCAAACACTTCTAATGCCTTAAGGGTGGTCACCAAGGGTGGAGCAAGTCCAGGCTTTTACATCTCACAGACCTCTAAGTCTCCTCTGATCTCATCAATTTAACTGCAAGCTCCTCCTTATGGCTGGTTTATACCTTTTGTCCTTTACACAGTAACGCCTGCCTTTAACGCTATCCACATATAACCTGACTGTGACTCAGTAAGTATTACATTTAATAATAAATGGCCGCACTGCATATTATAGCCAGCTCATATTATTTGCTTAAGAGTAAAGAGTGCGTACTACTAAAACGCAGAAATAACCCACTTTGAAGAAAAAGTGGTATTTGAGTCCATTTTCATTCAGGGTAAAATGTTGATTTTCCAACGATGAGGCTATAAAATGCCCAGAGTGAACCGTGGGATGCTACATAGACGTGCTTTCCAAGCCTCACAATCACAGTTTGAATTCCGGTCTTTCAATGGCACTGATGACAGGACTCATTTTAAATGAATGCTGGAGCTGTTGGTGAGATTTTGCTCTGCTGTAGGTCTTAATTTAATCGTGGCAGCGTTGCTGGAGACATTCTGCGGCTGCTACTTGATATGATCTTTATTTAGAATTAAGAGAAAGCCGCTGGACAGGAGTGCCACTGCAACATCAGTGCTTCACTGCACCATTTGTGTTCCCAACGTTCGCCTGTGAAAGTATCAGAGAAAGGGCTTCACGCGAAGAAGCAACCTCGGCGCATTCTACACACGCAGAAAAACAATGACTTTGTAGACAAAGCGTCCATAGATAGCCGTGCTGGCACAAGATGTTCCAATTTTAAACATTCAGAGGTACTGAACATCATTGCTGCTGAAAAGGAACATGACTTCACGCATCTCCATACTGAAAGTGCACAATGTAGCATGAAGCCTTTCTTTTCCTGAAAGGAATCTCTGTGCATTAGTCTGTTTTCAGCATGCACATGTTCTCAACAGTTTCAATCAATCCCAGAATACCTGCACACAATGCCCTCTTCAGCTGCCCCGAAGAAAATCTGCTGAAAGCAATATAGGCAGTGGAGTAAAACCACGCAGAGCCCCTGTTATACTTGTCATCCTTATCATTCCAGCCCACTTATTCTAGATAATAACAAATTACCAACCGTGTCACTCAAGAGATCTGACTTTGACTGAGAATAAAAGTCATTATGGTGCTTCACAAGATGTTCCTGATGGACAATCCTGGACAGCAAAGGCAGACATGGGAGTACATCATTGTCTGTTCCACATGCAAGTGTGCACGGCCACTCTCGGTCACGCAGTGCCGTTGTGTTACTATTCATTACTATTCAGAGCTCGCCTGGAAGCAAAGAAGAAACTACTGTACGAGGCAAAGATCCGACATTAAATGAATGATTCCCCGGGCAAAACAAAACAGCCCCAGAGTTTGTGCTACTTAATAGCTATCCTGCCTCTGTAGCCCGGGGTCCAGTCTGTTCACAGAGCGCAGAAACGGCTCCAACAAGAGATTGTGAACGCACCACTGAAACCAAGTGTCGACAGCAGGGCTTCCTTCAATGTGGCAAAGGTTAAGTGCACAGCTTTTATATTTAAAAAAACACAACACTAAAGAGTTCCAGGATCTTAAATAGAATATTATATAATCAAATACTAACATGAATAACTCTACTATATATTTTCAACATGAAGATAAACACATCATCAAAAAATCTCAAAATCTTTGTTGTCAAGTTAATTCAAGCCGACTTGAAGGAATAAAGTGGTTGCCATTATACTTTCTCAGTGAGTTGCTCCCAGGTTCAGGGTCTCGATCTGCAAAAGCATGTTTACTTCTCACCCTCGGAATCTGAAAGGCTGGAGACTTGACACTGGTTAACGTTAAATGTTGTGAAATATACAGTCAGAAGCAGTTTTCCTTCCAATTACAGAGGAGGGGGCGGGTACTCTCATGTTTTTTAGCAAGAGCAGGAAAGGGTCTTTTATTTGTGTCCTGTTGAAGAAAATCATCATATAACTTAGGATTGAACTGAACACATGTGGCTTCACAAGTAAACAGTTTATATTTATATACGTGTTATGCAAAACACATTCTGGTTCATAAAAACATTCTTAGGAAGTGATCAGGGCGCGCTAGACAAAACATTTCCCGTACATGAGTCGTGTGTTCTGCCAAACGAATTCTTGAGAACTTGACATCATGAAGAGACCAGATGTGCTTTGTTTTTGGTTCAACGGACTGGTTTGATTGGTGGAAACTGACTTAAAGGGGGGTGAAGTTTGACTATAAAAGTGATCTGTGAAAAGTAATACTTGGATTTGCTAAACTCGTTGTATGTTGGGCGTGAGTCTTCCCGCTGGTTGCAACTTCAGTTCGTCTTCTCTTCTTGTCATTTTGCCACAACATAATTGGCGCCCCAACGTGTGTTCGAGTCCAGGCCGAGGCATCTTCCACTTCTTCAGCCAACCGACAATCACGCTGGAGGCCACGTATCTGGTAGGAGATGTTCATATCTCACCATAGATTTATTTCTGTATAGCGTGATTCTCGCTTGTGTGATAAGGTGGGAGTGTCTGGGGTCCCCTCAATGGAATCCACGTTCTTTGGCGGAGGAGGAGAGCGGCCGATCGGTGTTTGCTGGTAAAAAACTAAAAGTTGAAATGTTGAAATGATTCAATTTGACCTCCAGCTGAAAAAAGAGAGCTCTCTGTAGAAGAGGCGTGCGCCTGGTTGTGGCCGTAAGCGAAAACTCGGAGCGCTCCGTGAATCTCTGAAGCTCAAGAGACTTTTAGTACGCTGATGACAAAGCGACTTGTGTGCTTGTGATAAAGCAATTTCTGCAAATAATTGTAAAGAACTCCATTGGGAGTTGGATACGTAGGTCCTAAAAAAAAAAACTCTACGGAGGCCTTCTCTGAGCTCGAGAGAAGTACAAAAGGACTGGCTTAGATTTACATATAAATAACTAGAATATAGGGAATCTGTTAAGAGTGGTTTCTGTTTAGGCAGGAAGCTACGCTGACAAGAGACTCAGAGGTTTTGTGCAGAAATATAATGAGCAGAAGAAATAATATCTAACTAGACAATAAAATGACTAGTACAGTTTCAAAAGGTGTGCACACGACTGTAACGTATTGACATTACTGATAAAGTAATAGTATAAAGGAGAGATCCTTATGTGACAAAGGGAAGAGACAAAACTCCCTGTGTAAAGATTGATGAGCCTCTGGTGGAAAAGTGGTCGTGTGAAATAAAGAGGACATTTGTAACTGTGACAAGCAGCCCAAAAATAAGAATCTCTCTAACAAAAGAGTCCAAGCAATTAAAAATAAAGCGTACACATAGTCAAAGTCTGACATTAGAAAAAGAAGATAAAAAACAAAGACCTGAACAAAAACTGACTGACAGACTGAGACCGCTGACTATTGATGACCCATACACCCGGGTGGCTTTGCATGAGTACGAGCTATTGGCATGTTTTTGGTTGTTTACCCAGTGATAACGCTTTTGCGACAGTTTAACCAAGCCGCTAATAAGTTGTGACGGTAGAAGTTTCATCGTGATTTTATTGAGTTGCTCTGGTTACAAAGAGACTCTACAGCAGTACACAAGCTCGAAGCTTCCAAACCTTATAGTTCAACTTGTCAATTAGAGTGTATAAAGTTAGTAACACTAGTGTTGCAGTGGTTGTATAATTGTAAAACTTAGAGTATTTTTATTTTATTTTTCCCTCTTTGTTAAAAAGTAGTAATTGATGGTAGAGGTGAACTGCCGTTTTTGTTCATTAACTTTTCTTATGTATCACAGGGAGACAAAAATGTAGTGAATGTATTTTGGGTGGCTTGATTAATGTGTTCAAAGTGAAAAAAGAAAAAAAAAATATATATAGAGTTAGTTTCAATCCATCTGCATATATCCTGCGCTATATTGTGTCCAGATCCTATTCTGTCTGCAGGAGGAGAAAAAAGAGAAAAAATAAAAAGTTCATGCTCCGTGTACTTGGTGGTGGCCGGACGCCCAGATGTGTGTGCGTAAACTCAATTTAGTAGCCAGTATAAACTCTTGCGCTACCTCCCTAGTGTATGATTGGCTGTACGCCCAGATGTTGGGGCCTTACAGGCTCGCTCTCTCTGTACAGAGAGGAGTAGAGGTGTCATACATACAGACAATGATCATACATAGTTCCTAAATAATCAGAGAAAGAGCGGCGACAGGTATGGAAAGGGGTTGTGGAGATCACAGGAAAGATTGTTGGTTGCACTTGGTGCATTGCTATTCTTGTGAACGAGTCCTTCAGGCACAGAGCTGTCGCCCATTTGTTACCATTCTGTTACATTTTCCAGTAAATACATTATCTTGATATATTAAGTATTGCAGTTGTTCTCTAAGTGAAGAGGGGGCCCAAAGAAAATATAGGTAACAATGGGGACAGCCTTACTTTTTAATAAAATTTTGAGATTCATCACCCCTTGCCACCCCAATGTCATACAGTCCCTTCATCATCTGTAATTTACAAAAAGACTGAAAACTTCTCAAAGACATCAAATAAAAGTGGAAATATCAAACAGAAAATCAAGTATTCATTGCTTATAGTATATGACTATTAGGTGGCTTATTGGCAAAATCATTAACAATTTAAATCACAAATAAAATGTGTCACAATCTCATACATTTTGTAAAATTGTTGAACCACTGCAACGTGCCATTGAACTGAATATTTCATCTATTTCATTGCATTTTAGATAAGGCAGAACAATTGAGATGTATGCCGTTTTAAAATTTATAGCAAAGCTAATCTCAGCAGAAGGATAACGTCTCATAAATTTCCTTTTTTCTTCTTCTGTGGACCGGAAAGCTTCCACACACGCTCCGAGCAGCACGGTCATTTTGTACTTTCGCAGTTAAGTCTACGACCAGCCATGTTCTATTTTCCTGTCGAGCCATTACAACATCATTATGTGTGCTCTAGAAAGCATGCCACACTAGTTAAATATTGAATGAGTGAAGAAATAGCACACCAGTATCTTGCTTTCATGAAGCTATCAGGAAACCCATTCTGTCTCCAAATGTGTTTCTTACTGTAGATAGCATTTGCTATGGTTGAGGCTACAGTAAGTATTACTGCACGTCTATTTTTAGGAAGGCAATTTCAAAGTTTACTGTGTGCAAACGCATGCACATGGCCAAGTGTTTAAATGGAATCATTCTTGTGTGTGTGTGTGTGTGTGTGTGTGTGTGTGTGTGTGTGTGTGTGTGTGTGTGTGTGTGTGTGTGTGTCTGTGTTGCTTTGCTCAAGGCTCGTTGTTTGTGGGTTCAACAGGCGGCGCATACTCTCTTATTCTCCAAAGGGAAAACTAGCTGTGTTGCTTCTCCATTTCTACACCTTCAGGCTTTACTGAGACTGTCAGAGTCACTAAGATGTAAAACCAGGAACTTCACATCTTGAGTATTAGCAAATAATATGTAAATTGAATACCCTCACCACTGGTTTGGTTATGTCATGATCAGTTGGATCCATCTGGGTTTATATAATACAAGCCCAGTTCGTGATTCCTTTCACTGCGTTACAGAGAAGCTGCATTTTGTTCAATATGGTTGGTGTAATTATGATTCTGATAGTGGACCTTCCAAAGATCAGAGACACTTTAAGCCAGTTCAAAAGCACAACCAATCTTTGTAGCATGCTGCGCAGTCACAAGCAACAGACTGAGCAGCATGCTACAAAGATTGGTTGTCGCTTTTGAACAGCCTCCTCAGCCCCGGCTGCCACACGTTTAAGTGCTGCAAAGCGAGGTGCTCCTTGATTGGCAGCTCAGGATCAGTGGAGTGCATAACAGGAGGTGTATTCACCACCTAAACCTTGTCATCATGTCAAAATCATCTAATACAAGTAACTCTGACTGAAGTTTACCAGGCAAGGAGCCAACCATGTGTGCAGTTGTTGAAAAGCAACACTTCTTATCACTTTAACACTGAGATTTAATTGTTGTTGCTTGGCCAGCGGAAGTTAAAACATGATATTATAATACAATATAAACCTGTCTGCGTTCTGTCGGCTTACGCAACTTGATTTTCTAATCATGAAAGACAGAGATAAGAAATCAATGCAGGAAACATTCTTTATTTTTAAGCAAGTTGCCACAGCCAGTGTGATTGATGCTATGCTTTCTTTTTTCCCTCACATTTATCAAATAGAGTTGATTTGAATTGAGATACATTTTGAAGCTGGACACCTCAGATAGCTGTGCACAGCGTGACATAGCCCATGGTGCCGAGGTCAACACATTTTTAAGGAAACTTTCTCTAAATTGCTGGTGGTTGTTGGTAACACCTGATGCTCACTGGAATCACAGAGGAGTACAACACTGACTCCTAGCAGAGGGAGAGGGAGCGCTGGAGTCATATCTTTTTGTAAACACTTTGCATCAGCTTCACAGTTGCATCCGGTACATTTAAACCTCTTTCATTTTCAAAATAGTTTCCTCAAAGCTGGACTCAAAATGTTGAATTTAACTTTCCTTCACCTGCCTCTGAAGAAATGTACGAGTGTGTGGCTGCTTCCCTTTCCAGGAGATAATTCAAATGTGCACATGTTTTACAGTTTTCAAAGCCAAAATGTCAAATATTTTACGGTGCCAGCTTCTCAAACGTGGGAATGTGGTCCTTTTTCTTACATTATAGTAAATCAAAGATCTTTTGGTCGTGGACCGTTGGTCAGACAAAACAAGACATCTGAAGATGTTATTAGGAAATTGCAATGGGCACTTCTCACTGGTTTTCTGATGTTAATTGATTATTTGGTCAATTAATCAACTAATCGTTTGGTCTAATTGTGCCACCAATAATGAAAATAATTGTTGCAGCCCTGCAAAGGCAACACCGTCTCCAAAAAGAATGATTTCCATACAATTAAACTGCACTCTCAGTTACGTTTCATGGGGAACGTATTTAAAAATGGAGACAGAACAAAACAAAAAAACGCTTCAAAGTTACACTGTTAGGTTTAGGAAAAGCATGTTTTTTTCTTTACTGTGACTTCTGCAGACTCATCAAAAGCAAACGAGACAAAGTATTTACCATCAAGATGAATTGGTTAGTGCTGATGATAATGGCCAAAATGACAGCAGTGTGTATAAATGTTGAGATAATCTTCCTGACAATTATAGCCATAATAAGTTACATGCATTACGCCGGCTGCTTTTAATGAGCTTAATATTGTCAAATGTATCAAAAGGCAAATTGAGGGGGTGCAGATTTGGTGTACACGGTAAAGCTTAGGGGTGAGATACTGTAACCTCCTGGCGGATTTCTTAACACTTAATTTAGAAAATCTCACTCTCTCCTATCGTTGTTTTAAATGTGAGGCCTTTACTCTGCCAACCACTCAAGCACATTAATCTCCTCAATTAATGAAGGGGCACAACGAGACGGTCTGCTTTCTTGCACAGGAAGATGAGGGGGCACACATACATTGACTTGGGGTCACTTCTTTTCTGAATATTTTAACTTCTTTATTTATTCAAATAGATTGCATATGGCCAGCCTTGAATAGCAAATTTAAAATCCCTCTCCTCACGTGTTACAAATTGGATTATTTTTTTTGCTAAACCATCCACTTAGGACAGTAATAGCACAGATCAGCTGAAATTAACTGAAACATCCTTTATCCACAATAACTAAATATTGCTACGCTGTGACGGAAGTCGTCTCATAGAAAGTTGACGTGGGACGGGATAAATTGGCAGTGATTTAAATTCTGAACAGTTGCGTCAAGCTGTGGATTCCAGCAAGCTATTTTTGTCCTCATATCCATGTGTGCTCCTCTGCACGTCAGCAGCTGGGCAGAATCAGTCAGAACGGTGCCAGTGCTCAACCTTTCAATGCTCTGGGTCAGCATCCTGGAGATGTGCCAGAAACTCCAGCTCCTCAAGACCATATGGGGTCTGTTTCTCCTCACCACCTCCACCCTTCCCCTCCTGCAGCCGCTCCTCCAGGGCTGCAAGCTGACCCGTCCTCACGTACATCATGTCTTATGAGAAGCAACACAACAGAGGAGAGTCTCTGGGCAGCGAGACTGTTTCTGTTCAAAAGAGAATCGATACTGCTCCACTATATACATTATATTAAATATATTAAATAGTCACTGCTTACTATTATTAGTTAGTGTCAGTAAAAGATTATCACATAGGAAACAGATCATTATTATGTGTAATTAAACTGGTTCCATACGGTGTTACAAAATAAGGTGTTACATACCTTATTGTAGAAACATTATTCTAATGAGTTAAATTAATAATAAATTCCCTCTAGCTGTGACCTGAACACCGTTGCTACTGAAGCATCACCTACCTATTTATCACTAACATTTTACTGTACATATGTGACACATGTTTTACCTCATACCTAGAAGCTTCTATCAGGTGATTTATAGTAGATGGCGTTTGGAGGAACAGAAAGGAGAACCAGTACGGGAGCAGAACAATGTGCTGCTGTGGCCTGGGGGCAGCAGCAAAATGGATTTTAGCCACGTAAAAGAATCAATATCACTTTAAATGTATACGCTATATTTACAATATTCTCACCTCTTTATCTTGCCGTCAGACAGCCATTATCAACGGGGAACTGAAGTGAAAATAAAATATATCTATGCTCGAAAAGTTAAAACCACCAAACTCAGTTGACAAAAACAGTAGAGATAACTTTCACTTTCAGATCAGTTCTCCGTTGATATTCATATTCTGAATATACCATACACTAATTGATTTTGTTGGTGGCTAAAATACGTTTCTCTGCTGTCTCCGTCCACAGCAGAATATTACTTTGCCCCCCATGTCTGTTTCTCCAAACTAGGGGCGTGCCGACCGCCATCTACTGGAGGTAAAACACTGACTATGGATTAGCACCTCCTACAATCGTTCTTCAAAAACACGCAAACTATCCCTTTAAAGCCCAGAGGGGGGGAAAGAAATGTTCCCTCTTGGTTAAAGCATGGCAGACAGGGGCAGCTGCAGGACTGTCCCTGCCAAGGACAGAGAGCTTCCCATGCCTGTTCAATGCCGTAAAATGGGTCATTGAACAGCTAAATGGAGTCATTATGATGAGTTAATTAAAAGAATGCTGCTGAAGACTCCCGAACTCGCCTTTTCTCTTGGTTCCGCTGCTTTTTGTGTTGTCTCGGGCCTTTGCTGAAAGGCAGCTGCCTTGCGCCACTTAAACTATCACCCCTTTCACTGGGATGCAAATAGCAGCCTTAGCAGCTAAGTGAATTGCATTATCTATTGTCCTCTCATTTACTGAAAATCTAGCTATTTTGCAGATTTCCATTACCGATTGTTGGAGATTGAATTTTGCCGGTGCTTTTCATCTGATAACGGCATGTCATACACTCTGACTCACAAGGGATGAGAGCACGGAATTGTTTCATTGGAGCAAGAGGAGTAATATGAATACTGATTGTGCAGTAATCTGGAGCTTGTCTTGTGCAGATATTCATATGTTCAAGGTGGGGAAATTGCAGCTTTGCATCGTTGCATGCTGTAGAGACTCGTTAAACAGAATCCTGAGAGCTGGAACGAAACATGGATAAAAGATGAGGAAATTATGTTTCATTTCTATTTCACTTATTGTAGTGAATACAAAACATCCATCTCTCCTTAGCTTCGCTTTCTCTCTTATTTTAACTTCCAATAAAAATGCATTAAGTCGTGGCCATGTAGCCTCCCGCAGGCAGTTTGTGCAGCACATTCTCATTCACTTTACAGTGCGTCATTAAGATGATAGGGGTGGGGGGGGGGGGGGGGGGGGTGTATGTGGGGGAGTTTGGGGAACGGATGTTTGATTAATTAGTAAAACTAACTTTGGCAAGACCGGACACTGAAACACAGGATTTCATTAGCTTTTGCTTGCTAGATAAGGTTAATGAGGTGGTTCCCATTCTTGAAAAAAAATGAGAGAGAAAAGGAACATTCATGCTGCTGGATTCGAATCAGAGACTGCAATGCCAAAAGAAGGTTATCCTCTGAAGAAGCTGCTTTTTGTCACAAGCCCCATTAAGTGTGGCCTCCGTGTATTGGATTGTGTGTTGGCTTAAATACCTGCATGTCATATGATAGTGTTAAGTGTTGTCAACATGAAAAGAATCTAGTCACAAGTTGCCCAAAAACATCTTGATAGAAAAGTACTAAATTAATTGATATCTTTCTCATTATTTTTTTCCCCTCAGAGTTCAAAAGGAGAAATCAGTGAACATCCGCACTGCTGGAGGTCACGAGGGATGCTTTCTCACACTGCAGACTTCAACCTAGATTCCCGAGGTAAGTGCAGGTATTTCTTTCTCTTGTAGCTTGAGCCAACTGCAGCTCTGCATGAGCAAACGCCCCCTAAGAGGATCAGAGAGAATCCTTCGCTAATCCACTGGTCAATACACATAACAAGTACAGCGCCAGAGACAAGTCACTCAAAGGACATGTCATCTGGTCTTTAATAGGCTAATGCTTGTAGTTTTCATTTATAAAATCTTAGCGATGGAATTAGAATAAAATATCTACAAATGTCAATAAATGTGGAGTTTGATTCCTTGTTCTGTTTTCATATGGCCCATATGTCTGTGACCGTTCATTTGCTTCCCAACATATGATCCTTTTAAATGTATTTTTAATAATCTTTTGCTTTGTTCTGTCCTCTTTTCTTTCCACCGACCAACAAACTAGTTATTTCATGGGCTGATGTGTGTACAGTGAAAGGAACAGTTTGTGCACAGTGAACATCATTATATATATATATACAAAATATTAGTACTCATCAAGAGGCCATTCACAAAAGGGACACGGCCTTAGAAATGTTATCATCACTGGCTCACTTTCATGGAAAACATGTTCATGACCTGCACAAACTTTCTGTTTTACTGACTCACTAGTTACTCAGCTAGTCTGTCGTGTAAATTAGAGCAGATGGGGAGTGCCCTCTGGCTTCATCAAGGCACATGTCAACAGCAGTAGGGTTTGGTCTAAATTGAACACTTTCCTCTTGCTGTTTACTTAACTGTAGCAGAAGATTATAAAAGAATATCCCTGATGTATTGAGATCAAACTCATAGCAGGTAAATATTTACAATTCATTTTGCTGTGAAATGAGTAATCCAACCTCATAGTGCTGCTAGAGTAGTTATAAACATCTGGTCTTTAAAAAAAAATTGTAAAATTCCCAACTTGGAAAACAATACTTGACTCGGCTGAAGTGATGTGGCCATTAAAAAAAAATGAAACTCCAACAAACAAATCTGAAAAAGGAGAGGCAAGATAATAACGGTCATGCAGTGGAAACAAAGCTATGTAGAAATAATGAAGACTGCAGATAATGTATTCAGTGCTTTGTGTATCATCATCTTAATCAGCTTGCAACGAGACATTAAGTGTGTGAATTCTGCCAGAAAGCACTTAAATGGATATTGAATTGTCTGCTTTAGAGTCATCACTAACAAAAGAAATCCTTGTGATTGTACTTTTGATGCATTTTCCCTTTTTGTTGCAAATGGGTGCAGCTATTTGTCATTTTGATTTAAACTAGAAGTTGAGTTCCCTTATTCCTTACAATCATATAAGGAAAGGCATGTTTGGACAGATTTCAAAAATAAAATCCCCAATTGGACACATCAAATATGTGTTTGAGTGCTGGATCAATTGAATGACTTTGATTTAATCCTCCCTGCCTTGCAGCCAAAGGGATTTTTCTTACGTCGAACTGTCCAGAAATATTTCTGCTACACCAATTCTTACGGTATAAATATAAAACCTCATTATGCATGAGAAGCACAACAAGCCATACGATTTATTGCCATTCTAAAACAAGTTTGGCAACCCGCGAAAGAGTTGCAGCTAGGCTCTAGCCGCTGTCATTAAAACTTAAGATGTAGTGCTCCTGCAGCTGGTGAACGTTAGCGTCTGTGTTAGCGAGTCTGTGAGCCCAGTGAAGAGGGACCACAAAACTCCCAGTTCAATTATTTTATTTCGAAAAAAAAGGAGTGTCCAGACCAATAATGGGACCCATAATTCCTAGTTCCCCAGCAGAGATATGTGCTTTTACTTCACTGATTTATACGGGGTGTGCTACAGGAGGAACAGTCCACTGTAAGAAACACTAGCCCTCAATCAGGAACATTTTCGTGTTGTCCGATTCACCGGTCATGAGGTGTTCCTGAGATTTCATCATAACCACAATCGATGACCCTAAATTATATTATAAATATTTGCAAAATAAGGCGACCTGTTCCGCTCCATTTGTGGGCAAGTTTCAGTCGCAAAAATGTGACCAACAAGTAAAAAGAAGAAGTTTACACAAAAATGTTACGTGATAGAGGGCCGAAAACTATACAAACTCTTTGAGTTGCTGTGACGAAATATGATTATAAAATCTAAAAACCTTGGATGATGATATTCTGTTGAATAGAGTATTCATTTTGGATTCAGTTTCTTTGAGTAATATATTGTAATTTTAGTATCATATTTAATTCCGTGGGAAAAGGCACGGACGTGACTCATGTGAGAGGTCTGAACACTTCGGACTCAAAGTACGTGAAAACTGGCGAAACTACAAATTCTCTTGAATCACTAGTACGTGTCACAACCTGTTCAGATGATTCGTTTTTTGCATCAGGCCTGATGTTTTAAATAAACACTACTGAAGGCCTCTGGTGCTTCATCATTGATCACTGTGATGATCATTATCTGGTCCAGGTCACAGCAGCTTCATCCGCATCAAGCTGTCGAGTGCCAGCTCCTCCATCAGCCTGGATTCCTAATTGATGGTAGAGAAGAGTTATTTGAATGGATTACCGTAAAGAGCATCATGGATTAGCTTGTGAGAGACATGGATCCCGAGGGAGCCTTAAACTGGTCACATAAAGTGATTATAAAACATCTGTATGGTTGGCAATTATTGGGCTCCCTCCTCATCAAAGGAATTTAACCCTTCCTGCAGGTTTGCTCGATGCATCGATACGACTCCGGCTCGTTGGCCGCAGTGGCATTAGTTGGTGCAATGATCAATGCCCTCAAGATGGAAAAACAACTGGTTGTAAATGAAGCATTGGTTTAGTTGCATTGATGAGTTAGTGACTAGAACGTCAAGCTGGTAAAACATGGTGACTATTTAAAGCCAACCTGTCTCTTTAGGCAAGAGCAATGCAACACACCACACCCTCCATGGCAGCACAATCCATATTTAAAAGGCTAAAAGGCCGCTTTACACTTCTTGATTAATGATTCATGTGATGACTTTATTACTACGACGTTCGATCAGTATCAGAGACAATCCGACATCGTGTCTCCTCAGTGCT
Organism: Anarhichas minor; assembly: GCF_050575085.1. Lineage (NCBI taxonomy): Eukaryota > Metazoa > Chordata > Actinopteri > Perciformes > Anarhichadidae > Anarhichas > Anarhichas minor. The sequence goes on from NW_027466453.1 coordinate 19,119,621, forward strand.
TCTGTTGTGGTTCTGCAGTGGTGGGTTTCCCAGAATCGAACTTATCCAACTGCCCTGCCCCGGCTGTCGTCAGCCCTAATGTACTGTAATTTTAAGAGATCACTTTACTCACTTGATGTTCCCTGAGTCCATTAATCATGTGATGAGAGCATCATCTACAAGAAATATGGCCGCCTAAGATTAAAGGCTTTGCCCTGTAGAAGATAAGTGGATCCAAATCAGACGGAAAATGTCTTCAGTAAATATCCTGTGAATGTTCCCTTTTCGTCAGTCACTGTTAAAACCTCGGTGGTACTTATGAGCTGCTCTAAACTTAGAGTTGTGCACATGATAAACTTTTCATTTATGTAAATGCTTAACTTTTGTGTTCTGTTTATATTGTCTTTACCTCCCCAATGTTTTGGGTCCGGTGGTAGAAAAGGTGGCAAAGTACGGAAAATCAACATGGGGTTAGCTCTTATGATGTCATCAAATCCTACATTGTGTTAATAAAGACTTGCACGAGCAGCCAGGCTGCGACTAAGCAATGAGAAAGGCAATCACGGAGAAAATGAATGAAAGTTACGATCGGGCCACACAGTTGTGACAGACAGCTGTCAGCCATTCATTACGGGCCGACTCCCTAATGAGTCTTTTTCCACCTCACTGATAGCGCTGCGCCACCTCTCCCAGCATGACAGGGGACTTTTCTCAAATCATGACACCTCAGTTCTTTCCTCTTATTACATGCCATTCATTCAGTCAGAGCTCTGAAGACCAAAGCCTCTTGTCTGTATGGTGGAATATTAAATGAATGGAATAAAACAAGGGAACTCCATGGTTAGTGCACGTGTTGTTCTACACACAGACAGGAGGAGATAATTGAGGCTTGGGTTTATCGCCCACAGAGAAGGATTACAAACCTGAGGCCTCGCACTTAAAGAAGGATCTCTGGCCATCTGCTGCCGTTTCTTCTTCTCAAACCCTGCACTTCATTTGTGTCGTGTCTCTTTAACATCTACCTTTTCATTTCTTTTGTAAGACGTTATCCAATATGCTTATTTTTAAGCATATAAACTCGTATGAGAGTTCATATAGAAGAATGAAATATGTTGGTAAACAAGTTTTTAAATACATTTGATGAGCACGCCTAAGTAAATGTAATGTAACTCACTGTTTATAATAAGGAGCTGAAAGTGATGTGTCAGGTACAGAAGCTTCTTCTGGCACTTTGAATCTTGTTTAGTGATTTTCTTAAGAAGTTTTCTTTGATCTTAAAGATAACAAGCTTGCAGGAGATGAGATGCTCAAATGAGAATCATTTTGTCACGTTTGATAAACCTTTTACAGGTATCATTTTATTACCTTTTAATCTCGCCGCCACCCATCACTTTTTAATGACAAAAAAAATCATTATCTATAATTTCCATAATATTCTGCTGTGTTTGGATATTTCTATTGAACAGGAAGTGACCTCACCATTTCAGGATGATTTATGTGTTTTTAGTCGCCACTGTGCTTCTTCATTCCCGTATCCTTTTCAAAAGATAGCACTACAGCTGGAAGCTGCACCTCAAATGGATTATAGATTAATATCAGTGTCTGACTGTCCTACTTGGGCGGTAATGTGTCAGCACTGTGGAGCAGTCCCGACACAGAATCCCTCATCCAGTGTGAAAATGAAAACCTATTGAAGATGTAATAACTCTGCTATATGAAAACAGCATATTAGTGATGTGAGAGATGTGAGTAAAGTAGTCGATACGTTTCATTTATCCATGTCACAGACACCAGTTGTCTCCAACTGTTTGCGATGAAGACTCATGTGTGTATCCAGGTTTGCTGTACAGCAGCTGCTTTTACTTATTAATTCACCTTCAGCAAGCAGGAGGGAATGAAGCAATTATATCAACAGATGTATGTTGCAACACGCTGACAAGTTTACATCGCAGTGAGCTGGAATCCTGGTGCATCTTGTGCTATTCTACAAGAAGTGTGCAAAAGGCAATGTTGTCGAGGAGCATCTGTGAAACACAGGCAGTTGTTTGTTTGTATATGGAGGGCTTGTATTATCCATGCTGGTGATGGAACCGGCTGTTAAAGAACTCATTAAAGCTTCTGCTTCTTTAAATAGTGAATGGTGTATTCTAATGGAATCTCTGCCAGAGAGGAGGCATGTGTGAAAAAAACGTGAATGGCATTGTTATAACTGTGACAACTACATCGTAACATGTGAGAGCTACTGGTGAACAAGGTGAACCACTGTTAATTACATGCACACTACAATCATTTTCCTTTGTGAACATTTTGTTTTTTTTCAAAATCAGCAAAGCAAATCCGCCCTCGCCCCCAATGTGCGTGTGTGGAGGTAAATTCAAATGGGCAACAGCAATAAAAATGCAAATCCTGACACAATGTTATCAGACCGTTTTCTATGTGTTCATCCCCACTAATGTGCATTAGCATTTAAAGCATTTATTTGTCACATTCCTCCTACCTAACTGGGATAAGAGTCCTCCCAGTGATGTACCTGTCATCTTGCGTTGAGATCTCCCTCAAGTCTACGTTCGCTTGCTGTGGTGCACCCAAAAAACCTTTCACTCCTGCGATACTCAAGCACGAGCTTTCTGTTGCATCCTCTGCCTCTTATTGAGCCTGAGAGAATTTGCCTTGTCAGAAACAATAACTTCCCTTTCAAGGCAGAGACGGTGTTAGTTCTCAACGTAGCCATCGCACAAGGTGGTTGTTTCCATTTGCCTCCCCCGTGTTTCCTTTCATTCCAGCACTCATCATAGATGGATCAAATTGCAGCGCCAGGAAAGTCAGATTTTTCTAACACTAATTGATATTTTTTTTTTGCTGTCACCTTGTCTAACTGTGATAGCCTACTCCTTTGGGTTCTGTAAAAAGGGAGCTCAAAGGTTCAAATAGATAGTCATTATCTCCCCCCAAAATCAGATGATCATGAGCAGATCTCCCTCAGCACCAAATACTCCTACAAACACATTAACAACCTCTGATTCTAGTGCTGCTGCCTGCCGCTCCTATCTGCTGTCACTGACCACATTCTTAAATTCACCACTAATGGCTGGATTACTGATTACTGCCCATGAAGGTTCATTAAATGCTAGATTTGTATCTCTGTCAGGGTGATTTTGAGCATAGGGACAATCAAACCTGCTCAGATTTGTTCCAGAGCATCACATGATCAGAGCCACACCGCCAAAATAAAACACATTTCTGAAAATGGGTTGACATGAGTGTCCTTACTGTTATTGAGGGTAGAAAGATTTATTTATTTTTTTTTTTTAAGTAAAATTCCCCCGGAAGCCAATCTAACTTTTCATGATTTGAGTTCAACTTTGTGGAGATAATCTCAAAGTGGTAATGTCCTCTTCCTCATCGTGTCAGATAGTCTGTCGGGTCAGACGAACATTCAGCTCAGGGTATGGCTGCTCCGCCGTTCATAGCCTGTCAATCAGAACATCGAGGCAGGTTGACCTGTCAGTCAGAAGCGCGGTCCTGCAGTACAGCAAAATTGAATTAGCTCCAGTCATTTTCTGAAGGTTAATTGGTGGGGAAACCATCGGCTCAGCATGGGGAGGTACTTGACAAAGATAAGGGGAGCGAGTCTCATCACAGATTTTGTCATCATATTCTCTAAATATAAGATTTTAATAAACACATAAAGAGGCTGACACCCAGCAAGCCGGTTAAATCCACCTGAGTCGTGAGTTTTCCATAACTTCCTGTCGCGCTCAGGGCTGCACGGTATAGCTCCCACTTTAGCTCGACATGTCATGAGTCAGCAGCAAGAGACGGTGCTGGCAGATGCTTTGGCTCGGAGGCCAAAATAACGTGCCGAGCTGATGGTCAGTTGATGGCCTGGAAAATTGCATTTAAACCTTCAGGTGTTATTCCAAGTTGTATCTTACTCTCAAACGCACAGAATTAAATTAAACTCTACTTTGCTCCTGTCCCTTTGATAAATGCTTTCCATAGCCCAGTTGCCTTTTTCCCTCTTCAGTATGCATTCTGTGGAGCTGAACGATGGTTTTGGTACAGAATACACTACGGTGCAGAGTTCACGGCATTCATTTTAAAAGAAAGCATCGTGCAAGGTTGAGCAGGAAGCACCTTTCTGCTCCCTTGTTTTCTGATCAATTCTGCCGGGCTGCTTTAATTCTCTTGCAGGGTTTCACTGATGCATCTGTCTCCATCAGCGCGGTGTGATTCCACGCTACTCTCCATGGCTTATCATCTTTATAAGAGGTGTCACCCAAAGTAGAGCTTTTAGGTTGTAATGAGATTTTTTACTCTCGTCTAAGCTTGACTCATACTAGGTCATGAGCCTGCTGAAGGACTCTTGATACACTGAAGAACAATAGAGTGAGATATTGGGAATTTACAAGAGATGGCAGGGCAGTAAGTCATTTAAAGTTTTACAAAGTATGACACCTGTGTAGAATACCAAGTAGTAAGTGGGCTGAATGTAACTTTCCAATAGACCAGTTTCGAATTCAGGATGCCTGCGCTCATCTGTATCAGCCCAACCTTTGCACTCTTTGGCCTTAATTATCCAAAAAGATTCTGTTATTTGACATTTAGCACTAATGTATCACCAGCATTAATTGAGCTCAACCTACACTTCAGCAGAATGTATCGTCCTCGTGCTTATTTGCAGCCAATTAGCAGGTAGCAGTACTAATTGGCAGCAAGAAGATGTTACTTGTACTTTAATCTCTTTTAATCATAAAATTCGGTCAAATGTTCTCACTTGTGAGAATCCGGCAAACGCCGTTCAATCTAACATTTTTTAAGGAAATTTGTGTTTTCAAATCACCGACAGTACATTATGTAACTCCAAATACAATATCTCATCACCACATTTATTACTTTATTTCAGCCTCAAGAAGTTCCAATTGACAATATATCACTATAAGTGCTGAACTTTTAGCAAACAGTACTGAATGAAGAAATGACCATCAATTATTTTACAGGCAATATTCCCAGAGTAATTAATGTATGAGTTTAATATCCTCTGACATATGTGCCCCAGTTCTCTTTCTCTCCAAAGCAATTCAGTACCTCAATGAGCACAATGTTTTCCTTCCCTGAGAGAAGTAGTTCCATTTAAACTCAATTGATTCCCCACTTCTGGTTTCCAATCTTTACTTCTTTTTCATTCACCCCAGCCAGAAGAGCATACATTTTCAATGACATCAAATGAAGGGCCGTCATTGGTATGGATGAGGAGGGTCCTTCGGAGATTGAGGCACCTTCACCAAATCACCATCACAAAGAGCAAGATAGGGAGAAACAAGAAACAGCACGGCCTCAAACTGTAAAAACAGATCCTTTGATACCCCGCTTTTGTAGACACTTGGAGATAGAACAGAAAGCAAATGTGTTTAGTATGCATGGGGAAATTGTCTGGACAGACACACTGACAAACTGAGAGGCACAGATAGAGAGGGGGGGGGTGAGGTGCAGTCTGGTTGGTTTGCATACAATATACGATGTTTGTGGGGAAGGAGATGAAGCGGTTTCCAGATCGTTCCACGCAATGTGGCGTTCCGGAGCTTCTGTCAAAGTTTGCCTTGAAGCACTGGCTCTTGTGGCGGAGCAGCACTCCTGAGGCTCTGAGTGAGAGAGGACGACTCGTCTGCTTCACGTTTAAAGAAATCCAGCCAGACACAGAGAACCACTGCAGCTGAAAGATCCCCCTTAAAGTATGACACAACCTGTCACTATCACTAACACGTCAACCCTCTCCTTTGAGGCCGTATCAACATTCAAACTCTGCTGTTATTTTTCACAGGACAACTCTTTGCTCAAATGTAGTTGCTTTAGATGCCAGCAAAAACCTTATACTGTATATGTATAACTATAAAATATAGACCCCTGTTTCTACACATTTACAGCCACTTCTGTGATGTTTTTTCGCCTTTTTTGATAAAAGGAAAAACCAATGATTTCCTGAGCAGAAGTGAAGTATGAACAGGCCCAGAGCGACCGCAACAGAAAATGTACAAGACAGTGTTTGAATCGCTGTTCAAGAGCAGGGTTTCAATAGGTTATCCACAGACGAGCAAAAGAAAAAGAAAAACCTTCATTACCCGGCGCATAAAGCCTAAATGGAAAAGAGACTGTGGAATGGCTGCCTGTGTCTGATAGGGGAATATACTCAGCTTTGATGCCTTGGGTGTTCTGGCCTGCTGCACTCAGGGCTAGCACTGGACCATACAGATTGCTGCCATTATGGAAAGTGGGTCTGTGGTGGCAAATAGACCTAAGCTCTCAAAAGGCAACACACCCTGCTGGATGCCTTGGGCTTATTTGAAGATCTGCATATACAATATGATCTGATTTGCATGAAACCAAAGTACTAAAAATGTATTTTAATGTAGTTGGTAGCTTTGTTTGTCCCCAAACAACTCAACACCGCAGGCGTTGTTTTTCTTGGCATATGCTGTGGATTCTCTGGGACACGAGTGCAACAGTTAAGATACAGTGTTTTCATTTTAAATCTGCATGCAGATGCTCCTGTACAGTATCAGCTATTATTGTAAGCAAGCTTGTGTGTATATGTGTTTACAGTCACAGAGGGTTCTAGCCCGGCTGTAATTTATGCATGGCTTTCAGTTGCGAGGCAGTGAATCCGTTGCAGGCTCACTAGAGTGAGTCACTGTGGACAAACAAAACACAGCCAATGCATTGTAAATGAGAGGAGATTTCTCGGGTTAAACTTAAAGTTCCATTTAGCCGCTAAAGGATCTTGAACCGGCGCCACGCTTTGAGCGGGTGGAGATCGGGTCAGAAGAACTCAGTCTCTGCCGTGTGATATTTGCAATAAAGGTCAGAGACTAGGAAACAACATCAAGGCGCCGGTTTTCTTTAAGAGATCCTTTGCCTTGCCAGATATTCTGCAGAGCTGTATTTTTTCATATTCATTTCATGGAACATTTGATTTGGAGCCTCTTTCCTCCCAGAGGCTTCGAGAGTGTTCTTTTCTTCAATGCTCCTCTGCCGCTGCTCTTTTGTCGCCATGAAGGTGGTTTTGTAATGGCAGCCTTTGGCTGTTGCAGTGTCCTCCACCACAGCATTTATTTCTCCTCTTTATCTCCCCTGACAAGCTGACCAGTGCTTTTACTTAATCATCTCAGCCCGATTGATGATAATGTGTTGGCATTGTGTGAGCCAAGGAGAACTGCGATTAAAAAGGGTTTCTGTGCACCTTCACTTGCGCTTTAAAACGCTGTCTTTTATGCGCCGTTGAATGAAACTTGCAGTGAGCTGTAGTTTTACAGGACTGAAATTGTCACACTCATATTGCCGCTAAAATCTTCACGCTGTCTGCCACTAAACAAAATATCAGCGTATATTCAACACATAGCAAAGCAACTTGCTGCATTCATTTACCACATTTGGTAAGGAGTGGGAATTGGAAGGCAGAAATAGTGAATTGGCAATGAAGACATACCAGTTTTCCAATTTCCAGTAAATGTGTGGAATATAAATCACAAATAGGCTGAACTATGAGCTAAAGATTCACATATAAGCTCACCCTGTAGGCCAGCTTAAGTCTGTGTGAAACATGCAATGCGTCAGATTACACTATCAACTTTCAAATTATCAGTTTATCAGCGTAGAGCACAGTGTTTACTGTTGGAGACGATTCAGCTGTTATTTACCCAACAGCAGATGTATTATCATTCTGGTATTAGTTATATATTATTCTGATAACGTCTGTATGTATGTGCAAGCAGGCAGTTTCTACGTACTGTAGGTTTTTGTCACCGTGTGTTAGGGTTTGTTTGGGGATATAAAATGTGGGATTTGTTATTGGGTGGTCCAGTTGGCTCAGTGGTTAAGAGTGTCGCTTCACTGCAAGAAGATCCGGGGATTGAACTCTAATAAGGCGAACATGAGAAACTCAAAACACACACCAAACCTGGCTCAGTATCCCCAGGAATCAAATACATTCAGACTAGTTAAAAACTACAAACAAAGAGGTCAAAATAGCGATTATGTTTCAGTGCAGACACTTTGAAAACACAAAATATTACCAAGTATATTTGTCTAATTACTAGCCAAAATGTCCCATAACACTTAATATAAGACACAATCACCTAACAAGTAAAATTTCAGTTTTTGTATCCCTGACTTGATGCATGATGAGGAATACCACAACACTTGTGTGATTTTAATGTGATAAACTAAACTAAAGGTCAAATGACAGCGGGAATGGCCTTTAGGTCCTCAATGGCAGGTGGGGGTTTTTCAACATGAAGTATATTCTCTCTGCCATAAACTGTCACATTTAATTTATTCTAACAGTGATTATCCCTGTTGTGAGGAGCCATGTTCTCTAACACACAAAAGCACCTTCTCACCCCCTGAGTCCCCCCAACAAGGCAACTCATTTTGGCCGTTGGTAGTGGCAGAGCTGGTAAACTAAATGAGAAGAATAGATTACTACTCATTTCAATATTTATGGTTTGATGAGCTCATTTCCAGCACATTTTAACTCTTGTTGATTACAAATTAGTGGCTAATGCTATAGTCAACACTAATCTTAAATATTTAAGGTTGCCCAACAGTAATCTCCTTGTAGCGAACTCAATTAACTTCTGAAATTGTGTTCTCTTTGATCTACTTCATGAATTTCAGTATAAACATCCTCTTGCAAAAAAATCAATTCGGCAAATTGCTTCAAAAGACACATTATTATTGGTGATTGCAGTCTTTCAAGCACTGACGCATACCTGAGCAGCAGGCAGCATAACATTTTATTTTGGTCAGCAGCCGTACCCTTGGACAATTATATGCAGTAATGAAGGCTGTAATAATGAATGATTTGGTGATATAATAGAGTAAGGTCGTGCTCTGAATCCATCCACTGAAAGAAGTCTCTACACTTGGAAGCAACACTGTGTAACTTGAAAAAGGAAATAGCACATACATGCTTTTACAAATTAAAAGTTGAACACATAAACAACAAACACACCCAAGTTAGTCTGATACACTTCAGGTTTTTTTTATGCTACGGCCAGTCTGGTTCACTGTGGCGAATAATTGGTAACTTTTAATAAATATTCATGTGCAACTAAAGAGTCAGTTTTGCAGCCTTTATGACTCTTCTCTACTTGAATGACATATGCTGTATTTTGTATTTGAGAAGCAAGATTAACAAGAAGCGTATAGCGGAGAAGAAAATATTATTTGGAGATTGTTCTTTTTCTTGCTCCCGTTTTTACAACCATGGCTCGTCTCCCTTTGCAAACCTCATTTCATTTAGGGATGATCCAAGAATCACACCTTGTGCTCAATTTCCCTCTAGAATCAGTGCTCAAAAGGATTTTAGGGTTTTCAGAGGAAAATCCTAAATACTTTGATCCAAAGTGTCATTTCATGTGGTGTTGTGTAATTGAATGAATGCAGCTTCTTAACATTGGCCAGCCTCAGTTGCGTCTGACAGTCCTGGGGTTAATGGTGTGAAAACAGGGACCCTGCTTTCCCCAACCTGTCAAGTGGTAATTGGCCAACAGTTTCCTTAAATTGCAGTCTGCCACAGGGACTGCGACCGCGTCTTAAATTGTTGACAAAATAATTGGTGGGACAACAACAAGGAGGGCATGCAGTAAACATGAATCCTGGGCTTTCAATGCAACATTTCAATAGCAACAAATGCAATAAAGGTATATTTCTTATGCTGATTTTTTCCTGACATGTAATTAATGTCAACGATGTGTTCTTGTCTTTTGCAGATTATTCCTCCGTGCACATGAGAGAGACACAGATAGGAAGACAGTGGCAGAAACAATAAGATGAGACCATTTAATGACGGTAACCTCTAAGGAGAAAAGCACAAGCCAACCTGAGGCGGTTTTCACTGCAGGCAAACCTCAATGAAAGAAACTCAGTGTAAGGGCTGATTCTCCACATCTTTCTGATTGGTACATGGGACAATACCATCCATCAATGAAGAGGAGACAAATAAAATGATTGTTTCTGGCTCGGAGAACAGTTGAACATCCGGCTGAAATTCCAATAAGATCTCAGCTGCACTGAAACACACAGCGGTATCACCCTCCTCTCATTTTTTTGGGCCCTGCACATGACTCTCAGAGAAGCACCCATGGCCTGCAGCTTAGGCGTGGTGATGAGTGCCTTGTTTTGGTCTGTAGCCATTGTGTATTTGACTCATATCGGCAGAGTCAGTGGAGACTGCTGGTTAATTGAGGGGGAAAAGGGCTTTGTATGGCTTGCAATTTGTAGCCAAAACCAACCACCTTATGAGGCCATCCCACAGCATATCAACAGCACCATTGTGGACCTTCGTCTGAATGAAAACAAAATCAAAAGCATCCATTATTCTGCCCTTAGTCGCTTTGCCAACTTGACCTACCTGAACCTGACGAAGAATGACATCTCCTACATAGAGGATGGGGCCTTTTCTGCTCAGTTCAACTTACAAGTCCTTCAAATGGGCTTCAACAAGATGCGGAACCTGACAGAGGGGATCCTCAGGGGCTTAGGAAAGCTGCAGTACCTCTACCTCCAGGCAAACCTGATTGAGACTGTGACACCCAATGCCTTTTGGGAATGCCCCAACATAGAGAACATTGACCTCTCCATGAACCGAATCCAGCAGTTAGACGGGTCCACGTTTACCAGTTTGACTAAACTGACCACCTGCGAGCTGTACACCAACCCCTTCAACTGCTCATGTGAACTACTCGGTTTCGTCAAATGGCTCTCAGTTTTCCCAAACAGGACGAATGAGCGGATGGTCTGCGACTCCCCACCTGGCGTCTCTGGTTATAGTTTACTGAGCCAGAATCCGAACAATCCAACATTTCGAAATGCGCTTCACATGCTCACCACTGTGTGTACTGATGATTATGTGACACCATTTATTTCTGTGCCCACTGAGCCTGTGACACCCCCACCGGACTTGACACTCTGTGGGATGGAAGATTGTCCCTCAGGCACAGAACCAGAAGACATCACCATCAGTACCTACAACGACGTGGAAGTAAACCCTCTGATGAAACTGAAGCAAGTCACGAATACAGGTGCGACCATCATGGTTCAGATTCCTCACCCCTTCAAGAAGATGTACATCCTGGTTCTGTACAACAACAGCTTTTTTACCGATATTCAAAACCTGAAAGCTAATAAAGAGGACATTGAACTAAATAACCTTAAACCCCACACTAACTACACGTACTGTGTCGCTTCCATACGTAACTCTCTTAGACACAACCACACTTGTCTGACAATCACCACTGGCACTTTGAATGGAACGGTTAGAGTTGTAAACAATGCAACTGCTACTCACTACATTATGACGATTTTGGGCTGCCTCTTCAGCATGGTAATTTTCCTGGGTGTGGTCTACTATTGCCTGCGTAGAAAGCGTCAGCAAGATGAAAAGCACAAAAAAGCAGGTAGCCTGAAGAAAAATATCAAACTCAAATACGGACAAGAGCTGGAGGGAGCAACTATTTCTCGAATGTCGCAGAAGCAGTTGTTGGCCGGGGAGAGCATGGCACGTATGCCATACTTGCCATCTGCGGCTGAAATGGAGCAGTACAAATTTCAAGAGGTAAGTGACACTCCTAAAATGATGAAAGGAAATTACATGGAGGTGCGGAGCGTGGACCACCATGAACGCAGGGAGTGTGACATGGGAATGGCTGGGAATAGCCAGGGGTCGGTGGCAGAGATTTCCACCATTGCAAAGGAGGTGGATAAAGTCAATCAGATAATTAACAACTGTATAGACGCTCTTAAGTCAGAATCCACCTCTTTTCAAGGGAAATCTGGTGCAGTGTCCACTGCAGAGCCCCAGCTCGTACTAATATCGGAACACCCACAGAGTAAATCTGTCCTTCTGTCCCCAGTGTATACGGACAGCTATCACCACTCTCTGCAGAGGCATCGGACCTCTGACGTCTCGCCAAAGAGGCCCAGCACTGCCACAGGAGGGCCCATGCGAAGCCCCAGGCCTTATCGCTCTGAATCAAAGTACATAGAGAAAAGCTCCCCAAAAGGAGAGACCCTCCTCACTGTAACGCCCGCTGCCGCCATCCTAAGGGCCGAGGCAGAGAAGATCCGTCAGTACAACGACCACCGGCACTCGTATCCCGACGCTCACATAGAGGAGCTTGAAAGACCCGATGGCCGCAAATCCCTGTTGGAGCCTCTCACTCACTCCCGCTCCAGAGACTTAGCTTATTCCCAGCTGTCATCGCATTATCACAATCTAAGCTACTCCTCCAGTCCTGAATACTACTGTAAACCCTCACACAGCATCTGGGAGCGATTCAAACTGCACCGGAAACGGCACAAAGATGAGGAGTACATGGCTGCGGGCCATGCTCTGCGTAAGAAAGTCCAGTTTGCAAAGGATGAGGACCTGCACGATATTTTAGACTACTGGAAAGGTGTATCATCCCAACAGAAATCATAACCTCTTTAGGTGTTTTTAAAATGGACCACACATTGCAGAGATGACACAAGAACCTCATCTTGACAATTGAATCAATGGATACTTCCATATTATAATCAACTACTCGCTCATGTGTATCACATTCTCTTTTGAGTGTGAGGAAAATGGGTTAAAGAGTCTTTAAATTTGTCATATTATGTAAAGCATTCATCTGGAAAACTTTTATCGATTGAAGAGAAAATATCTTGCAAATTAATAATATATATATATATGTTACAATGGATTATAGGTTTTTGGGTATCGCATGGCCAAGTCCTGTGACAGTGGATTTGCTGTTGTGTAATATGAAACTACTATATGAAGATATGTCGACTGAAACCTCAACAGTTTTTGAGGAATTATTTGGACCCTTCATTCAAAAATAACTTTTTTTTTCTTCCCTCCCTATATATTTAATTCAACAAAAACTATGTACAGATATGGGTATCTATATTTGCAATGTTTGCTGTGTAAATGGATAAGTATTAGTGGATGAATCAGGTTTATCAAACGGAGCGCTGTTCATTTAGAAGAACTTGTTGCTGAAGAACAGACACTTTAAACCTTTTGTCATTTTAACCATCACCGCCTGTTTTTTTATTCTTTTCTTTTTGTAAAGCTTTTACATGCATTTAAAAGATCCAGACGGATTCCGTTTTAATGTCCCCTTTATCACACAACGCAGTGTTCACTGCATGGATCTGATAGACTTCATGCAGACAAGATGCGGTATACTCCATGCTGTAATGAAAGTCTCAATCATCAGTTTCTTGAACCATCATTTGTATCTTTAGTACCAAAGTAGAAAAGGCTGAAATGTTTACAATATGGGAATCGTAAGAACATACAGCCGTAGGTCCATGTGTCTCTCCTTTTTTATTGTATCAGTTACTGAAGACATTGGGAAACAATAATATCCACATACAGGATATGGTATTGAAAGCCTATATTAATCTCTAACATTTTAAAGGGGAGGCAGCTATTCTTTGTCACCTGTTGTTTAGGTAGAGGCTGCTGCTCTTCCCTGCAGGAGAGCCCGATGGATGAATGTAACAGATACATATTCTGATCTGTCTATGCCAGCTTTTATGTAAAAAAAATATTAATTTCATGCTATTACCAACTGTGTTTTTTCCTTTGCTTCAATATTTCTTCCCATGTATTAAATTCCATAATGTCTGATCCAATTAATGCAGGAAAGTAGTTTGTTCTCCGGATGGGCCTTGTTGCTTGCTGAGAGGTTTCGTTTTATTCTTAAACTGCTAGGCTGTTAAATCTTTTTGTATATTATGAAAGCTACGTACCAGACGAATATCAACGTGCTAGAGTAAAATTTGAGAATGTGAAACTGAATCCTCTGACTTACTGGCTGTGAATTTGTATATCATGACATTTTATTTTAGTAAATATTGATGCTTTTTCTTTGTAAGGTGTTTATGTAACTTATTCCAAAACAGGCTCATGATGACTCACTATTCATATTCATGGTTGATTAACACATTTGTATTTCAACTCTCCCACTCATCTGAAGAATTGTAATGAAGTAACTCTAAATGTATTGTCAATGCAGGACGGGGGTTTATTAAAAAGTAGAGAACAGCTTTTTGAGGTTAAACAGTGAACATCAGCCCTTTGCGTGAATATTAAACACTTCAACAGCCATGAATGAAAAGCAGGACAGACAAACTCTATGTGCTGTGTATTGAGGCGATAGCATAGTTGACTTGAGGGACTTCATTTATCCGGTGACATATTTTCTTATCAACTCTTTATTCTCCCTTTAGTCACTGAGTATGTAAGTATAACTGCGGGCATGAGTTAGCCCTTTTGTATTTTCTCTGTCACAATGATGCGTCCATTTCATGGAAGTGCGTCATGACGCTGCTTTTACTCATTGATGTGAAATGAAGCATTCATGAGCCTGATGTGAATGTGTTACGTAAGCACCTTCTAAAGTGTTAACTTGGTTGTCTGACTTAATATTTCAACCGCCTTAAGATTTTGGGATGTGTATAAGTGTAAATTTCCTTTTGTTTCATTTCAATGTTGATATTGTTGACGAGTTTCCATTCGTTGTTATTTTTATAAAAGCATTTCAGTATCCTCTGAGAGCTGTCAGGTTTCTAGTTCATTTGGCTATTTAGCGACATGTTTTTTATACTGCATATTGTAGCACTTCTGTGTCTAATAAGAGTGTTGATAAAACCTTTAGAAAGATCGACAGTTGTTGTTCAAGTGCATCAAAACAAACAAGAGCACAAAAATGTGTTTTTTTTATTTTATTTCTTAATACTATGTTATCTGCTATCAGACAAAGTACTGTGAAATAAAGTTAAGGGTGCACATACAATATACGCCAGCATCGTTATTATGACTTCAGGCCAGAATCACTTCAAGGCTGCTAACCACTGGGTCCAGATCCGCCGTGGCTGCCAGGAGACGATGTGCTGCCATTCTGACCGGTATGGAAATGACCACCTGCTCTGCGACATGAGCGACGGTCAACGCTTTTTTTTCTCCACTCTGCTATTCATGAGCCGGGACTATTTTTAGCCCTACCGCCGTTTTTTTGAGAGTTTAGGGGGGAAAAAATTACAATAGTAGTTTTTCCACAATCTTAGATAAGTGTGTTTTTTTAAGAACTGTGACGAAGATACATACTAAGAAAGACTTTTTACAATTTTAAAAAATCCACTTGTCAGTGCTCTGTGTGGTACAAACTACATGAGAGAGACAGTGTTTCCAAATGACCTCAAACCTCGTCTGGCATTTCTGCACCGCATTGTTGGGTACATATTGACCTCTGGAATGTATATAAAAGCACAAATGTATTGCAAGTTTATCTAATAGTTAATGGTGCATTGCATTTGTTATCAACTTGCTCTTAACACATACAGCAGAAATAATTATTCATGTTTGCAGTCGTGAGATAAAGGTAGAGAGGGAAAATAAAAATGCATGAAAGAGAAAAGGTAGGGACAAAGCTCTGTGATCACAAATATAGTGTTTAGATGTCTAAATTTACAGATTTTCTGTTTCTGTTGTCAGGTAATGGACAGATATGAAATTTGATAAATAAACACAATGTTGACCAATAATCATTACCAAGCTGCTCCACTGGGGCAGCGTCACACGAAACAAACAAAAATCCGGCTAATGACAACAGCTGTGCTGTGTGATCAGCTATATTTTGCCATTTAAAATGAGTGATGACAGGGACAATTACAGATGACAAAAGGTACAGCCACTAAACATCTGATACCACAGCTAAAGGAAATGTGTGCATGCTTGTAAAACACACACACACACACACATATATAAATGTAGGTGCTAAAAAACAGATTTTATTCTTTTGAGATGGTTCCAGTTGACATTGAAACCATGACTGAGCCAAAGCACAACCAGAACATGACACAAGGGCTTAAACTATTTTGACGACTTACCGATTAGTTGATTTAATCAACCGATTTGTAGAACCAAGTTTCCCCAACAAGAAATCACACAGTAGCACCACTTTAAAACTAGTGTTTACCAGAGATTAGTCGACAGATTAGTCGACTAATTGACTAAGAGGGGGCAGCCCTACACGAGACTGTAAGATCCAGTTGACATAAAGAATAAGATGGCATGAGGCTATACTTAAAGCTACTATGAGGAATTTAAATTTTATGGTGATTTGGGCGGCCCCTGTGGACAAAAGTGGTAGTTTTCCCGAGCACCAGAGTCCTTTTGAAAAACTTTAAATTTTACTGCAGCAGGGTCTGACAGGCTACCCCGCGCAGTCCTGGTTCTGGTTACCCTGTGCCTCCGTTGGGCAAAAGAATACAGCCTGAGTCTTGAGCCGCATAGTGTTGATGTTGGCTCCCAATGGGGACCAACGGAGCAGCGAGCTGACGCTCTGCTACTGGCCGAAGGATGAGCTGCTGCTGCCGGAACGCGGCCGCCACAGCTTCCGACTGCAGGTGAAGCCGGATCTGGGTCTGTCCGCAGCAGGCTGGTTGCTGCTGGAGTCCCCAATGGAGTCTGAGGTGAAGGAGGTTCTGGTAAACTTGAATGATTTCATTGGATCTTGCCGGAACTGGGCCCAGTGGCTCCAGTGACAAACTATACAGAAATAGCCAATCCTTCCGCTGGTTTATTTATAATCAGGTCATATAGAGGCATCCGAATTAAATTCAAACTGTTTCACAACCAGCTAAACGTTCCTGACAGTAAGCATTATAATATTGTAATACTTTTTATTCAAGTATAATTAGTCAAACACCTCCATTAGTTTAGGAGAAACCCGCCCCTTGACACAGCAAAACCTGTTCAGACCTGCACTGCCATTTTTCTTCATTAATGCACAAATTTATGCAGCAAGGTGCTCAATAATCTAAATCAAATCTACACTATGAATTCAACCTTTGACTTAAGTATGAACCTTGACTTGTCCTTGAGTAATTAAACCCCATTTCCTGCTACACACATCGCAAGTGTGACTTTCCGGGTGGATTCTTTTCACCCCCTCATTTGACTCAAAGATTAGTTTTAATACAATACAGTAATATTTAAATAATAATAATTTAAATAATAATTTAATAATTGGTGGTGACATTTCCAGCGATACAATCTTTCACATGTACTGAAAACATGAACAGTAAATGTAAGGTGTCGATGTCAATATCAAAGTGTCTTTCCTGGCCATTTAACAGCCATCACACAGGGAGAACGGGAGCGTACATACATTACTTCTCTTCTCACAGCCTCAATAGACCATGACAAAATGTAGCTGCATGTTGCAGGAGCTCTGCCGTTGTCATGAATCCACAATTACAACTATGACAGAAGGTAAAAAGCTTCTTTTGAAAGCTTTTTTTTTAATGTCCTTACTCCCACCTTTGACTAAAAGCAAAAGTCTAGGCCCATTCAGAGAGTGAAAATTCCAATATTAAAGATTCTGTGTGCTTCCTGGCCCTATTTTTGCTTTCTTGGAGCTTAATATGAGTAGTAAATATATACCTGCAGGGCTTCTTCATTATAGAGGCAAGTAAACAAGCCGAGGTTCATGTCCAGACTGCCTTCAAAATTACGGCAGCAGGTCAACGCTGTGTTTTTCAATGTATTTTACAACTATCTCACTTAGTTCACTTCTGTCCTCATCAAACCACAGCAATTCTAATTCTCCTGATAAACAACAACAGTTCATTACCTGAAGCTAAAAGGAGTCTTTCCTTTCTAAAAAATGCAATGAAATTGAACAACAAAGCAATAACCATATTGCTTGACTTTACTTTGCTTGACTCACCTCGGCCATCGATAGCTTGTTTACAGCGCTGCTTTTGCTGCCTTTCTATTGCAATTTGCTTGTTTGGCTTCCCTCGAGGGAAATGAAGGGGAGAGGCTGAGGAAGGCGTGGACTTTGATTTGTTGTTGGTATTCACATCACTGAGCAACAGAGGTTAGCATTAAGGCACAAATTACACACAGACTCAACTCGTAACTCCTCGCTCGATCTTTGTACGGCAAGAGCAGAGCTGGATCGACCTCTAGGAGTGGGAAGTTGTACAGCTGCACACAAATTAGAATTTTCAATGTTGATTGTTCCAGTTCATAATTAAAATTCAATTATTTATGAAGGGGCAAAATTCTGAATTCAGAGCATATCTAGAATGAGGCCCAATCCCAATGTTCACACTAACGGACTCACAAACTTTGAGGTACTTTCCAGTATTTTGAGCCCTTTACGCACACTATCCATAAGTCTGTACTTCTGCAGACTTGCCTGAAACAATTACCCACAATTCATAGCGTTGATACCAGGAGAAGCACAGAGGTTTAAAAAAAAAAAAAGAGGATGGCACATGGGTGTTCAGTCTGGCATATTCAATTTACACAGAAACATTAATGATTTCACATAGTTCATTAAATCAGAGGAATGTAAGCAGAGGCTATGACACACCTGGTTTATTTATCAACCATTTATTTGCTTACTGAAGCCTTTTTGACAAAAAAATGATACCTCTCATCTGGACAGGCCTTGAAAAATTTAAAATCAGTGAAAAGCATAAACTAAAAACCCACAATTGTATATAACATGTTCATAAAGGTATCATCAAGATAACGTGATATGTTGCCGCAAACTGCTGTCCCATTCCTAGTTTTAGCATTTCAAGACCCTGCAGCCTCTGACACTCAATTTTACCAGGTGACGTCAGTTAAGTTCCTGAGTTTAAGGCCTGGGGGGCCATTGCCTCCACACGGCTCTCAACATGGAGTACGGCAAAAAATGGCAACAGTGCCAACAGACGTAAAAGTGTCACTATATAGTTACCTCAAAAAACAACAAAACAACTAAAAAAGAACTGTCGATGGCATGTGCACTACTTTCTCTTAACGATCCCACAATGCAATGCGTCACATTTTATAGATGCAAAAATTATCATTTTAGATTCCGAAATCTCAATTTACTGCTTCTAAATTTACTTAACAGTGGAGCACAGTGATGACTTGAGCTATTGCAAACATTAACATTAGTTATGCATGTGAACATGCTAACATTTGCTAATTAGCAGTAAGTATAGTATATAGTCTGCTTTAGAGCAGGGTCAGTCTTTGAACTTGAAATCCATCCAAATCCATAATTTTTTTTAAAAACAATACCAGACTTGTAGTCCTAAAGCCTTTATGCTCGACGCTTGGTGTCTGGTTGTTTGGCACCGCTATCTGTTTGAAAACAACAGTTATGAAGTATCAACAGATCTGACCATCACCAACGCTAATGAAGAATTGTGTTGAGCATTACAGCTGAAGAAGATTGGTAAATGCTCTCTATCAAATAGCCTCCTGAGTGTTTATTATGAAGGGAATAATGAATGCCAGAACTGGTGAGTGATTCAGACATGGCGCTCCAACATGTCACAGTTGAGAAAGCAGTGTGATCACAGAACTGGGACTTTACCCAAAGGCTTTATGTTGATCCTGAACTAACAAATATTTTGAGGGGACACTGCATAACAGCAAGATAATAATGACAAAAAAGATCAACCTAATCCTCCAACACAATGTTTTCTTCCCTGGAAGAGTGGCATTGTGAAAAGACCATGTCCATAATCGAGGTGGAATACAAGCGACTTTTGTTTCATGACATAAAAAAATAAAATAAAAAAACCTTCCCTGTAAGAAAGATTGCTTTTTGCACACAAACACACCTGCCCATCATCTTCTCTGTTAAGTTTGGCGACTGAGACCCTCTATCCCTGGACATGGCACATGCAGTGCATTAATTAGCTGCCAGCACAGCAAGACTAAAGCTCTGAGTTTAAAGTAATTGAGGAGAGGAAACACCAGAAGTTTCTCTGCTCTTGTCGCATTAGATACGGGTGATGAGCTGTGAAGAACAGAGGACCTACAGTGGGCGGAAAAATGGGATCTGCACGCAGATCAAAGCTCAAATAGCTGATGTAATTAACAGATCGAACTCATAGAAAGCTGCTTTGAAGGGTGATCAAATAAGATAATAACAAGTCCATCATGGACAGTGACCAAAACATGCCTTGCAAATGAATTCTGAAAATATATTTGAATAAGAGTTATGAGTCACATTTCATATTGAATATGGTTAATTCATTGATTATTAATATAGTGATGTCATATAGCAGTAGCATTTCTATATGTAGCTAAATGTGTGATGTGCTGCGGGGGGATACTGTTGTGGTGTATCCCCCAAGAAAGAGCATTATGAATGAATCTTTTATGTTTTTACCAAGAGGTGTCGAAGCCTGTGATCGATGAGCACCTTCTCGTTGATGGGTTGAAACTCCTCACTCTTGTTAGGGCAGATTTATGCTGACAGATTATTCCGACGAGCCAGAAAGACCCAGGACCCACTCATTAATACGCGGCACAGCAGAGACGAGAGCTCGAGTGATCGCCAAGCAGAACTAGTGAATGATCCTTCAAATGAGCGCCGTGCAGAGGCAGGTCACAGGGACCAGCAGTCAACAGTACACCGGCAGGAAGGAGAGGAGGAACCGCTGTGCACATTACATGTTGGAGCAGGAGAGACCCAACGGCTCATTACGATATGAAAGTCAAAGAAATCAAAGAGTCTTCACACACTGGGATATATGAGACGTGTGCCCACACGGGTCACATGACTTTTATTCCCAGAACTTTTGCTTCTGGCGATAATGAGCCTGCCTGTCTCTTCCCCTCATCTTTGGTCCTGTTTTTTTTTTCCTGCCAAACAAAGACTCCTCTGATCATAGCGGAGTACAAATGAGAGGAGGCTGAGCAAAAAGAAAAAGAAAGAAAATCAATGGTCCCATTCTGGTGGAAGATAAAATACTTTTAGGCTTTAATTATTTCCTCCCTGTAGCTTTATGAATTTGCTTACCACTCAATTCAGAGATGAGGACTCCCTTGAACACACTTACAAAAGGCCGGGTCAGTTCATTTCCTTTCACCACATTAATGGAGCATGTTGATCATTTTATTAAAACCGGTGAGAAAAATCTGACTTAAAACTCAAAAAGTCAACAAACAAGCAGGTTTTAAGTATTGTGTTTGTATTGGTCTTTGTATAAATATTGAGTGAATGATGTAACATGTGACAAAAGCACAGGTGTAAAAAAAAGCAAGTTAGCTTCGGGGTCCTGGTATTTTCGCTGACTGTCACACCGTCATAGCTTACTGAGACACTTGAATAGAGCAGAGCCATCTTTCTTTAATGTAATCAGTAACGCCTGTGCTGTTTCTGCAAAAAAAAGTCAGAATCACTGCTTAGAAAAAGGCCTGAATGAATGAATAAACAACTAGAAAGGTGCTGTCAGTAGGGGGCGGATCTCCACCAGGTCTGTCTGCATTGGCCGCTGCTATAATGTTTAATTGAATGAATATAACCCCCCCTATAGACTGCAAGTGTATCAGATGTGCTTTTCACTTTCACGTCCCACAAACAACAGATACTCTGTTATCTATACAGATGTCTGCAGCGACTCTGTAACCGTGACCTAAAGTGTTTATTTAGGCTTCAAGTCTACTGAACACACTGTTTGGCCCCACAGTGTCTCTGGCTGCAGCGCAGAGGCTGAGAGGCGGCAATGCACTCAGCTGAGTTATCACTAGGGGCCTCTATCAGCCGGGGGACGGTTGAGAGTAGCGAGTGAGGAGTCAGCACGCAGTCAACAGCAGTATAAAACAGGTAATAAAAGGTATTTTGAGAAAGTGTGAATCACTGAAACCATGAGTGGTTCTTGAGCATGCAGCCATAAAATGAGCATCCAAAATATTATGCAGTTTGCTGCAGCAGAGTGCGAGATTTGCCATGGACAGACACAGAGACATACACACACACACACACTCACTTACTCACTCACACAAGCAACCGATGCCATGATCCTCCTGGCGGAGATAATAAATGAAGGCTCTCCAGTATAAAAGAAAATGTGGTAATGCTTATCATCTGAGAAGCATACACAGCCCGTCTTTCTCAGATGGAAGGCTCGTGTGCCGAGAGTTGTACTGTCATATACAGCAGAGCACATTCATGAAAAATGCATCAAAGATTTCAATGTAACCCAAAAGGGGAACATTTCAGATTTCACTGAATCTGAGGGACTGAATCATTTTGTGTGAGGGCCGTGTGTGCTGAGAAGTAACTCGCTGTGTTGCGTGAAACGATGTCCTGCTGCTGTCCTGTGCTGTGAATGTGTCACGACAAGAATCGGAGCAATGATGTCACACAATGAGATTTCTTTCTGTCACACCTTGTTGGTGCTTCTGTCTCAGCTGGGAATTCACCATAGCTATGTCCTCTGCGTGATGTCTTTTAATCTCAAAATGCGGCAATCACACTGGCTTTTCTTTTTTTTTTTTCGCTCTCAGGGAACGAGTTTCTGATTGCTGAGGCACTTGTTATTTCCTGGATGAGGCTCTGATGCATACTACAGTCCTCTAATCTGTCCAGCAATCACACAGCCTCTGGAAGCTTTCACTGATTGCCCTGATAGGGACACCCTTTCAGAAGATGTCTAAAAAATGAAATGAGTCACTCATTGTCAATGAAAGGCACTTATAACCAATATAAACTCACGTCTAACAGCATGATGTTTTTGTAAAAAAAAAAATAATGATAATAACAATATTCACAATCTAAAGTGATTTTCAGTATCGTAAACACTACCCGTCCATTACAGAATGTTTTAGTTGGTAGTATTTACATGTCAACCTTTATCTATGAGTAATGAATGTTGTTTTTTTTAGAATGATCAACTCTAAAATGTGCAGCCTTTGACATGTGAAATGACTTTGTGGTGCAGAGGAGAATGCAATTAGTCAGAGGCTTCATGATTTTAAATAGCTTAGATTGCAATCCATTAAGAAGTGGCACTTTCCCATCACACGCTGAAAGCGTTTCAAGAATTCTCTGAATACGTGACGCTTTGGTGCATTATTTTTCTCTCTTTAGTGAAAAACAATTCTCTATTATCCCAATTCTATTGACTGTTTAACCACACAGAAAAGGAAGGAAGCGCCATGATTTTCATTAGCAGGAGCTCTCTCTCACTCTGCAGGCTGCCACATATTCTGCACAAACACTAAATACTCCTGTTTATCCTTCTTTCTCTCTTAGTGTATGAATCCCAGCATTCATGAGAGTGCGATAGCAACGAGAACGGAGACATTAGGAAGTGAAGACGCTGATGAACATGAATGGAACATCTGCACAGAGTCAAAATGAGAGAGACGTACTACTCGTATCAAATCTGATCAGGTCAAATGGGGTCTTTCCCAGCATGCATTGGGCTGAGGGCCTAAAAACACACCGGTCAAGTTTAGTAGCCCCGCCCTAAAGCATACCCTGTTTTATGATCTATTTTGCTCTGAATGGGACCACAATTTACTCAATGAACATCATGCTGTATGGAAGAAGACTTGAAACTAGTGATTGAGAACATAAACTCATGTTTACAATGTTTATTAAGGTATTAAATCAAGTGTAGAAGTAGAGTCATTTTCTCATAGACTTTATAGACTAATATTTGTAACCAGAGGAGTCGCCCCCTGCTGGCCATTAGAAAGAATGCAGGTTTAATATATTTCAGCATTGGCTTCCCTTTTCAGAACTGGAGGTTGCCGCCTGGTGCTACCCCTTTCCACCCCTCTGGCCCTGCCTCTGCACACATGCATTCCTATGGGCATTTTAGAGGAAAGAACATGCAAACGGAACTCATACTGAGGTCAAATAGCCTATGATATGAGCAAGTACTCAAATGATCCTGCAGTTAAGACACTGCATTTTGTATATTTGATTTTTAAGTCTAAAGAATGTGCTCTGTCACTGCAACAGAAACTAGTTTTGAAGGAAGAAGTGTGAAAAAAACAAGTGATAATTTGGACTGAACCTCCTCTGCATTCTATTTAACAACAACACTCTTGCTGAATAGAGAATGAGACGCATCAGTCCAGGGAATGGTGTGTTAGTATGCATTGTGACTGAAATCAAGCTTTGTTCTTCATTTGTTCTTCACTTAACATCCTTGGCATGCAGAGAAATCGGAATTCTACAGAAATAGCTCCTGCAGGTGGCCGTGCATGAATTCATTATTTATCTTGAAAGTGTTTACAGAGATCCCAATATTCTGTACATGATGTTCATGGTTCTCATTGACAGAAGAGTTAAAAAATGAAATGATGTTGATGTGAAATCAAAGCAGGAGAATTGCAATTATTGAAAGACGTCCAACTTGTCAACCTTTTTTCTTTGACTGATGGGAAAAGTCAAGTTTCACATTATGAGAATTTGGGTTTTTTTGTCCGTCTCGGTGTGAGCATGCTCTCAGCGTGTCTCCATGTTGTTCCTGCGGGTGCTCTGGCTTCCTCACACAGTCCACAGACAAGCAGGTCAGGTGAAAGAAACTCTAAATGGCCCGTAGGTGTGAATGTGAGTGTTTGTCTGTCTGTATGTATTAGCCCTGAGATAGACTGGCGATTTCTCCAGCAGTGTACCCTGACTCTCACCCAATGCATTCTGGGATAGACTCCAGCCCCCCACGACCCTGACTGAAATGAGTTGGTATGGACGGCTGCAGGGTGTGAGCCAAAATCTCACAAAGAGATTTTTTGTGTCTCGTTTAGACACAAAAAAGTGTCTAAACGAGACTACAAAACGTCCACACGCCGAACACTGGTCCGCCTTCACCTTTGTGGTGGTGACATGAAATCATGTGACTCTGGTGTCGCTTGTTTATAGAATATTGTTAGCTTTTTACTTCTGAAGATTGCATTTACGCTTCAAAAGTGATAAAAGTGGTTTTCATTTGTGGTATTGATGTGAAGATTATCTTGCTGAACAAAACCTGTAAGTGTTCCAAACACTAAGAGAGTGACAAAGGTGGTGCTAGTTCAAAATCATTATAATAAGACGACAAGATTCTGAAGTGTGATTCCTCAAAGAGGTTTGAGGAATTTAAACACCACAGAGGGGAAATTATGTTTAAAAATGATGCTCTAAACAAGGAAAACCTTTCAAATGTTTTGATGAGAAGCACCTCATGGATCCAGAAAGTAAATCCTTCATTCATTCATCAAGTTTACATATCAGCCCTCTGTGCTGTTGTCAAAGTTAGATGACAACAGCACAGAATGATCAGTTAACTTCTGCAGCTTTGTTTCTATATAACTCGAAGTGTGTTTTTCTTTAGGAACATCCTCCTCCCTCAAAAAACCTCCTCTCGACAGGAAGGTACACGTTGTGTAAACAAACCATGAACACAAGGTGATTGCTGGAAGCACTGACTGAATACAAAAACATTGTAAACTTCTGAAAATATGTTAAAAATGGTGATGCTATTTGCGGTGGTATTTCTCAACAATTGTAGCATGTTTAGTTCTTTTGTTTGGGGAGAGGTTGAATCACAATATAATATTGGTAGTAGTGGCTGCTGGCTGAACATTTCTTGGGACTGCATGATGCTAATTAGTCAGCAACTCTTTAAAATCTCTGTAAACATATGCAGCACATGATTCAATTACTGCTTCACTGCCTCTTTTCATTGAAGACATTTGAAGACATTTCCACAGTGTAAGTGTAAATGATAACACTGACGTGGGCTGAATTCCATTTAGCTGCTCCAGTTTTAGGACCCTGCTGGCTCACTGTTTGGGTTGAATCGTCAGTCTGGAAGATCAACAACTGCAGGTGGAGATATCGGGTTCCTTGATAACTCGCCAAATGTACTAACCTGTGTACTTGTGTACATCAACATTTCCGGGGAGAAATTGACTTTGACACTCAAGGATTTTATGAAATATCATTGTGTTTTCTGTAATGTTGTTTTCTGTAATACTGTTGTGTTTTGCACCTCAGGGCCACCGTACTATTTCTACTCGTATTGCAATTCCAGCTACAATACAGCCAGAGAAACCAAATATACCTTCTAGACAGTAACTAATGACATTAATTATGGCTCAATTCCATTTAGGTACTCTCGTTCCAATTTCCTGGTATTGTGCATGCTGGCTCAAGGCCAGACAAGAATGAGACCTGCACCTGAATGCAACAGAGCCATCATGAAAAAGTTGGTTCTAAAAAGTTTGGAACAGGTTCAGTTAATGACAAACATTGCTCCTTTCAGCAGTTGTGTCACGTAAATGAGAAAGTAAAAATAATCTTACTCAATCCAAACACTAAAATGATTCAATGTCATCGATGCCAGGATAGCACAGGATGTGATTATGACAATTAGATCCACCTGCTCTCTGCTGTCCCCCGTGTCCCTCTGTACTTCCCCAACTACACTCAGTAATCAGAAGCTGAAGGCAAAACGGTGACTCAACAGAAGACTACAGTTATAAAAAAAGGAGTGTTTTTCATTGGACCCTTTCAGGTCCTGTATATGTGTTTATCCCGTCTGGTCCAGTTTGTTCTGTATAATCCATATTGGCCCTGAATGACCAATGACCTTTCTTCCTCCGCCACCGTCCAAAACCTTCACTTGCTATAAAATGTACAAGCTACAATTTCGATAACCAATAAGCTTTCACTTCAGCACCACCCATAGGGTCAAGACTACTCATAATCGAATGGGCACATTCCCATTAAGTTTCCTGAGCACTTTAGTGCTGAAATGCAATTAAGCATTAGTGTAGTGTTGAAATGATTAAGCAATTCATCGAAGTTGACAGAAAGGTAATCCTAAAAGATTCAGATGATTGATTCTTCTTTTGTCATTATCAAGTAAAAATGCTGGTTCAGGCCTTTAAAATGTGAGTGTTTTCTTTTTAATATCACATTTAATTGAATATATATTTGGGCTTTATACCTTTGTTTGAACAAAACAAGCTACTAGCCGCTTTTATCGCGGGTCACATTCCTGCCTCTAGGGGCCATTATTGGAACCTCAAATTTATTTTATTTTTTCATTGTTGTTTCTTTAGACTTGTTAGAACAGTGTTGTTCAGGTGGTCATTGGTCTGGTGTAAAACATGCTACAGTGATCCCAGCCTTAGCAGATATGCCAAAATAAATTCACATAGTTATGTCATATTACAGCAACAATCAATGAAGCAATCTGAAAGCCTCTGATTATTGTAGCAGTTCTTTAGATGCAGCGTGACCCACAGAGGTTTAGAGAACCCTTCATCCTCTGGTCCCTCCACTCCGTCTGTACCACTGTGCTCTCGGCCCATTCTGAGCTCAGATGTGGTTTGTGTACAGTATGTATTAAAACTCCTTCACAGTAGCTGCACTCGCAGGGCAGCAGATCATCCGTCTCAGATTCACACATTTTTCAATGAGCTGCTTTGACTCGAGGCTCGTACGAATATGATTTCCCATTGGTTAATCCGTCTTGTTCAGCCAAGTCTGTTTACTTTGTGCTGGAAAAAACTTCTGTCAAAATACGCTGGATTCTTGTGCGAAAAACAGCAGATTAGACACTAGGCTAAGAATCACTTCCCAAGTGTCTAAAGCTGCTCAATTACCTCATTCAGAGGCTAGTGTGTGATCCTCTGCAGGTTTACTTTACCTCAAGGGCCCATTATTTCCATAAAGCCATTAAAAATCTTAAGCAGTTGCCTTGGTGATAATAATCCATCATTTTTAATAACCACAGTCGAATGTCCTCAACCCTCCTTGAATACCACACACATTCTAGTTTGGTTTTATCTTTACCGGTTTTGTAACACAGTCCTTGGACTAAATAATGCAACAATGTACTGAATATAATGACATATAGAGGCCAGATCAGCCCACCCCCCCACCCCCATACCCACTCATTTATTCAGAGCATGCACCTTTTCACAGAAATAGCCATAAATAAAAAACACTTCAGCATTTTGTTTTTGTTCTTTTAAAGACAAGACAGTTGCAAAGAGGGAATAAATGACTTCCCTTGTGTATCAATTTATTTTGAAAGTGCGGGATAAAAAGAAGGAGAAAAAAAACAGCATCAAACAAACATGTCTGACTCATGCGTGACAGTTGGGTTCAATACTTATTTGAATACTGTGTCTCCAGAAATGTTAGAGAACCTCACAGAGTCTTTTTAAACTCTCCAGGCTTTCCTTTCAGGTTATACACCACCTGGCAAGGCCCTCAACAACCTGGCTGCCCCCCACCTCTCCGACCTCCCCCACCAGCACGACTCCTCCCGACGCCTTAAGTCTGCTAATGCCAAACTCCTTCAAGCATGTAGAACCAAGCGCCAAACCTGTGGCGACAAGACGTTTTCAGTTTATTTATTTTTTTCGTCTTAAATTCGTAGGTCCTGAAGATCATCATGTGTCTTCCCCTCTACCTCAAGGCTTATTTGACCCAATAATTGAGAAGAAGAAAAAAAAAGTCCCAATTGAAAAGATAATTAGCTGGGTAAGTTTTAACTTATAAGTCATAGTGAAGTTTTAATTGTGCTGTTTTATTTGCCGCAGTAAAGATATTTAGAAACAGCAGTAACATCAGAGTGTTGTGTTTTAAACAGAAATATTCATTGATGAGGCTCAAATGAACGTCGCCCTTGCTTTCCCACCCATTACGAGACTCACAAACAGCTGACATATGCTTATTAGTAAAGCAAATGAAGAGCAGCAGATATATTGTCAGGACTAATTAGAATCAAAGCCACTCTGTTTTCCCCAGAGAGTACCTGCTAAAAGATGTAACAGCCTGAAAGATACTTCTTCTCCCACTTGTACAGAAGTGATACTTATTGAGCATGTCTGGCAATCTGTACTCTTTAAACCTTGACTTTGTTCGGAGACGACCTCCTTAATGTGTCTTTTTCAGTAGTTCTTTCTCGCAACATAACGTCATACAGAAAGTAAAATAATGACAAAGAATACAATAAATGATGTTCTTGTGACTCCCTATTGGCAATGTTGGGCTCTTTTAAGATAAAAAATACAGAAACACAGATGCAAAAGAAATACGTCAAGAGGCAGAACAATCATTTACAATATTCCTCCCCACCTGTAGGCTGACAGAAGTCTGTACCTTCGACCGGTACAAAGTGGGCAAAAGGACGGAAACACTCTCCACACACCGTCAGTCTGTGACGGAGCTAACAAAGACAAATCACATCTGTGGGCAAGAAAATTGATGCGAGTCTCCAACTGTGACATGCAGGTCTACTGAGACGAAACACAAACATGACCCGAAGCTGCAAACTTTACACAGAAACTTTACATCACTGAAAAATCACATTTATAACGTCCATGCACTGTTTACAGTAATCACGGTGAGTAATGAGAGCGGGGAATAGATAGATAATATAATAATATCTTATATCTAAAACCATAAAGCAGAGTTACAGATCAAACACTGTGCTGCATTTTAACAACATGCACCACGAAGCGCGTCGTGACAACTACTGACAAACCCGAGCACAGCTCTCGCCGAGACACTGCTAGCACTCATTAACAACAAAGACACAGAGAGACCTCCTAAGAACAGTTATCGACTAAAACATCCACATTAATGTCAACTGTCTCCAAAACAGAGCCATGGAAAACTAATTTGCCTTTCATTCATTGTTCAGGTCAGCGCGTCAGTCACCGGGGAGCTTGGACTCTGACACCTTTGTCGTCTCCGTCAGCTCTCTGAACAGAATCGTTTCATAATGTGGCTCCTGGCAGCAGTCTTTATTCATAAAGTGTAGGTGGACTGAGGTTCAAGATGTGGTGACTATGTGATGCTCTTGCAATGTTTCCAGCGTCTGTATTCATCTACTCGGTTTCCTTTTAAATGCATTTTCAACTTCAGCACAGAACACTTGCAGACAAGTACTGACACTGACTTGATGTTCATATTTGCAGACTGTGACCAACTTTTAAGAAGCTAAACTCCCCTAAATCTTCCAATGCACCGTGCAGGCACTGGAAAGATATTAGGTAAATACATCTCACATCAAAGCCTCTGGTGCAGCAGTGAATAGAACTAGAAATGTCTGTGGAGGATGAAAAGCCATTTCTGTCTTCTGAGATGTGCGAAAACTCAATAAGTCTGCTTATAGGGTCACACCCATTTTAGATCTAATAAATTTCATTACACGTTCATACCCAGGCCGCCGTGAATACTGGATTCTGAATGACTCGAGGGGTGTTGATTAATTTCAGATAGCGGCATACAGCTTTGATGGAGTGGTCGTATCACTGTTTCATATTAGTGCACCACCATGATATGAGCATGCTGGGAAGTCATCAGGCTGATGTACAGACACGAATCCAGAAAATAATTATGTTTCTTACAGTAAGATCTTCTTTCTACTATTAGATCTGTTGTTTGGACAAATCAAGACATTTAAAGATGTCACCTAGGAAACCAGAACTAGCTTTTTATCTCCACTCGTTTCTGACATTAATCAGCTAATAATTAAAAAGCACAGAACATCTCTAAACATCTCATCTAATTGATATTTCACTTCACCTGTTTTGTGCATAGTGCACTTTGTTTTGGTCACTGTGTTTGCGCCTTCGCAGAAGTATCAGTTTTATATTCATCGCTTGCCAAGTTGGCTGGTAACCTGAAGACACAACTTGCTTCAATTAATTTTTAAACATATTGGTGGGTGGGCAGGTGCTAATTTCAAGCCCTGGTGGGCACCCATAACCACAGTGTTATAGCTTCTAAACAAGCTCACAGACACCGGGGGGGGGGGGGGGGGGGGGGGGGGTGATGCACTGGAAATGTGTCAGCCAT
The DNA here is from genome assembly GCF_050575085.1 of Anarhichas minor. Classification (NCBI taxonomy): domain Eukaryota; kingdom Metazoa; phylum Chordata; class Actinopteri; order Perciformes; family Anarhichadidae; genus Anarhichas; species Anarhichas minor. Next base: position 19,150,277 of record NW_027466453.1, read on the forward strand.
TTTTCAAAGCTTCTGCTAAGGCAAGCTTCTTCTCAGCTTGTTTGATGATTTCCTTCAACAAACTTCGCCTCAGCATTTTCTGACTTAAATACTGCAATACTACTACTGACTGCAAAACAATCCACTTCATAGATTTGTCTCTGGTCTTCAGTAACTCCTTTAACATACATGTTAATATCATCCTCATAGTGATGCAAACAAAACATAATTACAATATGATGAACAAAAAGAAAATGATGCAGCAGCTGATATCAAACTGAGGACCGACAATCAGAAAACACTTTAATATCTGAACTATTGAGAGTTTGCAAAGAGACACATTTTCTTTGTAAATATTTAAAGTAATGTAGAAATAATGTGTTTTTGCTTTTATTGCAACATCTTAAAAGTTGAACAGCAGAAAGTCGTCTTATGAAAGACCTCGTGTTCTAAGTGTCTGTGGATCCCGATAGATACGCACGTCTTTTTTATTGCAAATGAGAATGCAATTAAAGGAAAATGCATCTCTTCATTTGGCTCTGATCTGCAGGGGGTTCATATTCAGCATGGTATCAGACAGCATGTTGCCTAACAAGATGGTCAAAGTACTCATGACTTTATAATGAAAGGCCATTAGAAACATTAAAGCACATTTCCCACAACATTGAGCATGTCCACCCACTCTCAAAAACTGCACTTGTGAAAGTGTGTTTCTCCTGAGGGACTACACTTTAAGTGTCAATGTTGGATAACCTTTGATGGAGTCCATGTCTTGGGCAGACGTTTGCTAACAAATATGGCTAAAGAGGTTATAGATCAAAGCAGAGTCATTTTTCTCTCCCCACGACATCCACAGGCCGTTTTAAAGATTCACAGTTGTTATCCGACTGTCTGACATGAACCAGTTCGCACTTGTCTATTTACGGACTCTCTTGATTTGTTCCTTTTGCTCTGTGGTCACTTCCCACGGCTCTCTTGCGTTGTTGTATCATAATCTAACACCCACTATAATAGGATATTGAATTAATATATGTAAGGCAGCAGTGGTGGATGTGGCTGCGAACAGGAGTTGCTTTTAGACAAATACCGGAGCAGATCTGTGATAAAGCGGAGCAGTAATTACTATTTACTTAAATCAAACTTAAATGAAACTAATTAAACTGCTTAAAATGCACTTTGTATGAGTTTTAAAGCATTTCTGTTGCCTCTCAACAGCTCTCCGGCGGCTAGCAGCTAACAGTCCTGACAGAGCTAACAGTGTTTACCAGAAGGGGAGATGGGGGGTGACCTAACCAGAGGGGCACTTTTACATGCAATAAAAACACTTACTACATATCACAACACACACAGAGGGAGAGCTGCTTCGTTCTCTGCTCAGGTAGACCTTACTCCACGACAGCTCCACTGTTTGCTGCTATAACAACGCCCTGAATCCCGGATGTTGCACCTTTAAATGGTTGTGCTTGTGGCAAAATGCAAACCTTGTTTCACTAAATCAGTTTTCAACTCCTTGTGAAGCCGGACTTGGCAGCTTCAGCCAAAATCTGAGTGGGGAGTAAAAATGTCAAGGTTGTCTGATTCTTATATTTGAGCTTATGACCTCAGGTCACTACTTCAGAGTATACAGAAATCAACTAGACAGTTATTTGACTGAGTGGTGTGCACATAGAAAACTACATCTTGCATTCTTTATGAATGCTGCATATCTCATGTATGTATAGATAGAGATTGACCTGAGAAGACATTGATTGTTTGTTTAAACCAACTTTAGATCTTTTGATTTCTTTGGGAGGAGGATGGGGTGGATGATCGATAAAAACATGCAATTTCAAAGCTGGAGGCGGTTCCTTTTCTGTCTCCTACTGACAGTAAATGATTCCTTTTCATGACAGCAAAATTCCCCAAACCATAACAAAAATCCTTTTGTTGTTATAATTCTTACGGTTTTCATGAAACCAAACCGCGCATTTGAAAGTGTTGACGGTCTACGTTTGTGTTTTGTTTTTTGAAATAACCATTTTACATACACTAATTACTTCTTTAAATGGTAGTTGTCATTGTTAGTGGCAGAGTCTGCCATTGTAGCATGAGGATTAAAATTGAGGGATTCGTATGAAAACAATGCAGCGTGTAATTAATTCAGCATTAACCGACTACAAGTGAGTGGCAGGTCAACAGCATGAAGTCTTAGCCTGGCACAGCTGACTAACAGCATATAAGGAGGCCTGGCAACACAACTCAACACACAAAAATAATGGACACATAAAATAACTAAACAATTAAATAAATAATAGTCACGCTACAGGTGAGTTGCTCAATTAAAAACAAAGAGCAATTGAACCCAATTCACATTTACAGCATTTCATTTCCTTTTGTGAGATTTTGTTTTACTGCATCGCCACGGTGTCTCGCTACAGGAGTGACATCACTCTCTCACTATGCTGTCAATCACCTGACTCACAGCCAAGAAAAAGATGTAAAAGATGGCTTAAGATTCAACAATCAACCAAATTTTGTTTTGTTTTTTCCTTCATTACGATCATGACAACTGAAATAGTGAATGTGTGATCTTAGAAATGTCTTTGTTAAAATTTAAATAAAAACATCAGAGCTTATCCAGTATACTGTTTTCACCGCGACCCTATAATATTGTCTTTATTCTACAGTGAAGCTGTGAAGTACTCTTTGGCTTGAAGCACTGTAATAAATCCCTTTTTGCACGCTCATTTTTGACATTTTCCCCAAATATTCTACAATAAATATGGAGGCAGCAGGAAGCTACAGGCTATAGAAGGTTACAAATTTGAATCCCCACATCGCCTAGTAAAAAAGTGAGCGAGACACGCTCTCCTCTTCCTCAGTCACAACTGTCAAAGTGCCCTTGAGCTAATTATTAACATCCCTAACTGCTCCAGTGGAGCTGTTAATTGGTCGAAAGTTGACACAAGAAAACAATAGTTCTCTTGGGCAGCTCCCAGATGTGAATATTTTAAACTATGTGAATTATGAGCTCAACACTGTTTAAAGAACGGGTACGCAAGCTAACTCTGTATACACAAAGGTAAACGAAACAGCTGAATTAAGAAAGACAGAACAGAGGCGGCCTTTCTGAGGGTTTTGTTCAGTTTGTTTCGGTCGCTGGCTTTGACGCCGCAGCACAAAGCAGCAAAAAAAGATTGTACATGCAACAGCAAGTCCTCAGAATGTAGAGTCTGCTCCCTCCTTTCTTGTAAACAGCCTCTGTGTTTCATTTCCAGTCCAGTCTGTTGTCAAGGTGAACTCGAATCTTGAGACTTGAAAGAACTTGTGCAACACCTCTCACAGAATGTTGATGGGATCAGCGGCAGATCTCCTGAAGTCTGTGATCAACTCCTTGGTTTTGGTTTCTAGCTCAGGAGTACGTGGTTCCCTCTGCACCACCAGGGTCGGAAATGAACACCCGCCAAGCGCACTGATGGGTAAAACGTTTAAACAAAAAACGTCATGTGATATAAAACTACTGGATGCTGAGAGTCTCTATCGCGTTTTGCAGTCATAACAGATGGCTGCTTCTGTCCTCTGCTGTCACAAGTCCAGCCGAGGAAAAGTCTCTTTCCCTGGCGGCGCTCCATGCTGGTGTCCAGGATGGCGAAACATTCTGTGAAATTGGTGCCATGTTAACTGCATGCCAAATTAATCGGAGCACACAAGGCCAAATTGCCTCGTACAATGTTATTTCATATGAAGGGTTTGCAAAAGACGTCATGTTTTGTACATGAAGAACAGACTTCAACCCGACTCAAAGGGTAGAAAGAGACGAAGATGCTTCTGAGCAACAGTTGAATAAGAAATCAACAGCCATTGTTAAATGTGCAGATGTAGGAACAACTTCCTGTTTCAGTGTCAAGTACATAATAACGCAGCCTGTAACAAGCAGGAGTATTAGCAGGTGTATTCTTCACACATCACAGTGGAAAGAGAAGGTTAGTGTAGCGTCAGCACTATTTGATTTGGATCACAGAATATCAGCTGAACAAATCACAGTTTAGACCTTTTCCATCTAACCACTCAATCGAATGCAGAGAGCCCAAAGAAAAACTCCCGACCTTTGATATTCAGAAAATAAATGCATGCGCTGTTGTTGTTCAATGACGATCTAGGGTCACTTATGCTTTTCAGAAAAAAGCTAAATCAAAAATTAAACCATGCCAAAATCTCCTCTGACATGTAAAACAAGGGAACATCAACTAAACTTAAGTTTTTATCATTTAATTGTTCTTGTTTTGAGGCCAAAAATATTTCAAATGTAAATAATACATTTTGTGTCATAAATAAACAGGTTTTGTCCCTGTTGGAATAGTTATTATTGACAGAAAGAAGAACATATAACAGACCACTCCAGTCTTTTGAACAGCACTGCACATATAAATGAGATAAGATGATACTATAGCCTGACATGTAAGAGATCAGACACCTGCTTGAGATGCACAGCTGGGCAGATTTGGGTGATAATTATCTGTCGGTTAATCACTACAAGACACTCCTTTCACATCGTTTTCAAACCGATACAATAAAGCTCAAACTCAAATTACTGCTACTTTTGCTCGGGGCTTTACGGTGGAGGTAAACCTGCAGGTGTTCCGTCATTCACCCTAAAATCTATAATCACCTCTTACTGGTCCCAGAGTGCAAAAAATGAGTCAATGGAAGAAAAAAAGAATCGTCACAAGAACGACGACAGGTTTGATATAAAAACAAAACGTTTTTGACATGTTTTCATTGTAAAATGACAGACAGCTGAACAATACTCCTCGGGCCACTCGGTAACACTACAGAAGAGACATTTTTCATTTCCTGGGACCTTTAAGCCTTCTGAGTTACACAGGAGCCATTTCAAATCTGCCAATACAGTTGTGTTTACTATCTGACCATTCACATTGCATTTAAGTACAATGTCTCTCAGGAAATTACAACAACATCTCACAGCTGGCCCACATTTTGGTGCAATGACCTTTTCAGCCCTCGTGAAAACCATTTATATTATATTCCCTCAAGCGCAGTGGCATTAATTCATGCTGAAACTCTATTCTAAGCTCTGGATTTGAACTCGGTTGCACTGGTTGCGAGCCCTCTCACCTCTGCTGCTTTTCACTCTCAACAACAGATCAGCAGGGTAACAGCAGCCCGGAGCCCATTCAGCTCATCGGGCTCCCTGCAGCAGCCGACTGGGGCGAGGCGGCCGTCACACCGGCTCCTCCTATCAACACCTGCACTCTCTCCAGATTGGAACATGTCGCTCTGACGAGACGCCAAGTGTCAGCATTCATGAAACCTGAAGTGCGTCGGTTTACATGTACTCGATATCATGATTCTAATAATCCTCGTGAACTTTAGGCGTCGTCTTCCTCTAATTATCTCAGCATCAAACAGTAAAGACCGACGAGGGTGCATTTATCACCACATTCAAGGAGACTAATGGGTTCAGCAGCCAGGAAACAAAGCAACACAAGCGCACAACATCAACACGTGACTTTTGACACACCTCTTCACAACGATCTGAGGCCCTCTTTGAACAGACTGGGTCGTCACAGAGATGGTCCTCAAAGTAATTTCAATCGCAGGACATCTGTAATGTTAATGGAGAATTCACATGAGATAACAGATCTCTAATCAGTCTTTGAAATTACAGAGATGGGAGTGTCTGCTCCATTTACAGAGGCGTCTGCTCTATTTACTCACTCGTTGGTGTCACGACCAAAGCAACAGAACGAGATCGTAATATCAGAAGAGGCAACACGTGCCACTGATAACCTAACGCGGACACGTTTTTACATTTTTAAGATCTTTGACATAAAGTTCATTAGAGCTGCAACAATTAGTCTAAGTTATTTTTCAAGCAAAAATACCAAACTTTCCAGATTCTTATATCATACCAAATAATTTGGGTTTTGAAAAGTTAGTTGTACAATTTAAGCAATTTGAAGAAGTCACTTTTGGGAAATTGTGATGGACATTTTTCACTTTTTCTGACATTTCAAAATAGAATTGACAATATTAATAATAATATTAATTGACAGATAATGAAAATAATGATAATATTGAATGAAAATTGTTCATAACATATGCACTTTATGTAAAGGTATGCCAATAATAATAATAGTAACGGGCTGAGCTAAACAGGTTAGAGGCAAAGGCGTCTTGAAGTAACTTTCCAGGAAAATAATGGAATTTGCCATAATTGGTAAGTTTGAACAGAGGTTTTTTTTTGTATGGACGTTAATTGAACGTATTGTGCATGTTATGTAAATATGTTTAGGGCTGATAGACCTGTAGTGGTTACAGGACTGAAAAGCCAATATGTTTATTTAGTGTTTCAGTTTGCACATTTTTCCTTATTTGGCATCTTGTCAGATATTGAGTCAACCTGAAATTAAATTCGAAATCAGAGGACACGAGGTTTTTGCAAAAAAAGAAACAGAGAACTGAGTATTGTTCTACATCTCTTCCTCTTGTGAGTGTCTCTGTTGTGAGGTGTGAACAGCATCTCAAGCACAAAAGCCATTTATTCTGAACCGTCCTCAACAAGCAGCTTTGAAATAGAGTCTAACCTTGGCTTCAGCAGCCTTCAGGATGGGAACTCGCTCCCTCCTGGGAGGTTTTACAGGGGGAAAAAAAATCTTTAAATCCAATGTGACAACTGAAATGAGGAGAATCATGGTGGTTCAAAGATGGTCAACTGTTAAAAGGATTTCAGATTACTCGACCGTAAAGACTGTGAGTCGATGCCTCGGGCTAAGAATTCTTCTACGCCATAACGCTGAGCTGCATTATGAGCTGACATGCACAGAATGATGTTGCTGCTCTAAATATCATCCGCCCTCATTTACAAGTGCCTGTCCATCAAGGTCCATGTGCGCTGGCTGAGCTTTGTCAAACACACACCAAGCAGCTCATTTACTTTGTCACTTTCCTCCACCCTCAGCAGGCTACTTCCAAAGTGAGGGCGCTCCGTGTGTGTTTTAACTTTGCTCTATTAGCGACTCTGTCAGCGGCTATATTTCAGCATCTGTATGTGCCCCCACCCCTCAGCTCCCAATGGCAAACGCCGTGCAGCATCAGTTGAGTTATGAGTCCTGGTTTCTGCCTACTCATTTTGATAATAGATTTTGAGATAAATCACGCAGCTTTGTTTGGCGAGTAATGCTGGGCTGACGGGATAACAGAGGACAAAGCTCCCATACTTTGTAACCTCTACATCATGTAAAGCACTAACAAGATGCTGCTGGAGGTTTCTCACATCAACATTTTACACAGGAGACCGTGGATTGAATTTTTCCCACCGCTTCCAAATCCATGAGCGTTAACGAGAGACAGAGAGTCTGGCTGTAGCGCTACAAAACATGAATACATAGGGATCTTTCCTGCCTTGGTAAATGGACCCTGTTTAAATTGCTGCAAGCCCACAACTCTGCAGTGACAGTTTTGTATTGTTCATTCTCTAATTAATAACTTCACTGTGAAAGGTTTGTGGTCAGCGTGCATTGATTCTGTGTTATTAAAACTCCCAATGCTACCCACCAAGTCTCTCAGCCCTGCTGACTATTAAACAGGACCCTCCCTACATCTGCTCCTCTAATTTGGGCTGTTTGCTATCGATATTGATTACTTCTTGATATTCCCTTCTGCTGGGCTGTCTGTGAGACTCTCCACTGTAAGTCATTGCTCACCCGCATGTCAATTACTGTAGAAGGGGAGAGCACCACTCTGTCTTAATGAGAGCAGATAGACTGAGTCGCTGAACAGTTTGCTTCTGTTGCAGATATAAAAGGGCCGTGTTGAGGAAGTGAGAAACTAGCTTCCTGTAGAAATTGTACACCGATACTGCAGCAAATGAAACTATATTGTAGTGTAAATGTGGAGTCAACAGAGAGTGTGTTCATCTGATTTAACATGAAAATATTAGGGCTGAGAGTGATGTATAGAAGAAGGCTGTTTGACTGAAGTTTGCCCTCAGCATTCCTTTCATCCAGAAATCTCCTTCGGTTCAGGCAACAAACCTACTTTGTTACATTTAGGAAAAGATGGTGCTTTGGGTTCAAATAAAGCCTTTCTGTCAGAATGCCCTGAAGGGAATGACGGCATGATCTTATACTTGTGGGTTAATAATTAAAATTTCTGACATATATTCTAATTCCCAGTTAAAGGTGCAATGTGTAGGATTTGGCGACGTCTAGTGGTGAGATTACAGATTGCAACTAACTGAAACTTCTCCCGTGTGCCAAGCGTGTAGGAGGAGTCAAATACGAACGTCCCTCTCTAGAGCCAGTGCTTGGTTTGTCCGTTCTGGGCTACTGTAGAAACAATGGTAGCCAGCTCGTTTCGCTATGTAGATGTAAACAGCTCATTTTAGGTAACAAAAACATAACAAATCATAAACAAAAAAAACATTAACAATATATTGCATTTCTGCCAATAGATCCCCCTAAATGCTACACACAGTTCTGTTTCTGTCATATCTTGTCTACTGTTGATAAATGTGTAACTGAGAAACATCCAGCTCTTCAAGCTATAAATCTGTTTTATTAAATATCAATATGCATATCTTAATGAGTGGAGAGCATAAGATTTTTTATTTTTTTAAAGGTTTGTGGTCGTATGAACCTTTTTAAAATACTATGAGTCATTTATACCTGCACTATTATGTCCATTTCTGACAATATATTTCCATAAATGCTACACAATGGTCATTTAAAAGATGATTATATGTGCATACTTTGTGTTGACAACTTGTTTCCGTGGCCCAAAAAATCTGTTACTGCTGGTTTGAAACAGCAATTATTATTTATCTTTAAATTTCTCTTTCCTCGCTAAGACATCGTGTCTTGCTATGAAGCTCTCTGTGTTCTTGACACCCATAGAATGCTAAATAAAGCCTTTTATCAAACCGCATGCCGTATATCTACTTAAATCTCAAGACAGTCTGTCTGCAGAAATCTATTCGGACTGAAAAGCTAAAGAATAATTCTAAATGATGTATGGTAGTGGTGCCTCAGCTCCGGCCCATCAAGCTTATAGCCACAAGCATGCAGCCGCAAGGCAGGTTGTGGCCAAATTCACATTTAAGTGCAGTAGCCAGTAAATTCAATGAAAATACAATAGACAGCTGCTGGGAATGGAAGAGCATTAGTCTGAGTCTACGACAGTATGATTGTGAGCAAGCTAAAGATAAGGATATGTCACCATTCACCAAAAAGAACACGCATTTTAATTATCTATCACACATGAGCAAAGGTTCTCAAAACATTTCATAGATGCACGGCTCAGGAATTAAACACAGCCTTATTAGGCACCGAGACCTTGAAGTATGTGCAATCATGATTCCTGAAAGCAGTTATTAGTACAATTTAGTCTGATGAGCTATTAACACATGTCAATAGAGATGATTGCCGAGATGCACATTTCCTCACCACCTGCTGCATTTGATTATCACCGGCAGAAAGGCGGAAACGCCACGCTGAACTTCAAAACCAGAATCTTAATTTGAAAACTTTTTCATACAATGGGTGCGACGAGTTGACGAAGCGGAGACACATTTGTCCAAACATTTTTCATAGAGTTTGCTGTTTTTCTTGAACAATGTTTTCAAATTGGATGTGGATGGGTTTGTTTTTTTCCAGTGATGGAGACTTTTGTGAAATTTAATGAGGCCATTTTCTACACATCCTATCTTATTGCAGCAGCTGAGTGATGGAGCGTCATGCGTGAACACGGTTGATTAACGGGGAGGAGCTGCATTCAAAGCAAGAGTATGATGACTAATGCAGGGAGACGTGTATTATTTGTTCAATTGCAGATTAAAAACCTAGCGCCCCCCCTGTTATCTGAGCTGATCATGAACAGAAAGACAATTTTGGGGGACAGAAGCTGGGCCTGGGGTCAAGATGAAATAAGGAGGTGTGGGGGGGGGGGAAGCAGTGAACAGCAAATTACTCCTTAAAAGCCCACATTGTCTTCTCTGTGATGTACAGGAGGAGACGACATCAGAGGGATGTTGAGAACTCAGAGGGGTGATGATATCAGAAATGGATGTGAGAGCTCTCCATTCTCAGCCATGATGGATAATGGCATTGCGACCAACCTCCCGTCACGAGTATGTATAGCTCTGCCTCTCACCTATTCCATTAGATCGCACTTATGGCCTCCGTCAAGAACGCCCTTTTGGCGATACTCACCATCACTTTTATGCTGGCTGAAAACCTCTCAACAAAGCCGTAAGAACAAAAAAGAAAAACGCATGACACACCAAGAAAGGTTCCTACATCAGCCTTTTAGGTTACCATAAGATACGATAAATGAGCCCCTTTAAACCATCGTTATTAAAGCATGTACGGCGAAAAGATACCATAAAGCTGAGAAAACTATTCGTATCTCATAGAGTTCATGGATTTTTGTGACACTGAAGCAGACAAGTAAATTGATTAGACCGTGTTTAGTTTGGCAATTACGAAATTAAACTACATAAAAGACTTGTAAAGACGTCATGCGGAACTTCACAACTCAAAATGAGTTCACACATTCAGAGGCCATAAGGATGCAACATGGGCTGCAATTACAATACAGGATAATGTGGACTCGTTGCTGTACACCAATAGCAGTTATAGTCTATCATTTTATGAAATGATGCATCAAATGACAATGTGACAATGTGAAAGTATACTCGTCAGAGCTTTAAAGGGAATTTCAGCTCAATGTTTACCTGCCGGATGCAACTTTGCGGTTTTGGCCACAGCAGCAGCACCAAAGAGAGAAGATAACAGATAGAGCAGAGACACAGTCAGACACTAGCTGGTAAGGGTGACCCCAAATGGTGAAATATTAGATCTAGAAAGCCTGATTCAACTAATAATTTCAGTCGAATCTTCGCATTGGCGCATAAATATGGTTATGAAAAGAAAGATCATTCTATTCTGGCTATATTAGAGTGCTGAATGTCTGATTTACCCCAAAATGTCTTGGTTTCTCCCAATGAATCATCATATAAAGCCCTTTTTTTGGTATAAATATCAGACTATTAATAATACTGATTATAAAACATATGTGCCTTCAATCAATCTCCTTAATGTACGTGAATAAATCACCACGTAGACTAAGTTACACTATCCAAAATCGGAGCAGCTCAAGAAACTGTGTCTCTGTCTATCGATCTCTGTTTTAGTACTCTGGACAGCGCCGCACAGACACACACACACACACACACACACACACACACACACACACAGTGCTGTTCAATAAATAGAAACAACAGAAAAACAATAGTAACATGTATCTGGACCAATCATTTTGTTGTTTTGCTATTTCCTTTTTTAGAGAAACTAAAGCTTAAAAACAAACAAACATGATTTGACGATCAGTCGACAATAGAGAAGACTTGACCAATCAGATTCCACCGTATGCACGCTTAGCTGCTCAACATAGTGGAGCCTTGAACAGCTACAGAGACAGATATTTCCCTCAGGAGTTGAGCAGCAGAATAATGCATTCTGGACTTGGACTCTGTCTGCACACATCGCCAGTTTTGACACAAAACGATCTGATCAAAGAGTTACTCTGCACAATCTGCATTCTTTTTAAGTCATCAGCATGTTCAGAAACAGGATGCAAGCAGCTCTGTGGGGGTCGGACTTGTCTGAGAAGCAGACTGCAGGGCCATCGATCTACCACGCCACATCACTCCAGCTCCATTTACAGAACCAATCACATCCCCCGCTGATTGATGTGTGGATAATTGAGCTGTCACTGGGGTTTTCATGTTTCTCCTATAGCTCGTTCCAGACTTTAGTAATTGTATTGTATTTTACTTTAACACCATTTACAACAAAGGACATCCTGATGTGTATTTATGTCAATATTCTGCCAGACCGCTGTCAGGGAGACAGAGAGATGCTAACTCCTGCACAGGGCATGATAGACCACGAGCCTGTCCTGGCTAATTAACCTCAGGGGCCAAGCCTCCTGCTGCACTGCAGGGTCAGCCGGTGTGGCAGCTGCTTCATCCTGACATCACGCAGGCTCTTCTCTGGCTCTGACCTTACTCAGTACTATAGCTGTGGTCTTGAAGTGGTCGAATTATTGTGTTATGTCCACAAGCTGTAAAAAGAATTTCATTTGCCATAAGAAAAGGTTGTTAAAGCTCTCGTGTCTACACGGTGAATATACAGCTGGAGCCTGCAGTTTGTTAGCTTAGCTTAGCATAAAGACTGGAAACAGAAGTAACATGGTTATTAGCAGGTAGTTGGCTCATACCATCTAACCTCTGTTCTTTCCTTCCTTTAGCAGTGACAGCTGTTTTATATCCACTGATCACCTTTAGCTTTGCTCTGGTTTTCAGAGTTTTTCTGGTTTTGCTTCTTTTCTTGCATTTGTTCTCAGACAGCATCCTTTCCATGAGACTAGTCCACTCAGTTCACTGCATGCTTAATGCAGTTGGCTGCGTCTGTACTGTGCACTTTAATTTTGAGTTTGCGTGTCTGTGTGTGTTTTCATCTGTACTGCATTGACCTTTTGTTGGCTCCAGCCTGGTGCATTGACATGTTGTGTTCACACATTGTAGATTATTTTACATCTTTAACTAAAAGAACCTAACTATTCTTTAACTAACCAATCCTCTAGCCTAGTTTTGCCGTTTTTAAATAGTTCCCTTTCTCTCTAATCTGTAATATTCTGTCTCTACTGAATAAGTGAAATCTGTTTGTTGTCGTTCCTTTAGCACCGTTTTTGGGTTAAACAAAGTTTGATGTACCGGAAAATCACACACTGTGTATCTCACCAAAGCTCAGTTATGTAAATACAGTGAATATTATGTAAATATGTAAACTTGCTAAGATGACATGCCAAAAGCTTCAAAACAAAATGCAACAAAGAGAGCACAACAAAGAAAACGGGGAACCAGAAAAAAAGAGTTTCTTTCTGTGTTAGACAACTAGGACAGATGGAAGTTTACAAGTGTTTGGGGCCGCTAGAATTTACATGAGATAACGATGATGAAAATGGGTTTTCTCTGTGGCCTGAGCAGGGCCTCTTTACAGACCACATTAGGGCATGAGAACCGCCTATGGTGTCTTTCTGTCTGTGAATGGCCGAGCAGCAGGTTAACGCTGCCCACATGGAAAATGCTGCTGCCAGAGAATTAATAATTAAAGGAGCTCCACGTCTCTCCTCGTGCATTGTTCCCCCTCGTGATGGCCATAAGCGAGTTGATTATCCTTTTCAACGTCGACTCGGCAAGATTGTCATCTGCTGCCCGCTGATACAGCGGCCATCACATAAAAGCTTGCTTTCCAGCAAACTGCATCATTGCTCTCAGGCAATGGGCAGCTTCATCAGAAAACTCAGCCGTGCGTCGAGAGAGCTGGTGATAACACTTCCACACAGCAAGCCTCGTTTTTGGAAAGAGGGCTTTCTCTTTTTTGACAATGTAGCAGCGGCCTTGGCTTCTTACAGCCGGGCTTAAATATCAATGTCATTATTTTTCATGTGCATATAATGAATAATACATGCATAGGGTTGGTGCGAAAGACCAATATGACTGAGGAGTGTGTTTTCATGGCAAAGAACTGGGCATTTGAAAGGGCTTTCCATGAGGTGTAATACTGCACATAATAATAAGTCTGTTCATCGAGCAGACTGCCCAAAGCACTGAATCCCTGAGAGGTCCAGGACTTTTCGACTGACACTCATGGCCTCTGACCCTTTGTGGGCAGAACAAAACACATTCTCCAACAACTGATAACACAAGATATTTCTTTTGCTGTGTGCTGTGACCCGCCGGGTGCTTGCAGACGGAGTATCAATTACTTGCACTGATGAAATTGAGACTGGGTTAAACAATAGCGGTCTGGTGGTAAAGAGTCACTTTGAATGCAGGGATGAGGGGACGTTATCGGGTCACTGGGTCTCAACAGCGGTACAGAAGAGGGGGCTGAAAAGTTCCACAATAAAGCACGAGGAAACTGCAGGGGAGAGAGGATAGAATGCAACATTTTAGTTGTTTTTAGCTTATTTGAAGGACACAAGTATATTAAAAGCAAGTTATTCAACATTTAATGGTGACCAAATTAAAGCTTGAATGCAATAAAAAAGAGAAACAGCCATGCTAGCGGATGAGAGTGAATGTATTTAGGGACAACAATGCTTTGAGTTAAATGCTAAGGTTGGCATGCCAACATGCTCACAATGACGATGCCACCATGCCGATAAGCAGGTGTAACATTTACCATGTTCGCCAGCTGTAGCGTTTTAGCATGCTAACATTTGTTAATAAGCAGTAAACACACAGCTGAGGCTGATGAGAATGCCATAAGTGTTTTCAGATCAAAAAACAAAGTATATAAAAAAATAAAAAAATAAGACTGTATATAAGAAGTGGACGTAGTCATCGTGACGTCACCGATTGGTTTGTGGCCTTCGGTTAAGAAGTGTCGAGTTCAGAGATTTGGCCATCACCATCTTGGCAGAGATGCTGTTTGCGGCTCTGGTATCTGTAGCAACCTGTCAATCACAGTAAGCCCGCCCTAAAGCATCCCCTGCTTTATAGTCTGTTTTACTCTAAATGGACCATAGCTTACAAAATGAACATCATGCTGTATTGAAGAAGACTTGAAACTAGAGATTGAGACCATAAACTCATGTTTACCAAGACTTACATACAATCAGACTTATTTTTGCATCCGGATGAGTCGCCCCCTGCTGGTCAGTAGAGAGAATGCACGTTTAAAACACTTCAACATTGGCTTCACTCGTCAGAACCGGGGGTTGTCGCCTGGACAAAATAGTATGTTTACCTGATTATGGCACAAGATGAAAAGTCAAGAAATCACCAAAGTCAGTAATATCCTTCCTTTGGGAACCCTTGATGTCTGTGCCCAACATTTTAGGAATCCATTGAGTAGTTGTTAAGATATTTCAGTCTGGACCAAACCAACCGACCAAACCAACCGACCGACCGACATTGCCATCCCTAGAGCAACATCGCTAGAATGCTCTTCCAAGTTGGTGGTGGTCGAGATATTGTCACAAAACTTGTCCAAAACCGCTTGCCTCAAACTAGCAAACACAACATGGCATGTTTGTTGTTGAGCTGTACTGTAATACTCATGTAGCTGAGAGGGTCCTCTGGGAAGAATGTTATAGCTGCACATTCCCACCCGTGCCAGATGTCCCTGAAGGGAAGAAACCAACCCCTTTCATCTATGTGCTTGGCTTACCCGTGATTCATGAAGCATGCAAGGGTTGTTACAACTGGGCCCTTTACTCCTTTAATTTGAATGCCTGACCTCCCGTAGCTGCCAGAGATGTGGACAAGAAAAATGGTGGAGCTTAGAGGAAGGCACGGATGAGAATGTTTTTGACATTTGTTTCGGGTGTTGTCCCATTTCAGCATGGATCAATGTCCTCCACGCATCAATTTCACATGAGCTGGGTCCACAAGCAAACACAGCCAGAGGGGCTACGGCTGTCTGGTGCTTGAATCTTTTGGAACAAGCCTTCTGGACATCGTGGTCCACAGCACGAGCAAACAACATATGCTAAGCAGCTACTCTTCATCTCTTCATTGTACAGCCTCTGCTCATACAACAGGTTTATTATCACACAATATATGGCTGATATTTCCAACAGCAGCAGAGAAGATTTTGGCTCCAACAGAACCAATATTCATCCAAACCTCTGCGGTGCATTCAAACTAAGACCACCTAGGAGACCACCAGGGAGCCAGGACACATCTGAGCCCTGACTTTATGTCCTCTCATGTAATCGAAAGTTGAATAAATCTGCAATTAATTGAATAAATCCAAGGCAAACATCTCTTTATATATTTATAGGCACTTAATAACACTATCACCCTTGTTGACATTGCATTTATTGGTTGTGTATATCCTTCGTGAAGAATGTTGCAAAAACACATTAAAAACAGCAGAAACAACAGTGTTTTTGCAATTTGGAGTTGCTCCCTGGTTGCACATTACAAGAGCAGAGACTCGAAGTTACTGCTCAGAGATGTTTACTGCAACGGGCACAACAGGAGGGAGCGCTGTGAAATGGAAAGAGATAACACTAAGATGTGTTTGACAGTTGGTTGGAGTTCTACAAATCAAAAGGGAACACATGGTGCTAAAGTGAAGTAAGTCGAATGTAGCAGATGGACAAACACTACTCTCTGAAGCAGGGATGCACCGATACCAGTATCGAGTATCAGACACTTTCCCAATAAGTCTCCACAGCATCAGTTAGTTTAGCTGCGAGGTTGTCAGCTGCGTGCCAGCATCTACGTCACGTATGAAGTTAGCAGTAACATTATAGCTGTGAATACATTTTACAACTCCTCAAGAACCAAGCTCTGTTCATATCAGGAGTAACAAAAAGCTGAATGTAAAAATGTCAGCCAAAGCATGATCTTGTATATAAAATCTGATGAAAATAAAACGTGGCTAAAGTCATTGTCAGCACTGTAATGATATTATTAAGTAGTGATATCGATACTTGGTATCGGCAAGTACCCAACTGTAAGTAGTATCGATGCATCACTATCATGAACAGAGTGACAGAGACGCCTCAATACGGAAACTCAGAGCAGCACAGTGGTGCATTCAGCTCCACGGTCTATTTTACCTCATTGTGCACCACACACGGTTCATTTTGTTTTTATATTCATCACTTATTTTTGACTCAATAATGGATGTAACATATATACAATGCCTTCCAAAAGTATACCATGATTTTAAAAAAGTATATGGGCATAAAGAGCATGTTTTTATCTTTGAGTCTTTTATACAGAAGCAGATGCTGCACAATAGATTTAGTGCTGGTATATGGAAATGAGCAGTCCAGATGCGAAGGTGAAACTTTCACAACAGAACCCTTTCATTTAGTAGATATTGTTCAATGAACAGTTGCCGTTACTCAGAAAATGCTTTTTTTTTCAATTCAGCAAACTGTAATTAAGCTTAAGAGCGTTCCAATAGCATTTAAAATGTAAATGTGAAATATATACAATTAAACTAGGCTTTCACTATAGAGTATCTTATCATTAAAACTATGTTTTGACCAACTCATTTCTTGATCCTATCTCACAAATGCAATCCCCGCCTGCATTATGTTACTTCATTGACCCTCGTGGGAAAATTGTTGAGCTTACTCTGACTGTTCAGGAGCTGTGAGCAGCCACAGCAGCTCCCTTCACCTCTAATGTCAGCTCCGGGATCAAGAGCTATGGCGGGAATAGACTTAATACCAAAAGGAAACCGGAATCCCCACAAGAAACCCACGTTCACAAAGGGAGAACATGCGAGGGGCTAAATTTGCTATAAACTCAAGGTTTTAGAAGCTTCCCACGAACTTCACACCTCGCATCCGAACTTAATCAGCGTTGATCGTGGTAATTCAAATACGACGCTCCTGTGTGTTGTATGATCTGCGACAGACAAACGATGAGCAGGCAGAGTCACACAAAACGAGTCCTGCTGGTTTGAACTGTTCGGGCTTAATGAACAGAGACGTAGAATAATCTCTGCAGCCAGGTCGCAGGTGCGCACTCCAGGCTACTGTCAACTCAGTCAATCTGACAAACATTGATCAAAGGTACACAGAATCAGAGGCTGTAGCACGCATTCAATACAGCCCCGCTTCTCTGAGGATGCAAACGCTTATCCATCAGAAGTTTAACCAAGTGAGGAAAAAATAAATAAATAATGAATCTAGAAGATAAACCAACATTGCCATTTTAAAATCAGACATCCCACTCTCATACTGTTATCTGCAGCCTGTTGGTAGTAGTTATATATTGACAAAATAATCTTAAGACTGTTTTTAAAGATGGCTGCTTAGTGCTGTGGACCAAAGTACAGAAGACGACCAAATCTGCAGGACGACAGCGGCCACATTTCAAAATATGCTTAAATGAAGTCATTGGCAGAGAGCCTGACCGTCTTAATATCTCAAGTGACTTGGCAGAGACAGTTTCAGTCATTTACCATCGTGTTCATCCACTCTATATTTTGTGTTTGTCTTTTTAAGTTCTTTCCATTCTCACTGAATAGGTGAAAAGTAAGATATCCCATTGATTAACCAGGTTATTGCTCAACCTTTAAAGCACAATTAAAGGAAATCATTAAGTTTAATGAAATACTGGAGTGCCAGTCTACTTCTTCAAAGGTTTCCCTCATTAGAAGTTAGGCCTCTCTCATTACACTTCTTACCCACAGGGAGGATCCTGTAGGAAATTTGGGTTTAGAACTGTGCTTTAAGAAATTATAATAGTGTTTAATAATTCATAATTAAGAAATCATAATTAGAAGTGTCTTGGAATACATAATTAGAAGATTCATAATTGTAGAAGTGTTTTAGGATTTGTAGTTTTAGAATTTGTAGTTAGAAGTGTATCTTAGTAGCACCTTTATATTTGCTTGTGAAACTTGTGAAGGTTTTTGCCAAAAGTTGCAAATCCTTATCTTTATATAGAATGTTTACCATAGAAGTGTTAAGCCATAAAATACAGTCATTGAATGTTTTAAACTGTAAAGAATAGTATGTTGGGAGTAAGGGACAGATAGATTTCTAGATAGGCAATTACAGGTCATACCCGTGCGAGGAGGAGGAGCCAACTGGATTTAGCCAATAGGAACTACGGACACGAGGGGATGTTTTTTGAACTATGTAAGGCGGGGAAGAAAGAAAGTCCGGCCTCTTGCTCCTGTACCACTGGGTGGGTGGTAACGCTTTTTGGGGTGAGCAGGTCATATTCGGTGTAACTGTAAATAATGTACTCCACTATGCAATTGTTTTAGCATGAGAGGTATTAAATGCTTTGTTTATAATTGAAACCGGTTCTCTTTGTGTAAGAGGCTGGATTACATGTGGTTTCCCCACAGTCTAGAGGTTCCATGAACCTAACAATCCTGTCAGATGTAGCCCTCCAACTCACTGAAGGTACATGATAAGGTAAACCGCCTGTACATGTGGCAGGAGCACATGCTTTTATTGAAGTAAATCCTGTTCTAATTCTTCAAGGAATCATGCTGAAGACTTTTATTGATATCTTAACAGCTGATCGCTCCCCATGCGCTTCCTTGATTTATGGTCTAATGCAACAAAGGAGGTCTGGAAAAACACTCGGTCTTCAGCCTGCACTCATCATGCAGAGCGATTCTGGCCAAAGTCCGACCATCACTCCACTACAGAGCTACTTGTCTTTTGCTTTCTAAGATGCAGGCCCTTGAGGAGAGCACTGGGAGCTGCACACTCCCTGAAAAGAAAATGAAGGTGCAGTAGCTCGAAAATAAAGCACACAATTCTGGACTGTTTGGTATTAAAATAAAGGAGGAAATGGAGTCCAGGTCCGAACCTGAATTATGTTTCCATACGGGCAGCACTGCTGGGAAGATTTTCAACAGGAAGATCAATACCATTTCCAAATCCTTTCTTAACAAACAACCTTTTTGTCCACCGGCCTATTTAGGTTTAGATTTGTGATAAATATAATTGCATGGGATGTTGCTTGATGGAGGTTGCCTGATCTAAAGCCCAAGCGCACCAATTAGGAATGTAGGAATAATCCAATGCCAATATTAGGTTGCCCTGAGCAGCAGCCCCGGATAAGCATTCGTGAAGGTCATCCGCCTCAATCAGCTCTGCTGGTAATCATGTCAGACCAGAAATCGTGACTCACGAGGCTTTCAGAGTCAATGAACGTCTTAACCTGTGACTTTTATGTCTTTTAATTTAGACGGAATAAACAGATCACAAGGGAAACTGTGTGAAGTCATTTGAAGAGAGTGCAAATATGATTATCTAAGCTCTGAAACTGCAAAAAGCAGAAAAGTAATTTATGAAAAGAAATAAAGGACTTAAAATCAAATAAGTTTACAATAAATGTTAAGCATCATGCTTTTAATAATCATGCATGCACCCTGCATGTTTTAACCCCATGATAATGTATTGTACCGACCATCACTTTAACCAGTTAAAATGCCCAACGTTGGTGGCGGCAGGTCACATCAGCATCACTAATCAACATTAATTCAATGAGCAACTTGACAACAGGCCAAAATAAAACTTGGCTGTTGTCGGGTTTGTGTGCTCGCTGCAAGCTGGTGTCTGTACTCAGTCAAAGATCATTTATGATTTAAAAGAAGCATCACTCCGTAACAATGTGACACGACAGTGTTTCTGTGGTTCCAATAACTCCGACAGAGTGACACGTCGTCTCTCTAGCAGATCAGTTTCAGGAGTCAACTTAAACTTCCATCACAGCAATAATTCAGCCTCATCAGCTTTATAGTTTTCAATCAGGACTTTCAGTAATTGGAACAAGAAGCTCCAGAAAAAAAAGTTGGCAGAATTAAACTTCATATTGCAGTCTGGATGAAAATGGTGGGCCAACCGACCGACGTTACTATTCCTAGAGTCATGCCTCTAGTGTGGCTAAAGTATTGTTTCATCGATAGGATAACAAGGCTTACAGCAAAGTACGTTTGCCATTTGTTTACAGCTTCAAGAAATAAGCTAAATGTCTGAACATCAGCTATTTTCGTTTTTCGTTTGTTTATGTGTAACCCTTTTCTTGTGTTGTACAAGGTTAAAGGTAATTTTACTATGAACTTCCCTCCAGACCACAGAAGCCTGCATAGAGAAATTCCGTGCACACAGACCAAGAATTACCTCATGCTCCTCTATCTATATTGGTGTAAATCAATGGATGAGCACATAAAAAAAGAGCTTATGATATTATATAGCAAGCTTTAGTCCAACCAAGAACACTTGTGGTTTAAGCGTATGATTATTGAATGAACAGAATAAGCATTTGAATGAGCCTTTAGAGTCTGATTTGCATCCTTTCTGAAGCGTAGGTAGGGCTGCTGGATTGGATTCTTCTCCCCTCCTGGGGCTTCACGCTGCCAGCGGCAAGAAAATGACAAGACAGGATGAACAGCAATGTGGCAGGCTTTACATTTCTTCTCGCTGAATTCATGCGATGAAGACAAATCAAAGAGAAGGGCTATACTGACTGAACGTAAACATCAAAATCCTTCAAATGCTTTTGAAAACTGAAGTCGTCAGGGAAACAATTTCGCCCAATTTTAATTTAGTTTTCTCTTGTTTTTCCACCCAAAAGCTGTGGCAGCATTCAAATCCTGATCTCCTTCTGGACAAATAGCTGCTTGATTGGTATTTGTAGAACTCTTTCCTTTAAACTGTTGCTGTTTGTAAAGCATTGGCTGCTAATTTGCAGGACAAACTATGTTTTGTCATGGTTGTCATGCCGCGTCAAAACTAAATAGAGATGACAAATGAGCTCTTCCAGGTTCAAGATCATTTAATACACGGACTACACGTGGATGAATGAGGGTCCAATCACCTCCTGAGCAACAGGTTCCTGTCAAAATGATTGAGCAGCTGAGTCAGTGGTTAAATTGATGACAAAGTAAATGGATCTTTGACTGAGCAAAGGACAAGCAAACAAACAACTCACTAACACCCTGCTGTGGTGGAAAGAACATTTGTTTAATCTCTAATGTTCCAGATAAGTACTGAAACAAAGCTGTTTTATTCTGGGAATTGCATCATGGTGTTCAAATTAATCTAATCTGTATCACTGGTAGTATTGTTGTTATAAGATCAAGATAGATCTAGATATGCGTCTTACTCCTCAACGGTGTTGATGCATTGTTGTATGCATGTAAGACAGCAAACACTGGTTGAAACTAAGTGGCCATAATAACCAAAGAGAGCAACATGCTTTTTGGAGCATATTAAATAAAGTGAAGGTTTATAGCCATGCTAGTGCCTGGGCTCTAGGGATGACAATGTCAGTCTGTAGGTCAGCCGATTGGTCCAGACTGAAATATCTCCATAACTATGACATCTTTTAGGGACATTCATGGTTCCCGAAGAATTATTCCAAATGACGTTAGTGATCCCCTGACTTTGCATCTGGCGCCATTAGCAGGTCAGAGTTATCACTTATCCTGTGAAATAGAATACTTGATGTATTGGCGTAACGTTTTGTACATTCCTGGTCCCCAGAGGATGAGTCCTAGTGACTTTGGTAATCCCCTGACTTTTATTTGAGAATCACTAAGATATTGACATTTGTGGTTTTGAGTGAAATGTCTCAGCAGCTACTGAGTGGATTGCCATGAAATTCATTACACACATTCATGTTCCCAAGAGGATGAATTGTAATACCTTTGGTGATATCTGACTTTTCATCCAGGGCTTTCATTATATATTTGGTCAATACTTTGATTTATGACCAAATATGGGCAAAGCTATTGACTATCGTCATCAGAATCCTCTGCACTGTGTTTGGTAATAATTAGGAAACTAGCATGCTAACATGCTTAATTAGGATGGTGAACATGATAATACATCACAGAGCCACCGTCATGGCTTATAATCTTAGCCTTGGTTTACTTTAGCTTCTCTCTCTAACGAACCAAAGTTTGCACGTATAATTACATAAAACTGAGACACTAACACTAATTGAATGTCGTCATTTTGTCCCACACACTTAATTTGTTTTATAGCATTGTAAAAGCTATTAATAACTGTATATCATTGACGTAATTGTGGGCATATCACAAACACTGTGTGATGATGATTAAATATCTTGAAATTCCTCACTGACCTTCATTTTATTGCCACATTTTTGAGGTGAGGGTACTCTTTGTGTAATAAGTGCCAACATATACGTCAATGCAAATAGTAGTATGGTGTAGTATGGTGTTCATTATATTTTGATGTGCCATTTCACTCCGGATCAAAACAGACTTTCATCTATTCTCAAGTGTTTTATCTCAGGCTGTTTTCTACAAATTTTACTGTTCTCTAAAACGAAACACCCACTCTCATCTGTTGCAGCCCAGAAACCATTCCCCTGTCGAACAGTACTCAGGACACAAATACCTGTCTTCAGCCCCAGGTGCTTCATTTCATGAGTGATGAAAGTCGGTTGGAAAAAAGAAAGAAATCCCTGACAGGTACACAGCAATACACCAGAGAGGACCTGTGCACAAATAAGAGACTGATTGAAATGTTGTGCTTTTACTTTCCCAACTTCTCCTGCGTTACACAATGGGAACATTTGATTGGAACATTGTTTTAAGTAAAATCCCTGTCATTTTCTCATGTTAGTCTCATTATCGCACTATGACAACAATAGAGGGAAGAAACCGGTTTAATACATCAAACACGTTACAGTGGCAGAGTGATAAAAGAAGCAATTATCACTGTCATGTTGCTCATTGAGCTTTATTGTCGCCTCTCAGCATATACGCCCAATATTGATGTCACTATCCACCTTTATTCTAATTACGCTCAGAATAATAGCTTGCTGGCATGTGAAGAGCATGGCCTTCTGGAAGCACGATACTAAACATAGTCTTCAGGAGCCTTCATTGTCATCTTCTGGGGGCCTATAATTTACAACTAAGATTTGCATTGCTGTTCAAGGAGATAGAAGCGCAAAGTAATTTACAAACTGTAGGCTTTTTCAATATGCACCACTGGCAGCAATTTGGTTTAGCAATAGTAGTTTTTTTTGGCTTTTTGCATTGGCAACAAATCCCAAACGGGAAAATGTGTGTGGCATCAGGATGCCTTTGAGCAACACACACACACATCCTATATGCATTCTTAGACATCTATTTACAGTTCACAAAAAAGAAAAAGACAGTGCTGTTAATAGTAAAGATGTAAATAAAGCATTCATTATTGAGTTTAAAGGTTCACTGTTAACACTGGGAAAAAGTCAAATATGTTTTTTACAACATAATAGCAATTTATCAGCTTTCTATCAAGAAAAGTGTTCTTGACAGTGGGGTTAGTGCATCAGCGTTGAAATTGGCAGGACGAGAGCTAGTTAACGTTAGCTGTTAGCAGCCAGTAAGCAGCACAGTCCAGCACGGAGCTAACGGTACGGGCCACTGATTTACCTTGTGATGCGTTCAGGCACTTCAGTAAAAACTAGTATTGGGTAATGGTAATTCTAAAGTTATCATGAGGTGTTCCAATGTTACCAAGCAAAATGTAAGTTTTGGCGAGAAAATTGAATAAACAAAGTTGTTTAAAGGAAATGTTTTCACAGCAATATAAAATCGAAAACCCGGCACAGATGAGGGGTGCAGTGAGGTTACGCTCTGGGGACGGCCTTCTCAGATGGCTGAAGAGTGCTTATGTTGATGTATTTGAGACTCGTAGTGAATTTGTGTCTGGCAGGAGATTGTGAGGGTCTGTGTTTGCTTCTGGCCTCAGACACGTTTACTGCAGCTAATAAATTAGACTCACAACACTTAACGCTAGTCTGCACTGTGAAATGAAAGATTGTTGCTCTTTTATCTAAATGGAACAAACTATATGGAGTGAGAAATACAGCAGCCTGATTCACCGTACAGTGAGCACCGGTGAATTTACTCACATGACACTAAACATCAGGGAGCGCTTAGTTCCTAAATGTAATCAATTAAGTTTACAAGCTACAAATAAATTGCCTGCAGTTACGATCACATTAACATGGCCTCCAATTGTATTTAATACCGATGTAAAAGTGATTTATCACACTGACAACACAGTTAAATTTGGATTACGCTGTCTTAAAGTATTTGTTCCAGCTTTTTAGCATCCCCACTCTTTCTCAGTATGAACTGTCTCATTGTAGCCTAACTGTTCTTCTTTTTTTCATTTAGGTTTATACACCGTCACTTGGTACTATCTGGAAAAATGCAGAGAACACTGTGATTGAAGCCGGAATTTCAAACGAAACCAAAGGAAACCTGACAAAAACACAGACAGCTTTTGAAAGGTGGCTTTCAAACAGGCTGAGCGTATGAACACTGTGTTCTCTGCAAAGTGGTTAAGATTGTTGTGCGCGTGTGCTGCCTGTGTAAAATTACATCTCAATCGAATTCCCTTTTCAGACATGGAGTAAATTGCTGACTTCATCTACCTGTTAAGGTGAATCTTATATCATTCCGACATGAGTGACTTGTATATCAATGCAACAACACATTTACAGAGAGAGTCCATATGCATGTGATTCTATAATAATCAAGTGCACATGCATTGAATGACAGGATGTTAAGTGGGGTCTCTCGTTTGCGCTCATAAAGTGCTTTTTTACTGTACATTCATTTATTCAGCTACGAAGCTGGAATGAATATAATAAAAAATGTGTCATACAATAGACTGATGTGAATGTCAACTGATCATATTTCCGTTGCCTTGTGCTGCTGTCTTTAAGTTTATCTGATGGCATTGAAGTTGTGGTCAGACGGAATGAGATACAGAAATGTTAGTAGGGCCGACTATGTGACCTTTATGTGCAAGTGACTCGGGCACTCAGACATGAGGCCAACGTGTTAAATTGCTGTCTGTTTAGAGTGCATGTCTGAAAGGGGCTTATAAGTATACATGGTAATACTTTGCGAGCTACACATGAAACATTCACAGATTTAAATTCAGTCATTGTCGCCGTTTTCAAAAGCTGGCAAAATCATTGTAACAATAAAATAATGAGCAAAATGTAAGTAAAGAGTTAACATTTCCATTGAATTTGAAGGAAAAGCTAAGACTCCAGTTTGGGCTACAGGTCCTTGCAATAACCGACCATGCTGATGCTCCTTAGAAACTGTGTTTGCCATCAATGCAGTTCCCACAGCGCTACAATTCAACGGTCCTGAAGCGAATACTTTGGGCCACAATCATACTTTCAGCTCAATTCCTGAGAGCAACACTTGTTGTGTTGGGCTTTAGATTGGGAGCTGTCTGATAAGCAGTTTGCAGAACTAATAAGAGCAGAACAGCTTTGTTAACAGTTGCCTTGGGAGGGGCAACATTCAGCTCTTATTTCATCAGACCTCGGATTGCAGGGATTAATTAACTTCGCAGTCCTGGCATGTGTCTCGGAAGAGTGCTTCCATTTTGATGTGGGAATTCTAGACACAGATTTGCCGTAGCCTAATTGGTTTTGGCAAGATTACATATCTGAGATTCTAACTGACATCAAGAAACAAAATTCTGAAAGGCTAGAAATGCTGAAACTGCACTTTCCCCAACGACATTGCTGTGCATGGGTTGTGAACCTGCCACTCACAGCGTGCATTTCACTAATGTATGAGCAGTAACTTTACGGAACGTCTATAGATTTACAAGCATTTCTAAGCACTCGGCAAAGCTTCTATCAGCTTTGATGTGTCTGGACCCAAGTTTGGGTCCAAAAATGTGAAAATGCAGGTAAACAGTTACAGATGGATGCTTTAATCTTCCATGCTTTGGTGCCAACAAGTCCTCCAAATGAAATGGCATCCCTTGACGTGTCCAACTAGAAAGACACATAAGTGTATGTGGCAGCGAGAGGGCTTTGTCACTTGACCACAAACATTTGTTTTCTGGGGGCACTATTGACATAATATAGTCTCTATGGTACAGTAGTATAGGTAGGTATTGAAAAGTGTCCACAGCCTCTCTGCATTGTTCATCCTATTGATTGTTTATGATGTGCAATTTCTGAATTGCTGGACAAGCAATTTCCATCTAACTGTAAACCACCGCTCTCAGAGCCAATGACAGCTGGAGGAACCATTTTAAACTGGAAACTTAATTGGCTGACTGGATCCTTTCAAGCAGCAGGGTAATTAGTCCATTACCCAGCAGCCTACTGTTGCTGACACTGATGTTAACTTTGGGGATTATTAGTTTTAATATACCGTGGGATAATTCTGAACTTTAAGGAATGCACACTGCGGTAAATAGAGTATGCTGAAGCTCCAATGAGCGCCCAGAGTTGGTATGAAGGTGACAGAATGAAATGCTTGGGCCCATGTTGCTGAACCAGGTCTGAATGGAGGTGCCAACTTTACAACCCTAATGAAACACTTGGCCTCCTCAGGCATTTGGCCTACTTTTACTGCCCTGAAGACCCGTGTACTATTTTTTTCCTGACAGTGGAGCAGTTCAATCATCCAGAGTAACATTAATTAAATGCATGGCATTGCTGAAATGTTTGGCTTGAACTGTCCAGGGGTAGTGGCCCAAAATTCAAGGCGTATGGGAGGCACACAGTAGTAACAACTGTGGGTTCTGATGGACAGTTCCAGTTGGAACTCCAATTTGTTAAACTTTGAATCTAACATATCTTGTATTTATTTCAAAAAGCAATGTCAATTTATCAATAATTTAGCTGTGCAGAAAAGATGTATCAGAAAACAAAGAAGTCCAGTGTTAAATTATCTTGCAAAATATGATTTCTTTGAATAATTTGTGGTGTCTAAGGGATTAGAAAAGACTAATTATATACAGTTTTAAAATCCTGTCTCATTGTATTATAAACTGCTGTTTTTGCATCTGTTATACCTTCAAATTGATGGATCTATTAGTATTACACATATTACTGGTCCTTTCCAGTTGGACTTTCACCTTCTCACCGGTACCTGTAGCAACACGCCCACACCAATGCAGCCTGAAGAGTATATAAATATATGTTGGTGCTATTTTGGGTTTGAACACCCACAAAAGGCGGTTTCTGTATTTGCCAGGAGAGGACATCGTCACACCTTTTATCTTGGCCTCAAATCAACTTTTGGGGCAGTTTCACACTTTCCCTGTCCGAGCTTGAACCCGAGGGTCCCGGAAATGGTAAACATTTTCTAAACCTGCCAAAAGTCTACAGAGATGAGGGGTAAAGAGGTCATGCAGTTTCATGTAACCACAAAAGTTTGGCTACCCAGTGGAAAGGCATATCTGACAGTACATGTCTGTGCCTCGGCCAGTAAGCAGACAGGACTGAGTGGCCCTCCCTCGGGGCTGCCACACTCTACTGTCTGTGTCTACAGAGAGGCTGAGGCACGGTGGTGAAGCCTCTCTGCACAGCACCCCTGGGACCCAGGCTTGTGAGCTCTCTGTCAAAACCAGTGAGCACCCACGTCAGGCACAGTTTACTCCGTTACATATACTCCAGCAGAGGCTTTAATGAGTCTGTATGTTCCAGATTTAACAGGCAAACATTAATTACAGTTTGCTTTCTATTTTCATTAATCTCCCACCTGCAACTTTAAAACAAGACAATGATCCTTTGGACTAATTTGGACTATTTTGCCAAAAGCTGAATTTGTAATATATTACTGTGGGTTTCTGCAGTGTTCACCAAATCAAATTTAAGACTTTTAAAGACATAACAAATTTTCTAAAAAACATAGTTTTAGGCTTACAAATGTTTATTTTTGTACATTATGTCACATTGTGTAAATTCCCAGCTGTAAAATATATAATCAATCAATTAGCATGACCCAGATAAGAAGCAGAAGATTGAGAGATGGATCAACCTATTCAAAAATAATTTGAGAAAACATTTGCTGGAAATGACAGTTGCCCATTATGAGACGATTAGGTTCCTAGTTCCTGTGGCTAGCATTAGCAGCAGTGTTTGATCGCTTTAACGCCGCTGACACAAACTCCACAAAAAGGCCTGATTAACCTCCTGGATGCACAACCCAGTTGCACCGGTGTCACTTGTAGTTTAAACTGTAGATGTATAACGTCTCTCGACAGCCCACAGACACATACAAAATAAAATTAAAGTGTCTGACTACAGCACGCAAGAATTTCTTTGTGAGCGTGCCACACTGGTTAGGTCCAGGTCGCCGCTCTGCACTGCGCTCATACGGTGCTTACAACTGATAACGCCGACCCAACCTCCGGTTCCCCCTCAGGTAAACACTGTCAGCACTTCTGCTGTCGTTTGTACCTTTAGCGCTGTTAGCATTGTTGAATGAGCCGCTGAGAGGCAACAGAAATGCTCCCAAACTTGTACATAGCACCTTAAGAACTAGAAATACTTGTTTTTTTAGGGAATTGAATGCAATGGGGTTTTTTCGTGCAGATATCCTGTTAAATGGTAAAACTAATGCCTAGGGCAGACTGCAATCCATAGAACTTCTCATTAGAGAACAAAGGCATTCAAATCTAAACAACGACTGCTTTATAAGAATAGATCTGAAATATAAAACCAGTCAGTCCCTAAAGCCCTATGCGGTCTTCACCTAGGGCCCAATTAGAGGAGTTGTAGTGACAGGTCAAGCATTACTGGTCTTTGCAGGCCAAAGACATCTGGACTCTTGTTTATCTCTTATTTCAACTGTAGAAACCACATTAGAATTCTCCTTCGACATGTTATTAATAAGTGCCCAAAACAACGTAAGCTGCATGGCCAATATATGTTCAATTAGGATTACCCAGAGACACAATTCATCAGGAGTGTAGTCTTCATGAAGCGCGACAAACTGCACAAACTTCCATACGGCTTTAAAAGGTCCGCATTTGCAATTAACTAAAGCGACAGTGAGGAGAACAATGCACCTACCGCAGCCACCCCCGTCCCAAAGCTTTTCCATTATTTTAACAAGCACAACAACACATTGTATGTTAATTGATTCCCTGCCAGTCCTCTGGAGCTCGCCCCGCCTGTTGTCAGTCTTGTTGATTAACAGGAACACAATTAGAATTTCCGGGCCCTGTTCATCATTAGTATTCCTGATATACAGCTTAGTACACCTACATAGTGTTCTTGGTGTCGCCCACCACCTTTACCTGCCCGTCTCGTCTCCAGGGAGTGTCTCTATTTGACCTCCGGGGAGCATCAAACTTAAATCTTTTGTTGTATTAATTTGAGACTTGATTACATCTCAAACAAAGCCTTTAACCTCTCCAAATGCTCCAAGAACACTAATAAGCACTACGGTTGCATATGTTGAAGCTAGGGCTGTTTGATGTGGAGAATATCACGATATCGATACTTAATCGATTGATACAGGTAGACCATAAAGCGGAGTATGCTTTAGGGCGGGGCTACCTCGGGGTTGACAGGTCGCTACCACAGCATTGTTGGTTCTGGGAGTTGTGTGTGTTTTCGTCTTCCAACTCGTAACATTTCGGTCGCCTAAATATGTCTTATTCTGTGTTCAGTTGTACTTGGCACTCTTGTGTCACTTCTGGTTGCAAAAAGCCAAGATGGCAACAGCCAAAAAACAAGATGGTGACGGCCAAGATGCTGAACTCGAGGCTTTAAAATGGCAGTCCACCGACCAATGGGTGATGTCACAGTGACTATATGTCCACTTCTTATATACAGTCTATGATCACAGCCCTTATTCCAAGGGCCCACACAGGTTGTCTTACATCACTGACTTGTTGACACCGATTGATTTTCAACAGAAGACTGTGGTGAAGCTTCCACTATTCTAATTCTCTCCCAGTAAATTCGTGCTACAAAGTTACTGCTAAAACGTCTGATTGCTCAAATAAAGACCTGCTGCAAATGTGATGAAGACATCAGCTGTTGGTAGTCGTTCAGTGGATCCTGCTTCTATCTCCACTCCTACGCAGACATCCCACACAGTTATCAGGCTCTATGAATAATCTATTCAGAGCACTCTACCAGTGTGATAATATGTTGGAGGAAGCTGCCAGTTAATGATACACTTGTGATTCTGTGTGTGAGAAAGGTTTACAGACACTGAACAAATGCTTATTCCAAGGACACCATTTGGTAATCTCAATTTGTTACTTCTCAGTTCTCATGAACACAGTTTGTTATATTCCTTTACAGTTAAAGCACCTATTTGACGACACTGCACTGCTTGGTGTTAAGGCATTATGTACTTATTTTCCGCAACAACAAAATGTAGATAAAATAGATGCAATGGAGTGGAAAATGTAAATGAATGATTTCCTTGGAGCACGGACTCTACACATCCATGGAACAGCAATGAGAACAAACATGGCTGCAGGTCATGCAGCTCTTTTATGAGTTTACTACAGGGTTCGTTTTCATGTAGAACACAGAAGAATCATTTTCCACATCATGACAATGGTTGGGAAAGCTATACACAACATGTGTCATTGTGCTTTAAAGCTGCTCTAACTGATCTCTTGCCCCCGTGGGGGGCCACATATCATCACCGTTGACGTCTATATGGTGAACTTGTTGGCAGAAAGTTGCTTAAGTAAACATGCAGCAGTAACAGGGCAGCTTTAGCTCTGTTTTTTTGTTGCTACCAACTCCTTCAGCTGCTAAATGCTACCCTGTATTTTTATCACCTGATTCATTCTGCAGTTTTACTCATTTTCTTGTTTTTAAATAGAAGTTTTGAAGGTGAAATTATATTTTTTAAGACACAGAAAGACATGGATTTTGATATCAATGTCATTGTTAAACTTTTCTATTTTCACCAATGTAACGTGTTGAAACTGTGTCTCTAAAGCCCTCTATTTCAACTTAAACCCTTCCTCTCTAGACAAAAAACAGCTGCAGACTGCTGTGAAGAATTCTGTTTTTGATTTAACAAGCTGATAACAACTTAGTCATCAAGTGGCTGCTGATGTCTTTAAGATGAGTTAATTTCAATTATGTAAGCATCAGATGTGGAGAACAAAGCAGATAAATCTGACGCATGCAGGCTTTATTCAGATTAAAGGCCACAATACAACCTTGTAAGGTTTCTATTTCAAGATTTATTCCTTCACATTTTAGTTAATATTCTGATGACTTGAAGTAGTGGAAAGGTGGGGGTTTTGTTTTGTTTTTTTGCCAAACAATGCCAGCATCTTTGTTTTCTTCAGATAGAATTGCTGTTCATTACAGCTACAGTAGGGAGACGGAGCACATTTGTGCAGTCTAACAAAGAGCTTTTCCCTTTCATGTCTAAGAATCTAACCAACAAAGAGAAGATTATGCAGCATGTATACCATCTAAAGCCTAGAAAAGCAATCTGTTCCCACTTAAAACACAGCCTGCTGCAAAGTGTCTGCAGCTTCCATTTGACAAATTCCACTCGAAACAACATTTTCTGATTATTAAGTCAAATGTAAGTTCCCAAAGCTGTTTATTGAGCAAGTCAGAATATCTTACAGCCCCGGAGGTGCAGTGCGTCCAATTACAAAACAGTTAATTTCTTTCACTTCATGTTTACCAAGTCAGAAAGTGGGGAAATAAAACTTTTGAATCGAAGTTGTATTCGTATGACTCAGGAGTCATTTCTCTCTGCAAAGCAACTTTCCGGAGGACATCCTCACATTAACATCAATGCGGATCAATACTTTCCATTTAGTCGATGAATAGATTTGCGTAAATGAACCTCCGGGTTGAGCGAGTCGACCATTTATCTAAAATGGTTAAACGGCTCACTCACCTGTTATATTGTGCACTGCTTCAACGAGCTGAAAACATTGGAAAAGAAGGACCGCGATGATGTTTGTAGGAAAAAAGAAAGAAAGGCTCCACTCTGTTTCTCATCGTGTTGCTGCTCGCAGCAAATAGGCGAATATCAGCCAGTCAATGTGCCACGAAGAGTGCATGAATATAAATGTTTTATTGAAATGAGGTGTTTCTCAAACATCTGTGCACGATACATTCTGCAAAACAATTCCAGCAAAGAAAACCAGCCGTGAGGATTTTTCTCAGACAAACATGAGACTTTACAGTCGAACATAAATCACGTACGAGTTCAGTAACAAGATGACGTATTTGTTTTTTGTCTGCATCATTTGAGGGGAATAGCATGGAGGTTTAACGGCAGTAACTGTAGCAGTAGCTGGCATACACATCATCTTATCGGGAAAACGAGGCAACACATTTTCCCTCAGTATTGCACTTTTCTTACAAAGGAAGCAGACGTCACACTTCATCCTTTTTCCACTGCACCTGCAGCATGTCTTCCTTCTAATTGCTCTCTTTTCAACCACACTGGGTGTCTAAATGCAGCAATTAGACAAAGTCATTTACATCCCAAGGCTCTTTCAGGCAAAAACTTTTGTGCCCTTTTGTTAAATGTTTTTGTCGAAACTGTTTTCATCCACAACTGCTAAAATCTTGAGGAAGAAAGATTCAGGCCTGTTTCAGTTGCTTCACAGACAAATGTTTAACATCTCAATGGGTCGGCACATTATGGAGGATGTGTCGAAGCTGAAGCAAACAGAAAACCATCAAGAGTTACAGCAATACGACGAGGCGGCAACTTAATGAGATTACTCTAGATTCTCAGTCATGTCGGGAATGCCTGCGAGATGTTTTTCCACCTAGAGAACGAGGCGCCAACTCAGCTTTGAGGTGAATTAAAAAGGAAGTTAGGAATGAAACAGTTCTGCAAACAAAACGAGCTGAAATGTAAATACATTGTGAAATGTCACACAACAGCTGGTTCCCTTTTCATCCTGCTCTACCTGCGTTTCTCATTGATCCAGTGAGGAACAATGGTTTTGTATACCGATGACATTCTAATAAAGTAACCCAGAAGCCATTTACAGACACCTTACATCAAAATACAGTTTGTCCTTTAACCCACTTTCCAACAGATCATTTCTAACCATAAAACACAACGTTGTCTAATTAGATCTGCTAAATTACAGATGGACAGTTTTTAAATCATACACAGTGCATATTGTGGGTATATTGACCTGCTCTCACTAACAACATACTCAAAGTAAACAAGGATCTATAATATCGTACCATGCCCGTGTCCGTGTCCGTGTCCTTGTCCTTAGAAACCAGTGCTTTCATTGAAAAGCACATAACAAGCAAATAACATGTTTTGGGTCATTTTCTGGTGAACAACCTGGACATCACATTTTACTGTAAGAAGGCGTTCAACATGCAAGACTGATTCATCTCAGCCGACAATAATGATCAGATGAGATGCAAGCAGACGTGACATATCACAGTTTCATAAAGCACGTACAGCACATCCAGCCGGTCCACATATCTACAAACCAAGAGCCGAATGTCTCTCGTCTCTTGATATTTACAGCATGGCAGCTCCGTGAGTGATGCCGCAACATGGCGTCTCACAAGCGAAGCGGGCTTAAACTGTAGAGTCGCACTTTGTGATCCCGACTCGCCGACACATGACGGAATGGTGCAGTGTACTGGCAGCATTTACGAAGAGGTGAAGAAACGTGTCAAAACATGGCTCTCTCCCCCCCCCCCCCCCCCGCAGAGAGAGTAGCCCTGACGTGCGATGTGTGGACGACTAAGACCACCAGAGACGAACGTTACGATCACATCACATCACCACAGCACGAGAGCCGCACAGGCAGTAACAGGCCAGAGGTGAACTGAACCTGGAGGAATGGAGCGTAATGCTCTGTATTTCATATGATAGTTACGGCATCTACATGTAAGTTAAGAGTGGTCAGTGACATAATAAGGGAAGAATACAGCGTTGAAGTAGTTTTGATGCAATTTGTCCGCTGAGTGATCGATATGTTATGTGTGAGTGCTTTAGTTGTTAGTGTTTGCCGGAGAAAAGTTTGAACCCCATGATAAGGTATAAAAAAACAAAAAAAAACAAGCTGCAGCTTCAGTGTTGCACATATTTTGGTAACCCTGTTAATTACAAGCCAGACATTAAAACTAATGCACACGGGGAGTCCGCCACAAATAATGCAACATTCTCAATTATGGAAACAAATCCTTCAGGCTGTTCAGCTTTCTGCTGCTGCACTGAATGCTGTTACATGTTACGCTTCCATCCATTAGTGATCCGTCCAGTTTTAAAGAATATAAAAGAAGCTCAGAGGCTGAAGGGAATTATCCTGAGATCACGAAAAATGTAGTTCATTATTAAAAAGATATTGGTTTTAGGACTTTCCAGATACACAATATTTCTTCATAGTGTCAATGTATACTTCATAACTTATTTAAAGCGAAATCAGAGGAGACATTCCACACATTGATAATGTAGCTGCTGTCGTTGTTTTTCCACACAATTATGAAGGATTCTCACCAAATATCCCCAATAGATCAACTCAGAGATGACAGTAAAATAGAAGCCTAATACCAACGATGCTCACGTCTGTGAAATACAGACGGAGGCGTTCATATGCAGATATCTCGTCACAGATGTTACTGAATCATCGTTAGACAGACAGACGATGGTTTCAGAGATTCTTCACTTCCCGGCACACATTTTCCGAGCTTGTAACATTTGAACCAGCAGAACCTGTTGCCACTTTGCTACCTTCTAGCTTCCAACAGTGGAGCTTCAATAAATATGGAAAAGGAATTTCTCTGTTAAACATTTTTTTGTTCCACTGCAAATGTGTTTGACTTTGAAATTTGAAATGTTTGCTGTTTAATACGACTGAGAAATACATTGGGGATTGTTCCAGACTACAGCAAGCAGGAATTAATGGGCCAGCAGCAATAGAGGGAGTGTTTATCTTCCAAAGGAAATGTGTCATTTTGAATTTGGGCACAACTTAATATGGCTGAAGTTTGAGGACAAAGCGGAGGAAACTGCTGCGGGACACACTGTTTTAGTTAGCTCATTAATTGAGGGGGCAATTATGGAAACAAATCCTTCAGGCTGTTCTGTTATATATTGCTCTTGGATCCATTAGAGATAGTCTTTTCAGTCCACTTTTTAAAAAAATGGAAAATATGCTCCAGCTTGAGGGGAAATGTCCTGAGATCACTAAAAAAAAAAAATGTAATTCATTAAAATTGTTTTGGTTTTGTAACTTTGCTTTTTCCAGATATGCAATATTTCGTCACGGTCTCAATGCATTCGTAATCAATTCATGAGAAACAGCAGAAAAGTACGCTTTCCAGCAGCAAAATCAGAGGAAAAAACATTCCACACTTAGATATTGTAGTTGTTGTCATTTTGATCCTAACTTCTAAGATTAGAGGAGGATAGTCGAGGAGAACTTTCAGTTGTTTCGGTCACATTTCACGACACATTGTTGTTCTTCAGAGCAACAAATGGAACAATTTTGTGACAGCTTTCGGTACTCCATCAGCAGCCGATGATGAAAGCATGAAGAATGGCTTCATTTAAAGTTCAAGAAACCAAATTGTTAGTTACATAAAAATGTATTTACATACAGTATCCACTTCACTGACTTTAGCAACAATACTGGGATGGAAAATAAATCTCTCTCTGAATTGTAAAAGCTTATTCGGGAAAAAACTAAATGATTGTGAAAAATGTGACTTACCCGTGATGACGGACTTAAGTATTAAGTTAATTTTATTATTATTATGACTTCACTATCATATTTAATGAATGAACATGTGCTGATATTTATTCAGAGGCATCTCTTCATTGTACTTATTAACTGAAACTATTAGTTGATTAATTAAAGAGTCGATCTACGGACAATTAATCAGCAACAGTTTAGATAACTGTCACAACACTACCTGTGCCATGACAATAAATGTATAACTGTTTGACATTTTTTGTGCAAAGAATGCACAAAATCTACTGTGTTCCAGCATCTCAATTGTAGCAAATCATGACAGTTATTTTTCACTATTTTCGGAGGTTATCGACCAAATATTGATTGATCAAGAAAAAAAATAATCAGCAGATTACTCGAAAATGAAAAGAATAGTCCGGTGTAGCCCTGAACACTGCAACGTTCTTAGAGAGATAATCAAAGACGAGAAGATAAAGAAGATTAACAGAATATTAAAATGTAAGAAGAAGAGATTTATCTTCTTTCACTGATTTAAGTGAATATAGTAGATGTGGAAGAACTCACATTGGATGAAATATTGGTAGGTAACTGTACTTTCATTATCAAACTCACATGGAATGGTGTTATTATGTGAATACAGAGTATTCCCCACTTGCACCAAGCTTTGCATAGCAGAGAGTGGGGAGAAGCTTCTCACCAGTGCTGCTTTAGACACAACACACTGCATTAAACTCAGGGGAGTTTGTGGAATTTCAAGTGTGTCGGCCGGAGACACAGATCCAAAAACACAGGATCCCACCTGGTAGGCAGCAGCGGGCTACGAGGAGGCAGACGCTAACAGCATCTTAATATTCACGGCTTGTAGCAGATAGTCTTCTCTTATGAAAGGTTATGAAGCGATGATAAGCTGCAGATGACCATCAGTACACAACTGTGAGATTAAAGAGCAATGTGGCATGAAACAGAAGCTCAGTAGTTTAGATGTAATTATGATATGAAGAGCAAAGAAAGTAACACATAAAGCCACTGGAAAAGATTCGGTAACGCTCAGCTGAATATTAAAATGTGAGTTTGAGGACGGTGCACAAGACAAGAGAATAATGACGTGAAAGCTACGTCAATGGGTTGTGTTCAAGACAACAACGTTTACAAATGCTATGTGTAGTAGTTCCTCGACACAGTCTGCAGCGGGACAACAAACAGGAAATAGTGTCTGATATAAATAACAATGAAAACAGCATGAAGGACACAGAAAAGAACAGAAAAAGAGCGAGCAAAGCATTTCGCAATTAGCACCAAACACAGCAGCAATTAGCAGCCAGCAGATGCTAACACGTTGCCCAACAAACATCAAACAACACGTGATTAAAAACAACAGCATCATCGTGGCCTCTTCACGTGCGCTTACTTTGAGTTGGGAGTTCCCTCTCGATCTTGGAAAAAGTCCTTTAAGAGATCAGAAGAAGAGGTTAGCTTAGCCTACTAGCTCACTTCTATTTAGAGCTCAGGAGACATTACGTCACCTTACCTCGTTGACGTGAAGTTCCTTTAACAGTTAACGTCAAAGCTGTTCATCTCCTTTTGCAGAACTGGTGAGCAGACAGCAGAGGAAATCTCCAGTTTTTTAAGTGACATTTTGAGTTCCACCAATAATCTGAATAATAAAGAGCACCACCATTATTTCCTCCCTAAACAAAAGTGTCTGTTTTCGGGCCAGCTTTCTTATAATAAAGTGACCTTTTAAAAGCTTCACCTGCAGCAGAGGAGCGTAACAGCCGTCAAGGCCTCGCCGGTTTAAACGCCCCGCCTTTCTGCAGAAGGTGAGTTGCATGTCACACAAGCAGGTCACATGTCTGCACTGTCACCACACAGGTCTGACATGGCAGAGACAGCAGTGACGTCAGTATAAATGTGATTGAAGATTTAAAGAAGTACTAAATCTAAATGTTATTTAAAAAAACAATCATGGAAACACACAGGGCAAATATAAAATAAGACTGTAAAATGAGCATAATACAGAGTGTCCAGGAGCATGCATGGCAGGTAAACAACTCTTTCAATTAACTTTAATCCACTTACTGTACGACTTGCTCTGCAGTTTGCTGTACATGTTTTTAATATAATATTATTTTAATAATCCCGAACAAGCATGCTGCGGTTTTATTTTTAATGAACAGCAGATTACAATGTCACTTTTAATATAGAAAAAAAAGGATGATGCAATGTGGTAGAAACCTGGTGGACATTTAGGTTCATAATTGTTTTGACCACAGCTTCCATTCACGTGCAGTAGGTTTTGTTCATTATTTTTGCATTTTAATGGGGATTTTTCCCATTTGAGATCAGCCTGAAGACAATTGTGTTCCCTCTTAAAGCCATTATGATGTACATTAAACTTTACTTTTGTAGATGATTGGTGAAAACCTACATTTAAGGTGGTGCTTCCTTTTACAAAGTTCTGATACACTCTATATATCCCACAATAACTATCAAGGACTGTGCGTGAATAACTGTTATATTTCATACATCTTTCATTGTAGCACAAATTGGCCAATAACGAAATGTTTAGCACTGAAGGCACAGATGCTTTGTGAAGGCGCAGCGTTTTGTTGTGATTGTAAAAATAAATCTCTGGCATTATTAGATTTGGTGTAAAACATAAAAGTCATAATTTGCCACAACCAAAGGAGCTGTAGCATGAAGACTCCTCCACTTTCAATAATCAGAGATAACGTGTCCATTACCTTCACTGCTAACATGGCACTTATTCAAATCTATCTCTGTAATATGAGCATCAGCGCCTCCTCCAGTCATAAACCTCAGCAGAAATAACATAAAGAAGGAAGAGAAATCCTGTTTTAACTTTAACATAATGAAGCTATTGCCCTGCAGATGAGTTACAGCTTCTGAGACTTTATTTAACAAGTTGCAGTTGCTCAGACTCTGAACTCTCATATCCTCTCAATCCAGAAGGTAATTTAGCTAAAACCTCAAACACAATATTACACCTGACACAAGATGATTTATTTCAAACCCACAAATATGCTACAAGGGAAATCTTAAAGTTTGCACAAAGAATATTGAAGTTTCCAGTCAAGACATAAAGTTCTGTTATTTTCAGCATATTTATTACTCTGATTTTGTTTAAATGTCTTTTTTTATACATATATATATATCAGTAATAACTGCAAATGTGTACGTTCACACATTTGTTTCCAATTCATCTGGAACTTTGAATGTACTTACTTGTATGAATTGTGTTATTCAAAATGTTATACAAATATATGTAGAGGTGTGAACAAACGTTTAGTGACTATAATGGTGTGTAAAGTGTTAAGCTGGTAATACACATATTTACTTGTGTTTCTTTTCACCTGGCAAAGTTTTCCTTTAAACCCTGTTTTGATCTCCATCAGCTGCTAAATGTGACAACGGTGACAACTTTCAAATACACGTATAGTTATGTGATCCTTGGCTAGTATAAAGATATTGGTTTGAGTATAGCTTTGAATCTTAAATTGAGATTTAAGACAGTCTGCAGCTCGATGCATCACACCTCGGTAAAGGTCACCAGCAGATGTAACCTACCTGTAGAAGCTTTAAACATCCCATTAAAACACACAAAGCTCCACTGGTTTATAGTCGCTGCCATAGACACATGGGACAATCCCTGACTGCTGACCTGAATTAGCCGTTTGATGCCTCTGGCTGTGCCGTGGGAAAAGGACAGTCTGTACTTTGAACAGCGACGACGTTTTACACCCACTTCAGGTGGAATACTGTTGAAAGAGGAGCCTTTAAAGACTGAAGCATGCAAAATGGATGAATACGGTCCAGGAGGCTGAGACTGAGGGAGAGAGATACGTGGAAATGAAATGTTTCATTTTACTCCTGAGTCAATGCGTGTTGACATGAATTATGCCCCCTTTGTGTTTCAGCTGCCAAAGAATAATCATAACTGCTGTGTCTCATAAAAACAATATATTTAAAGGTCATTTCGGGGCATTGTGTGCTTTTATTTGACAGTGAAAGTGGAGAGAGACAAGGAATGTAATAAAAAGAAAGTAGGGCTTTGACGTGCAGCAGACGGGGGACATCTGAGCCCGTCTGGTCTGCGTTAACTCGGCTATCGGCTCCACACTGACAAAACACAATTTAACATTATTGAGATTGGAAAAAGGAGTGGAATTATACCTTTTAACATTTTAACACAATTCATTACCCAAGTATATATAGTATTCCTATTACCTCATACTTTAATACAAAAATGATTTTCACAGCTTAAATAACATCAACTGTCTGCACTAAACATTAGTGCAGACTCACCGTCTCTCAAGGTTTAGAAATGCAATTTAGGTGACACTCACAATTGCTCAACCAGAGTAGATTTGTTTTTGTCTCCCGGTGATAGGTTACTCCATCGTCACTATGATTGCACATCCACTGTGATGATGGAGACTAAGCTAATTTCAATTTTGTCATGGATAAGGCCACCTGATTTTCTGCTGCTGAATCTCAACAAAACAATCCACATAAATCATCCCTGACAGGGTATTTAAAAACAAATACACATAAAGATAATAAATGCTGAGTCACACGGCACCTTGGCCGCGCGCTGACTCAAGCTCAGCAGCATCAGACCCACGTTTGGCGTCAGATCATCAGTTATATCTTCTTCTTCCACTTCTATTAGTGTCCACAATTACATTGATTAATAGTGACATTTCATTCCATTTGTTTTTCATAACTTGCAATTGCTTTCTGTGCAACGATGTAAACAACAAACAGCAGTGACAGCAGTGTTAAATTAGATTCAATTAGTTTCAAAATTCATAGGAGGGTAAATATGAAACTCCTGGCTAAAAGTTATTTTCCCTTTTAAGTGCTCCTGGATGATTTTCAGGATTCGCCTGCCGTGTGTGTGTGTGTGTGTGTGTGTGTGTTTTTCTGTATGTGTGTGTGTGTGTGTGTATGTGTGTTTTTCTGTATGTTGTGTGTGTGCGTAAGCGCCCGGGGCCTTTGGAGACGCAGTGATGAGAAACAACTTTCAGCTACATGACTCACATGTTTGGATGAACACAGGATTTCATTGAACACTGATGCACCACTGGCTTGGAGACAGATTTCCCGCTTCATGAAAACACACGAGACTTCGGCCGAGAATAATCAATGAGTGTGTTCTGCCGATTCAGCCGTGAATAAAGTTGAGCGGCTTGAAAGCGTGCAGGTATCATATGGAGGGTATGGTAGGGGGAGAAAAGCTGTTCTTCTGGTTCTTAACGATTGGACAGATTGTTGTTTTTTACAGATATTCAATTTTTTTTTTTAATCGCTTAAAGACTTTCGCTTAAATTATTGTTGCATTTTCAAATAACTCAATGCTGCTGGAGCGGCCTCCGTATAAAACACAACTGTTTATTGCAAAACAGTAATGACTTTTAAAACCAGCAATGTAAAACGACTGCCTCAGGTGTGTGTGTGTGTGTGTGTGTGTGTGTGTGTGTGTGTGTGTGTGTGTGTGTGTGTGTGTTGTCAGTTCAATGAGGGCGGTCATACAGACCATTTTCACTTTTAACTCAAGATTTTTGTCTTGTTTCTTATCAGCATTTTCTTCTATCGACTGTGTTTTTCTGAATTAAATGTGAAGCACATGTAGCATTATTTAACAGCAGTGGAGCAGTTGTGTTATCACCATGACTGCAAGCTGTATAAACCCTCTTGAGTGATAAAGCTTCAAATCGATCAGGCAAATCACGTCGTGTTTGCTATCAGTGGGCCAGACTTGCAGTGTTTCAT
Organism: Anarhichas minor; assembly: GCF_050575085.1. Lineage (NCBI taxonomy): Eukaryota > Metazoa > Chordata > Actinopteri > Perciformes > Anarhichadidae > Anarhichas > Anarhichas minor. Next base: position 19,192,055 of record NW_027466453.1, read on the forward strand.
CAACACTAGACACTAATACTCGCCACTCTCCAGGAAAACAACACAAAACACAAACGGAGGCTGTTGGCCTCGCAGGATTCTGGCCTTTTTTATTTGCAACTCAACTTGGAAAATCTGATGAAAAGAAAAGAGTTGAAGCCATTCCTTGAGCTGAGCGAAGGTGAATCACTGTCCACAGGACGGAAATACACAAATCTGTGAAACCTAACTGCTGTTTCTTTATAGTACCATGAAGGATGTAAAGTATTGTTTAATAGAATATATTTTGGTTTTATACAAAACAACCACAAAGAGATGCAAAATGGTCAGAAAGAGACACATTATGCCTACAATCGACGTGACCGTGAGTCTTGCTTCGATGTAGGATGGGTGGGGTACATTGTCTCAAGCTGCCAATGCCCGTAGATGTTGAATTTTAACCATAAATCGCATTATTTTGTGTACCAGCATTATATTTTGGCCAAAATAATGTTCCGATCTGAAACGGCTCAGTAAGTAGGAAGCCTGTCAAAAGGTAAAACATATGCCTCTTATTTATGGAACATCAATAATATGGATGTTCTATCTGCAACTTGCTCCTTTGATTAACTCACTTCATTCGGATCTACTCTCCTGGGCTTGTTTCAGTCCGACTCCAATCGATGACCCTTTCTGTTTATTAAACAGTCACATGATCCTCCTTGTATTTTTAGCGCCGGCACCACCATCATTTATTGCATTGCCATGCTGATTCCAGATTATGTGGTCAATTCTTTATGCCTGCTATAAAATGTGAAGGCAGCAGCGTCAGGCAAATGGCAAACTGCTGTACGTCATGACCTGACTTTCTCTCCGACTTCAGATTTTCAGCATTATGCAACCAAAAGTGCCCTCATAATGTACTTATATTACATTATCACTTAATTCAAAGCCTCACTATTGTATTCCAGTTTCTAAGCACATAATTCTGTAGTTGTTTGGTCTTTGTAGTCGACTGATGAGTCTTTGTAACCGAGAGGAAATAAAGCAGGACAATTACTTTGACAATTTCTCTTCATTAAAGAGAAAATCATTGGGAATTGAGACGTGTTATTCCCATGACTTTCAGGCTGACCTCACTTCGTAATGATCCAGTTCCTTCTGTATGAATGTGGACCGAGGTCCTCTCCGACAGCCGAAACCACAGAGCCACAAATCTCTGGAGGACTGGTAAGCTGCAGCATTGACAGTGATTGTCAGTAACAGTTAATGTGATGGATGGATGCAGCCTGCTAGATTGTAGTTGAGACAGTAATTTAGAACAATAACCGCCATGAATTTTACCTAAGATATACGGTTTTACATATGGAAATGGCTCTGCGGTTAGGGAAGTGTAAGTGTAAAGATAAATTAGTCCACGCATGACGCTAAAGACTGATGTGCCAGCACTAGACATCAATGTTCTGGTCTCCAGCAGCGTGCCATCAAGTCCGTTGGAGCAAACTGACAATAGACCGGCATCGATAATTTATCCATCCAGACAAACGAGCGGCCTTTTCTCAGCAGAGGTCACTTTTTTATTTTTTTATTAATACACTTAAATCACATCTCCCACTGAGAAAAGCATCCAATTGTTTCGCATGAACACCAGCAACATGCAGCAAATACTTTTTTACAATCAATTTAACACAGGAATGATTTGAAGGAAGAGCAGCAAAGGTTTAGGACTACTGCTGTTTATGTTACAACAATCAAAGATATTGCTGTTATTCATTATTTTCCAAGATTAACTGATTTATTATTTACTCACAGTAACATGAAGCAGGTATTATGTTTACCACTTCACCATCTTAGTTTATAGCATGCACTGTAAGCATGCTAACATTTGCTAATTAGCACTGAACACAAAGTCAGACTTTGAATGATGGAAATGTGGGATTTTTGCTGATTTTTTATCACTAAAATAAATTCAAATTTGACCTCATGAAGGTGCTGTGAAAAGTTATACAGGATGGACAAAATTATTGTAGTTCATCCTGAGTTGGACGTGAATGTGAGCACCAACTTTCACGGCAAGCCATCCAATTTATTCAATCCAAACACTTGATATTTCAGGTATAAAGTTTTCATCCAGCTTACACAGGTTGATTTAAGTATTTATATTCATTGTGTCACACGTAGACGAGCTGGACTATGAAATAGGAATTGATTATGAGTATAATACATGTATTCTGATGCATCACATGCAGAGGCGACAGTGTCACAGCAGAGCACTCATATGAATATCAAATAAGCGGCATGTACACCAAACCTCGAGCCTCTGGTTTCCTGCAGCTGCTGCACGGACCGACTAAATAAAAGAGCGGGAGATTCTACCACAGAGTGAGTTTGTTATTCGTCGTGTGTCTCCGGTCCAGCTGAGATCATCTTCACCAGGAGAGATAAGACACTTCAATTAGTCAACGCCTGCTCCACATTACAGTGGAAGTGAAAATAATTATTTGTGGTCACATTGAAAGTGAGAAACATTGATGATAAAAGAGTGCGTATGCAAACACACCTCTTCATTTCTGAATCTAATTAAAAATGCTATATGTTTTACATAGTCCTGGGTAAAATTGCAGCAAAACATTATATTACATAAACCAACAAAGAATCAATATAACCAGAAAGGACAAAAGATGAAGAGGAAAAAAATGCATCAAATAAACCGTTTCCTGGGAAACATTGAAACATTTGCATTTGCTGATTTCAGACGACCAAAAGGACTGAATATGAAATACATGCATATAATCACATGGCATCCTGCAACATAAGCACATATTATGTAAAGCAGGTATAGATGAGGCACTTGGATATACAGGATGTCTCTCTGCTCTGCATGCGTGAGTCTCAGTTCGTCTGGAGGAACGGAAGGCAGGAAAAGACAAGGACGGAGCGACCCGCACAGAGGCTGTGGTGAGAGGTCCTTTCATTTCGGCTGCCTTGACAATGGCGCTTTTTCACTATTAGGATCCATTAGCTTTAGTTTAAGACTTTATAAAGGAAGTTATCTGGCATAATTTGCTATCACAGCATGAGAGAAGCAGTGAGGTGGTTACACAACAGTCCTCACAGAGGTTGTCACGCGTTGTGAGAGAAGCAAGAAAGTCCCGTTAAGGGTGGACGACCTTTTATAATAACATAATATAGTGAAAATTAAGAATATTATATATTCTCTATTTAATGTGCCATGTATTTATCAAGTCAGATAGGGAAGGGTTAACTTTCCTGCTCTTTCCTGTATCAAATCCATACCACTAATATGAGCATTTGATGCTTATGCATACATATATACATACATACAGGAATGTACTTTCCACTGAGTGTAGGTGGACATTGAAGTACATGATTGTCTGAGCAAAGACGAACTGGTAGCAACTGCTGATTTTGCATAGTTCATCTTATTCACTATATCTTTCTGTGAGTTAGATGAGATGAGACATTAAGTACGGAGTTGGAGCTGGAGAGCCATTAGCTTAGTTTATGCTGCATCCTGGTTGTATGGGATGGATGGGAAAGATTCCATATTAACAAACAACTCAAGACAGTTGTATGATTAGAGATGTGGTGGTGTGGGAGTTATAGATACTGTGCATTAAAGCTCCAGTTATACTGTATTAAGTTTAGCTAAATTAATATTTGCTCAAACTGTCACTATATCCCGACAGTAGGCCGATAATCTGTGATTAGTGTTCTTAATTGGCATTTGCAAGATTTCACTGCGCCCGAAGAAAAACAACCAATCAGAGCCGAGCAGTCTCTAACACAGCTGTTGATCAATTCCGGTCAAACTGTCAAACTAGGCAGCGCTGATCAAATATGAATCAAGATTCTGTTAACGCATGGCCGATTTTAAAAACTAAATTCAATTCGCAGCTTCTCTGCTGGTTGCCTGATAACCTCACAGTGACGGTAAGACTCTGGGAAGTCACTTCACCAAGAAATGATTACGCCACATAAACCCACCTAAAACCACAAACATTATAATGATAAAGTTTTAAAACATTCATTTTAACTACATGGGGTTTTGGGTGGATGAGTTCTCCTGCAGCACTGAGATGTGAGTGCAAACAAGCATGACACAGGCAAGAATACAGCAGGTTTGATCCCTCATTACCGAACAGTGACGCACACTTTTCAATTCATAAATCTAGGTTTGGTACGTTAAATTCATCACAATCAAAAATAAGGTGATTATTTCATTATGTGACAGGAAACAACAAATGCCCGGCATTTCTTCTTCTGCCTCTTCAAACATCTCAGCAACCTTGAATAAGCCTTCAATAAACTGAAAACGACGCCCTTGGGAAACGAGGTGCAGAGTTTTTATTTTTTCATGTATTGTCTTTGATTTTTGCTCTTTCTTTCCTTTTTTTATTTCACAAAGCCAAAAGACCATGGCAAGAGATGTTCTTTCATTTCACAGACGGCTGAGGAAAAGTGGACGACAGAGCGATTCTGAAACAAAATCAGAACAATAAAAGTGGAAACAAAGAGACCGCTCGCCCTGCATGTGGAGGCGAGTCACAAAGGAAGAAGTTTTCAAAATGGTGGCTTCTGCCGAGGCTCTCCTGAACCTGAACAGAAATGAAAAGCACGGCAGCATAATGCTATTGTCATAGATAGAAACCCGGGCAGAAAAGGATGAGGCCACGGTGGCGACTGTGCGGAGGGACGGGGACAGATATAGAGAGTTAATGGGACTCAGGTGCTGCTGGTTGTCTCATCAGGCCGCCCCTCACCTCTCACTGCCTCCTGACCAACAACCCGCCTCGGCCCCGCTACGCCACACTCATCCATCTTTTCTCTTTTCTCATTTTCTTTCCTTTCGCAATGTTTGAATATTATGTTTTTCGATTTGTTTCAAAGCTGTAGAATATGGAAAGGAACTCATTTGAAGCCCCCTTTTCTTGTTGGTTTGCACTTAGAGCCCGCTAGATTCACTAATTCTGACGAGTGAATCATAAACAGACTCTTATATTGTTCACTTCAAAGGCGTTTTCAGGGGTTCCTTTGGCATTAATACCGTACAGAATGTAGAAATACCAGTTGACTATTTTCCCTGGAGACTCTGGATTTCTTATCCTGTTGCACTGCAGACAATCATACATGTGGGATTGTTAAAAGGACGAGTGATAAGTTGTTTGTTTTGATGATGATTGTATGTCAACACTGACACTCATAATCCACATCCTCTTGAAAATGGAAAAGTCCTCCACGTTAACAGGATCTTTGCAAATTATATGAATATTTCAAATCACAGCTTGAATCCACGGAAACTCTGAAGAGAAAAAAAAGTAGCACGTATAATTCAAGCGTCTTTCATAACAACGAGGACGTTTTTCCTCTACATTCATCAACCTCCCGCTGCTCTCGACTCTGAGACAATCGGAGATGCTTTGCCAAAAGTGCTGTGTTCCCCTCCTGCTGGTAGGAGTTTTACACCTTCCAGCAATGAGACGAGTCAACCATAACAACCAGTAGAGCTCCGAGGAAGCACAGAGAGACCGATCTCTCTCCCATTCCGCTGGTTGTGCAACCGGCTCTCCACACAGTGCTGACATGAGCCCGCTGTACAACCATGTCAAGTCCTGCCTTCAGCATCTTTTGGAAAGATTAATGAGCAAGCACACTCCAAAAGACTCCCCTGCTTCCTCTCTCGCTTTCTAAGTAATCCAGGAGGGATTGCAGCCATTACCTGGGATGTTGAGTGGGTGGAATTTACTTCAAAGTCTTGGATTTGATCAACATTTCTTCATTTATATAATTACAGCCCAGCAGACTTCCATAAGATGGAGATGGTGGCAGCATAAGTGTAATATTGCCCCAACGACTAACACATTTTTCCAAATTAAATGAGAAAATGTTTGCTAGCTGAGAGAAAATATGTATTTGCAAGTTAATAGTAAAAAAAAACAGTTATCAAAACTATTGTGCGTTTTTATTTTGATTTTTTTGCAAAGCAGCAACTTTTGCCTGAGTGGGAGTATAGACACCGTAAGCTCCTCTGTATAACATGTGAATATGTGAACAGTTACATGAAGTGAGATGTCACACAATTAGCCTTTGCACCATCTGTCTTCTGCCCAGTCGTCATTCCCAGTAGTATTTCCTCGTTTTCAACCCACCAGCAAGCAGATCGGCCCCACGATGCCCAGAAGACTGCCCCACCGTCCCATGACAAGTTAATTAAATGGAAAAGAAAACAAAAACCTCATTAAAACCTCCATGTTTCTGCTCTTTGCACAGAGCACTTAAACTGAGAAATATTGCATGCAGCTCAGCTGTTGCCTCTTCTGACGAAGCGATGATTCATTCAGTGATGAGGCTTTTTCTTGCTTTGTTCACTAAGAAGAAACAATGATTCTTATAGGTGAGGTAAGAAACATGCCCCACAACCTTTAAACACAGTGGAGCCGCAGAGATGTAAAATAAAGATGAAATTGCAAACGTTGCAGCCACGTCAACTCAAGTCAAGTTTATTTGTATCGCCCAAAATCACAAACAAGTGTCTCAACGGACCAACATCATGCGGGCGTCACGATGGCTTTGGGGGCTTTACGACACCGATCATGTAATCGCAACTTCCCCATCTCCAAACCTGCCCGGGGATCTTTATTGCATGACATTCCTTCTCTCCGTCACCTCTCTACTATCAAAATTAAGTCTCATATTTTGTGTTTTTTTTACCCAAGCTGAAGAAGGAAAAGAAGGAAAGACTCCTCAACGTCTACGTAAACTAACATCTGATACGTCATTCATGTTGTTGAGGATTTTAAATGGTGTTTCAATTTTACCATTGAATACATAATCCATAAAGACAAGATCATTTAAGAAAATGATCAGTTGACAAGATATGAATAGATACCATCTTTGTTTTTGGTTCCGGATCTTTCGTATTTATTTCATTTTGATGAATTCCTGAAATGATAAATCTAAATCAGACACTATTCTATTCTGCAAACACCACTTGTTTTCTTTGCATCAGTGTGCAGATCTGAACGTCTCCACTGTCTCCTTTTTGAGAAGAATATAATAGAGAGGTTGATTTGGGTCAAAACATGTACAGACTGAAGTGCAGTAGGGGGGCGGGGGTGCTCTCTCAAAGTTCACAACAGCAGCTTTAATGCAGTATTTCTACTGGCACCAGCAGCCATCAACCTCAGCACAACGGGTGCCAGGGCGTCTCCTGTGCTGCACCCAAACACATCCGCATGCTGGACTCCATTAGAGAAGTCGAAACTGCTCTTTAAACTTGCTGCAACAACTGCAGCTTATTTCATACAGACATAACTCATTGCTGAGCGATGTGCAGGTTCAGATGCACGGACATTACCCATGAGCCAATGAGCAATCTTTTGTAAAAGGGTTAGACTTTTATAGCAGAATATAGATGCATAATCAAAAAACATCTGTGTTTGATGCCAATAACAGGGCAGAGCCTTTCACTCGGTGAGCTTTTATAGTTTGTTTTTCTGTATTTTGGAGTTGACGCCAGCTGGAACCTCCTCGGTCTTCTCCAGTCACAGACTGCAAAAGGTTGAAAACGATGTAAACCGATCAGTATCTTGACGAAAACAAGTCGTCTGGCTTTACGCACACATTACTGCAGAAACGGACAACGTCTGCACAAGAAACGAGGGGAAACATCTGATTCCGACTCATTAGCCGATTCATGGGAAACGTATTAATACAGACGCTTGAGGTGTTTACAAAGTTGATAACTGATCTTTTCTTTGTGCTCTTCAAAGGATAGCTGATGATGATATGAAGCACTAGTATTCATGAGCTCCAGAGGGTTTAAAGCTGTACTCCTCTTTAAGCTGCCACTTTAAGCCATAATGTTTAATCTGCGTAGAACCAAGTAAGTACTAATTATGACTAGTTCATCAATGGAAGAAAAGAAAAGAAACCAGTGTTTGAGTGCAAATGCAAAGAACACAGTAGACATCAATGAAGAAAAGAAAAGACCAACTCTATATGATCCCCTTCCTCCTCTTCCTTTGCCTGACAGACGTTCCTCTGATACATTACCTGAAGGAAATGCAGATTGGCAGTGAGAATGTTAACATAAGGTCATTAGCTTTCACTTTCGCTCCGCAGTCACTTTCCATACTCGCTAGTAAATGTCAGGCCTGGCTGATACGAGGATGCAAATGGTGCCACTGAGTGCAACCTGTGCTTTGTTTGTTCTCCGTATAGCCTGTGTTTGGTTGTCGCCCGTGTCCCTTTAACCCTCCTCCCACAACAATCCTTCACCCTGTTTGCAATAATGTTCCTGACATTTTTCCGCAGGACTGACGCAACAAAAGTGCACAGCGAGAAAAAGGCAAAGATCAAGAGGAGATTGCTTGATTATTCACGTGGGTCCCTTTTGTGTGATACAAAATACCTGGAAGTGTTTGGCAAACTTGAACACGTCGTGGTGAGAGAGGCACTGCAGCGCTGCGGCTCCATCGTCACGTGAGAACGGACATGCATATTCAAAATGGCATGCTTCATTTGAAAACTCCCACGTGTTCTGAGCCTCTCCGTTGCTTACGGGGAAACTTCTCAGTGTCATTTTGTCAAACAGCTTGCAAAAACATCGACATCATAAACTGAGAGCGAAAAAAAAAAAAAGAGTTTCACTCGTCATACCGTCCTGAGATTTCAGATGCATTTAGCCGTGAAGATGGTATGAGATGATCATCATAATAGCAGTCATTACGTTGTGTCAGTGAATGCCTGCTTGGCTCAGGGAGTGATGAATGTTGTCAGACGGGCAATTCATTTTGGGAGCTCAGGTCAGCCGAGGGAATGAATACCACGATGGTTCAAAATGATATTACCGTTTCTTTAATTTCCTGTCAATTTCAGACTCCCACCGTGTTCATATTCGAGAGACTGTTTGTTTTCATTGGAGAGACGGAGCAACATTTGAAAAGGAGTTTCGTTGCATCTCATGATCATCATTTGCTCGTCTGAAAACGCCGTGCAGTGTTTATGAAAGCATGCATGCGGGGGAACAGATCGATTCGGAGCTTTTTCTAACTTTGTGTCTCCTTTAGGCCTCTGACACCACAGCACATAACGGGAGAGCACACAGGAGGCAGATGCATCTATTAAGAGCTCACTAATGAACGCAATTATATTCATAAGAACCTGTAAAAAGAAACACCTTCCTCATGCACAGACATCTCCAGCTTATACTTCATTAAGGTGACACTAAGTGGCAGCTGATTATACTCATCTTCATAACGTGATCAAAAATCCCCTCTTACGTATAAACTGAAGGAGGAACTTAGAGATATTCAGCAGCTATGTGTTCAATACATATTAACTATATTAATAGTATTTAAGCTGTTGTATATTACGTCACCTTTGATATCATGAATATCAACTGCACGCAAACAAATTCAATAAGAAAACAATCACAGCAGTTCAAAGAGGTTTTTTGTGCGGCAGATTTGTTTGCAAAATTCAAGCAATCATTGAGTCGATTGCAGCATCTCAGCGTTCGCTCTGAATTGGAAATTTGCGACTGTTTTTCCCCTTAATTTACTAATATTTACATCCGAACCTGCAGCTGGCCGGATAAGAATCAATTAACCTGCGAATGAATCATCATTCATCCTAAACCGGGCTGCTCGGCTCGGTGGAATTAACATAAATCCCACAGTAATTTGAGAATAATTTGAATCTAAATAGCAAACGGCTCAATAATCAACAAGTAATGAGAAGTAGAATTGGTCATCTGTTCACATCTTTCACCATCGGCTTCATCAACGGCCTCGGCTGCTCCCCATTCATTCCAAACAATCATATTTAGAGGTCAGTCTCTGCAGTTTATTTAACCAAGAGGCATGAATGTTTCACTTCCTTCTGTATTACTCATCACTCCTGAGACAGAAAGGCTAAATAGCAGCTTTATTAATGTATTCATGTGAGCCATCGCTTCCTTTTGCTGCCATAGATGCTAATTCAGTCTTAATTAAGCTTCTAATTTATATTTTGTGGAACAATCAGACTTTTAAGATAGTTATGAGTAATATGATTTCAATGATAATGATAAGCCATCGGTCATTTGAAGAATGTTTGTTTTAATAAGTAATATGATTATACAGTTACATTATTAGAAACGTGAATTCAGATGGAAAAGGCAATTTAATAAAACTTCCAGAAAATATGTCGTTTATCTAAATATACTTGATCTTAAACCCAAGAACAATACATATGTACAATCACCTCTTCTCAAAAGGTTATCTCCACACATTATGCAGCATCCATAACTCATAACGTCCTCTAATTGTTGCTTATCGGGCCTGTTATTAATCTGTGAATGAGCAGGAGCCTCACGGTGAGGGCAAAGGTGGAACCAACCACTCACGAAGCCTGTGAGTCAAAGTTTCTTTCCATCTGTAATTTTAAATTTCACATTGTCAGCCACATTGGTGAATTATCGGTGGATAAATAAACTAGTTTGATGGATTATTCTTTGTATCTAAAACAATGTTGCCATTTCTCTCTGGCTATAATTGAGGCATAAACTGCACCAAAAAAATGATTTGCACATGCATGAGAAAGGACGTATGAAGAAGGGAAGGGGGCCCACTGAGACCTCGGCACCGGGCCCAAATATTGGTGCTACGTCCCTGATAAACAGAGACACTGGACTGCAAGTCAAAGAAGAACAATTGTACACATGTCACTGTAGACAATGTTATATTAGAAAAGCCATTCTGTCAATCCCTCCATAGATCTCTGTGACATCAAATATATGAGTTGTGTCTTCTATAATGCAGCTTTGACAGAAAGCATCCTTTTATTCCATCACCAGTGGTTCTGAACTCTGGCTTCACCAGAATCATATCAGTGTGAGAAAGCAATGAAACAAAGACAATAAATAGGACTTTCCCACAGTGTCCAACACCGTGATTTAAAGAAGACTCTCGAGAGGAAATCTGTCTACTGGGCTGAAAATATTCCGCACAGGAAACGGACATCTCTGCACTCTCAGAGAGCAGAGCCCGACAACACTTGCGGCGTGCCAAGATTCCGTATCATCCCACTTCCCATTAGTCATGCTGTATGTGACTCTGTATTGGCTCGTCCCTTCATAAGCTCTCAATGAGAGAATGATTACATATTTCTACATGGCTGGCAGTGCAAATTATTAGCATAAGCAGAACTGGTAAATGACTTTCTGTAACAAAGCAAATACCGGAGTGACTGTGTAGAACAAACACTGTGGGGCAAACAATAACTTCAGAGAAAACGGGGCTTTTGAGGAATACCACACTGATGATTCTCGCATAAGTTTGCATGTTACTGATTCACTGCTGCCGCTGTGTTGCGTTTGCAGGGATAGAAATCAGCATCCAGCAGCGTGTGATGAGACTGCGCCTGCAGCTGTGAGCCTCACCGGTGCCTCAACAGTGCCACCTTTTGATCAAAGATATTAAGTAAGCCTCTTCTTCATGTTCCTGGTGATCATTTTGCTGCCTTTCTGTACATTCGAGCGAGGAAATACCTCTCAGCTGACTCCTTCCTGCTGGCGTTGGGCTTTAAAGTCTGAACCTTACCGAACACACTCGAGAGCTTCTCCTGGAGTTTGTGAGCGAGGATCCCGTCCCAGTATTTACAAACCAGGGAGCCCCCCGGCTGTAAAACCCTCTCAGCCATGTCTATCAAAGACAAACACATTGTGACGAGTTTCTCGTGGTCCATCTCCCGGAAACCGCTGGCGTTGGGCGCCATGTCGCTCAGGATGACGTGGGCCCGGCCGCCGGGGAGCAGCTCCAGCAGCTTGGCGTGCGTGACGGGGTCGGTGACATCGTGGCTGGACAGGAAGTGGGCACCGTCTAGCAGTGGTATGTTCAGCAGGTCAATGCCGACCACCGTACCATGTGGTAGCGCCGGATCTAGGACGCAAGAAAACCTGTCAGCTGGAACGTAGATAATTCTGTGTGTACGAGAGAGTGTTATTTGGGTTTCTTCCATCAGATTTAATGAATCCCAAGCAATGTGGTCATGTAACAAATACAAGCTAATTATAATATAGTATTACCTCCCTGCTACCCGTCACTTCTTTCCCTGTCTAAACAAATACATCTTCCAAAAGAAATGCATTCAAAACCTCCTATACTACAACGGCCATGGATCCTTCAAAAGCTGTTATTCAAGGTTATAAAACAACGTTGTTTAGCTTCCGTTGGTTGAATTTAGAGTTTGGAACAAACCATCTCATTTAGCATCAGACTTTTCGAAAAAATCTGCACCTACAACTCCACATAAAGCAACAATAATAAAATGTTGATGTTGATTCTTAATAAAGTAAATAAAAACCAGAGACTGACTGCAAGGTGGGGGAAACAAATCTCAAGAATAACAAAAGTAAGAAATGTAGGTGACAGTTGGGTTAGGACTACGATTGCATGGACTAAAACATTTGGCATCAACTGTGTCATCTATCTACTACATAAGAATTATACTTCTCATTATGTTCTACATCACAGATACTATTAAACTGCAGCAACGTGGGTTTCCTGCATTTGTATAAAGTTTAGAGGCTACAGCCAAATGTCAACTACAGTGATGCTTTATGAATAAAACTTGTAAAATGAGTCTCTCATTGCTGTACGTTATTATTTATTGATTGTTTTTTAGCAGAAATAATATTTATACAATGTATAACAAACTGCTTACTTGTGCCACAATAACACATCATGTATTACATGTAAAGTATTACTTAAACAGACGTAGCCTACTGAGTAAAACATATAATAAGTGTTCTTGTAATGTTAATGTGGTGCAAAATGACCACATCCTCCAGGACCACTAATGATAAATAATGATCAAACTGCTTTATTTAGGCCTTTCCATCCACAGAGGACTGCAGTCAGGAGGGTATTTTAAATGTCTGTGGACCCGTCTCACCCCCCTCACCTGTCCCGGCTGAGTTGACCCTCCGGACGGCCACCTGGCTCCAGGCTCCGGGTGCAGCTCCGCAGTCCACCACACTGCATCCCGGCTGCAGGAGCCTGAACTTGTCATCTATCTCCAGCAGCTTGAAGGCGCTTCTGCACCGGAAGTGTTGTGCGTGGGAAGCTTTGACATACGGGTCTTTGAGCTGCCGCTGCAGCCACCGCTGCTCGGCGGGACTTTTCCCCGTTAACTTCTTCATTAAACTCCACGAGGAGTGGAGGGGTCTCCTCTGGAGGGACACGCACCACATTACTGTGTTTACTGCGGTCAATGGTACAGGGTGCATGTGTAACGTCTGGTAAACTGCGCCTGCGTGCAAATGCAACTCCCCATTGGCTCAATACTGTGCGTCATTCTTATATATCCCCTTACTACAAAACGTTAACAACAGTAGTTCCTATCTGGGACAGTCATGTTTCACGTCTCTGTTTTTAAAATGGGTTTGACTGGAGGACACGTTGGTCCGGTACAGTTTCTAGTCGGACATACTTTAAGGTAACACACCTCATTCAAACGATGGGACTCGTGGTTCAAGTCTGACGTTGATCAGACCAATCCGCGCTCCTACACGTCAGCGCGTCACGTGACGACGTCTGCGGCGCTGCACGCGGGAGTCTTTCAACGTGAAGTCTTGTTTCTATATAATATATATATTCTTCTGCTGTCTTCTTCTGGTACCACAGAGCAGAATTTGAACAGGTGAGGAGGACTGAGCTCATACAGTACATGAACATCAGACCACGTTGCGTCAGGCTTTGTTTACATTGTGTTTACTGGAATAGACAGGTGAGATGTTGAGATCCAGCAAGCTGCTGACCCTGGTGCTGGTGGTCCAGCCGGGCAGAGTGCTGCTCGGCATGAAGAAGAGAGGATTTGGGGCTGGGAAGTGGAACGGGTTTGGAGGCAAAGTTCAGCCTGGAGAAACTATTGAAGATGGTGCAAGAAGGTAAAAACTGTCTCTCCAGTTGTTGTTGTTGTTGTTGTTGTTGTTGTTAAGATGCAGTTCACAGGTTTGACAGGTAAGCAAAGTCTGAATGAAAACAAGCTATAAAAGCAGAAACTTCTATATGTATTCCTCCTTTAAAAAAGTATGAAAAACAAAGTATTACTTTCAATTATGTGTTTTCTTATAGATTTAATTGATTTCACAATCAACTTTTCAGCTGCATTACATCATGCCAACCTGATATTCTCATGTGTATTTTATATTCTTATAAAATACAACTGTTTTATAACTTGTGTCACAGACTATCATAAGCTTGCATCATGTAACTTGTGATCCATGCAGCTAACTGCCTGCACACATGTCCTCTTCTTCTTCCTGTTGGATAACAAGTACCTATTGTATGTTCACATGTTCTGTGCCTTAAGGATAGAACGTATGCATCTGTGTGTCTGTTGTTGCACAGATAAAGCACTTATTTATGCACGGCCTGCATGGGATGAAACAGGCCCCCACCCTTGATCACTCTCTTTATAACTCTGTACAAATTTTAATCTGGAGTGCACACTTCTGCAGAGTCTAAGTGTCATCAGTCATCAGCAGGAAGTTTGCTCCAAAGCTAAAGGAAGGAAACCCTGAAGGCCAAGATGTTTGCTCTCAGATATAGAAAGAGACCTGCTCTGTGTGAAGAATACAGGCAGGATAAATAAATCAGGAACATCTCAAGCCAGCGTTAGTGTTCGGAAGCAAGAGACCAGTCCTTCCTCTTTGTATCGGTGAAGATACTTTATACTGTTCAGCTAAGATGTCCGGTCTGGAAAACACCAATATTATCACTTTACTTGCTTTTAGTGTCTGTGTGAAGTCTACTGTGAGTTCACGTTTTAAAATCCACCTCATTAAATATTCATTTGATGTTTTTCATTTTCAGAGAGCTGCTGGAAGAAAGCGGGCTCACGGTGGACGCTCTCGAGAAGGTCGGAAACATCAAATTTGAATTTGTCGGTGAAACGCAGCTGCTCGACGTCCACGTTTTCAGAGCCGACGCTTATAACGGAGAACCGACGGAGTCAGAAGGTTGTATGATTTTCTACTGCACCACACTCAACTGTGGAGAAAGACGGTCGTGTTACAATTGCGGCATCATTTCTTTTCAGGGTTTTGTGTTTTATGAAAAGTGATAATAAATATTATGGATCAGTGGAGCTAGAAAACAGCTCTATGAGATTCACACAGCATCAGTTTTAAAACGCTTAGAAAATAGAAGTGCCCTTTATTACCATGAAAAGAAACATCTGTGGAGTCGAAGAAGAACTCCACATTGTTGTTGTACATAATTTCAAGTTGCTGATGTGTAAATAAAAACAAAAACATGTGATTCTGCAGAAAAACAATCTTTTCACTTTTGGTTCCCCTTAATCATGACTTCCAGTTCAGCACTTAGCACTACTTTGTCCTTAAAGTTGAGATAATGAGACCTTCTGAGAATCGAAACAGTTTTCGGTTCAACTTTTAAAACCACATTGACCAGCGATCCTTCTAAGTAAACTGATTGAGACACTTCTCACAGACATGCCAGTGAGCAGGGAGAGCACATTAGTAAAGAGGAGTCTTTGAGAATGTGCTCTCAGAGGTGACGTTTAAAAGACTGTAAACACACAAAGGGATGAAGAGGCCCCCAGCAGAAGGAATGCAGAGACCTGAAGGGTTTCCTGAGAGTTCAGTCAAAAGTCAACTGGGGGAAGTTTAGAGACACGCAGCAGAGTGCAGCACTCGACCAAAGAGTCGGGAGGTCAAGAGAGGCCAAACAGCCAAGGGGCGAAGAGACAAATGGAGGGAAAAGCAGATGTGCTGAAGTTAGTGGAAAGAAAGAATGTGGAGGTGTTGACACTGATTTCACAAGAGAGGACTCTAGAAAGGTTCAGCCTGAAAGGCTTCGACCCAGAACCATTTGCTTCTGAAGAACCCTTTTTTTAATAAATGGTTCTTCAAGGATTGTTGAAAGCATGAGTGTGTTAAAAGGGAACGATCCACAATCCAGCCTACAAACCCCCCCAAAAAACTGTGATTGTGAACCATGACTGTATTGGGTTCAGCTGCACCACATCAGCCCTTGATGAAACCCCTTGGAATAGAAAAGTGTTCTCGGTAGATCCCTGTGGGTGGGTTCTAGATGAAACCCTCGGAATAAAAAGGGTTCTGAATAGACCCCCTGTGTGGTTTCTAGATGAAACCCTTAACCCTTTCTGTTTGGTTTTAGGTATAACCCTCTGAAAGGGTTCCAGGTGGGACCTTTTATAAAAGGTTTTTCCTTGTATAGAACAGATAAGGAGTTCAGAGAAAGAATGAGTTCACAAAAAAATACGTTCTCAACTCAATAATTCTTGACCCTCCTCTAACAGGTCGTGTCAGATGATAAAATGGGTTTAATTCTTAGGTCTACTAATTTTGTCCTCTATTGTCTTCTAGAAATGCGGCCTCAGTGGTTCGATTGGGACCAAATTCCTTTCAGTCAAATGTGGGCCGACGACATCCTGTGGTTCCCGCTGATGCTCCAGAAGAAGAAATTTGTCGGATACTTTAAGTTTCAGGGTCACGATGTGATCCTCAGCCAAAAACTGGAAGAGGTGGAGGAACTGTGAGAAGACCTGCGTTTCAGAGGACATTTATGACGGTGACAAAAGAAAACCATCGGCCTTCCAAAGTTCTTCCTTAAATGCAAAAGTAATCCCGCTGTTCAGTGTTTGTTGTGGGAGGAAACGTTTACATGTGAAATGACACATTGAGATTTAACTCTTTGTTTTCTGATAAAAATCAATCAAAGCAGAATTATACTGACAGAAATATCCATTCTGTGATTTTATTTTCAGGATAATTGATTTAACACAATTCAACAAGGACTTGTTCAATAAAATATTTACAATATCTACAGTAATCATTTTATTGGATTTCATATAGTGTGCAGGTTAGTTATATGATTCCAGATGAGTTTCTTTTGCACACTATCACAGTTTCTTCATCAAACAAAAGTCGATCTATGCGCACATTTCCTGATTTGCATGTAGTCAGTTCGGTGTATTTGAGATATCAGTTTGTGAGGTAACATGAGCACATATACGGCAACTTGTCCCTTTGATTTTATTATTTCGAAAAATACATAAAGTTCTGATAAACTATGTATGTGCAGACATAAAGGTGCATGATTGTTTTCATGCCAAATGTCTGAGTAGAAAGGCAATAACCAGATCTTGTTTTTCCTGATAAGCCTAACCCTAACCCTTATAAAACAAATTTTAATTAGGATTTCTCTAACTGAAAAATAGCCTCCATCTACAATGTGACATGGTCAAAAAGTGCTGATTATTAAAGGTCTAAATTCACACTGTGCAGTGATCCTGTTACATGATTTATGCACCGCTGTGTGGATTTATATAATTTCCCTTTGGTAGTAAATCAATATCTTATAGTGTTATTATTGACATTATGCCACTAGAGCTAAAGGTTGTCATTTTTAATCTGCTTACTCTGTGTAGTATTGTACTTGGAGCATCGGCCTTTCAAAGCAGTTTATGATATAAAACTGGGAGTCAATTTAAGCAGAGGAAGCAAATATGTTGCTTTACAAAAAAGTAAACAATGTAAAAGTAAGATAAATGCCAAAATTGTCCATTAAACATATAAAGTACGCTGCCACACAACCTGATGAACTGAAATCTGTATAAAAAAGACATTGGTCTGAAGTTATTCTGAAAGTAAAACCTTCATGACTGGAGATTTAAAAGAATCCCATCCTTTAATAAACTAAAACTTGCTGTCGCTCTCTCAATGTTTCTGAACTATCTTAGTGTATAAAACTCCTCACAAGTTAGAAACAGGTGATTTAGGAAAGGAGATGGACCGCATTAATATACTGTCATCCCTCACGTCTGACATTCTGACGGGTCCCTTGAAAAACAGCATTTATATTTCCTCATCAAGCATGGCATTAAATGGACCCACATGGTTGATGATCAAAACCCCCAAAAATAAGATGAGAACCCATTTACATAAAAAGAAATACTCTTGTTGAATGGAATGTAAATGGTGTAAAAGAAGACTTCTCTTTAGCTCACAGAGCAAGTTATTTTCCAGTTTGTGATCCTCGTCGGCGGCAGTGGTTCTCTGCTGTATTTAGGTTTCAGGTGAGAGGTTTCAATCCGTTATTTCCACCAAAGAGACATCCGAGCTTTGGCTGGAGTTCATTCCACACCGCTCCCATCTGGAAAGAAAGCAAATAGCCACTTCTCTTTACCTACATTTCCTCGAAACTCATCATACTAATATAATCTCAAGCATTCAAAACATTACTTGTAGTGGTTCGCAAGTTATCCTTTTCAGGAAACATCTAAGTTCAAGTATCTACAGAAACCCTCTCAAAATGTTGCCATATTGGAATTTGAGTAAAAAAGATTAGCTTCAGATAAAAAAAACATCCAACCAAAGAAATACATACTGGTGTGCTTTATTTGATTTTAAAACAGGAAGAGGTATATGAGAGGTTCACTTGTTCCTGTGGAATGAAAGTCAGCTCAAAGCTACAGAAGGAGAGGGTTTCTTTGCAGTGATACCATCCACCATTATTAGTTCTTTTGTTGGACTTTAAAAGCCAATTTAAAAGTGATTTGACCCTCCTGAAGGGTCTGTGGAGAAATGAATTCCAGACAAGCAGCCTCACCTCTCTGTGTCCTTGGACCTGGGAGTTAACAAAAGCCCCCAGAATGTGGGATGTGATTGGGAGGTAGATGAAGATGAGCTGTGTCTCTTGGTGGAGGCAGAACAGGGAGAAGTAGTTACGCAGCTCCATGGTCTGAATGGCGTTTTCTTGCTATTAACAGAATAATGAAAAAGGAACTCAGTGTGACATTAGCACCGCTCATCAAATTATGAGTAATGAAAAAAATACATTTTCCTCAAACGATACCAGAGATGAGGCTGATGAAGCTCTGCTCAAACAGGGAGATGCCCATAAATCATTCCATTAGGTCATTAATTGGCTCCACGTTTGATTCACATGTGAACTATTTCTTAATCTTGTTCATCACCGACTCACTCTCCATTACTGACACCAACACTGCTGTCTGTCACTGACGAAGAAGCCTCGTGGAAGTTTGCAGTCACAGTTATAGGACTGAGCAGATATTCAAAATGAAATGCCAGGATGCATTAATCTCAGCATATTACTCTTCTATTATTAAAATGCCAACGGTCACTTCAGTCCGACTAGAAACCTCAGACATTCATGAGAAGATGAATCCTCTGGTGATCCCCTGGCTGTTACTCTAGTATCACATTTGTGTTTTTTTATGAAATGTCTCAATAACCATTAGATATATTTACATTTGGTACACACAATCATATTTCCCTCAGGATGATTTGTAATAACTTTGGTGAGCTTTGTGACCAAAAAGCCGACCTGATAAACTCGTGACATCCCCGTCGACCTCAGCTGTACTTTGTGTTTAGTGCTAATTAGCAGATGTTAGCATGCTAACACGCTAAACTAAGTTGGTGAACATGGTAAACGATGTATTCACATCAGCATGTTAGCATTTTCATTCTGAGCGTGTTAGCATGCTGATTAGCAGTTAGCTCAAAGCATCACTGTGCACAAGTAGCTACAGAGTCGTAGAGCTGCTAGCTGAGATGTGTAGACATCTTTTGAATAACGTAGCACATCTAACATTAGTTGTTGAGCAATAGTTTCCTTGTGACTCAATCGACAAACATCTACAAGTTAATGCGCAAATCTCCGAAACTCAGCAATTATTCTCTAACTGCTTTGAGGCCTAAATCAGACTTACGGCAGCTTTTATTTGATAAATGTCCCTTAAAAAACAAAATGCTGCTCATTTCGGCAGCATATCAAACACTCTGTCTGTGATAATGATGTAATAATCTAAACACTTAAGTAACTGAATCACAGCTAATGACTGACAGAACAGTCCTCTGGGCCCAGACTGAAGGTACATTGGTAAGAAAACTGCCAACTGCCACTCTTGAAACTCATGACACAGATAGGTCAAACACTCACAAACCACACTGACTAAGAGGAACGACAGTCACAAGATGAAAACCAACAGCAGTATCCAGCAACAGTGACACATAATGATGATTGGTATTGTTTGAAATGGTCACTTGGTTCATTCAAACGTATTATTCATGAAGTAATATCATTGTATCAGCCTCCTCACAATGACTTTTTCAATAGAATTTGTATTTTTGTTTTTGATTTAATTTCTCAACCTGGGAAATATGAAAGTGTGAGCATTTTAAACTGTATATAGAAACTAACATTGGGAAAGAGAGGTCTGTATCTCAGCCGATCATTTTTTAAATATTGATTTTATCTGAATTTTATACTTAACTTTTTCTGCTTCATGTGCCACTGAGCAACTTGCTTAGTAATGAACGCTGTTTCTAGTTCTCATCCATGGTTAAAACATGCATATATTTGAGTTTTGGCTAGTGGAGTATTAGGAGGTTTGTGTGTGTGTATTAGCAACAGATACACCCGGGCCAATGTAGCATCTTGCTTATCTACTACTAAACTAACACAGTGTGCTATCAATCAGGAAGCATCCTGACGGTCTAAAAGTGTGGAAAGAGATTGGCCACCTGAACAATTCGTGACTCCAGCTGCTCCACAGACGCCTGCTCTTTGGGCTGCACCGTGGCGCTCATCATCTGCCTCTTCATCATGCCGTACTTGTGCAGAGCTCTCTGGTGCTCGTGGAGCACGCCTTTCTCGTGCCGCTCGCAGAGGTCCTAGAGAAAGAACACATGAAGCTTATGTCTCGCAAAATGGCACGGTTATATAATACACAACAGCCAAGGACGATAGGAGAATTGTTTGTACAAATTATGACATTACCATATTACAGTTAATAGAGGCTATAGAAAATGCCACTTTATCTGCCCACCAGTGCCCTTGTTTAATCTCTGCAAACCACCCACTACTAAGAACTATGGTTCCAAGTGAGATGAAAAAAATAGGGTGCATTGTTGTTAAATGACTCATTGCATAATATCCTGAATTAATTACTAACTGAACCGGAATTTACTTCAACTATACAGCTCCTCGTTGTGTCTCTCCGTCAGAAAACAGGAGATTGATATTTGTATTGCCTTGATGGATAAAAACAGTGCTTCATAAAGTGAACCATCATTAGACTGTGATTACAAATGTGCAAACGTCAGTACAGAACCACCTGTCCATGCTCAGGTTAAAATGAGCACAATAAAATAAAAAAGTGAAACTGACTTACTCTGTACGACTGCAGCAAATCCAGGAAAAGATTCAGTTTTTCCACAACATCATCCTCTTCCCGTCTGCCCTGAGGACACAAAAACAAAACAACATTCATTACCCGGTGCCAGTCTCGGACAAGCGCGGCAGAGCAGGTGGTGGGCATGAAGGGCCGAGGGCCGTACCTGCTGAGCGGCTTTGTCAGACAGCACAGCGAACTCCACAGACAGACTCTTCAGAGACTGACGAAGCGTCCCCCAGGTGCTTTGAGAGGAGGCCAAGGAGGGAAGAGTCGAAGCATCTGAGCCCAGAGTACTGATGAAAAAAATAAAATAAAAGAAGCATTATTAAAGAGCCAGAATGTGACATTGTGGCATCTTAGCTGCCAAACTAATTTCAAACTAACAACCACGAAGAGACACAACAACACCGAGGATTTGGAATCTCATTAACATTTGTTTTCTCAGTCCAAAACATCTGGATTGTAGAGAAAGACTTTATACCCACAGTAATAAAAATACCTGAGCTCTCTGCCAAACATGAGGAGATCAGTTGCATTCTCCTTAGAGCGCTCTGCCATCTTCTCAGCTCTGTCCCGCAGCTTCTGGAAGCTGTTGTGAATATTTCTAATCAGCTCTCTGCTTGTCGAGAACTGAGCCTGGATGTCAGCGGGGAGATATTCCTACAAAACAAATCCAATCCTTTAAAATGCAGCGGATTGTTTGTGAAAAAAGTATTTTTTTCCACCCTCATTGCACACATGTGACAAACCTTCGCCTGGGTTGCGAGTCTGTTGGTCATGAACTCATCGCCCGTTTTCTTGTAAGTGTCGCGCAGCTTGCTCTGAACATCCTGTTTTGGGAGGACGGGGGTGAGGAGTGTGTGAGTGGAAAAAGACAGTGAGTAACTGGAACAGGATGCTCCTCACTGTCAGTCATCATTACGATAACGCTTTATTGTGCAACAGCCGGTGCCACGGCACGAGGCAGCGAGTTACAATGACACTACGTACGGAGCCGCTGAAGGTGAGGAAGGTCTTGACCAGCTCGTCCTCTGAGAAGAAGGGATGCCGTGCCACCAGGTTAATGAATCTGCCAAGAGCACGTCTCCTCCCCTCGATGAAGTCGCGCTCAGAGACGGAGGTCAGCACTGTGGACGGACACCAGAAAAAACACCATGAGACGAGGACACACTATAAAAGGATTAGACAGTTGTCAAAAACTAATGTCAAATGTTTACGGTTGATTTACCATTTGAAATAAATAAAATAATAATAAATAAATAGAAATATCAGATGACAACTCCACCTCTTGACAGGTGTACTACTGCATATGTGAAAATAAGTTGTATATATCTTTATGTGGCTTCATAGGGAGCCGTTACAAATCAGATAACTTTTTAGAAAAAAGTGCTGCTCCTCCTCTCGGCCTGAGGCTAGCTCAGTAGCTAAGCTACTTTAGCTGCTGCTAGCATAAAACACCTGAATCTCCAACTCAAATATCCGTGGTCAAGTTGCATTGTGGGTAATGTAGGCACCAGGTTTTGACAAGGAAAAATCATCAAGCACAAAAAAGAAAATCCAAAGGCACCTGGATATTTACAACTACCTTTCAGTAAAGCGTACGAACCCAAATATTCCAAACAATGCTCTGAAAACATTAATGGGATCAGAAAGAAAGATGCAGGAAATGCAGGAACAAAGGAATACACTGATGAATGTGTAACGTACCTCCCTTTAACATCCTTTTAGGCGGCAGCGCCGGCACCACTCTGTAGGCAAACCTCTGAAGCAAAACCTCGTGGAAGACATCAAAATCACTGTAGCGCCGGTAAACTGATACCTTATAACGCTGAAAACAAAAAGCAGAGAAAGAAAATAATCAGAATAAAAGTTTTCTGTTGCAAACTTAGTTACATAATAATAGAAGGTACATCTGTACTTTTATTCATGTAGACTGCAAACTCAACAAATTACACTGGAACAGTGTAATTTCTAACACACTCATTTACATGCGGTGGGATTTTACGGGACCCCTTGCCTGGCTGGTGACCTGGTACTCCACGTGTTTGAGGAACAAGCCCTTCTTCTCAGGTATGAGCTCCAAATGGACCGTGTCGCTGACCAGCAGTTTGTCCAGCGTCTGGGACATCGTCAGGACGTCCTCCTGAGCCGGCTGCATCCTCAATGCGTTCAGGTCCCTCGGCTCCCCGAGCTGAGGTTTTGGTAACTCTGCCGAGCACAAAAGCAGCACCAACTTTAAAATTTGATTTTTTTTTTTGTATGATTAAATCAATAACTCTTGAATGAACTGAGTTTCCTAACCGTGAGGAATGCTGGTGTTAAAACCACTTTTCTCTTATCAACAGATAACTACGTGTCTCGCTCTGTTTGTCTTTAGCTAGCACAGTATTGTGCATGCCGTCTGTTGTTCGTCCCTTTCTGTAGATTCCAAGAGGTTCATGAATTGAATGTAATGTGCCGCGACAAAACGCAGAAAGCTTGTTCTTGTGCACTTGAGGAAGTGGCAGGCAGCTGGCTGCCATAGGGGCCCCACCTGAAATAACAGAGAGAGCCTTAAATAATCACAGAAGGTCGGGAATGAATCTCAAGCCAGCATAATGGCTACCTCTATGAAAACCATGAAACTCCCCCTATCATCTTCCCACTGTAGCACAGTGAAAGAATGCAACACTTGCACACAGCTCAGGCTTCCCTACGAAAATAAAATAAAACAAACAGCTGAATTTAAGTACATTTTCTTTTGTTGTAAAAGAAACTTAAAGTATGGATTGAAAGTGTATACAGTATATAAAATACTCCCAAATGTCCCTCTGTTACTTTATAATCATTATGATTGTATGCTGTCGTGTATCTAATTTAAAGAGATAAGTGGGTGCAGCCCAGTGGTAAACTGTCACAGAGAACTTCTGTTAGCCAATAAAAGAGTGATGACATTTCTTAACAGTAGGAGGATCGCTGAGGTTGCCCTCAGACAATCAGAGGAATCATCGAGCTACTCATTAAGCAAAAGCTTTACTGCTCCGCTGTCACTGTCGCCTACCTTGTATGCAGTTCTCCAGGAGTTTGGGACTCGGTGGCTTTCCTTGCTGAGCGAGGGCGATCAAAGCGAGCGCTTTATAGAGGGACAGCTTGCTCAGGAATCCGTCTGAGGAGTCAACATGCTCAGCAATCTGAGGAGGACAAAGACGACGTGACGATGAAGGTCCCTGTTTCTCAGTCCGAGATTCACAATTCAAACTGTGGTTTGCATTCCTCCACGCCAAAAAAAAAACAGAAAGTGCTCGCTAGACACAAAGGTGATGATGTATAAAAGGGAAATTCTACTGAACCATGACAGGCATAACACACTCAGATGTGTTGTGACATTAGCTTATGTCTCAGCATGACCGGAACCAAATCGGACAGATTGTGAATAATAACAGTCTGCTAGCCTACACCAAGCTTTCACAAACCCCCTGCTGATAAGACATTACACCTGTATCTATATTATCTGCATTGCCTAATACAAATTTACAAAACATACAACGTCTTATCAGAATCAAATAAGTATTAGCACGTTTCATATTCCAGCCCCTTCAAGAGCCAATCAGTGGATCTAAAGAGTGTGTGGCTGGATGGATGGATACACAAGCTGTATAAGTTATTATAGTAAAAGACAAGAATCAGAGAGTGATATTTGATTGTTTCTGGTAGGTGCTGCCTCTTTCTCATTACAGCTGTATAACACATGTTTTTATAGATTGTTGCTGTGTGAACCCCTCACCTGGCCTACAACCGTCTCGGAGATATCGGTCCTTTGGAGTAACCGCTGAAACACTTCAACCTGCACTCTCTCATCTGTCCTACAGCGGATGGCCTCATATACTTCCCTGTAATAGGCAAGAACTGAGCCTAAAAGAGGATCAACACCTACATAGCATCACAGCCTCCCAAGTGGGAGAAATATTTGATCTGCAGCAAACCCCTATTAATGCCCCCCTTTAACTTTAGGGTCTAACTTAACACCAGCGGTACTCAATACTGAGGTTATGGCCATCGTATCACCTTTTATAGGACAACTCGTTTCATTTCCCATCACATGACTTTGTCCCAAAACAGATTGTACCGTTTTGATAGTTTAAACGG
Source organism: Anarhichas minor (assembly GCF_050575085.1). Taxonomy (NCBI): domain Eukaryota; kingdom Metazoa; phylum Chordata; class Actinopteri; order Perciformes; family Anarhichadidae; genus Anarhichas; species Anarhichas minor. The sequence continues at coordinate 19,217,396 of NW_027466453.1, forward strand.
TGTACAAAACAGACAAGCTTAGAGATTCAACCTTATCATAGCTTTACAGTGGAAAGCAGATAAAATGAAGATATGAAATCTGAGTTCTAACTCATATACTACTAAAGTACTGCAATGCCTTTTTCACGTGGCATGGGGGGAAAAGCATGACAACTTCCATAAAGCCTTTTCTCCTCTGGCATTATCTTTAACAGTTATTGTTACTGTGGGTCATCGAGTATCAAGAAAACACAAAACAGGCGAATCGATATAACGTCAACCACTCGTGGAGGGTTTTAAGATGGAGCAACGTCATTTTGAGATCTTTATGTACCCAAAAGTTCTCATCGGTTCGCTCCCACCGCGCCTTCAGCGAGCAGGATTATCCACGTTTTTAAAAACATCGAATACAAGAGTTTCGACTGCAACGCCGAATAGCAACAACAACAACAACAACAACAACGTCGTTATTAAGGAAAGGATTTGGCAACAATGCGTTAAGAAGAGTGTAAGAAGTTCTCGCACTGTACCTTCATTGATCTCTCCTGCCATCGCTCACACTGTCATGTGAGCGCAAGAGCACCTCCATGTGATTTCCTGCAGAAAAGGAAAAACAAGTAATTTGTTTCTTAAAGTTGTAGAGGGCGCTGGTTAAAGTCCAAGTGCGGAGTGGAGCAATATAAACTGACACTCTAAACTGACGCACTGGCAGCTCATGAGCATGGCATTTCATACAGTAATCTAAATGTTTAAGTTGTTTTAAGAGGTGGAGAAGCGCTGGTGCATGAGCTTGTATCGAAGCAGCTCAATCAGCTGCTCTGTTCATGAAGGAATATTGTGTTGTTGAGACCTGTTTGTTTCCTGGTTTCACTTTTGAAAACCAGTTTGATTTTATATTTGACATTCTTGAAACTCAGTCTAATAACTAACGTTGCCTTAAAATGCTCCTTGTATGTTTCAGCTCCTTTATTTCTAATGTCGAAAATACATGCCACGATCAGAGTATTTGCAGGTATGAAGTGGCACAGCTATAACAATTTAGGATTTGAAATAAACCCGTTATGGTTTCTTATGCACATCGTTTTGGTTGAGATGAGGGATATATGCTTTAGCTGCTGTCAAATCTCAGAAATTGGCCAGTCTTGGTTGAATTCACGTCTATAAGTAGTTATAATATTTCCGACGCTACCTGAATCTCTCATCAGCGCGACACTATGGCGCCTCTGGGCCTCTGGGGGGCGCTGCTGGGTCAGTTTTGTGCCGGTGAGGTGGGCTGTGTGCGGGCCGGGCCGGGTGAACTGCCAGCTGGGTGAATGTCGTGAACAGTCGCTGTGTTTGGCTCCAGTCTCTCTCTCTGCGTCCAGTAACTGGATGGAGGTTTTGTCTTGTCTGATCGGTGGAAGTGGAATAAAACCGCAAGAGAGGAACCGAGGAAATACCAACTAAACAAAAACAGGATGTAAACAACCGCGGACCAGAATGACAAGTGGAACAAAAGAGACTTCTTCTTCTTGTGTTTCTACTCCGAGTCTCAGCGGACTGAACTAACCGGGGCAGCTAAACCGGCTAACATTAGCCGAGTTAACGCTAAGCTACATTACGGGTATAACTAGCTCTAAAAAAAAAAACTCCTTATTTTTTTAAACAAAAAAACTAAATGGATCACGTGCAGTCGGGACTTTACATCTAACATTACAACAGGACCACAGTCCGCGATGCAACATTGACGTAAGTTGACGTGTTAACGAGCTAAATAGCTTCGGGTTAACGTTAAAGCTAGCGTTATAGCTACTAGTTAATGTTAGCAAGCTAACTAGCTACCACATAAGCTAACTAAGTTAGCTACCACATAACGCTACATCAGTGTTTGTGAAGTTAGCGAGCAGTTGTGGTTGTTATTACTAATTTATATAATCTAATATGGCCAGTTTTTAACGTATGTATTCCTTAAAATCAACAATCAGACTTTTTTTTGGATTGTCCCAGTCCAAATAACACTTTGATCCTGACTAACTTCGTTCCTCGCACTAGATGAGCAGCGCTGCTCTTGTTCCGTGTTTCATCTCGGACACAGACGGACTCAGTGAAGTGGATTCTCCTCTCTGTGTGTTTACAGCTTCTAGCATCCTCTCTGAGTGGATCCCGGTGACGTTGGCTCGCCATGGCAGCAGTGGTGAGCTACTCTCCACCATGGTGGGTGAACGTTCTGCACAGACTTCCACATTTCAACCTCATGTTCGAGCGAACGAGCAGTGATTTCCGACCGGAGGACTGGACGTATCAACAGGTAAAATAAACCCTCACTGATCCCCTTTGTCTTGCATCAAATGACCCATTCTACAGATGTTTACTACAGATGTTTACTTTAAGTGTTCAGTATTTAAGATGAATATATCCTCCACATTCTGGAACAGGACAATACGACTTTCTGCAGGTCTGCAGCCTTATATTGAAGTTAGAATGTATCGGTGTTTCTCAGTGACAGATGACCTGTTTGCACCTGTTCCCCCTCTTCACCTTGTGATCCATGTCACCATCTGTGTGTAGCTGTTCTGTCCACGTCTTGACCTTTGACAGACATCAACCAGCTGGCATGGTGTAGTGTGATCCGAGCCACTTTAATTGACCTAAACCGCCTAATTCTTTATATTTTATCAATATATAATTCTAACCTGTATTGGTTATACTATATAAGGGGCATGTGGACTCTGGAGTAGCTTTGCAGACAACCGTAACTCCTCAAGGTGTGTGGATTAAAGAGGTCCATGGTAGCAGAGGTCCATAAGTAGACTGTAGAGGCTGGAGATCAGCTGAGGCTGGGGGAGGGGAGAGCAGCAGGGCATGTGTTCACAAGTTTAATATTAAAGAGACTCTCTACATTTAGGTCAAGTGATGCTTTTATTGTGGTTTTTTAGGTGTTTACCATATTGGCATTGATGCAGATGTCGTTGGTTTCTGTTACGCCTCGGTTGGTGTGCAGGTTTTGCCTCTCAGAACTCACACCCACTAGCTTTCACCCACAGGATCCAGTGAAATAACTCTGCACATGTATCCTGTTTGAAAAATGAGAAAACCAGAATCTCTGATCATGTCAGATGGCACAGCATTAACTTCAGATGAACTCTTTCTGTTCAACAAAGAAATCCTCCTAAGAAATTCTGTGGAAACTGTTGAGTCAACTGTTAATCTTCCGTCTCGTCGGATGGGAGGTTGTTTAATTCATCACCGGTGTGAGAAAGAGTTAAATGTGCCAACATCATTTCTGTGTTGCTGTGGGTTTTTAAAAGGCTCTGAGAGACTGCTTGTTGAGTGTGTGGCCTTCTAGCTTCAGAGACTACTGAGGACAGAGGGGCGTTTTAAACACAAGGGAGAAATTGGCATAAGAGAGTGGTGCGTCCATTTTACAGTGGCGGTATGATTCACAAACAGCAGAAGTGAAAATCATCGCTCCTGAGAAACAGGAAGACGGGTTCCTGACATGCATCGTCATCAGCGGGGGGGGGGGGGGGGATGTGTTGAAGCTTGTGCAGACATTCGTGTTTGAAAATGAAAGTAATCTAAAGTGTCAAACGCTATAAATCCACGGTTCACTTTGACTAACTTGTGTAGGTGTCAGATGTTTGCCGTCAGGTTTCTTTAGTAGAAAGAATGATCTAGTTCAGACAAAACGAGTATTTCAAGGAACGTATTGTTCACCTGAAGTGTCCCTGGAGTCCGTTTACTGAAACAGGTCATTTTACGACATTGTGAACATTTGTTCGGCTCTCTGAAGTCTGATCGAAGCCCTTTTCCTGGTCGGATGCAGGAAGGAATCATTGGCTGGATAATGGCTGCAGCTGTTTGGCACTCAGTGTGTACGGCTAGAAGTTCAATGTAACAACATCACTATTTAAAGAGGATGTTCAGTGGAAACACGAAGCATATTTGAATAACATGCAGGTGATACAGCTGTTGGAGCACATTGTCACTCCCTTCACACCGTTATCTCAACAAGAACAAAACATAAGAGGTCATCATTAACCACACTTATTATCACACGGTGATGACAGGCTGTAGTGCTCGCGTTGAGACGCGTTGAGACGCCTTCATGAATAAGCAGCCCTGGGTGCCTTTGCACAGATGATGTGGAGGCAATGCACCAAAAGTAACATGCAGCACGCTTCTGGTTTAACTCCTGGGTTTAACTCCTGGGTAGGGTCTGACGACATGGAGGACATCAAGTATCACAATATTTTAGTCCAAAATCCTCGATGTGGATATTGCGCCGATGTAGTAGGGTTAGCTATAGATGCTTTCACTATATATTTAAACAATGTGATTTGTGATCTATAATCATCAGTAATGAGGATATGATGACTAAGCAGGTAAAGTCAAATAATAGAGCAGCTAAAACAGTCAGAAATAACATCACTGTGCTGTACGGCAGCCTTTAAAACCAGGGAAAGAATACACTAATGCCATATTACAATATCCAAAACCTCAGACAATACGTAGTCTCATATCATGATGTCAGTATAATATATGTTTGGCCGTACTCCTGGATCGCTGTGGCACTCGGTGAGCTTTGTTTGGTTGAACTGTGCAGAGCAACATGTTCAATGGTATTTGTGTATGTGATCATCCAGTCTGTCATTTATTCACAGTATCACAGTCGACACTACACAGAGTCTCTCCACATATTATGTTGTCAAGACGGTGCTTTGAGCCCGCAATTGTTCCAAGATCGAGCTCATCCGCTGCCATGAAACGGGTCCACGGCCGCTGCATCGGGGCGTGTCGGTCGCTGTGATGCATCGCTGAGAAAACTGAACGAGCAGATCAAACATCAAACCCGGCTTCTTACAAAGCAGAGTGTCGGGGTGGAGGTCCGCCCGGCCGTCAGTCCTCAGGAGTGTTCAGTGAACGCAGAGGCCCTCTGTCTGACCTACATTTATCTCTTAAATTCTCTTCAATACTATATCACCTCATAGATTGTTTTTGTTGTTTCCTTCCCCGCGGTTATGACCGCGTTATTGTGCCTAAATGAACGGACTGTTCTGTACGTCATCGAGTACATCGAGCATCGGTTTCTTTTCAAATCACAGAGAAAGATGAGACGTCTTACTTTAGAGATGTTTTCACCTGATTAGAGAGCATGCTCCACTCCACTACACCTGCCCTCAGTTTCATTTAGGACATCTAATATATTTATTAAAGCTAAAAGTGTAATATATTCTGCAGACAAGAAGGCAATGCATTTGGAGCTCTGTGCTCTTCTTCTCTGTGGGACACTGTGGAGGCCCATTATCCCCTCTGTTATTGATGTGAAAGTGGTATCAGCTGTGAAGTGTCCATAACCCCGTCCCTCTGTCCACCAGTCCATCCTGTTACTGGGAGGTGTGGCGCTGGCCTGTCTGGCCCTGGACCTCCTGTTCCTGCTCTTCTACTCCATTTGTCTGTGCTGCCGGCGGAGCAAAAACGAGGATCGGCCCAACGCCGACTGCTGCTGCACGGCGTGGTGCGTCATCATCGCAACGCTCGTCTGCAGGTGAGGATTCAGGCCGTGTTCTTCAGATCCCCGAACATATTTAACCACAGGAAGGCGATTAATTTTATCCTGAAAACGTATCTATATCTCTGGAGCGAATCATCTTTAAGATGAGTTCACCAGTTGTACCGTTGCTGCTCGCTGCTTTGCATTCACACACCTAGAGACAGAGATGCAGGAAGAGGCAGGGCACCAGTCAACAACGGACCAATCACAGCTGAATATGTAAATCGCATGTGGATGATGTGGTCGGCAGTAAACACCATGGAAAGCTACAGATACATCCTGAAACAGCCTGCTCCTCTGTCTCATTCAGACACTAAACCATCTAACAGCAGAGGGTTGAAACGTTCTTCAGTCGCTCAATAAAAGAAAAATATTCTTTATAATTCAACACACAGAAGGATGCCATGGTCAAATGAAATCACAGTTCTATGAAATAGATGAAGGACTTAATTTCCCCCAAACTGAGCATCTAAGGCCAGACGTACACTCAGACTGACAGCCACACAATTGCATTGATAAACAAGTACAAAGTTAATTGGAATTTTTAATGAAAACTGCTGAATACATATTAATTTGGGGTTGTAGAAGTCACAGTGGGGACTGTACAGTAGTCCTGTGGGAAATTACATTCGTCTGTGTGCACACTTAAAGCACAAATGGCGACAGCATTACTATAAACGTTTTTTATGTTTTGTAATATTTAGTTTTGAAGTAGATCGTGCTAGAACTGTTCCATCTGCACATGCTTCCTATCACTGAACTCTGCACTAGTTTCCTGTTTTGCTCCTCCGGTTGATGGGCGACTGGAGAGCCATCCCGGCTGATTCAGAGCAGCACAAAGAGCTTCGGGGAGCCGACGAGTACAAGAACTGCATCACAATCACTGCATCTGTTTAAGTGTGTTTGACTGAAAACAGGAAGAGATCCTTCATTTCTTTGTTTTGCGTTTGTTCTTTGAGGGAGTCAGTGCTTTGCGTCATTGCACAAAGCACTGAAACCGACACAAACAACATTCTCAACAGGGGGTTTGCTGTGACAACTGCTCCTGTTCACCTTTTCCACACTGCAGAGTGTGAGAGGAAGAGATTAGCAGCCCTCCAGGAAGCGGGGAAACCCATTGATTCACTGAGTGCTGTTGGCTTCCACTTGGTCCGACTTCAGCTTGGAGTGATTCGTTTATCATCACCATCATCACCATCATGCCTCTTGATAAAATCCACTCTGTTATAGGGGGGGGGGGGGGGCACACAGGACGAGATATCGGCTCTTGCTTCAAATTGCTTCTCGGGGATCAGAAAGGGAGTTTATTTTAAGCAATATCACTGTGAGAGGCGTCTCCTCTCTCGTGTACATCAGGTCAGAGGATCACAAAGTGCACACGGATGAATTCTCAGAATATTTAATTTATTTTGGTTGATGCACCTGTACGAACTGTTTCCCATGCAGTCGCCGGAACTGTTTTTCTGTCCACCTGAGGCCCGTCTGTCTGCTCGAACCGGAGCCAATCTCCCGCCTCAGTACGGCCTTTGTCAGCCGTGGGGGGGGGGGGGGGGGGTTTGGGGGGCATAGCTGGTCCATTCCTGAGTGTTTCCATGGTTCTGTATGGGCTCTTTCTGCTGCAGCTGAAAGGAGCCTGTTGACTGGCCTCTCTCCTCTGCCTCCTCTCTGAGTCTCTTTTGGCTGATCCCAACCCCCCCGCCCCCCCTTCCCTTTTGTCTCCCCTCAGCGCTGGCATTGCTGTCGGTTTCTATGGGAACGGCGAGACCTGCGATGGAGTGAACCGGCTGACGTATTCGCTGCGCCACGCTAACCGCACAATCACTGGAGTGGAGACGCTGGTAAGACCCGAAGGCGCAAATTCCACCAACCTGTTTAATAATTCATCGCCCGTCTGCCATGAGCCCCCCCCCCCCCCCCCAACCAGCAGAGCTTTGTAGTGAATCACCATTCTTCTTTCAACTCCACCATGTCCTTGTTCATCCCCGTGCTGGCTCTAGGTGTACGACAGCACATCCTCACTGAACCAGACGGTAGAAAACAATCTGCAGCAGCTCGAGGGCCAGTATGCGGAGCACGCCGACTACCTGTCCATCATCCAGAAGCTGCAGGGCCAGCTGGACGAGCTGGTCGGGCAGATGGTGGAGATCCCCTTCTGGGAAAGAGCCGACATCTCCCTGGAGGAGCTGGCCGTCACCATCGAGCTGTACGACTGGTACAGGTAAGGCCGTGGTAGAGCAGTCGTTCAAACAAAAGAGCCCCATAATGCAACACATTACATACTCAGCTCCTGTCTGATGCTGCAGAGCAAGGCGGGGCAGCAGTGAGCCACGCAGACAACAACAGACCAAGATTCATGTGCTTCTTCTCTTTATGAGACGAATTAGGAAGCAGATGCGACTAATGACTCCTGTTTGTGAGCACATTTATCTAGTTAATTGTTTATTATTTAAGAATTTTCTTTTATGAGCAGAGAGATTATTGTGCTTGCTCTAAAGATTGAGCTCTATATATATTTTTAGGAGATGGTGTGCTGTGCTGCTCGTGGCCATCTGTTGTTAACGACATGTGTCCTCACAGGTGGCTGGGCTACATAGGCCTGCTACTGTTCGACGTCCTCATCTGCCTCCTGGTGCTGTTTGGCCTCATACGCAACTCCAAGGCAACGCTCATAGGGTGAGTCTCATCGCTTCACTTCATTCTGCCCCGCAAGATTATTTTAGCTGTTCACAGAATGAGTGGTAATAAATGTACATGAAGCCATCAAGGCCACCTTGTCATTATCGTTTAGTCGGGATGAATTTATGTCCCATAAAGATGTCAGCCCAGTCACCATTCATCCAGCATCATGGCCCTGAGATCCTCAGTATTTGGGGGATCTAATGACCCTTAATGACTCACTTAAATCTGCAGCTTTGCCCTTAAATCTGTTGTATATTCAATAGAGCAGCTATAAAGAAGGCTATTTGCATTTTATAGGCACTAAAAATAATACTGTAAATGCTGTAAAGTCTGCAAAAGAAAGTGAGACCACTTGGACCACTCAGTCTTTCCCTTTTAAGGGTAGATCAGGGCAGATTTAAGCAAATGGGTAATCAAATACATTGCACACAGTACGTTAAATAAGTCATAAAAATGCTTAGTTTAAGATTTTATAATCTTCTAAGGTAATTCAACAAGTAGTTTGTTTTCCCCCATTTCACACTTTGCACATCATCTTTTTTAAGCCGTATTTAAACGTTCACGATGTCAACACAGTGTTTGTTTGTTGACATGAGATTCGTGTTTACTGACTAAAGAAAGCTGGTCCAATGTGACGCATGAGCGGTCTTGACGCGTACTAAAGGACCACCGTAGTTCGCTTAAACATGTCTCCTGCTCCGCTGTACAGATGACCAGTAGTGCTGTGACACTGCAGGTTAAAGGTACTTAACCCCCTCCCCCCCTCTCTCCCCCCAGGGTGTGCTTGTTTGGCGTAGTCGCTCTGGTGATCAGCTGGGTCTCCCTGGGGCTGGAGCTGGCCGTCTCAGCGGTAAGTGTCTCCACCGGAGCGTGATCCTGTTTTTCGGGGTAGAGCTGCACAGTTCATTACGTATAATTGGGTAACACGATTTTTGTGTGTGTGCTCAGCCGAGGACTGCAGAATGTGGCCTTAGAGGGATGTTTTATTTCGCTTAATCTGGAGAGGTGAAGAGTGGAGAGAGGTTGATGAAATGTGGCGAATAGAAACACCTGTATGATGTAATGCAGTAACCTCCCCTCCAGACATGTTCAACACGTAAACATCATCGGATGTTTTTTTCCACACATCAAAGTTCTTCTCCTTCTCCCTCATTGAAAAACCCCAAATCTATGAATATGTAAATATCGTTCATTTCAAATATTTGTCTCTTACTTCTCTGAAAAGCCCGTTCTCATGTTATGAGCGCTGGAGGTTTCATGTTTCCTCATCACACTTGTGTAAGTTGTATAATCTGCACAGTGAAGCTCAAACATCCAAGTGAACTAACAAAGCAAGGAGGGATTTACGTTGAACAACTACAGAGTTGTCGTATTTGGTTCCGTCACGATTACAAGGTTTTACATTTTTCTCGTCAAGCCAAATGATTGTGATTAGCATTGTCGTACTATTGCAGCCGCTGTTCACAGAAGACCAAAGCAGCTCATTTGGCTGCTGTATGGAGGACAAAAACAACTTTATTGATGCTTGGACCTCAGCTGGGAAGGACTCGGCCTGTCACGTCGTTGCAGATTTGAAGCTGCAATCAATCCCTCCCTCGTTCCATCCAACATGACAGTGTTGTCCTGTTTGTTTTTCTAGACCTCCAGTGACTTCTGTGCGTCTCCTGACACGTACGTGACCAAAGTGGCAGCCCAGTATGGCGTCATCAATCAAGGTATGAATAACACTCATAGGCTGCTGGGGCGGTGTAATGAGATCTCTTTGACATGGTGAATATTAGCCGTCTCACACTGAAGAGGACACTTTAGCCGGAGTTAGTCCCCTCCCCCTTCCTGCTCTCAATGCTCTGATTATGGTGCAGCAGTGAGGCGGCATTGTTCTGAAGAGCCGGGGCTCCGTGTTGTCCACGGCCCATAAAAAGTCTCCAGAAATGACTGCCACATCTGCGACGGGGTCAGGAGGGCAATGCGCTGCCTTTTATACGCAGTACAGAAGCCTCTAACACATCTCCGCTTAGTAATTACCCAATCTGTCCCGTGATGGGGGCAGAAATGATGAGCGCCTCGGTTGTGTATGAGGGAGATAAGAGCAGCGGAGAGGAGGATCAAAGACACGATATGTTTCCAACAGCCCTCCCTCCAAAGACTTCCTGCTTCACAATGTCTCTTTTTCCTGCTCTCCTCTCTAGAATATGCCGATTGCTTTAATGCACGAACCGAGCGTTTTGGTTAATCAGGCCAGAAAAGCAGAGCTGTAAACCTCCTCTTTGCACTAAACCGTATTCTGAAGCTGTGTGTGGCTCCAGGGCTGAGTTGTGCAGAATGGGGGTTTTCTCTTCTATATTTAACCCTGTAACACATTCAGCCGTTGAAAGAAATCTTTTTCTATTTTGAATTATGTTTATTATTATTGTATGAAGAACTTCAGTAGCTCCGTCTATTATGAAGAAATCTGCTCCTCCTGATATCTCTGTGTGTGGGTGCATGCGTGGCCTGATTTGTACTTCTCTGTACCGGAAGTCCGCTCGGCTGCGTGGGAAAGCAGCTCCTGACACCGCAAGCGAGAGCCGACGTCACTCTCGCCATGAGCCGGGTCGGCGGCGGTGGTGTTCTCGCAGCTTGTATTTGTGGACGCTTTGCTGTTGCCTTTGAGTCACTCGGCGAGGATTCCTCATCCGATCCTACTCACTGCTGTGGGTTAGCAGCCCGAGTGGGCTGTAACAGCATGTGAAAAGTCCAAAACCTCAATTATAGCTTGTTTTGCTTCCTGGTGTTCTGTGAACAGAATACAGGTTTGGTCATGTTGCAGTTTAAACAATAAGCCCAGAGAGGATTAAACCGCTCTGGAGGGATGTGTAGCTAGAGCCTGTGTGCAGTAAGAAGGGTTTTACCTTTTGTATTCTTGTTGCTGCTGCATCATGGGAAATACACTCTCGTGTATACTGTCACAGCACGTGTGAACTTTGTTCTTTTGGAACATTTCGCTGCAGAGCTCAGGATTAGCTCAGCGGGAGCACAGTTACAGAAGCAGTCGAGCTCTAACGAGGCGAGCGGGGAACAAAATACGACGCGACCGGACTGTCGGCCTCTTTCACCGAGCAACAAGGGGGTGGAGGAAGCAGTGACTCGAGGAAGAGGAGGCACAATGCATCGGGAAATACCAGACGCAGAAATCTAGGTTTTCATTAGTGAGATAGGGATGAGCAGCTCTGATTCAATAAAACACAGTATTTAACGCCATTAGTGCACCGTGCTCATTCTAGTCCTAAAACATTGTGTTCAAATATCTGACACGCCTCCATGTCAGTTCTTCTTCTTAGTCAAATATTGTGAGGCTGCAGCTAAAGATTGTTTTCATTATCGATTCATCTGCCAGTTTATTTCTCCTTTAAACGATTATTTGTTTGGTCAATAAAATGACGGACTATGTCACAACGAACACCAACTATCACAACCAACTAACAGTCCAAAGCCCAAACGTATCACTGCTCGACCAACACTGTATGTTTGGGGACTATATTGATATTCTGGCATTTAAATACATCCCATAGCGATATACATATATATGGGCTGATGATGGCGACACTGTTTATAAATGACCTTAGACCTTGTTTTTTTATTTCTTGTTGCTTATCGGCCAACATATCCATAGATACTAATATATCTGTAGTCAGCTAATACCAGCCGATTTATCTGGTCAGACTGTTGATGGATGAAAATCATTCTTTTCTACACGTGAACTTATGCGACTCTGCTGACATCTTCTGTTCCTACTGTTCTTGTTATCCACAGACATCCTGCAGCACTACCTTAGTTGCAGTTTGGAACGAACGAACCCCTTCCAGCAGGTTTGTTGTTTATTGTTGACTCTGGAATGAGTCGCGCGGTTCAACAATCGGGTCAGAAACGGGCTGAAATGTGCAGTGTGATGATAATACTCAAATCTCAGCAGCAACAACATTCTACACATGTATGTTTTTCCATGTAATAGTACAATACGACCCATCCTGCCAGCAGGAAGAGTGATGCAGAGAAGGTGTGTGTGTGTGTGTGAGAGTGAGTGAGTGAGTGAGTGAGTGAGTGAGTGAGTGAGTGAGTGAGTGAGTGAGTGCGTGCTGATAGAATGCGCTTACATAAGAAAATGTGTGTTAGAAGCCGGAGAAGGAGAATGGCACTCTTGCTTTAATGGACTTCCTTCAGCACACCATATGAATAAATCACAGCTTGTGAGTGCTGCTGAAGTCCAGCCGTCTATTGTGAGTACGACAGGAAAGGAAGCTATAGATACGATATAGAAGCCTTTCAGCTCGCATCTATGAGCTGTCGGCAAGCTTTCACTAGACGTCCACGTGACTACAAAGGGAGACAACCGAAGGCCCTTAATGAGTGAAATAATGGGAATTCTTTTGCGATGCCGACTACAGTCTTCATAATTGATTTCAGAAACTCTCCGGGAGCCACAAAGCATTGGTGGAGATGCAGGACGACGTGTCTGAACTCCTGCGCTCTGCCACCAGAGAGTACAAACAGACTCAGGTATGTTTCTGGCCCCGTCACTACACTCTTTACCAGACATGGCACATTCACAGGGTACCCCCTGGGTACCCCCCCCCCCCCCACACACACACACACACACACATCCCCCACCAGGCCACAAGCTGTCCCGTACTATTGTACTGTTTGTGACTCTCAGTGAATGAGACCAAACGACTGAGCTGCAGAGGAGTGAAGTGCACCTGCCTCCACATAAAGATGTGCTGACGGCCCACCTGGGACCCGCATTATGTCCATTTAGGCGCTTTAGGCTTTCACCGGCCCTCGTCAATACAACACTGCCGTATTGTCCCAGCGCCGGTCCTTGCGCTGCGTTGACAGAGGCACAAACGAGGGCTGACATCGGGAATAGAGAGGGACATATTTCCACTTCACATGCCCACACATAGAAATGTGCTGAGGTTGTGGAAATGTTTCTATCTGGCTATCAGACGGGTTTTCCGCTGGAGGAAGAGTCTATTCAGATGTATCATACAGTCAAATCTGCTTGTTCAGCTGGAGCTGCTGTGTTCTGTTGTATGTTGATGAGAGACGCTGATAAAGAATTTGATTTACTCGTCACCTGCTTCCTTCTTTTTTTGCGAATGTTTGCGTCTTCTATTCTTGACTTTTTGTACCATTGACAGGCAGGAAACGACCACTTAGTGACATTTTTATAATGCAGATAATGAGAATTACACTAGTTCCAAAGCTCTTTTTTTGGGGGGGGTTCTGTCATCCAAGCATGCCCAGATGCCAAAGTTGGACTTCAAGTTAAGCCTGTTTCCAAAGTGCTAATTGTGTGTTTGTTTGTTTTTAATTCCAGGGAAGTTTAGAAGAGATCCAGGGGATCCTGAACACCACGGAGATCAGTCTCCATCAGCTCACTGCCCTGGTGGACTGTCGCAGCCTGCACATGGTGAGCAGGGAGGAGGAAGACTTGCAAACCGTTCTCATAGAGTCGCTCCACGTCGGATGATAAACGGGGGGCCTGCTGATTGATCAGCTGCGACGGCTTCGTAGTGCAGCTCGGTTGTATAACAGCAACCTTTCTTTTCATGCGAGTGCAGCCGACTACACCTGTCACCACCAATAACGTTTGCCGTCCCGTGTGTGAGTTCTTGTCCAGTTGATGCTGGCTTTGTGCCGTTTCTGAAGCGGGCTGAACGACAAGTCCTTTGCTTCTTGCAATGCTGAGGAGGGTCGTCCCTCAGTGGCTTCCAAACTCCAAGTGCACACGTGCTTTCTGCTTCCTGCTTCCCGCCGTCTCTCCTGAACATCCCCCCCGACCGAGCTTATTACTTGATGAAAATCGGGGCGTCTCCGGCAGAATACGGACTGTGTTTCTGCTGTGCCGTGCACACAGAATAGAGATTCTCCACCGTGATACTGTTGGGTGTAGTGCTTCTTCTCAAAGAAATGCGTGGCCTTCCATCTAGTTTGCCAACCATGAGCTCATTGGTGTGACCTAGTTTAAAGGAGAAATCACAGCAGATGCATTTTAAAGATTCTTAGAAAACTCTAGCCCTTTTTTTACTTCTTCTGCATTTTTGTTTTGCTTTCTTTCCTTCCCGTGTTTCTCAAATGTCCTGCTGTTTTTAATGACCCTGACCTAATCACACGTGCCATAATGACCGAGCTGTCTCTCCTTGCTGCAGGACTTTGTCCAGGCCATGACGGGGCTGTGTTACGACGGACTCGAGGGCCTCATCTACCTCGTGCTCTTCTCCTTCATCACGGCTCTCATGTTCAGCTCCATTGTTTGCAGCGTGCCTCACACCTGGCACAGCAAGAGGTGAGACGTCCACCGGCCACACACTCGCCCTTCAACTCCCCACCGCATAAAAAAAAAAAGGCTTTTAAGCAGAGTTTGTGTGCGGGACTGCGTATACAGTGAGAAATAATTTAAGAACATAAGCCTATCAATAAATGATGCTTTCATGGCATTCCTCCTATTCCTCTTCAGCACTCGCGCAGCATGAGAATGACGCAGACCAAGTAATTTGGGATAAATAAGGCTGTTTTTATCACCGGGACTCGTCCAGAAGGCTCCAGCTGCTTCCTCAAATACATCGCTTCCCGTTACCCCCCCCCCTAATTGTGCCGAGTTGGCCTAAATCTATCGTAACCACCGCCTGGCCCGGTGGCTCTTTCTGCAGCAGATGGGTTAAAATCATCCTGATTGTCTTCGTCCCGTCAGCAGCAGATAAGGAAAGTGGTCTCCCAGACGCAGGCGTCGGCTCAGCTGCACCGCGTAATTAACTGATCTCTGCTGACAATTGGGAGCCGTGTTCATCAGTTTGATCTCAGCTGGTGCTTCCTGTTATAAAACAAAGCTGACACGCTACCAGTGTGTTGTCTCAGTGGTCCTAAGCTTGTTCAGTGTTACTGTTTAATTAATTTTACCCTTCTGGAATTATATGAAGACTAATAATTATTATGCTGCGTTAGTTTACCTATTGTAGGATTATTAATATTAATAAGAGCTGATCAGTTAGTAAGACGCTGTTTTCTCTGATATGCACACTACGGTAAATATGTTTTGTACATTCATGCACTGAATGAATCTCTGTGGATTGATGGATTATCTCTGCTTTAAGAAGCCTGAGGGGTGACCACTAGAGGGAGACAGGCTCCATGTTGCTCTGTTTTGACCATGTTGAGTGCATTGTTGTATCTCACATATTGGGCCTCCTTGTTTGAAAAGAATCCAGTGGACTCACATTCTCTCTGCGTGAGAAAGCTCCTGCTTCTGTGTGACAACGTGAACCGATGCATTTATTGTCCTGACGCTAAATTAGGGCTTTTAATTTTCCTGCAAAAAAAAAAAACCCTGATCCAATTACACGAGGCTATTTTTACCGCCTTTGTTCAGTCCCATTAAGGTCAGCGGGAAAGACTGCGTCGTCTTTGCTTCACGCAGCAGAGGATTCATCTGGTTCTCTCCCCCCTCAGGCAGCGCTGAGCGTGAATCAAAGCGGGGACCACGTGGCTTCTTCCTGCTCCTTTGTTATCAGTCAGACGGGACAGGGGGTCCCTCTGCTGGTGGTGGTGGTTTTCACTGCAGTGCTGTGTGATGTTTTGCAGGAACGAGGAGGACAGCGAGGACGAGTCCCTGAGCCACGGGGGGAGGCAGAACCAGGACAACCTGTACCGGGTCCACATGCCCAGCCTGTACAGCTGCGGCAGCAGCTACGGCAGCGAGACCTCCATCCCCGCCGCCGCCCACACCGTCAGCAACGCACCCGTCACCGAGTACATGTAAGTCACCGCTTCATGCGATAGTGAAAGGCAGAAGGCCCGGTGTCAAGGTTGTGTGGCTGATATTCGATACTCGATGTACTCATGAGCCAGTTTGTCCCCAGAGAGGAGCTAAGCTCTCCTATAGAAAGCCATGCAGTGGGCAGCAGATGCAGCTGTTGCTCTCCAGCTGTGGAGCCTCATGAGTCAAGCTCATGTGTTGGGGAAGCTGGGGGAGGGGATCCGTTCTCTGTGTTCTTAGGGCCTCGGTATGCTGAAAGCTGACGTGGAGAGTTCCTTGTGTGCGGTGTATAGTTTCATAATCTCTAGAGCGCTGTGTCGGGGTTTATGCACCTCTCAGCTTGTTGTGTTTGATCTCAATGTGTGTTTTGATTTCAACAGGGCTCAGAACGCCAACTTTCAGAACTCTCGCTGTGAGAACACGCCTCTGATAGGACGAGAGTCTCCGCCGCCCTCGGTAAGTGTCGTGTCCTGTAACGAAAACACAAAAAAACACACGAGAGCTGTAGGAACACCTCTGGGTCTCTGGTAAGGGAGTGACCATCCGCCCCCTATTCTACTAATGATCCAGAAACTAACATCAGGACTAAACTAGGAACTTTGCACGTTCCTGTTTGCGTTTCCAACACATCTGAAGAACCGTGACGGTGAGGCAAATTAGACCAATAAAGAATTAAAAAACAATGGCGGTGTTTGAAACACAGTTATCATAAAGAGTCGTCCTTCTGTGAGTGTTTGTCTCCACAGTAATCTGTGTTTGATGCTCATTTCAAACCATCAGCTCGTGTTTTTTTATCGCTCACTTTGTTTCCTCATCGTCGCTTCCTCTCTCTCGTTCACACACACACACACTAACTTTGTTTTTAAGTTAAATGAATATCAAGAGAAGTATTAATACCAGTAACACGCAGTACTTGTTTTGTGAGCACAAGTTGAAGCAGCCGCGGTGTCTGTTTGACCAATCAGCGACAGTCAGCCCTAATAATGCCTGAACCATCGCAACGTACCGCTCCTCCATCCTGCTAGACACAGTCACAGAGACACAGCGAGTCTCCTCCAGCTCTGTACTCGACCCTTTTTCATGGATAGGGAGGCGAAACTAAAATGAATTTCCCTTCATGCATCAGTATGTGATGGGAAGTGTCACACCTGACATTATATGTATCTTAGATAGCCGTGTTTGTTTCTTGTCTTTTATTTGATACAAGTTGGAAAGAAAATACAGAATCCTGCACACGTGCTCCGTCATTTGTACTAGTTTAATGTCCTCAGACCTTCACCGGGCACATGATAGACAAACAGCAGCGTTCATATGTAGACAACAGGCTTGAGTTTCTATTTGAAGAGCTCAGTTACATTCTTACAGTTTATGTTTACGGCCTTTATACGTACGTATGGTGCAACTTGACTTAATAAAATAAGTGAAGGACAGCCTGGAGCTGGAGCTGCTTTGTGTATCTTCTCTATACTCTCTTCTTGTCGTTCTTTTTTGTTTTTTTTGTTTTTTTTGTTTTCCTGCGTATCCATCCAGTTGTATTTGACTGCCGCGGACAGTAACAGCGGTCACAGCTGGCAGTTAAAGCCGTCGGAGAGTTCAAGATCGTTTTGGTAACCTCGTCTGCTAACAGGTACTAAACATGCCCGCCTCCTCCACCTGCTGGCCTGCTCCTCCTCTGTGCCACCTCCCACACTCCCAGCTCCACTCACCCTCTATTCAGGTCCCTCCCCCGTGTCCTGACTCTTGCTACGTGTCCCACCTGCTGTCTCACCTGACGTTTTGTTTCCTGTGGCCCTGGGCTGCATGTTTTGGAGACCACCTTAGGCTGTGGGAAATAAAAACACCGACATATTATCGGCAGAACAGAAATGAATGATGATGAAACAATCTTTAATCACAGCTCTACATATTTTTCTTCAACATGCGAGGTGAGTCTTGAGCCCATGTTGGTGCACATCCTCAGCAGGCTGTCCAAGAGGCTCTGAAGCCCGATCGCAACATAAGAAAAATATATTACAACTAAAAAAGCAACAAAGTCAACTTCGTGTTTCCACTTGAGTTTGAAATGCAGCCTTTTCATGCTTGTATCGCCTGTATTTAAAAAAACAAAATGCATGGGTGCATCCTAAATGTTTATGAATGTGCACGAAGGTCAAAAGCAAAAAGTGAAATGATTGAAAGTAGAGTTGCTTTTTGATGTTTTATTTACCTGAAGGGTTTCTTCTCACTCAGCAAAGCACTGGCTCTGAGTCTGTTTGGAACAGATCCATTTTACCTACATGGTTTTAAGGAGTGATTTTATCCTTATTTTGTCCTACTTATTTTAACCATAAAGAGTGAAAGCGTTCGTCATGTTTGGTTCTCTTCTTTGTTTGAACCCAGTACACCTCCAGCATGCGGGCCAAGTATCTGGCCACCGGCCGACCAGAGCCCACCGACCCTCCTCCAGCTCACCAGACCCCGCTGGACTCCTCCCGTCCGCAGCACTGACGTCTCTGAAGCCTCTCACCCAGTCAGTCTTCTTCTGTCACCTCTCTCGGTCACTCCTCCACCATCTCACGTGACTTCAAACGGAAAAACCAAAATGTGCGGGGGTTTTTTTGCTGTTCAGTTGAAGCAAAACTTGATGAATCTCGCGCGTCATAGTGCTCATACTTTCTCCACAATCCTTGGCTGATGTTTACTATTACGGGACTCGATGAATTCATCTGCAGCTCTGATGTGACGGAGCCTGAACTGACTTTTACACTCCAACTTGTTATTTCTTTACACGTGAACGCACCGCGACACATCTAACAAGGCATTGCAGTGGACTCTGGAAGTGCTCGTAGACTAACACCGACTACTACTGGCTGTTGATTTTGTTGTGTACTGTACTGCACGCTCTCCTTGCTGTGGGAGGGAAAAGCCTCACACATGAATGTGGGAGGAATCCACTGTTGTCCCACCTGACGTGTGGACGTTGTTTCTCACTCAGCGTAGATTAGACTCCTTTCACAGCCCACAGTCTCTCTGCTCGAGGAATTTAAAATGCAGCTCTATGTTTGAATCTCTCCAGTTAAAGTTACCGTACTGTATATTACACACACACGGGCTTGTATTTGTGTTAAATCCGACGTCTGGGACCAGTTTTCCTGCAGCACGTCTTGCAGGTATGAAATAGTTCTTTTCACATATACATTGATGAGCCACTATTCTACAGTAAAAGACTGTGACTTGTGAAGCTGTGAACTGTATTGTGGCACATGCTCCCAGAGGACAAAGAAGAGCTGCATGATGGAAATGCAGCTGTTTGGCAAGAAGAGTCTCAGCAGGATGACGACGTTCAACCAAGACGAGAGGTTTTTATACTACTGGAAGAAGTTTTTATTATTTTTACAGCCCTTTGTAGACGACGCAGAGGCAGAGTTGCGCGTGCCGTCTTCTGCAACATTACTCCAGACTTTTTAAGGATACGTTGCCTCTTCACCAGACTGCTTGTTATTCTCTCCATGTTCCTGTTGGGTTGTAAAGCCTCGTCTCCCTGAACAGAACTGGGAATTGTCCCCCCCCCCCCCCACACACACACACACACTTGATCTTTGCCACCAACTGCAGCAGCTTAAGAGTCAGAACCTCGTCTCACGAGAATCTTAATGCAGGTTTATGCGACAGTTTGCATATGGAGAGATAATCTTAATGCATTGGCAATGCAGCGTCTCACAAATGTGTTTTAGCATTTCTAACTACGTAGATGAGAGAGCGGATGCTGTGAAGGGATTGAGAGAACTCTGCTCTCTCTCTCTCTACAATCTGGAAACCTGCTGACTTCCTGTTGAAACGTGACGCGAGATGTTTGTACTCCTGCTTGCTTCTCTTAGATGTGCATTGTGACCAGTACAAGAGCTGACTCTGTGCCAACGAGTGCAGCGCAACTCTTCTACTCTCTGAATATCTTCTAAAATGTCTTAACTTGAGGCCACTTTGTAACGTTGACCGCTCCTGGTTGCTCGTGTAATCAAATGAGACTTTTTTTCCAAATCATTTATGCTCTTTAAACATTATTACACTGACGCAGTCTTTGTGTTTTTGGGTAGTGGTCATATTCTCTTTGTTGTTTGTACAGATTATAAACATTTACAAATGAAGGAGAAAAGAATTTCATTTTCAATTTCTTAAAAAACTTATTCCACATTTTTAAATATTGTTTTTATTTGATTTGCTTTTAGTTTTATGATTTGCTTTCAGACTCTCTAGCGAGCACAATGTGTTGCTTCATTAATGTGAATACGGTCAATAGATTTGAATTTTTATTTGAGTTTTTTTCACTAGATGTCATTTTGTAATTTTTATTTTATACATCCTTTTTATTGCAATCTCTGAAATGTGTTCATGTAAAACCTGTGGTTATATTGAGCTTGAATGCTGTGTTTTAAAATTAAACAACCTTTTAACTGTAGAGACCTGCTCGGTGCATCATTGGATGTAAAAGCTGAAGCAGACACCAGGGGGCAGCACTGCTCTGATCTCACCACGTTCACTAGCTAGAACACAGAAGATGCGTCTCTTTAAGAGGGAAATAATACAAAATATGAAATGTTAATAGCCAGGGATTCAATACAATTATACACATGAAAGATGTTTTCACTCATACCAACAAATAGTGACTTGTTTGTATTAGATTTATACAGTTAATGCTTCCCGGAGGATTTTATTGTTGCATTTAGTGTGTTTTTAATCTGAAGTTTCTTAAATTACATTTTCTATTTCACAAGAGAGGCCTGACCGAAGTGGCTCAGACCCTCTGAGACACTGAAGATGATCTGGGGTCTGTAAGACGAAGCAAATGGAACTTATTCTGGCTCACTGGTGATCCTGGATAACCACGCAGATCCACTGACTACTGACATCAGAACCATGAGTGAGATGAAGAGGTGGCGGCTGCGTGAACATTTGGTTAAAGCGACAGCAAGAAGTGATTCAACGAGGCTAAATACAAACACTATCGACGGATACACAGAATAGTGAACTACTTCTTAGTGCTGGTATTTCTCCTGGAGACTGTGTGTGTATATATCTGCTATTTGGTTTCTGCAGTGCAGCGACGGGCCGCAAGCTGCATGCAGATCAGTCTGAGAGGAGCAGAAAGGCCGTCCTGTGTTCATGACCTCTCTGGGCCGACAGCAGGCGGGAGGTCAGTGTCGGCTCCACCAGTCTGGTTTATTCTACTTCCTTCATCCCGCCAGCCAGCTGCTGTCGCCCCAAACTCTGACGTCTCGTGTCTGAAGTCTGGATTATAGAGAGACGGAGGAAGTGGTCCTTCCTCTTACAGGCGTCACTTTAGTTATTTGCTCTACAAATCTTTCATTATTCATACAAAATGTAACTACAAACAGACGACAAAATGATTAAAGCGTACCCATTTCTCTGCAGTAACTACAATACTTTCCTCTAATCTTTCAAGGTATTTCCTGTCTGAAAAGATGAATATCGAGATTACATCTTCTCCTGGGTTCCCTGCTGTTTATTGTGGGGGCCGAGCTAAACAAAGCAGTAAACAAACAAAGCGTGATAGAGGGGGGGGGGGGGGGTTTACACAGACACCCAGAGATGCAAATGAACAATTCACACGGTCTCACTGTCGAGGAAATTGAATTACCCGGCTTGTTGCTGGACTGGAGGAATGCATTACTAATGCTTTGAGGTGAGGAGCTGAATGGAGAGGGGGGGAGGAGGAGGGTGGTTGCCCCCCCCCAGCCAGACTTCCCGAGACTGGCTGGGCTCTCTGCCAGGTGGTCGGACCACGGCTCTCCTTCTCCTCGATGCCAGGCAGCTGCAGGACGGCCAGGAGACACTCCAGAGATTTAAAGCTGCACGAGGCAAGACTTCCATTTAAAAAAAAACTTCTGTTTAAGCCGCCGGAAAAACGAATTATGTATCAGAGCATAAACCTGTGGGTTTGTACGTAAATACAAATACATTTTCCAAAGCTGTGTGTGTGTGTGTGTGTGTGTGTGTGTGTGTGTGTGTGTGTGTGTGTGTGTGTGTGTGTGTGTGTGTGTGTGTGTGTGTGTGTGTGTGTGTGTGTGTGTGTGTGTGTGTGTGTGTGTGTGTGTGTGGTCGCAAGACAAAAAGATTCAGATCCACTGGTTTAATCCTCAACAATAATGATAATCTTTCATATTTGTGTATGTAAAATCTCAATTTGAAAGGTAACTAATGAGCACTAGTGACTACAGACACATGTAATGAAGTCAGAAGTACCTCGTCTCTCCTGCCTTTCACTGCTCATAATGTTCACTTTCTGCTCCCGTTTCTCGACATGATCGCCGTGTCATCGCAGGACGGATGAGGCTCCGGAACACTGAATGCAAACACAGGACGTTCATGTCCCGCTTGTGGAGGGAGTCCTGCTGCTTTGTTGCTGCCATGCTTATGCGAGGGAGGGGGGGGGGGGGACGTGCCTGGTTTGTCTCCTTTGTGGCCGGGCTCAGAGGGAGGCAGCTGTGTCCTGGGAGCCGCCGCTCAAGTTATTCACACCTCACCTCCTCCAGTCAGAGGGAGCACGTACATGAAGGATTTATGGAGCTGTCTGCTTATCCCCGTCCTCACCTTGATGCTTCAGGGCTTTCTCACAGCTCTTCCCTCTCCTTCCTGTTCTCTTAAAGTCATCTGTGTGAAGAATCTGTCTTGATCCCAGTGGTTCACCAGCACCTTTAAAAATGAACCACATGAGCGATTTAACCACATTATCTAAGCTAACCACGGTTACAATACAAAGGACAGAGTCGAGGCTTTTGCATTCAGATACAGTCAAAGTATTTTCCATATTCTTATGACAGTGATGAGGTATCTCTGACTGAGGTTGCACAACATCTGTCGTGAAACCTTCTTCACCTCTTCTTGATGTAACGATTCATTTTAAAAGGCATAACACAATGCCACACGGCTCTTACAACCTCATCTGCATCCGGATTTGCATTTCTGCAAAGTACCATGACTCAGTTATTTTACTTTGATGCAAATGACCATCAAATAACACATTTTACAGACAATATAAACTGTAATTAATGTAGGGATATCATTAGATAACAATGTGTTATTTGTATGTAACAGTTTGACCTTTTCCTTTAAAAAAAACAAACCAGCAGGATGAGGAATATTACACAATGATTGAGTTAATAAAAGTGAAACTAATACAACTGACCTACGTATACAACAAATCACTGTTAATGCTTCTTAAACGCCGTGTGCAAAGGTGTCGACATTAAAAATATAACCTAGCATTGGTTAGAATCATTAACATTTAACATGCATAAACAGTATATACTGTTTCATATTTGGCATTCATGGTGTTCTGTTAAAAGTCTTAATGTTTAAATCTTAAACACATTTTGTGCAGATCTTTGCAGGATGAAATGAATTTGGTTTAAAACAACAACACTTAATGTGAAAATCAATGGTTTCCTGTAATGCCTCTTCCAACTGAGAAAAAAAAAAAGAAAATGTCTTCCTCCAAATTCCTCAAGTCCTTCACTCAAGTGCTGCTCATAAGGAAGTTCAAGTCCCTCTCCAGTCTCCAGCAGGGATACGTGATACCTGGATTATGGTAAACTCAGGATTAAGGCCTGAGCCAGTTGCTGTGAGATGTCCCTGCGGGCCGGTGGGACGTGTCCCGCCGCTCCTAATCCTGCAGACAATGCTGCCTGTTAATTGGAGACTGACTGATATAGCAGAGGGCAGTCATGAAGACAATGTGCGAGTGGCCAGCGTCTCTGTAATCCCCTGCACTGTGAGGAATGTCCCTCTGTGGCAGCCATCCACACTCCACCACATCCACCTCACACTCTGGGGTTTTCCCTTTTACTGACAGTTAAGAGTCGCTGTTTCGGGTTGTTTTTCTTCCGAGTCATAACAAACACAAAGAGAGCGACTTTGCAGAGTTGTGAAATTTCACATGTTGCACTGATGGGAGGTGCAAGAAAGCACACCCAGGTGTTTGTGTTGTAATCAGCAGGAGACGAACCGTTAACAGACTTAAGTGTTTCCTGTCAGTCCACCTTGAAGCAGGGCTGAAATGATGTCAGTGTGAAGCCTCGATATCTAGTGCATTAAAGGTGTGTCTATACTTTAATATGCAGAAAATATTAATAAATATCAATAGGCCACATTCTGACTTGTCACAGTAGGAACAGCACAGGACTGATGGTTGCTGCATTTAGCTGCCTGGCTTTAGGGTTGCTGGTGTTGTACACGCTGACTCAAACCGAGCCATCGTTAGTGTTATTAGTAACATCTGTGCTTTTCCTACCTTGACACGTCAAAATGAGTGCTGTTTTTTGTGATTATTTTGTCTCTTCAGTCTTTTAATGTCTCTTTTTAGTTATTTAGTTGGTGGTTTTACATTGCTTTTTAGTCATTTTGCATTTATTTGTAATCCTGCAATGTTTATTTATAGTCGTTTGGTGCATCTTTGTGGCCGTTTTGGGTCACTTCAATCATTTAATGCATCCCTTTTAGTCATTTTGCATTACTTTTTATTCATTTTGCCTCTTGTTTTGCATGACTTTGTGGTTATTTGATCGACTTTCCATCAACAAACGTTACCAGTCACCTCATATAGAGACTGGTCTAGGGGCCGCTGGCCTGGTGTCTGATAAGCCTGTAAAATCACCAGCATTTAAGATGTTTATTATTCATGATAGCAGCTGTGCTTTCATATCAATAAAAAACTACTTCTATTAGCAGCTACAGTATCTTCAATATAACTCTGTTAAATTGAATGTTTTTCTGTGCTGCAGATATCTTACTATCTGACTCCTTTAGGACCATTGCAAACAGCTTCCGTGTTGAGGTCTCCACTGTCTCCAGTATTGTCCCAGATGTTGCCACAGCTATTTGGGACTGCCTTGTGGAGGAGTTTATGGCTGTGCCTACCACTAACCCTAACCCCGAACCCTAAACCCTAACCACCTAACCAAAGCTACCTTTAAAAGGCAAAACCCTTTTTATCATATGTCCCCAAACAAATCTAAATCTAACCCTAACCCTAACCCTAACCCTATCCGTCGTCTTTATCTATCTATTCGTCGTCGCTATCGGATAGATCGTCGTACCGGCTTCCACACAGGTAGCCGGTACGACGATCTATCTGTCGTCGTTACCTATCTATCCGTCGTCTTATCTATCTGGAGACATGTTGCGAATCCTTGTTTCCGTTTCACTTCGAGTGAACTGAAGGAGAAACCCACGGAAGCAGGAAATCATCCCAACATGGACGTCACGAGGCCAGGTGACAGCCGATTGTAGCGCTACTCCGATCGTTGGATTGCTTTTATCCTTCTGTATATTGAGTTGTCCACCGTACTTTTAAACTTTTTTCTTGGACTCTACTCATAGTATGGCTATGTCACTGCAAACTATCATACTTGCAGTTAAGGGACGTCTTCCACCGCCTGGACGGTGTATCCATGGCGGCGGCCCAGTCGAAGCAGATGTCATTTATGCTATATTCCAGTCTTGCTGACACTCACCTCCGTAGATTCTCAGCTGGTCTCGGACACTGCAGACACTCTGCCTTGGCTACCCAGCGACGGTCCTGCGGCCACGGTAAAGCCGTGCAATGCCCAAGCACATCCAAAACGGCTCTTTTAAGAGCTACCCGTGAGTGGTTTAGGAGCAGCAGGACCAGCACCATGATGCTCTTCCTCACCATCCTCTAATGACCGATCTGGTTCATCTTTGAACATTAACAATAAAAAATTTTATAACCCAAACGTGCTGCTTTAATTAAATAGTAATTTGCCTGCAAATACAATCACATTTTTCTCTTTTAAAGCTATGATAGTATAGTGGTTTAAGATCCGGAGCCCAGGGTTCAAAGCTCACCTTTATTATAACTTATTTTTGCTCATGAAAATTTTTTTTAACAAGTACAAAAACCATACAGAACCAGGCTTTGCCAAATGAAAAAACGGTTAGGGTTAGGGTTTCTCCCTGAGGCGAAAAACTGTAGGCGGGCAGATTTCTCCTCAAGTGTGACTCAAACTGAGACAGACGCAAGTCATGCGGGACTTTTTATGTTTTGTATACAGAGCATGATCGACTTTTTGGATAATGGATCCTTTATCACTGGAAGATAATCAGCAACAGCCTCCAGTCATATTTCACCATGTGCGGCTTGCTGACAGTTGGTCAGCCATGTCTACAGTTGGATGTTTGTGTTCTTCTAATCTCTTACCTGTCTCGTATGCAAAACAGCTGGAATTATTAAAATCATTCCATTGAATGACAGATCTTTGGAGACGTTACAACTGAGTTATACTTTTCACCATGCGGCAGCCTCCTGTGCTGAAAAGTGAAGACAATAAGGAAGTGCCAACAACTGCAGTTCCTCAAATGGCCACTTGAGGCTGGTTCCAAAAGCGACTCAATCCCCATAGACCACCATGTTAAAATGTCCAACTCTACAGCTGAAATAAACGTGCTAACAGACTGGTACAAAAAACGGGTTTGGTCTCTACAGCCAATATCCCCATTCATGACAACTGTACGGGGGTTGAATTTTTATATAACTCACCCGTTTAAATAAAATGAAAGGCTTAAAGTTAGGCATAATTGTGGGCGTGGCCGCTTTAAGTGACAGTTGGGTGTCGTCGTAACTGCCAAGATGGCGGCGGCAACCGGAGCGACCCAACTTTGAGCCTCACAACGGCCGTTTTAAAACTAACACGGACTTCACGTCCATATTTTACACTGTCTAAATATATTAAAACAAACGCAGTTTAGCGTGGAAGAACTACTGAAAACCCTTGCTTTAGTTATAATACCTCAATGTTAACATACTACATTAAAACATGTACTTCAAGGAATAGTTTAACATGGTAGCGAGATCTGTCAGTTAGCTCGCTAAATGTTAAGCTAACGTTACAGCTAGCAACTGGTTAGCTTAGCTTACCATCATGAAACAGGGGGAATCAGCTAGCCTGGCTCTGTCCAAAGGTAAGAAAACGGCCTGTTAGCACCATTAAAGCTCACTAATTAACACGCTGTATCTTGCTTGTTAAATCGGCATAAAAATAGGAATGTAAAAACATCAATTGGCTGTTTTTCTTTGGGTAATGTGCAGCTGGTCATTGGGCAACTGGGCCCAGACCAACACATTTTTCAGTTTGTATGAATTAATAACGTTAACAAACTTGTGTACTTGAATTTAAGTATCCATACTAGCAACTGATTCACTATACTACCAGTAGTAGAAATGCTGCCATGTCTCTGTGTGAAGCTGAAATCTTGGCCTCAGCTCGGAGTGTAAATTTAAATGCTAATAGTGTAGCTACACTTTAAAGCTCACTCCGACTGTATATATTATTCTGCGTCTTCTGGTATGGAAACAGTCATAATTGCAGTAGCAAACGTTAAGAAAAGATAAACAGTGGAAAAGCACCAAAGTACAGTAATCACATAATAACAGATTAGTGTGTTTGAAGGATTACTGACGCAGAGGGATTAGAAATGAGTGGGAGGAAACAGTTTTAGGCTAATTTAAATCTCAGACTTTCTACTTTATTTCCCCTCTTTGTAATAGTACACAAACAAACTTGCCTTTTTAATGTTTTACCAGTGAACAAAAACACTCTTAACTCTGTGATAGTGTGCACATCTCTTCTGTTATGATTTTAAAAAATGTTACATCTAAGTGACAGTTTTGAGAGTTTAAAAAGATTAGGGGCGCGTTAGACCAACACTTTAATGATTTGTTATGTATGTAAAAACCTTTATCTTTTGTAGGAAAAGATCAATGTGCTGCAGATGTGATTACTGTTTGCACATCCACAGCTTGCCAGTTTATTAAGACAAGAGTTTTAACTTAAGCCTCATGCCCTTCTTTCCCATGTGCAGTGCCAGAGGAGGCATCTCTCTCTCTTCCTATTCTGTGAAGCTGATCAAGCGTTTGCCACTGAATACATGGTGATTATAACTCAGACTGCTTTGATTGTTCTTTGTCATACAATGTATGATTGGAAACTTCTGCACAGATTTATTGTAAACGTTATACAAGTCAACAGAGAGAAGAGAGAGAGGGTGCAGATGTCTGTTTGAACATGAGATTTAGACACATGAAAGACTGCAGTTTTTCCCACTTCACGTCTCTGGAAGGCAAAGCTGTGGTTATGGGTTTGTGGTGAGGATGTTTGCACCGAGTAATTTGTCTCCCATGCAAGGCTTTGGTGATGGATCCTCTGCTCTGTGTGTGCCAGAGTTCAGCCAGCATGTGCACATGCAGGATGATAACGTTTTAAACTGCACTTTTGTGCTGATAATTAGTAAAACTGCAAGTAATCTGTCTTTTAGTCAGAATTATATTCTCGACAGAGAATATAATCAGAGAATATAATTCTGATAATTCTGATTCAGGCAGTTTTTTAGACCAAAATTCAACCCTAAAATTCATTCAGAGATGATATAATGTGGAAAGAAATAGTCCATTAGAAGTAAAAGTCAGAGAAGGACTCCTTACAGTGTTACTTTATCATGTATTATATAATAGGATTGATGCATTAACATGTAAGCAGCGTCTTATCGTTATATTTGTCTGTTGTGAAGCTAATTTGACCCATTTTTATTGATCGTTGGCTGCTTTACTTTACTGTATAATTAAACAAATCATATTTTCTATGTTTAATACAGATATTTCAACTCTTAATCAGCAAATAGATTAGCAACTACGTTCTCCAATAAGTGTAGTGGAGTAAAGAGTAAAATACTTTCCTCAGGGTAGAAGCATAAAATAGTCAAAACTCTAAATACCAGAATGATAGAAAGTGAATAATCATTTATACACAGTGATATATTTCAGTCCAGTGGTTCCCAACCAGCGGTTAGGTTAGAATATGAAATATGTAGGAGGTTTAATTTAAGTCCTGCTACACAAATTAGCATTTTTGGACTAATCACTGATGTTCGATTTGTTTTGTGTAAAATGTTAATTATTGCTTCTTTAAACCTGTTATTTAAAGGTGACATCACTCAAGAGTTGTTTAATCTTTAATAATGCATTGTTTTACAAGGTTATCATGTTTACGTGAAATTGTCTTCAAGGTAACTGTGTCTGTAACTGTCAAATGAAGTAGACGCATATAAAGTAGCATGAAATGGAAATACTAAAGTACAAATACTTAAGAACAGTAATAATAATAACTTTATTTGTATAGCAGTCAGTGCTTGACTAAATGTAGGCTACCGTTACTTTCCACCACTGCATTAATAAATCAATAACACTAAAAGAAGATCCATTATCTTGAACTTGGAAGACAAAGTCAAATAAAAACACGACCAAATATGTAATGTTTCTCAGTGGTTATGCACTTTTATTCAAAGTTGTCGGTCCCACCGTGGGTCCCATGGTAGTTAATACCAGGATCAGCTCATAATCCCTGAGAAGCCAGTATTGGGAATGAACCGCTCGAACCCTCCAGATACTGGAGAATAAACACCACAGTCACTTAACGCAGTTCAAGGCAGTACAAAAATATCATGTCCGGGTCAATAAACGCATATGTAAACCACAAAGGGGAAATTCCATCCTACACATTATACTACGCATTTAAAACAAAGGGCACAGTACACAATACTGCAGTCAAAATGTACAGGGCCACCCAATATGGGTGAGAGACGACACGGAGGGAACGGACCCCTCCATGTGGAAACACTCATGTTGCTCCTGTAAAGTTCTCACCTCAGCGGCAACCAGCCCATAAATATTATGTGTAAATAAAGAACATTCATGTTGAGGACAACAGAGAAGCTCAGCAGTCTTTTGTGCAAACTATTATAGACTGTGGCTCACGTTACACACGTGGTTATTATTTAGATGCCATTGTTTCTTTCTTTCTTTGCTTTTCACTAATTCTTCACTGTTGAACCTTTTTTTGAGGTGAGCAACTTTTCAGGAGCAATCATCAGCTCATTTGAAAGTCAGCTGTGCAATTTTTCAAACAACAATAAAAAAACATTTCAAAAGCAATTTAAAAGCTGATTGTAACCCTGCATCAAAATCTCTTCCACTCGTTATTCATCCTCCTTTGTAACAAATGCAAGGAGTGTTATTAAAAACATGAATGGATGAGAGATTGCGACGGGTTATTTCTCTTTTCTTTGTTATAGTTTGGACATAAATCTGAGGCATGTCATTAAAAAGGACATAAATTAGGTCAGTTGACCAAAAAACTATCGCAAAGGGAAAAGTGCTTAGTCCTGATATACCTCAGATTAGGTCACCAAAGGATGCATTAGGGAGTCTGCCAGCTCAGTTCATGGGAGAAATAACAGTTAACTTAAAAGCACAACAAAATCTTCATATTAGCACATTTGTCCGGAGTCATCGGAGTAAAAACATCTAAACAAAAAAGCCAATTATATGCGATAAAAGCCAACAAAAGCCTAGAAACAAAGACCTGTATGGCTTTGCATTTTTAAAAAGCGAAAAAAATAAAATTAAAAAGTTAATGTGAAGCTGGCAAAAAGGCTTGAATATATGTCAATACATTCTATGAGAATTGCAGATACATTTACAAGCAACATATACATCACAAAGCTCAACTGATTGCCTGCAAAGCTTAACGCTGAAAGCTACTTCCTGCCGAGAGCCGGGGTCCTTCCACCAGAACATAATGGGGCGAGGTCCTGGCTCCGGACAGGAAGGAATAGTCCCGAGGCGGGCCGCACAGCAGCCCAGTAAAACTATTAAAGACCGCACAGCAACAATACAGCAGCCGTGCGGTCTAACAACAAACACTGGTCCCCGCGAGCCTTTCAGATACCGAGGCACGACGGGGACGAGGATGAGAAAGGAGCGGTCGCCCTAGAAGGCAACCTGAGGGGGACACCATGGGGTGTCTGGGTACAGGAGACAGTGCACCGACTTGAACCTGGAAGACAGCGAGAAGAACGTTGGAGTCAGACTTGTTGAAAAGTGTTGAAACTGATTTAAATCTATGTCATTAAATCCAGAACAATCGCTCACCTCGATGGATCCTCCTCCACAGGATAAGCCCCTTTGAAATTGATGATATTACTCTTGTTTTCGAACATCCCATAACTGAGGGTGATCTGGAACAACAATTACAGGGGAGACTTAGAACATAGAAGAAGAAAAACACCAAGAATACTGGACACGGACTGTGTATTTAATAAGCCTCTCACCTGCTTGTTTATCTCCGATCTGGACACTTGTTGCAGGTTCTCCAGGTGGGAGTGGAACAGGTTGCTGCGGGTCAGAGGAACCCCCAGAACCGACTCGATGATGTAGCCGATGGTGCAGTCGTCGGGCAGCCGGATCTTCTCCGCCGTGTTCATGAAGTGGCCGCCGCTGGAGGAACAGAAAATACACACTTGGTCAGTGCTGAGTTTTGCTGTTTTCACCCTGAGCGCTCTGTAGATAACACAGGGTGTGTGTGTGTGTGTGTGTGTGTGTGTGTGTGTGTGTGTGTGTGTGTGTGTGTGTCTCGGTATCTCACCTGGCCCACGGGCTCATCTTCAGCGCCAGACCTCGGCTCACACAGAAGCCTGCTCCTCCAGTAGCAAACCAGAAGTTGACTGGTTTCTGTAAGGACACAGAGAAGAAGTTGGTCAATATGCAGAATCATCCGACAAATACGAGCCTGTATGATCTGGAAGTTACAATTCAACAAATATAAGAATCTTCTGCGTACCATCTTGTTGTCGCCCAGCCTCTCTGTGGCCTCGATGGGCCGGTCCAGACTGGGTTTACCGATGTACATGTCCTGGGTGTGGGGGTACTGGGACAGGTGCTTCACCAGAGTCCGAACGTTCACGTAGTTGTCATCATCTACGTGACAGAACCACCTAAGAAACAGAAGAACCGTTAGATCCTGAGATATTCACACTAATAAATACAAAAAAATCACAATTCAAATAAATATCAAGGACTCACTTTTTCCCCGACTCTATGAACTTATCGTATTCCACCGCCATCTTGCACGAGAGAGCTTGTCGGCTGTGAGCTGCAGAGCAGTTTGTGTTGATTGCGTGACTTCCTGTGGCAACAATTCAATAAACAGGTTATTAATGAAAGATGACACCATGAATAGAGGCTTTCACAGAAGAATGACCTTTTAAAAATAAGATTTCTCATTAATTCAGCGTGCCCTTTCTAATAAAGCAAAGAGCATCTCAGTTCCCAACATGACACTTACCAATTTTCTTTTTCAGCTCCGCATCCTCTCCGTCTGTGAAGATGTGCGTCTGCAAACAAACAAAGGGAGAATTCAGATCAGTGGTCGTTAAATCCACAAAAAATGATAAGCGCTTTGGACGGTCATGTGAAGCGCCCGGTCACACGATCAAATTCAACGGTGTGTCCAAAGCCCTCCTTCCTCACGTCCATCCAGTGCGCTGTGATTAGCATCAATCAACATGCCTTTTATGCAGCGGAAAACACATCGAGTTAAACAACCCCGGCTCTAAGAAAGGCCTTTTGTCCCGCGTTTCACTCTCTCCATGGCAACTGTGCTGCCGCCCCGAAGCATCCCAGACATAGAACAAAGCAGGAGGCAGACTGTCCGCCCCCACACACACCCCATTCATGTATCCCATGCCGAGCCCCCCCCCCCCGGACCTGCTGCCGGGCTTCAACGTGTTGAATGCAGCTAAAACAGAAGCAAACAGCAGATAAACTACCAACACGATCCTCTGTGTGCTCGCCGCTGTACGACTGACAGACCCGTGAATCGAGCCACGAGACTGCAGGCGCTTGTTAAATGTAGCAGTTACTCATAAAAGGAGTGAACAACAAAAGGATTAGACTCCTCTTTATGACGCCTCACACTGAGCAGGTGCAAGCCGGTGAATGGCGACTGATGATGAAAAGGGGCCCCGAGCTTCGTGTTTACTCTTCACCTCAGGTGAGGCAGCACCTGCCCAACGTCACGCTACCTTATCT
This sequence comes from Anarhichas minor, assembly GCF_050575085.1. Lineage (NCBI taxonomy): Eukaryota > Metazoa > Chordata > Actinopteri > Perciformes > Anarhichadidae > Anarhichas > Anarhichas minor. The sequence continues at coordinate 19,250,321 of NW_027466453.1, forward strand.
GCGCCACGTGTCCCTACACGCCGGTGTCAACTATGACTCGCACTCCTGCAACGTCTCTGCCCTGCTGCCGCCGAGCAACTGCCATTTCTATGCTCTGCATCCAGAAAACAGGCCGCTGACTTCACTCGGATGAAAAGACTCATCTTTCTACTTTTTTCTTTTCCCGGCCGACCGAAACAGTTCGTGGAAGCAGATGTTGCTCGATGCTGAAGCCATGAGCCGGTATTTGTTTAAGGAAGAGTGGTGGTTTGAGAGGAGAAGGGATCAGAGGCTGGCGCTGTTTGCTTTAAAGCCCGTTGAATAGACGGCCTAATCACTGAGGCAGCTGCCAGAGCTGCCAGGGCACTGACAGAAAGAGAGGGAGGGAGGGAGGGAGGCTGGGGGAGAGAGGGGAGGAATCTCACTGCTGATTAGTAAATTGAAAACCGTGTGTGGCCATTCACCCCCCCCCTTAGGCCCACGTACACGGCCAGAGCCTCTTGAATAGAACAATGCTGTGAGTTTTCATGCTGGGTAAAGTCTCCACTGGGTAAATTCTAAATATGTTTGCCAGCATTTGCATACAGCTGCAGCAGTTAACTGAAGAGAAACCTCCCTGGGAAGGCTTTTTTCCCCCTCCGTCTTTGTTTCTGAACTGAAACTTAAAGAGAACACTTACTTTCTCGGAATACTAATTCATACCACAAAAAAAAGAAAAAAGCACCAGATGGCCGTGTGTGAAGCAGAGATAAGAGGAGAGGAGGGAGATGAGAGCTGCACTCCTGACCACAGGAAGACCTGGCACGGTCCTGTCTGAGCTGAACGTGGTGCCTGGCTGGCTGTCTCCAGCTCCACGGGAAGGAAGGGCATCAGACCCCCCCCACACACACACCCCCTCCTGCAACCACTTCCACACCCTCCTGATTCAAAGCCTTTGTAGCCCATTTCATCAGGACAAATTATTTGTACCACCGCTGCACAGGATGGGGTAAATGGCGTGCACATATTAGTCACATATTTTTTATAGCCATCTGTCCTCTTCAATGACACCCTCCCAGTTGTACTTCACAGCGAAGACATTTTTAAAAAGCGCCCATTGTTAGGAGTGCTGGCTAATTATCATACTCTTAAGAGAGGAATGCATGGCACACCGTGAAGACGCCGGTGCCAGCTGCTGAATGCATCTGAAGACGGTACGTGCAAGTTTTACAAATCAATCCGATCTACTCTCTGGAGCGGTTGTGATCCATTTTCTTCTTCTTGTTTTATGGCCCTGCTCTCAGTACGAAGTCATATCGCTCAAGGGTGATTAATAGAGAACAGGAAGGCGTTTTGTACAAGAAAGAGTTGAAATGACTTTTGATGAGAAAGAGGCTTTCTCATCAAAAGCGCCAATTCACAGATAAAGTGGGTCTGGCGTTTAATAGCCTCAGAGGGTAACATTTTACATAAAGACACTACAAAAAAGGCTGTTAGTGCTCTGAATGGGCTCAAAGATTAAGGCGGCCACAGGCGCTATTGTGTCAACACATCTATCGCAGAGATAATCTTCCCTCTCTGTTCTCATGTAAACACCAGCAGATAGCGGCGCCATCTGCACACGAGAGAAAGAGATGTCCCTCTGAGCGGAAGAGGAGCAGAACAAGAAGTCTTTTAAAGAGCAGTTTGCATGAATAACACTTTTGTCCCTCGTGTGTGCTTCTACAAAAGTGATCCAAACTCCACAGATGTCCATCAGCTGAGCGTGAGAATCGACCGAGGATGGCCATATGTACACGGTGGGAACTCGGAGCATCATATGGCTGGCATTAGGGACCGTCCTTTGTTCCGTCGCTCCTGACCACCTGGCACCCTTCCTCCAGGAACTCCCTCTTGCATTGTGGGTCCCGCTCTGTCCTTTTTTTTGTCCACGCAGCCACCCACCAGCTGCCCGCCCACAAGCCCTGCTGTTAACTCTGTCGGCTGGGTTAACTAACATCATCCAGTGCAGTGATTACAACCAATTAGCACAGTCAAGTCTCATCCGAGCAGATGTTGCGGTGCAAGGTTTGGGCATTAACGTGAGCCGTGCAGGTGATTGTGCCGGGCCTGTTATCTTTACAGTTTTACTGACATCAGACACTAGAGAAGAAACCCCAAACTTTACCAGAGAGGAGAACCTGTGTGTGACAGCGGCCGAGGCAAATTAAAAACGCACATCTGGGAGCAGGACAAAACCACTTTGAATAGCAGCCGTTTCCTCCACATTATAGCCGTGCGTGTCTTTGTGCACTCTCTGAAGGAGCTTGCTTCTCAAGGCCACATTTTCACACTCAGCGTGCCGCATAAACTCGCCTATAGACACACCCCTTTGTCCCAGGCATCCCCTCAAACGAAGCCCCCGTTTTCCCATCCCTCCAGTGAGCTTGACCCAGACTCGGCTCCCACGTTCCCATGGAGAGAGGGGAGACAAGGGGCTGGGAAAGCTTTTCTTTCCCCTTCAGAAAGACGCTTTGTTAGTGCTGGAAGGGGGACAGCACTGGAGTCGGTGCTGTGAAGCATCCATTGCACCGGGGGCATTCACAGGGACACCCAAAGAGAGGAGGGATAATAGAGAGGGAGAGAGGGGGGTGAGAGAGGGAGAAGTGGGAGTCCTGAATCTGCTCCCTCTCGTTCTCAGGGACATCACTCAGAGGAGAATAAAAAGTGACAGAGCCGAGGAGACTCAGCACGGTTAACAGGGCTTGTGTGGCTATTTCAGTGTGTCATGTGGTGACAAGGGGGAACAATGCAGCACTGTAAGCAGCCATCAAACAGGCATCACCTGCATCACTTATTGTTCAGCTCTGCAGCCCACAAACAAGCCCCCCATCATATCTACACTTCCAGCTGCACACATGCATCCCACATTTTCCTTTACCTGTTGCATGTTTCGTGAGATCCACGTGTCCAGCAGCAGATTCAGTCTGGACTGGTGGAACTTCTTGGTGGTCTTCACGGCGATGAAGACGTCGTCGGCGCTGATGTCCTCGGCTGGAGGCGGCTCGGCGGCGGAGGAGCGCGCGGGCTGCTCCGCCTCCCTCCGTCCCCGCGTGAGTTTGGTGAAGTACGCCGAGAATCCCTTCTTAGTTTGCGCGTCGCTCTCGTCGTGCCGCGCGGCATCCTGGAGCAGAGAGCGCGTGCCGGCGTCCCCTCCGGTGGCCTCGTCGTCCACCTGACCGCGGTGATGCTGCACGGCGACCAGGACCAGCAGCAGCAGGCAGAGGCACGCTGTGCTGGCGACAGAGATGGCTGTCTTCTTATTGCTATTCATCGACATGATTCAACTTTTTTTTAAAAGACTAAAAAAAAAACTATGAAGCGGCGCAACAAATCCCCAATGCAAAGTCCATAAGGTGTTTTATTCTCTCAGTAAAACAAAAGGATGAACAGCTCCGTCCCTGTGCATAGCGGAATCGCAAGTAAGTAGTTTGTTACAGGGGAGAATATATCAGCTTCCATGCTGGCCACGCCTCGTGGGAGGGCCTTGAATGCAGCATGCCAGCAACAGGGCGTGGTTAGTGTGTGCGTGTGTGTGTGCGTGTGCGTGTGTGTGTTATGCAGAGTTCAGTTTGGCTTTTACAGAGATAATAGGAGTAAAATATTGACCCAGAGAACACAGAGCTGCAGGTGGTCACGAGGAAAGGTGTGTTTCAAAATGCACCTGGAGGAAAAAGAAGTTCCTCCAGATCTAAATTTGCATTTGTCTTCTTTTCAAGGTGAAGCTATTTGAATTCTGCCGGGTGTTCACCAGAGAAACGGGCTCTATTGTTCTTCACTGACCTTGTGAGGACTCTAAACAGTTGGCCATTCCTGACAACACTTGTTATTCAAATTCTGGCTCTCACAACCGAGTGCCGTCTGGTGCCGGGAGGCTGACCAAAAGACACGAGAGTCCATTTAGACCCACATGCAGCTGGTGGAGCCTCAATAACCTCCCTGACGCCGGGCAACAAATGTCTGGTTAAACAGAGGTCTTTACATTTTGGCACAAGATTGAAAAAAGCTGCCGAAAACACAGATGATTTTGGTCTCAATCTAGATGTTGGGATAAACTCCTAAAAAGTCGATACTCATGCTGAGTCACACCTTTCATGTCTATTTTAACTCATCATGCTTAACTCCTCTGTCTTTACCTGCACCTGAAATATTTAGCAAATCTTTTGCAAGAGAAATAAATGTATTTTCCACTGCAGGTGTTTCATTCTTTTAGTTCTGGGACATCCAGGACATAAGTTACCTCCGTGCTTTGTTGCTGCTGACAAGGTCTTTTGTGCCCCTTTTAAAACTGAGCACAGAAAGGCTTCTAAAGGCAAGTATAAGAAACCAGGCAGAGGGGGTTGTCTCCGAGGCCTTCATTCTTCTCTTTCTTGCAGGGCATTCGTCGCACCTCAGAAACTCTTTTTGGTCCTTTTGGACTTGTGGAGACAATGTCAGCTGTTAAAATGGCTCCAACCTCCCTCTCTGTTCAGTTTGTTTCAGCCTTTTGCTTCCTCCACGGACACCAGCAGGAAAAACGCTTTCTTGTCCCTTTTGAAAATCAGCCCACCTCGTCTTTGTCGGCCCTCCATCTAACATTACTGCTGGATTAAATCCAGCGTCTTCAGACAAGCCCACTTCCTCACCAGAGAGCCCACAAACCCACGAATAAACACCCCAGTGTGCTTGATTTCTTCCCCCCCAGATCGTATCAGCACGCTGGGGGATCTGAGCGGTCTGAGAAGTTATTTATAGTTCCTGCTTTTACAGAGACGATGACGTGTGATGCACATAGCCTACAGCAGGTAAACGATCCCAGCATGCACTGGGACCACAGTGTCACAACAGCCCACTAACTGTCCTGAAAGCATCGTTTCAGCACTAAATATCTCTTCTTTTAGTCGCTGATACACGCCGCAAAAGCAGAGAACACATGTGCGCACTCAGCTCTGTGAGATGTCAGTTATAACTCGATACTCTTCAACATGGAAGACATTAGCTGGAAGCCACATCGTTCTTTTCAACTCGTGTTTCCATTCATCTTCTGTCTGTTTAACATTCCTCATGCTGGATGGTCCCCAGTGTGGTTCTGAAGCTTTTGTTTATTACGGATTCAAATCTACTCGATTGCAGCCTTTCATATTTGAATGAGTCTTAGATCTCCTGCATACTAGACTCTTGGATCATTTCCTTAATGTATCCATATCTCCTTCCTTCATATAGGATCACATGAGTGTTTCAGGGCGTCAAACTAAATGTAAGAGTTATAACTGTTCTGTAAAACATCAAACAGGGAGATTTAGTGGCATTACCTTAATGTAAACATATGTTTTATTAATTTCAAGATAGTTCAGAGCTAGCAGAGACTCGCTGTGTGTCTTTAACGCATGTTCGGATAAGTCATGGTCGTTTCTTTTCGTCGTAACGAAAGCAACATGATGAAAAGTGTGAACAAGAGCTATATAGAACAAATTGAATGAGACGGCACCGTGAACCGGGATCAGTCTGCGGTTCTGTTTATTTTCCCAGCATGCACACACCGGCTCTGACTGGATTACAGCTCACACCAGAAGCGAGAGCCAGGGGACCGAGCGTCCTCCTCAGATCTCGGTGTCAGTTTCCCTCCTCATGCAACATTAGAGGAAACTCTCCGAGGACCGAAGGCTGAGAACGCTTCAGCTGCCCGACAGACAGATAAATACCTCCCGCTTCTATTGACCTGCAGAGAGTCTGAATGGACTTGCTTCAGCTAAACGCAGTGAACCTGTGGAATTAGATAAAACTTCATAATGCATGAGATAATGATGATGCAAAAGGCTGCATACGTGTTCTTCTTTCTCTCTGAAGCATCAATACTGGCACAATATTGTATCATGCTGCAGACGAAGTATTCAGATACTGAAATAGAAGTCGCAATACTGCAAATGGAAAAAAGTGTCACTTAATTAAGTATAAGTACAAGTTTATTATTCCATTATGCATCTGTGTGTTAGCAGCATTTTATTGTTGGAGGGGGTCATTGTGGAGGAAGTTTACACACTGTTATTTATCAGTTCATCATGTAATTTGTGTGTAAAACCTTATTTTTGTAAAACTATAAAAACAGTTATATAATAAAAACGACAGCGACACTAATACGGTCACAGAAATATACATATATGTACTGTTTTTATTTACTGTGGCAGATTCCTTTAGTTTTGTAAAGCAGCTTGATTTGGTTGAACTGTAAATGATCAACCAGAGCTGAAGAGAGTGTCGGGTTACACGCTGACAAGCCTGGACACGTTGAACGTCATTTCTTCTGTTCAATAATAATATAAAGACACGTAAACCATCTTTAATTTGGGATTAATCTGTGAGCCACTCAGAAATAAAATAAATCAGGTACCAGTCTTCTCAAACGTCTCCACTCTCTACAGAACCACGTGTTGTTGGAAACTAGATATTCACTGGAGACCTTCAGGTTTATATTTCTACTCAGAGCTCACTGAACTCATGGGACCTCTAAAAGCTGCTGACAACTTTGACTTATTTCCATTTCATAATGTGAATTTGAAGAGGTTGGTGGTTGCATGTGTGTTAGAAACAAGCCTGTGAAAAGGTTCCTTGTGTTGAAGTAAAGGCCATTTTCTCCACCAGTACTCCGTCTCTCGTTGTCTGTGGCCGGTGTAGCTACCTCACTGAGACGTACAATGGGAGGCTTCAGCAGACAAAGAAAAGGGGCATTGAGGTACTTTTAATTGTTTGTGGTGGAGTTCTCTCATCGGGCCCTTTCTCATTTAAATAGAAATGGGTGAGCCATTGCAGAGGCGGTGTGCATAATCTGACTAGTTTTCTCTGTAATCACAGGATGTAGTTGGACAGGATGACTTCAGATATTTCGGAGGATGTGTCAGCAGCGATAAAGTTTACACTTGATTTCTAGGCTAAATAAACAAGCCGAGTTGAGAAGAAAGACACGACTCTTTAGATCCAAAGACAACAGGACACTCACGGCTGGTGGTTGATGTCCAATTTTAAAGTGCCCCCCCCATTATAATTGTTCCCTTTTCACTCTTCTCTCCATAACCAGGCGAACACGAGCTATTTGCATAACTGTTCAGACCTGCTCGTCACCCCCTGCTCCTGCCCTACTTCCACTCCGTCAGCCTAATGCTTCCCAGCACTCTCTCTCTTTGCGCCTCCTCTTGTTGTTCTGGGAACATACGCTGATCGACACTTTCAACTCGAACTGAGATCCGTTTAGTGGGTGAATAGGCCCCAAATTATGAGAGACTGGCATGTTTTTTCCCTATTTGTTGTCTCTTTTCTCCCCAGTGTTGCGGGGAGGCCTTTGTGTTGTGGAGCATGAAGAGGTGCAGAGATCTGATCTGTGAGTGTATTATGGTGGAAGAATAGGGCTGTGGGATCTGATACTGTGAAAATGAGGGAGAGAGAGAGAGAGAGAGAGAGTTGAGGGTACACTGAGTGTGATATGGGCGTTACACACTGTGTTATTTCACAAGTTATTTTTCACTTCTTATTTGGAGAAAACTAGTTTCTGTGAAGGATCTAACTTGCTTGAGCAGAGTATTTATCAGTATTGAACTTCCTTTTATCATAGGGAAGTTATCAGAGGGGGTGGTGGAGCATTTAACTGCAGATCACGACGTCTCTGGTTCAAATCCAGATGCCCTCGTGCTTCCTACAAGAGTCAAATATTTACAGAAGTGAATCATTGAGCTGCAGAGTTATGAAACAAGAAAAGACTTTGCTCGTCACATTAAATTCACATTAAAACCACATGGATAATCTATGGGCAAACAGGCGGAATGTTTAAACAGGGATAATGCAACTTATGTATCATCTCTAAAACAATGAATACTATCTCGGTCATAGGATACATGGAGCATCGGTGCAGTGAGGCTTTTGTGATTCCTCCATTCACACTACATTTCTTCCACAGGTAAACTGGACTCCCTTGGGTCTCCCTCATCAGAGCGTCCTGTTACTTAATCTGTTTAGAAACGACCAACCCTCTGCGACCTCCTCGCTTCCCGGGGCCTTTGTGGTCTCTCCCAGCGGGCCCAAAGGAAACTACCGCGAACATTCCCCGTCAGGAAAGGCCCGGACATTTCTGAGGTGCCTGGTTCCCCCCTGAGCTTTTATCACAATATGCTCTTCTGATACTGTGACACCCTCCGTCAATCAACTCCACGATACAACTCCATCTGCATCTAGTTAGGATTTTAATGCAGCCAGAGGTCTATGAGCAACCAGTGAGATTAATTAACCGTCTACAAGATTTCAATCTTTTTTTCTTGTTGTTTTTAAGACTCGTGTGGATTTGAATTCATGTTTTGGTAACGCGGAGCGGCAAAGTTCAGTCGTGGTCTTATTGTTTTCGGAGCGGGCTGATATACTGCAACATTAAGGAGCCATGACAATGAAAAGCAGATGTGACTGTGGGGCAGTTAAATGACTTCACTGCTATGTGAAAACAGTGAGAGACCATGTGGTAAATGCTGGTAAATAGGTGAACATTTAGCACTTAATACACAAGTTAAAACAGATGGTTTTTTTTCGTTTCTACCTAACTTGTCTTTCGTGTCATTTGTCTGTGATCTCGCATCATTTTCCAGCTTTGCCAGCTGTTATTTATTTTCATGATCCGTAAATTGCTATTAATATGTGGTGTTAAATGACAACAGCAGGACTCAGTATTAAAGGATAATGGCTAAATGGGCCAATGCAGGGGCTGCACACATGGTGTGTATTGAACAGAACACCTGTCAGGAAATCCTGCTTCATTACAGACTCCGCAAACACGCACCTTCCTCCCAGACTGTCCAACCTGGTTAGCTGAGGGAATCCCTTCTTTTTATGGCCAGGATTAGTTCCCGGCACCAGGCTTGGCCCGGCTCCAGCCGTGGGGGACCAAGAGCGGCCTCCGTCCCACAGAGCGGCGGTTTATCTCTTGCGGTGGGGTCCGACTGGGCTGATCCTCTCATATTAAATGGATTAGCGGAGGCCTTGTTCTGCTGTCAGGAGCTTGTGAAAAGAACAGGGATTTAGCATGTCGGCATTTTTCCCATCTGCCAAAATTCTCAAACTGTAAATGTAAATCATGTGCTCATTGAAAATAAATCCTGTTCATGGGGCTTCTGAAACGTTAAGTATTTCCGCACGCTAGTGTCAGAAACATGATTCGTAGCTGACCTCTCAGTGTATCGGCCGCGTCCAGCTCTTGTAGTATCCGTGGGAAACTGTAGCATTAGTGCTGCTTACAAGCCTTTCTGATTTCCCATGGGACACATCCATGACCGGAGCAGGTTAGGTCGGGACCCAAATGCTGCATGGCAGGACTGGGATAGAAGAGATCGTGTCACAGATATCAGGAAATAAATCACATGAAGAGTGTGAGGTTTTATTCTCTGGATTTATTCTCAGATAGAACATCACTGCTGTACCTCAGCCAAGAATTTATCGAGTTATTTCATGTCACACAGACAGTGTTAGATCTCGAGCCCATTCTTTGAATAAACGGACGGCAGGTGCTCGTCCCGGCCTGCGCTGCTGTATTAATCTCCTTCTGAAGGCAGCCGACCCGCCACCCTCGCAGGCCTCCATACGGGCGCCACGCTAATCACACTGTTTAATAGGAGGCCGTCTGTGGCGGAGCCCTCACGCCACCGCAGATATGCTGAGATCAGGCTGGGCACAAACAGCACTGACCCCGGATCAGCCCCCTGGCCCTGCTCCAGGACCAGACCCTGCGCTGTTAGCTTGTGTTAGTCTGTTTGCAGCCAACAGGCCTTGGTGCGGATCTCTACGTTAATGCTATCAGGCAGTTGTGCTCTGGTGACTGAAGGCAGAATGCCAAGCTGAGATTCATTGATTTTTACCCCAAACATAGAATGAGATTTTTCTAATGTTTTGGCTTCGAAAAAACTGTGAAAATGTTCTGCAAAGGGCGGCTATTGTGTTGTCTTAAAATATTAAAAATGTCCACATTTATTCACATTACCATGGCCACAACCCTCGTTTATATTGTAGAGAAGCTTGTTGTCTTCAACATGACATCAATTTGTCTTTGTTCAGATAAGTCAGAGCTCAACGAGGAGCCCAACACGCATGCCACCCAACTGTGTGAATGTGTGTGTGTGCATGTGTGCTTATGCATATGTGAATGTGTTTGTTGGGTGGGCTTGGCAGTGAGGTTTCATGTCTATTTAAACACACACAAGCAGAGTTATGTCTCTCCCGTCAGGTTCCAACAGTCTTGGTCATGTGATCCCCGGTGAGCCCCCTCTCCCCTCTGGCTCGGCTGGACTCGGCCCAGTATCATTAAAGTCTGTGTAGGCCATTCAGCGAGGCAGGACCGGCCCCCCGATTGAGGCCACACTTACTCAGTGGCCCTTTCCCACAACCTCCAGGCACCTTGGAGGAAGTCATCCATGCATAACGTTGCTGCCTAATCAAAGGCTGAATGTCGAAGTTGTCCCGGAGGTTTGGCTGCTGCGAGTGCGGCATTAGCAAAGCACATGCTCCCCTTTCAGGGAGAAACAATGCCGCCCATTGTGTTCGGTCCACAAGTGTCTATTTTGATTTAAAAGAAGGATCTCACACGTAGAGAGACAATGAAGAGAATATCTCTGTCTGCAGGAATAACACACGGGACTCATTCGGGACTGCACACCACCGTGAAAATGAACAAGCCTCGCGTGTCGGGATCATCCTCGAGATAAGAGCCGCCGCTCTGCTGCTGAAATCAAAGGAGTAAAGATATCATCAGCTGCCAGGGCTGCACGCTAATGTCTGCTGTAACTGTTGTGACAGGTTGAATTTATCTCTGTTTTTAACTGGTGTAACGAGCTCTATTGGGCCCCTTAGACATGTCAAAATAAGAGCTTAGAGTGATAAATGGATGAGACCGCCGGATCCCTGGATTTACTCTGATAAGAGCATTAGAGCGCTCGTTAGTGAGAGAGATAAGCGCCATAAAATCACCTGAAAATGCAATTTGTGATATCTTTAATCCAATATATTTAGAGACTGGGTGTAACAGGGAATGTACAACAATAAACCGAACAATTCCTGAAAACCGAAAGCGTTAAATGTCGTTTTACAAGTTCCATCCCACCTCCTCTGGCCTCTTCGCTGGTTTATAAATACCAGTGACCCATCTTTAAATAGGACATTGTTTTGTCTATTGTCTTTCCATCCCAGAACTGTCCTGATCACTGATGCTGAAGCGCTGCGGTAAACATCCTCTGACCCTCCGAACCCTCCACTCCCATCGACTCTGACCTCATGTTCTTAATCCTCAGTTACACTACCCAGGCCTCTGTTTTAGGAATGTGGCCAGTATTTTCTGTTTCCAACACTCGTGTTTGGCTGATAGGATTAAAAAACTACAGAATGGGGACATGTTCTCAGAATCAACCCCCTTGCCCTTTTTGATCCAGTGGAAACTAACTATATCTACAAGTATTTTTCATTGCACCTGTTTGCACTTTTTTAATTTGCACAAAAATCTAAATATTGGCAGAAATAATGTTTATACTTTTGGCTGCATCAGAAAAGTTGGTGTATCGACAAAAGAAAAATCTGATTCTGAATCTGACACTAATAGAAACAGACTAAATGAATACATGTTTCTCCCAATGCGCTTAACTCCTGATATTGAAACGCGGATTAACGAAACAGTTTCTAACAGCTCACGATAACGCAGCTAGCGTGTCAGAGGACTACGGTGGCCTTCAGTGTAACATAAAGACGTGAAAGGCTCTTGCTAGAGCCAGTGTGTGGTTTGTCCCTTCTGGGCTACTGTAGAAACATGGGGGACTCTGTGAAGAGGACCCGCTCCCTATGTAGATATAAAACGGCTCATTTTAAGCTAACGAAAACACAACAATTCTTAGTTTCAGGTGATTATACGCGAATCAAAACATAGTTGTCAATATCATATTCCAAAGCTACAAAAAAAAAAGCTGCACACTGACCCCTTTTTATTTTATTTTACCGATTTTCTGTTTAAGACTTGCTCTAAATTTGTACGGGAAGTTAACTTTGACAAGTGTTTTTTTTTTTTTTTTGCATACGAAGGTTTCCTAATTTGTTTGAGATGTTAAAGGAAAAAGCACCAGCTCTAGAAGCGGGAAATAAAAGTTGCTCAACAGGGTTTGTCCTTTCAATGTGATTAGGCTCAGCATCAGACTGTTTAAAAGGAGCCCTTTAAGAGGATGTTTAGGGGCTTGGAGACGGGGGTGTGCTGGACTGCTGGTTCCCCATTCTTCCCATTATCCGGCTTGCCATTTTCATTGGAAGGAAGGCCATCTATCAGGAGCCCCTATAGGTCTTTTCAGACATGAATAAAAGGATCACTGTGAACAGACCTGTCTGTGGGTTGCTCAGACATAGGAGACAACAGATGTGTTAAACATAGCCGGCTCCCTCACACACAAAAAAAAAAACTGGGGCTGCATGCTCTCTAATGGATAGGCAGCTTTATGTTAATTGCTGAATGGAGTCGGTCAAGGCTCCTGCATGCTTTTAGTGAGCACGTTCAAGGATCAATCCCTTCTTCATAAAGGAGACTTCACTTCCCTCCACTTTCAGGAAGAGAAGAGCTGCAAAGAAAAGGCCGTAAAATTGTTACAAGACATTTAACCAAACTGCATCTTAAAACCCAAAGGTTTGGGGTTTTTGTACTATAGGTAGGTGGATCTAATACTAATAAGTCTTATTGCTTCATTATGGTTCATACAAAAAAAACTACGATCCATCCAAGATCACGATTCTGGCCGTGGGATCGGATTGAAAAACCAAAAAACTTTACCTCAAATATGTTTTTTTTATATTTTTCCTAAAACATTTCTGTATTTTGGCTCGATGCTTCTCAGTTGCAGACAACGAAAGATTTCCAGTATGATCACAAACGGTGAGACCGTGTTGCTGTTTGCCTGCAGGGGCCACGCTCTCCTCCTGTATTCCTGTGGGAATCAGGATAATCCAGGGAGATCACAGCTTTTTGTCGGGAGCACAGATGCTTCATTCATTTACCCAAACAGATTGTTTTACATTAAGTTCTTATAAATGCAGCAACATGCAGTGCAGCTATATCAAAATATATATTTTAAAAAAGCAGATGTTTTGTTGATTCCATCCAAACACTTAGAGGTTTGACTCTGCATCCCAGTATCCTTCTGTGACACTGGAGGAGGAGGAGGAGGAGGAGCAAAGGTCCCTGCATCAAACCCCGGAGCCTAGACAATGGGAGCTTGGCGTGGACAGCCCGAGGCGAAGCCATCTGCCACGGAGAGAGTGGAGTCCCTTTGTCAGCTATTGTGGAATGTGGAGGCAGATTGATGAGAGCCGGGTGATTCCTTTAGGGCCCGGCAAGGCAGCAGGCAGCGCAAAGAGCCCGAGTAGACACCACAGGGAACTCTCCTTCTGTCTCTACACTCAGCGGTCACATGACGGAGCAGCCAGACGCTACAACCTGGGAACATGATGAGGGAAAGTGTTGTGAGAAGCCGATGTAATGTTTTAGATAAATACCAGGTCAGTCCTGTTCTCAGCGGACTTTTAGGTATTGTTTTAAGTTGCTTCTTTTCTCAATAAGTGTAAGAATGTTTTCTCCTTTGCTGTGTTGTATAAGAATGTCATGCCAGGTCACGATGGTGTGCCTGGATCATGGCCTCTGACCCTCTCAGCAGGTGTGTGGAGGATGGCCTTTATTGAGAAAAGCCCGTCCAGAAGCTCTCTGGCTTTTGTAGTGGGTGGGTCAGGGGGAGAAGGGGGAGACGGGGCAGATGTTGTATGTGAAATCCCCCGGGGAAAGTGTGCCACCACCGAGGGAAGGGGTCAGGGCAGAAGGGCAGATCTCTGACACAAACAGCACAACACACAACTCCAGTTTCCATGGCAGCTTGCTGCATCACTAAGCCGTCTGTTCTTGAGGACATAAAATAGGACTTTAGGCTCTGGGATCAGTAACAAAACAAGCCTTTATTCTGCTTCTGATAGCACAGCAACTCCAGAATCCGCTTAAGCATCAGAGTCCGGATCAGATTTAGTTTAATTTGAATATTAGATGGTTCCCAGGTAAACAAACAAACAAGCAGTAGTTCAGGTTAAGTACATTTACTAGTAAATGTTAGTAACGTACAAGTTTGAGGTACTTTACTTGTCCACTGTCATGTGTCAGATGTCTGTGAGTTGTTTTTTCTACCAAAGAGAGAAGAGGGGCTTGAGGCCAAAAGAGGTCAAATGATCAAATATTTTTTGTAAAAATCAAAGATCACAGAACAATCCAAAAGATGAAAGATTTGTGGATAACTTTGTGTTTTTTCTTCTTTCATTTCCTGCTAATGAGCTCACGACCCTAAACGACGTTGGAAACCACTGGACTAAACTAGTTATATCAGTAAAGGGACAGTTTTCTGCAGAACAAGTTCCTACTTTAAAGGTAGAAATTACGTAACATTTTTGCATTATAATTCTAAAAATGACGAGACCTATGTAACATATTTTTAAAGTAATTATCCCAAATGGTTTCAACCCAGAGAAATGTTTTTCAAGGTGCCAAGGTGTGTTTCATTTGGTCACCTGTCAATAGAGAGGCGAAGTCCCTCCCTCTGCGGTGTCCCCCATGGGACATATATATATATTTTAGTCGATGGCAGGAGACAAATATTTTTTTGATCCTGTTTTAATTGTACCATGAATTACACATAATGTTTTTTCAATTGAAAAGTTAAGAAAGTCGCAGTTTGTCATAGATTTGTTGTAGTACTATTTAGTTTAGTCTAAAACTGATCAGTGACCTATATCTCTCGTCTCGCACAATGGCCTTCACCAATACGGCCGTTACCTTGGCTTGCTAGCTAGCTAGCTAACTTAGCTTATGTTACATGCACAAAAGTAACGTTATCTTACCTGATGTGGTTTATCCAGGTATGAAAGACAGGCATTGTAGCTTCACGTGAGACGTCAATTACGCAACTTTTGTGTGTGCAGTCTTTCTAATTCAGTCATCCAGTAGAGACCTAATTTATTGAAATATTTCAATATCAACCAAGCTTACTGTGATGTGCTAATACAACACGTGGCTCATGCCAGCCAGTGACAACGCGTAGTAACATTCAAAGATTACAACATTCAACACTTTTTAGTTTGATTGCTTTAACCACGGATAACAGCGCTGGGCTAAATAACGTTAGCTAAGTAGCTAGCTGTATGGGTAGTCGACTCATTTATCTTACGTTAGCAAGTGTACACTACGTTAGCTAACGTAGCTATTGTTAGCTAATGTATCTATCGTTAGCCAATGTTACTTGTGTTACTTGTTTGCTCATCTGTGAACCTTCTGCCTGAGTTATGTCAGATGACAAAGGTGGTTGTTTAACAATGATGACAAGTATTTCTACATAGTTGTATTGGTACTTTTACTAAGTATCTGTATACTTCTTCCATCACTAAAGCACAGCACCATTAAACTGTGCTGATTTTATTCATTCATCTTTACAGATTTACGGCAAATCTGAACTTGATTGCAACACTTGAGTAAATTTATGTACACTATTTTTAAGAACAATATTTGGGCATCATTCCCATCATTCCTTGCTCACATTGGGGTTTTTTTCTGCTAAATCTTGACCAATAAACAGTGACTATAATAAGACACTTCAATGTCTGGGGACGGTGTCAGCTGCGGAGCTTCAAAGCCTCAGGGTGCAGCAGAAATGAGACGAGGTAAAAAGCACAGCTTGTTGCCCTCACTGTTTACTGTAGCTGGACTGTGAGTCATTTCCTTTGAGGTGAGGCTTGCAGAGGAATGTGACTCTGCTAAAGTCTTTGATCACAAGTTATTTCAGTATGCACTAAATGGGCAATAAACCATTCGCTTCAATTGGCTGAAGGATATCCCGCTGATTCTGGTGAGCTGCTCACATCCTTATTGTAACAAAATGTTAGGACGGTGTGGTTTTCATTCAATATAGGCGTACTGTATCTGAAAACCTTAATGGACAGGATTATATGTCATAGTGGCAACACCGAGCATGTCGGGGACAACGTTCTCCACAGAGCTTTTCACAATCACAAGTTTTTCACATCGGACCGTGAACATCAAAGCTTACGGAATGAATGGCCATAAAGGGCATGTGATACATTTTACATTAAACCACACAGAACTGCAACACAAAGATCTTTGTTCCTCTCAAGCGTTGCATAAAGGAAGAGCTAACTCAAGTGATAAATATAGCATGCATCAGAGATTACAAACTTTCAGCTGTTAAATTTGCAGGGGCAGAAAACTTTCCCCAACAGTCTTGATGTTTTTTTTTCTTCCTGACCTCATCCGTAAAACACCATTGTTCATTTCTCTGTGTTTCTACAAAGGTCCCTCTCTGCGATAGTGGTCGCAGGCCAAAGGCCCGCCTGTCAGTGCTGTGACGCATGACATTTGTATAACATTACCGGGGTCACAGCCCACGGCCAAGCTGATCGGGTCAAATGAAAGAAAGAAAATCTTAAACTTCAGCCGACATGAAGGAAGCACAGGTCAAATCATACTTAGATATCCATCTTCAGCCAATGGTTGGCCGTAATGTTTGAAAAGAACTCCTCAAAGTCCCTGGTCGTCTCTCTATAGAGCTATTGTTGAAGAAGATAAAGGAAAGCACAAAGAGTTTCATATCATATCAGTGAATCCATCAAGGGATTCAAAAGACTATGAGTATGTTCTCCATCTCTTATCTTTTTTTTTGCATTCTCATGACTCACTTGTCTTTTAAGGCTGGCTCAGAGTTTTTACAAAAATGTTTAAAATCAGAATTCTTATATTCTTATATGACGATGCTAATATTGAGAAGATATAATGCTCACCATCCTAATTCAACATGTTAGCATGCTAACGTTTGCTAATTAGCGCTAAACATAAAGGGATGCGAGTGTCACTAGTTTTGCAGGTATTAAGTCATAAATTATGGGATGAAGGAATCACCAAAGTCTGAAGGGGACATGAATGTCCCTACCAAATTTCACGGCAACCCATCCAGTGGTTGTCAAGACATGTCGTCTTTATTCTGAGGGGTCCTTGCATGTCCGTACAGCCACTGCAATGCATCCTGTAGTTGTTGAGGTATTTCAGTCTTGATCAAAGTGGTGGAGCCATGCTAGCAGGTAAAACACGACGACACGACATGGATTTGGGACAGTTTTTCTTGTGTATGTGTATGTCGCTTGTGTTTCACAAGAACTTTGTTTATGGATTAAATTATGTGAGAATGTGGGCAAAACAATGTGGCAGGAAACTAAATTATAACCGCACTCATTGTACGCCGACAATTATCTTCGTACCATGCCTAAACAAATCGAACATCACCGACAGAAAGGAAATTCACTCAAAATTTAGGGGATGATAAACAAACTTGACTGGACGCCTAAAGATATGTCTCTGTGTCCCTGTCTTCTGCCAGAAAGGATACAGGTAGCGTCATACCTCCGTGAGCCAACACAAACATGGAAACCTCATCACTGGTCTGAGCAGAGGTGAAGGGAGGAGTCTTTTCCTCCCTCTGATTAGCAGGAAAGGGTCGCCGTCCTCTGACATCTCTTTGTCTCTGCAGTATTGACGGAAGAGATCCTGGTTTCCCAGGTCATCGCTGCTGCTCCATTGGTGTTGACCTTATATGTTAGCCTGACGTGTCTCCCCATGACCAACGTGAACACAGTCACGTCACCAGGAAGAGACTGATTTTACCTTTGTAGCTGCATGTCTTAAAATATCATGTTAGATATTTTTTTTACTGTAATATCAAAATACTAAAACTACATATCATAGTGGTGTTGGTATTTAGTAAACATTAGTTAGCCTCGTTACCACACAGTTTTGTTTCGTGTCCGTAATTCCGTTTAGTGGGACTATACAGAGAACGGCCCCTAATGTTCAACGTAAGGAAATGCATGTCTGTACTGATAGAAACACCACCACAGATATGGGAGTAAAGTTAATTTTGTGTGTTTTTCGCCATTCAGTCAAACGTTAGACGAGTTTTTTCAACGTGAAAAGTTTGGTATATTACTAGTGCTAATCAGTTGTCAATCGGCTTATTCCACAGCAAGTTATCATTTGATGCACAATGTGCAGTATGTTCAAAATCTTCCACAAAAGTTACAATTTGTCAATGTACTCGAGGCAAATTCCAGATTAAAAAAACCCGTAAGCACAAACACATCAAAAATCACGGAGGTTCCCATAGGAATGAGTAGACTTTTGGTTTAATGACATACGTACACAGAGCTATGTGAAGACCAAGAATTAGTTAGTGACCTCTCAATCATTACATACACACAGTTTTTTCACTACTCTTGTTCTGAGTCCAGAGTACATTTAACATCTGAGGATGGCCGATTCAAGCCATGAAAAACATAACATTGGCCAACTTTATCTTCTGCAAGCCTAATTCAGCAGCGGCCTGGAAATAACATAAAACAAGTCCTGCAAAGAAATCACAGGAGGACGTGATGTATGGGAACGATGGACATCAGTTGGAGGGTTTTCAGAGCCTTTGAGGACGTTAACACTTGCCAAGTCATGCTCTTATGTTGCATCTGGAGTCCTTTGTAGATGACAAACAACTATTTCTAATTGTACAGCTTTATTTGACTTGTATAAGACCTCAAGTTTACTCCAATAACCACAATTGTACAGGTCTTCTTAAACCCCGGTGGTATGCTACGTGTCATTTCACGCTTTTACCCTCATGAAGTTGTGTTGATTGTAAAAAAAAGAAGACCTTATGAGATCATTCCCTGGATAGTATCCTCAATCCTGTCTGTGTGTTGGCGGAGATTGGAATACCAGGACAAATAGTGAGTAGGATGTGAGCAGCCCAACTCTGACCTCCATCTGCAAAGCTTCCTCTCCAGTCTCCCTGGGTAGGACTCCCCCCAGGCCGCTAAAACTCACACATATCTACTGTTCCCCAATCATGTCTCCAATTATTTGGTGCTGTGCGTTCTCAGATGGGATATAGTGTTTCTCAGGGTGCTGAGGTTATGGACCCTCGTCGTCAAGGGTTTGTTGCGGTTGGGCTGCTGCCACTGGCGATAATAATCTGCAGTGATGGAGCAGGAAATCAAAAATAAACTGTAGAACACGCTGAATTAGTAGAAACAGCTAGTTAATCCGCTTTCGCCATAACAATAAAGTAACAGACATGTTTCTCAGCAAACATCTCAGCGCCGAGATCATGTATAAGGGAGGAAAATCATCATTGTGGGAAACCGAGCCATGGCTGTGTTTCATTGGCTGCTTTAATTTAAGCAAACAGCACCGAGGAAAGGATTCAAAGACGCTTATAGAAGACAGCAATGTCATTAGTTGTGCAGGTATTTGGTCCAATAACGGCACTAGATGAAAGGTCAGGAGATGCTTGAGGAAAAGCCAGCAGATCACCAAAAATCATTTGAATATATCATCTGGGAACCATGAATGTCTGCGCAAAATCCTTCCTGAAGAAGAGAACCTTTTGACCTGCTGGTGGCGCTACAGGAACAGTCAGAGGATCATAAATCAATAGTATGTATCCTCTCGGGACCTTGAATATCTGTAGCAATCCATCGAATAGTTGTTGAGATATTTCAGTCTAGTGGGCCCTCCCTAGAGCCGTAGATAAAACATCCATTTTGTTTTGTACATACAGTAACAGGAGGACATGGATCAGCATGTGGTTTGAATTTGCCTCGTTGGCTCATTTGCCAGCAGAGTCAAACACTTCCAGCCTTCATGGAGAACGGGGTTCAATCTGATGCATCGCTCAATCCCCTCAGGAAGTGTGTGCACCAGTGCAAGCAGAGGAAGTTTATTCCCGCTACACAGATCTCTGTTTATGTTGGGGCCAACTCGCTAGGATGCGGAGCGGCTTTAATTTTCTTTTTCTTTCCATGTGTGTGTCATTAAATGAGTCACTTTTTTTCCACATGATAAGTGCAAAGCAAACAAATTGATTCTGCTATTATTGATGGGATGGGAGCGCAGGATGTGGCTCTTGGATGAACCACAGAGATGTGTTTGATGGAAGGGAAGCCTCCTCTGTGACTTTAGTGTTGTCAGATAGACCAGTGTTGAGGTTATTCGCTGTCATTACAGCAACAATACACTGATTCTCTTGAGTTTGGGCATTTGCTCAGGTAATGTAACAAGAAGACTGTCACTGAAGTCACCTCTGTGTCTCGAGCAGAACCAGGTTAGCATGTCCGGCTAACTAGCCGGACATGCTAAGCCGGACTAGCCCCGTACCGACAGTAGAAACATAACCCAGCGTTTTAGTAAACGTACACCGTAATTTTTTTTTCCCCAAACATGAATCTGTCCATTATTTTAATAGTTCAGTATTGTATGAAAGATAACAGGTATGTTTATGCATGGTAGTGGCACTAATAGGCCATCACTCATTTTAGTTTTCACATTTATGTTTATTAAAATAAAAACGTCTATTTGAATAGCTTGTATGCATGATTATCATGCAATTGACAGACAATGTTGATATTGGCATTGGTATCAGTTGACAAGGTATGTTTATAAATGGCAGTGGCACGGCCACCCTACTCACTGTACCTTGCACATGTTTAAAATAAAAACATGAATATATGAACCTGTGTATTTGAATAGCTTAGTATTGAATGCACAATAACAAGGTATGTTTATACATGGCACTAGGCCCAGTTTAATATAAAACACAATTTTATACAATATATATATATATAGTAGGAGGTCCCTGCTCCATCTCTCTATCAGTTTGGGGGTCCTTGGCCTGAAAAACGTTGAAGACCCCTGGCCTACAATATGACCTACTGAGCAACAGACTGGCATTTGGGAGGAATTTAAAGAGGACTTCTAGGGTTGAACCAACAGAGCCAACGTTAGCTTAATTAGGGGGCTAACGTTAGCTAAAGCGCATCTATCTTAAATATGCCACTTGCCAGTGTATGATGCAGTTAATAGGCCTCAAGGATTTTCCATAACGTGCATTTAGGCTGTATTAAGTCTGTAAACACATATCAGTCTTATATCTCTTTTAACAAAGTATATTTTCATAAAGGTTACAAAATGCCATTTTGTCCCCAGAGGCTTAACAATCTGCATTCCCTCTCTTTGAATTGTGGTGGTCTTCACAGATATGCAATCTATCTTAAGATAAGGTCATTTACTGTTTGTTTTAGGGTAGGGGAAAATGTATCATTTGTTATTTTTCTTTTGAAGAATGTTTGGGTTTTGCTGTTATCTCCCTCATGTTTTACATACAGCAGTGAAACAGAGATGTTCTGGCAGACAGGCACACAATGGCACAGGGTTATCAGCAGTGTCACTTCTCCAGCTCCTCTCACGGTGAAACCCCCCACCATGTTTGGGTCCCGCTGCAAAATTTGTTTTGCCGGCAGAAAAGGGCATGTTAGCAAGGGGCCGTAACTTCCACTAAGGACGGGGAGGTCGTGATCTCCATTTCTCTCCACTTCCATTTTTCACACAAAGACACCATTTAGATGGTCTTCTCAAGTTCTTCTAATGGAGATCTGTGCGTTCGAATCACCCGTTAATGTATAATGTCTCTGTGAAAGTGCATCCTAAACAGTCTACATCAACAATTTAGATAACTGACATCAAGAGGAAACTTTCTTTTGACAGTGAAACGTGAGCTTTCTCACCATTTTGAAAATCCAACTCTGTGATGTGATGTGTGTCACAAAAACAAAGTTTCAACTTTTTCTGTCAGTGGAAAAGTTCAGCCGTCTCCGCTTTCTGAATTAGTTTGAGGCTACAGTTTAGCGTCTTCCAAACTAAAGAAAATATTCATAATCTTATGATTATGTAAAGATTTTGTAAACTTACACACAACATATACATTTAATTTAGAGTGTGTGGGTCTGCCAAGCTGGGGAGGCAGGAAATATCTTCCAGATTTCTTGAATCACAAAGTTCATACATTGAAAACAAAAACAAAAGTGGGAAAGTTAGAAGGTTAGTAGGTCGAATCTGTTCGAGTTCTTATGTGAGAACAAAACACACTGTTTCTCTTTGCATTGTCTGTCATGTAAAGAACTCCATTTCATCTTTTTTGTTCTCTCTTCAGCTGCAATAGACCGAGACCAGAAGATACTCTTTTCTCTTCATATAGAAACAGGTCATGAAACAGATCATTGTGAAACTCCCTTCACCTCCTTTCCTTTTATATTTGCAGCACATAAGCACAACAGGGTTTAGAATACATCCTCATTTAACTGTATTGTCAGGGTTGTGAAGCTACAAGTGTGATTTGTAGCCTGCACATGTTTTATCACTCTTACAGCACACAAGTACATCTAATTCATCCACATGCTGAAGCGGTTGAGCTACTGAATTGCATTATGGGAAATTATGGGCATTATCCTTTCCTTTAACTTTCATCATCCTTTTTTAATCTGTCTCTTGTGAACTTTTTAGAGGTGCATTACCAATGAATACCCCTTTAAATGCACAATAATTAATCTTCTGCCGCTTCTTGTCTCTCAATCAAAACAATAACAAAACACGGAGTTTGGCGACGTCGTGAAGCAGCGTTGTCTTCATTGCAAACACCTTCTCCCAGTTAGGATTCCTTCAGTGTTCATTGTTCAGGAGGTTTTTACCACTGAAGTTTTCTCTCTCGCAAAAAACAGACCAGGTGATTAATTAATCCTTCATCCGGTTAGAATATATAGTTTAAAATGACCAAGATCGAAAAGATTTATAGTAAAAATGTGGTTTAGAACAGGATAAATCGTCCATTTATGACAGCTTTCTGCAGATAACCACGATGCTGACGCATGCGTAAGGCTATATGACGCCATTGACAGGTGACCAAAGGAATTAACTTGATTCAAATTTCACATTTTTTGGAAAATTGTTGGAAAAATTTGGCATAGTGTAAGTGCACAGCTCAGCAAAATACATAACACAGGTCTAGTCATTTTTAAACATTTGTAGAAGTAACATACCTTTAAAGGAGGAATAATGTTATAAAGCAACGTACTATAGTCCTAATGTACTGGGCCTAAAAAGCTAATTGTGCTGTCCATTATCTCTGACCCTCATTACTAGAAAAGGTTAAAGTAATTTGTCTCATATATATTCAGAATAAAGCAGTGAAAGTCTAATTAATAATTCAGCAGAGCTCAGTGAGAACTGGGCCGCAGTAACAAATCTGACTGAGCTGGTGGGAACCGAGGTCACACAGGAACTGGACGGTGTTTTCTCAGGGAAAATGAAAACGCCAACAACAACAAGAAGATTCTCACTGTGGTTTGGTTAAGTTTGTTTGCGAAAACTGGGTTTTCAAATTGCAACTGTGGTGAACCAAGGCAGCAACTTTATGGCCTGACAGTTCATGTGGGGAGACGTGGTCAAAGAGCGGAACTCTTCTCCCGTTGAGAAATGACACCAGAAAACTTTAAATAAACATTAAATGTGTCATTTTTGATCGTAGACACTGATTTGTTCTGCCATCTGAGAAAAAAGTGCAGTAGCTAATTTACAAAAGTCCTCTGCTCTCATTACATTATCTGTAGTGTACAAGGGGCGAAGAGTTTGAGTGACCAAACCTCATCCAGCTCATAAAAAATAATAGCCGAGCATGCAAATCTAAGAATAGCCTCCCTGAAATCAAAGCAATCTGTGCCTTAAACGCAGACTACACAGTAGCTGTCTGCAGGTCAAGATAAGAAATGAGATCCACCAGAGGAGGCGAGATGGAGAGATCGATTACTCCGAGGTTTCCCATGATCCGGCCTCTCTCCGGGGAGAGCGAGCCTCTGCGGCGGCGCTGCGTGGGTCTCTCAACTGTCATTATCACCGATGGGAGCCACAATAGGTCAGGGAGATGAGATAACATTGTGAGCGGTGGAGCAGCAGGTGAGAGGCTCAACGGGGCGCGATTAGGTATCCGGGTCCCAGGGTGTAGCATTGCCTGGGGCCTCGGGGGCCTCGGCCCCGCCATCTGCCAGGGTGAATTCCTCCTGCTGGAGAGGAGCTGCTCGATATCAGCGCAAACTGTTGCTGTGGGGCGTTGCTTTGACTTCCTCCTGTTACCTTTTATAGAGAGAAGTGTTACACTTTAAAGTTCCTTTGTCTCAAACACAAGCTCGAAAAATGCCTCGCAAACAAAAAACTGAAACTTCTGCTATTTTTGTAGTAATTCTGTGCTTTAAGATTTAAAGTTCTGCTTTTTATCGCTGTAACAGAGCACGCCTGTGTGTGCAAACGCATTCCATCTGCAGACCAAAGTCACCGTAAAGAACGGAAAATAACCCTCGTTAGATATGCAGTCCAGAGGGTCTCCGGGGCTCCAGTGCGAGGCCATCAGTCAGCGAGAGCACACCCCGGGGATGCTCCGATGACAGCCATGCTGGATGGTTCGCACATGACCCGAGAACGCCGCTGCGTGCAACACACCCGTCCCGTGACCCGCCAGCGCCAGACCCCCGCTTTGATCTGACAACACGGTGTAAAATTGGAGATGCCCACCACACTCACACATGCCAGACAGACGGGCGCGAAGACGGCTGAACACGAGAATATTGAATTAGGAGCTGTCGTGCAAAACTTTGATGTGTTGCACGACTCACCAGACAGGCCAGGTGAGCGACGATCAATCGGCGTTTGGTAAGCGATGGTCTTGGATATCTGCTGGGTTCAGACTGCTTTGATTCACATGCGAATCAAAATCAGCAGTTTAAAATAACTTTGTTTTCATAAAGTACGCAACTCAAAAGGTGTGAGAGTGAAGAGCAGGAGCCACATCTGTTAGATCACTTACAATCAGTTAAGAAGCTCACTGCTGCAGATATCAGACACTGATAACTGTGACCGCCACCTCTTAACCTGAAAGTAATAGATCTTGACATGCTAATTATTCTCCATATCTACTTTCACCAGATCCTGACCCCAAACCCCCGACGGTCGGCCTCACCAAAACCTTGTTTATAATGTGTCGCTACAGTGTGCAGCTCACACATGGCCGTTTGTTTGTGACTGAATGTGATGCCACATGTTTATTTTAATGTGAATTTGTCAGACACTGGTCTGTCTTCGGTGCAGGAACATTGGCAGTCTGTGTGCAGATCTGTTGGGCTGATGACATGTCCAGATGTGGAGGGTGACCCCGCGCTGACCCTGAGTGGAGCCCACAGTGGTCCTGTTGTGCCCCCCCAGCAGTGAGGATGCTGATAGTGATGGGTTTGATGGTTGCATATTATATTGCAGTCAAACAAACTAGTCAGAAGAAAATCTGTGTTAATGAAAGCATGAGACTAGAACTCATTTGAGCTGATCCACCTCTTTCGACATTGAATGGATTGCGTGAATTATTGTTCTACATCATAATACCTTAACATAAGTTAAGGTATTATGATGGATTAAGCTACCCAGCAGTATATACAGTAATGCAAATGAGTCCCACCTTCAACAGCTGCAACATTTAATTGATTCTTAAAGATTTAATCCTCATAATCCAACAATAGATTATTCTGAAATGGATTTTGCATAATGAGTTCTACTTTTGTGCATTTTGATGTTAAAACTTTTGTACTTTTACGTCTGAATTCATGTCACTTTGTGCAATAAACTACTTCTGCCTAAAATGCGGCCCGTTGTTCAGTGCTGACAAACAGACCGGAGGATGAGGGGCTTTATCTGTTACAGCTCAGGCTCCTCCACACATAACATGGCCTCCATCTGTTCAGCCCATCAGCTCTACTGCTGCTGCTTCTGCTGGAAAAACAGTTTGAAAGCTGCTGACATCCTCCAAACAGCCCAGAACAAGGGTCCAGCATGGGACTATACGACCCAAACCTCCTGCTGGGCCACCAGAAGGCCTCTGTTTTGATAGTGGCCATTACCCTCATTGGGCTGACCCTCTGAGCTAACATCCCTGCCATTAGACACACAAGTAAGCACGACTCCAAGTATGCTCCATGACACTGGGTAAACATGTTGGCAAACCGGAGGCATGTGAAGTGAGACAGTTCAAAAGCCTGTCTGTCTGCTGCCACAGACAGAGTTCTGATGCATGACACACGAGTGCTAAAAACAAAAAAAGATGGTTTGTGTGTTTTTTACTCCCTCTTTACAAAATAGATTTATTTTGTATCTCTGACCTCGCTGGGCTGGGCGGGTCGTCGGCCTGTGATGGATGGAGCTCTAAATCTCAATCTACGCTGTTCACCTTCACCTTTTGGCGATGCCTCCAAATGGAAAACTGAGAGTAATAAAGCAGAGGAGATGGAGACGGGGAGAGACTGGCTTCTCCATCACTGAAACTCACATCACCACCTGGAGAACTGCACGGGGCTCGTGTTTCAAGGTTAGTCTAGGTTATAATCTATGTATAATCTTTGTAACTAAATAAACAGTTATACTACTTTAGAATGATGCATTAGCAACACATTAGCCACAGGCAGCTATCATGAGCTAGCTTAGTTAGCTAAACTGGTCTTCAGCAATCACAAAACAGCTTTAATCAAAGACAACCTTTGAATGATTTAGTTTTGAGGAGCAGATTAAAGATGTCTGGATATTTGCTCGGTCACAGATCTGATGAAATGGTGGGTGTAACAATGTTGGTTAAACTACAACTGCCGAATGTTTATCAGAGCTGTATCATAAAGAAATTATACAACTCTGCGGCTTGCAAGACGCCACTGTGTCACAACAGTTAACATTTACTAGAGCCCATAAACAGTGTTTGTTGTATTGCCCGGTAACACAGAAAATCAAACACTTACTTCACTTTTGTGCCACAAGTCTTTGCCTGTGGTACAAAATGAATTGTGAAAAGATGAATTTTCTTCTAAGCTTATATCCCATGTTACATTTTTAAAAGCCGCAAATTTGCTCCAATAGTCTTATCTTGATTTTTAAAAAGTAGAAACAACAAACACTCACACATAGAGACGAGCTGATAACCAGCTATACCAACAGGCTTTTCTAACAGCACATATTCATCACAGTCCAGCACTGTCAGCTTGGGTTGATTATGGCTGCTTGGACTTTCTGAGGGATCAGACCTCTGCCCCCAAACAAACACTCATGTGGGAGCATGCATGCACTCATGTGGGCTGGGTGGCCTGCTGGGCTGCCTCGCTCCCTGGGGTGTCTGCCCGTGAGAGGGCCTCCCACCCTCCCGTAGTGTCTACGGAGGGAAGGAGCTGGGAAAGCCCCCGTACAAGAGAGGACAATTTGTGGTGAGAAGCCGAGACACTGCTGTTTATGTAAATATTGTAGCATGGGGTGGAGAGCTGGGATCTCTGTTAGCACAACAAAAAATACAAAAGCGTAAACTGTAATTGAGGAAAATGCTCGGTTGTTGTTTGAAAGCAAACTCTCACGACGACGGCTGCTTAGCCTGCTAATCATTAAACGATGGGACCACTTACACAGCTGAGCTCACATTCACCACTTTCTCCTCTTCACGTCATCACCATATGGTCCACATTCACTGGAGCAACATGTACAGCATCATTATGGTAATGCTGACGTCTCTGTTGTGGCCCTCAGCAGACAAGAGGCCCAGAATGAGTGTGTGTGTGTGTGTTTCCCACAGAGAAAAGCTGTCATCTGAAATAAGGACAAATGCAAATGACTCAGCTGATGCAGACAGGCTATTTGCATGTGAGACTCTGCTGAGCATCATCACGGCTGTAACTGTACAAAGGAAGGAGGTCACATCTTCTGATGACGGCGATCCTTCCTGTTGATTCTCTCTTAATAATCCCTCCTCCTGTTCTGACCACCGAGTCCAGCAAACTTTCATCAAGGACGGAGGACATTTAATTCAAATATAAACTCCGACATGAGAATTGTGTTCACAACAATAACTCAGCTGATGAATGAATGCTGTTTCTAGAGTATTTATAGTTGTAATAATGCTGTTAAATCCTGCATTCTGCTCAGCTTTAGACCCACGTATTGGGTTTGCTGCCATCATATTTATGCGTCTTTATTTCACTGACACTGAGATGAAATACGTCTCATATTACTCAAAGGAAAAAGAGACAGCAAAAGAGATTTTGGGAGAACAAATTCCTTCAAAGTATCCAAACTAACTGGTTAATGCTGGACATTAAATCAGACAATCACGTGCCTGGTTGGTGAGTTAATCAGTTAGCTGGTTAGATATTTAATCTTTAGTTTTAGATTCATAACAAAGCCAGAACTGACAATAAGTAAATAGTAATATAATTAGATAATTTACACACATGCTTAAACAGGACTACCTGTAGTAATGTAGACATCAATACTAGTTAAACTAGTTTACTTCTAGTTCACAAGGTTTAACAAATATACTAAGTGGCTCCTCTACAGATGCATCATGTGTTGGATTCAACTCTAACAGTTATCTGTCACCATCTGCTGGACAACTTTCATTTATAAGAAAAAAAGTGACTGAAACGGTAGGAGGCGCTGAGGGGCCACCATGCAGCCTCCACCATTAAACACAATGCTGTAGCAACTCTGACCTTTGGTAGAACAAATCTTTTCTTTACATCACTTTACTCACAATTTTACAGATGAAGAAACGTAGGTTTTTTTCTGCAATAATGTCTAACCTAAGCAAAATATTCACATCCAAGCATTCAGAGTTCCTTAAATTGGTAGTGTTCATTAAGGAAACTGATTAAACTGTATCTGGGTGAAAGAACGTGGCCGAGTCTTTTTGCATTTACTGGCAAATTCTAGGCTTCACTGTAGTCGTTACTGATTTACAATTAATGTTAGGAGTAGGATGTTCAAGAATAAAACCTCAATCATAGCCACATTTCCATCAGTGGGTTTCAGGTCAGAGTAAAATTTCTCAGAAATAGTTTGACCCAAATAAACCTGATCACTACTTCAGAGCAAATGTAGATGCACTTTTATTTACCAAATAACATTTTAAACTTACTTAGTGCACACTATGATTTGAATCACTGTCCAAAATAAACTTATAATTCTACTAAACAGATTCAAGTTCTTCTCCAAATGTTTCAGATATTAAATTTCAGTTCTTTCACCAAAGTCTTAATTTGATGTTCTTCATTATCTTTAGTTTTGATTTTTCTTCCATCTATAACTCCTCAGCACACACCAACTGATTAAGTATGCACAAGTGAAAGACCAAAACGTAGTGAAAAAACTAAAGGGGGAGCCGAGCTGAGTATGTTCATGCATTATTTGGTGCCAAATGATTTTAAGGGATGATAAGACAAGACACAGAGACGGCATTTTAAACAAGGTTCACTTTATTTGACAGTGGAACAAGTTAGCAAACAGCCTTCCCGTTCACAGTCACACCTAAAACTTCTGGAACTGCTTCTTGGCTCCAGCAGCCTTTGTCACTTTGAGGACATTGAACCGCACGGTCTTGCTGAGAGGTCGGCACTCTCCGACAGTGACAATGTCTCCAACTGTGACGTCTCTGCAGAAATACACAAAAATAATATGTTAACAGGTGGTTGGGGAACATCTGTCCAAGACCAGGCCGGTAAAGATTCAGCCGTGTTGGAGCGGGAGGTGTTTAGCAAAGCTGCATCAGTGTTTGCCAAAAGGCATCATCGTCACAGCTTCTTGAGCTTGGAAGACCATCGTGAGAAAAATCATCATTTGCAGCAAGTTATGATCTACTTTTTGGGGCTGATAAAACCACATTAACCGACATCTGAACAACAGATTTATAATTAAATTTGTCCAGGGGCAAACAAATAACCGCGTTATTTTTCAAACCCTTTACATATACATTTCCAAATCTGGAAAACAACATTTACGACCGTTTGCTTTGACAGTGGAGCCCTGAATTAAAAGCATGCGAGCAGCGTAGTACCTGAAGCAAGGCGACAGATGGACAGAGATGTTCTTGTGCCTCTTCTCAAAGCGGTTGTACTTGCGGATGTAATGCAGGTAGTCACGTCTGATGACGATGGTCCTCTGCATCTTCATTTTGGTAACCACACCTGCAGACCAAACACACAAAAGAAAGTTAAATACAAGGGTGTTGAATGCAGTGAACGCTGAAATCAGTTCATCGTAAATAGGATTGTCACGCCAATGCATCAGTGTTGCCATTAGGCACTGTCGTCAGAACCCAGAGGGCTTGGAAGACCATCGTGAGAAAAACATCATTTGCACGACAGTGACAAGGAAAAAAAAAGGATATTCAATGTAAAGTTTGTAGTAAGTTACCATGTTAAAGACACTGGCTCTGGCTTGGGTTGCTTCACCTGCACAAGGATATGTTGATTTGCAGTCAGGAACATTGCTAACCGTGTGCTCAACAGTTACAATTGAGACATTAATACTCACAGTACCATGGTGGACATTGTAACAAACGCAATGCTGGATTTAAACCAATTTCACTCTCAAGACTTAAGTCTCCTGTGCACTAAATGTAGTCACGTCTTGTCAAAGTAACCCGCATTGTGTTCCTTTTACACATATTTCTGAAAACGTATGCACCTTTAGTTTGGTTTACTTCAGGTTAATTTGTAGTGTTCTTATAATATTGTAGCAGAGTGTGATGTTTAAATGACAGCAGGTTATCTGTTGCAGCATCCCAAGCCAGTGTCAATGGGCTAGTGTTTAAATATACTGTATTGTGTTAAACTTACCAGAGAGGATACGGCCACGAATGGAGACATTTCCAGTAAACGGGCATTTCTTGTCAATGTATGTGCCATCAATAGCCTGGTGAAAGCAAAAAAATAGATATTGTTAGTGGCATCCCATGCATCTTGCTTTGCTATAAAATTAGGTTATTTTTTATAACTAATGTGACTGCATCAGCATTGCCCAAAGGCATTATCGTCAGAACCCTGAAGGCTTGGAAGACCATCGTGAGAAAGACATCATTTGCAGCTAACAAAGAACATAAAATAACTACTCTACAGTAGTTCGAGTAATTTTCTGAATAATTCAAGTTACCTCTCTTGGGGTTTTGAAGCCCAGCCCAACACTCTTGTGGTAACGGGGGAGCTTTTCCTTGACCTCCTTGCCACCATCTGCGACCAGAACACGCTTCTTGTTCTGGAAGATGGTGGGCTGTTTCTGATAAGCCTTCTCGGTCTGTGAAACAAGGAGATAATCGAGGTGAGACCACGTGAAGCAGGAAGCACGTCAACTTGGACATCCGCACTTTCACGCGCTGGTAGGACACAACTAGCTACATAACTCCACCCGGCCTAGCAAAGATGACTACTTCAACATCGACTTCCTCTAATAAGGGACTAAAATCACCCTTAGCTGAAACGACATATTGATACATAATTAGATGGGGCATGTTTAAAAGAAAAGTGTTACCGTTTACAGTGCATACAAAGCAATGTTCTGCTAAGAGTTAACGTTAAGTGGTAGCAGGCTAAGCTAACCTAGTTAGCATTCCGGCTAGTTTAACGCTACACGAGGGTATGCAGAACGTTAACAACAAAATGCCAGATATAAAACTCTCTATGTGGCTTTAAATGGCTCGTGACTGTGTATTAAGACCATGTAAAGGCACATACTTAACATATCCCGATCAATAAGTTCATTTAAATGGTAAAAATATCAATTTAAATTCACCACGCCGTGTTCCCGAACGTACTTGTGCATCCGCCATCTTTGCCTGCCGAGTCGTAAAGAGGCCTGTGGGTGCGCGCGACGGTCTGAAGAAGACCGCTAGAAGCAGGAAATGACGTTTACAAAAAAGGGCGAGGCCTCAAGAAATGCAAAACACTTTTGTTTTGTGTCGTTTAACGTTACTTCGTCAACGGATAGACGTGGTAAATTATGTAAAAGTCGCACTTAAATTGTTCATTATTTATCAAATATATTTATAAAACACACCACCTCCACTTATATGACGTCATCATATCACATCAGCGCGTCTGAAAACTAGTTACCGCAAATATAATTTTGTCACGTGATTACACGGAAGCGCCTCAAGTTGCGAGCGATCTAAACAGACAACAAGATGGCATCACACCCGGGAGGAGGCGATCAAGGTATCAGCTAGCATCGGCAATGTTTTTTTAATTAAATTGACTGTGACAGTGTCACCAACAGTGTGGTAGACGTTGGTACTCTCACACTTGAACAATTAGCTCTTGTTTTTTGCGCCTGTGGCTCGTTTCCTTTGCTAGCAGCAACATTAGCTGAACTGAGGTTAGCAACATAGCTAACTGAAACGTTAGCCGTTACTCGGCGTTTGTATATAGCTTTAGGTGGCTAGCTTGGTTAGCTCATAGCTGTACAAGAGTGAGTTAGCAAATACGTGACAAAACCGAAACCCACATATCAGGAGACTCATGGCCCGCATGTCTTTTCACACCGACAACGTCAAAGTCCCGGGCTCGTTAGACGTCAAATATGTTGAAGCCACAACATTGACTGACTTAATAATGACTTAACGTTAGCACCAATTAACTTAGATGACAACTAATGTATAAACGCTACTGCTAATGTCCCTCAAACGGTTATTTTACACACGGACACAGCTGATATAAAGAGTAATAAAGCACAGTAAATATACAGTTTATCAACAAAATAACAAGCTTTTTTAAAATTATCTGTTATTTAAAGTGTGGCATCATATTCAGATTGAAGTGACGGTAAACGTATAGTTATAACAGCAGCACAGGTTCTTATTATTCACTCATTTATTTCAGATTTGAGATACCTGGTTGTATAACGGTATCAGTATTTGGGTGATTTAACACCGACCTTTGTCTTTCAGGCAATAGCAAAGACCAGATACTGGAACTAGGAGCTGTTTTGTTAAAAGAGTGAGTATATACTCGGTATATATACGGTTGGGCTTGTCATTATTGAACAAAGTCAGATCATACTTTATTACCACCTGTTTGTGTCTCCCTGTGTAGCTTCATCTACGAGCGGGTTCAGCGGCATGGAGACGGCAACACTGCACTGACCAGGACACAGCTGGGCGGAGTGGAGCTGACTGACCCCAACCACAAGAAGCTGGCCATGTGTCTGCAGCAGATTGGAGATGAGTTGGATGGAAATGTGGAGCTCCACAGGTGAGCAGCCTGCCTGTGTGTCAGGCCTGAAGAGTTTTTAACCGGTTTAGCCTGTCCGTAATCACTAAATGTTGTTTTCCCCAGAATGATAAACAGCTCTTCGCTCAGTCCCACAAAAGACATATTCCTGAAAGTTGCCATTGAGATCTTTTCAGATGGAAAGTTCAACTGGGGACGGGTGGTTGCCCTGTTCTACTTTGCCTGTCGACTCGTCATCAAAGTGAGTTCAGCAGCTCTGTTGTATGTCGCCTCATAATCAAAACAAAGTTAGAGTTATGATTGAATAACAAAGCCCTGAGCAAAATCTGAAGCATTTCCCTTTCACACCTTCTCAGGCTCTCGTGACCCAAGTTCCTGATATCATCAGAACAATAATCAGCTGGACCATGGACTACCTCCGGGAAAATGTGATCAACTGGATCAGGGAGCAAGGTGGCTGGGTAAGAAGCTAGCTATCAAATGCAGCTCAAACTCGTATATTCTAAGTAAATAAGCTTCTGCTCCTGATTGCTAGCATGGCACATGCTAATATTTGTGTCTGTTGTTGTTTTTTTAGGAGGGTATTCGGTCCCACTTGGGCACGCCCACATGGCAGACGGTGGGAGTTTTCTTGGCCGGAGTTCTCACCACTGTTTTAGTCATTCGCAAGATGTGAGGAGTTTGTGATGAGCAGACATGTGAGAGATGGGAAAGAAGTACGCCTGAGGTTCATGGGGACAGGAACATGAAAGAACAGCTGAACGTGAGCAGAAAGAAGTTAACGGCAGAGTGAACAAGTTGTACAGGAAGAGCTTGTATTTGGACACGAAGAGCCACTCTTCGTTTCTGCCTCCCTTTCATTTCCAAGGACTGGGAGACTGAACGCATTGTCACACCCATAATCCCCACGCCACTGAGGAAGTTGGCGGAGCATGATTACATGCACATTGTGTGTGTGTGTGGGATGGGGTTGAGGGGGAGAGTTTGTACGACTTTAACAGGGAATGCATTTTAAGTAATTTATTTTTTACTCGGTATAGACAAAAAAAAACATGCATAGCATTTCTGTTATCTGCCCTGAAAGATTATATGGACTGAAGTTAATTTTTCTTTATTTCATTTTTGTTCCACTCAGATTGCTTTTCTGATCTCCTCTCTCTCCATCCACCTCATCGGGTGCTACAGAATCACTTTTCATATGTATTTGTGAGTGTTAACTGGTGTAAATCTGTAACCATCTGCTGCCATTGTTTGAGGGTGGTCACATCTCATCGAGTTAAGAAAAGTTATTTTTGCAAACAATTATTGGATTAAGCCGGAAGATGTAGATGAATCTCATCTACGGTAATATTTGGGCTCAAAACAACCCCAAACCATTTGTCCCCTTGAATGCACAGCTCAACCTTATTTTCAGTGGGTAACTTAAGGGCCACAACAGGGATTTATATACAAAGTTATGTTTACATTCAACATGAATCATCACACGGTAAAACAGTCACATGATCTCAGCTGTGCAACATTTAATCATTATGCTCCTTTTGGGACGTTTCGACCAGCATTGTGACCGTAACGTGGCTCCCACTTAAAAACAAACACAAGCCCTGCCTGTTGTTGTCTGTGGTGTGAGTGAAGCTACGGCATTTCCTGTTGTCTACGGACAATGAGCTGCAGACACAGACGGCACCGCTCACAGATGCTTACCTCATGTCACACAGATTCAAAGTACTGTACGCCTACTGGCGGTATTCAAACTGCAATCTTATCTACAGCTGGCTTTTTATACATCCTTCTTGTTTGTCAGTGCCTTGGTGTTTTTTTTTTGTTTTTTTTTACTATGAAATCACTTTGATATTCTCAGATTTTCACCTTTTTCTATCACGTTTGTAAAACTGAAATTAGTTTCCAGTCCCCCGGAAAATCTTTCTGCTGTGATCTTGTCTGTAATATGAAAAATAAATCTTTTAAAGCTGACCATAGCTATGTGTAGTTAGTGGAGGAATCAGTGGCATCAATATGGAAAAATAAACCTGATCATAAACTTATCAACATGTCAGCATGCTAATGTTAGCATTTAGCTCGAAAAAGTGCTGTGTCTGAGTGCAGCTTCACAGCTGCTAGCAGGGCACTAGATTCTCAGAGCTGTTTAACTGCATTAACAGTATTGGAGCAATATAAAATATGTCTTGAGGGAGGTATTGATTGAGTTGATAAATATGTAAATTTGGTAATTTTCTGCTCAACAAATTAAATGGCAATCAGCAGTTAGCAAAGATATTATAGCCTGTTGGAAGTTTTTTAAGACTCTTGAGTGGACAGGGTTCATAATATGAGTATTAATATGCTTCGTAAATGTAGTGGTTAGATTATGATATTGCTTGTGCTTGAGGATAGTGCTTGACCCTAACCCTAAAGGTCAGTGGTCACCAAAACTCCTGAGACTCAACTTCAAGGGCTCAAGAATGTCCCCTGCAAATGTCATGGAATTCCAGTCATTGCCGCACTTTCAAAGTCACTTTCAGTAAGACGGCAACTTTCAACTTTTAAATTGTGGTTCAGGGGGATTTCTGTTCTCACAGCGGCGATAGAGGAAAGGTCAGAAGGTCATCACATAGTTCAAATAGTGATGTAATGTATCAAATATAAAGACAGTCTGACCGGTAGTTGTCATCTCCAGACTTTAGTCCAGCAGGCTGAAACAGAGTTCAGAAGGTATTTAGAACCTGGAAAAGTAGTTAGAAAACTGCAGAAATGATCACAGTCACTGAGAGTTAATTCAATTAAATACTGTATTATAAACTGGATCGCGAATCAGTGAGATCAATAATGTATCACACACACTGCATAGTTTCCAATGCTGTTTATTGACTAAATGCACACATGCAATAAGAACGGCTTCATAAAAGTGGTCCAAAAAGCTCAGTACAGTGACTGAATAATGAGCACGTTAGAGACAAAAGGCAACACAGCAGCCCCCAATATGTCATCAAAACAGGAGACACGTGTGCTTAAGACCGAGAACGTACTGGTGGATTTATTTTCGGCCCATATGAAAGCACAGTCCTCCCACATTGAGACAAATTTAAGGCAAATATTTGAAACAATTCTACAGAAGGCCATGTGTGGGACGGTTGCGGAGACACTGCGGCCGATGGAGGGAGGGAGTCGTGGTCTCTATCTGGTCTCCAGCACTCCGTCTCTGATCCTCCACCTCCAGACGGAGCTGAAGTCCGGAGCAGGAACACAGCTGAGCTCCAGACCGGACTCCTGCACCTCCTCATCGTGAGCTACCTGCTGGCCCTGCTGGGTTTCCAGGGTGAAAACCCTCTCAGTGATCTAAAAAAAAAGGAGCACACATAAGCATCAAACATCTTGCTTTAAAAACAACACCACAGAAGCAGACACATGAGTGTGTGTGTGTGTGTGAGGCTGCTGTTCCTCACCTGATCACTGATTCCGGTGGCGATGTGGCCCACCTTCACCCGGCGCGTCTCCCTGATGCGGATGCTCCTCCTGTTGAAGTCTCTGATGCAGACGTCCACCCCTGAGCCGATCACAGAGCAGAGAGGTCCACGTGTTACAGTTTAGCACTGCACTAAATAGTTTTTATAAAAAAGAGAGATGTTAATGTTTTATCTCACCTTCAAAACAGCAGGGCGGTGGGAGCTGCAAGTCCATACTGGAGACCTGCACATCTGGCTGACTGTTGTAGGAGAAGACACCGGAGCTCAAGTCGTCTCCTGGACTCAGAG
Source organism: Anarhichas minor (assembly GCF_050575085.1). Taxonomy (NCBI): domain Eukaryota; kingdom Metazoa; phylum Chordata; class Actinopteri; order Perciformes; family Anarhichadidae; genus Anarhichas; species Anarhichas minor. Next base: position 19,287,076 of record NW_027466453.1, read on the forward strand.
ACCAGCGGCCAGAGTCCTAAAATAACACGTTAAACAGTTAATACTTCAGCCAAAATAGAGGAACACCAAAGAAGCTCTTTCTTATCTTGAGTATTTGGACAGGTCAAATGAACACATTTTATAAAGATTTGGAACTGTCATATTCTGTGACAACAGAGCACAGCTCAGATAAATGATGAGTTAAAAAAATAAGTGTTCAAGTTATCAATCTAACCGGTCATGATCTCAACACGATCTCACCAGTACGTAGCTTCAAAGATGGGATGTGTAACAGGACAACAATTCTTAAAAATTCCACTATTTGAGATCTATGTGGTGCAAGAAGATGATGGCAATTAAAGCGCTGACTTGGCCCCAAACTGATCCTTATTCACCATAGTGTGAGGTGAATCAGAGATGTACTCTAATAACAGTGAATGTCGGCTCACCTTTTTGTCCCACGGCTCCCAGGTGGAAATAGGGTCGCTGCTGAGACACGACAAGAGCTGCTCCTGCATCTCAGCCGAGTGGAGCTGGGACAGACTGCTCAGGTAGAAATCTGAGAGACGAGTGGAGACGAAGACGATGAGCGGAGATCAAACGTTTAACAGAAGAAAGAAAGCAGAGCTGTGAGGGGGGAACCTCACCTCGCTCCAGTTTACGCAGCTCCAGTTCAGGCACGGTGGTGATCTTGTGGCCCCTCTTGTACTTGGGCTCAGGGATCAGCGTCTGTGGACAGAAAAGTGAGCCTCGCTTCGACTCGTTACAGTCAGCCTCTCCATCGCCGTCATCCTCCAGCTCCTCCGCCCGGCTCCCTGTTGTGATCACTTCCTTAACAGACTCCTGAAGCTCATCCTCGTAGCTTACGCTGCTGTTGATGCGTTGCAGGGAGTCGGGAGGTTTGTTGGAAATGGGAAAGGGCTCTGTGTAGGGTCCCCTCACTGGACTGGTGAGTCCTCCCACTGCAATCACACAAACACAACAAGCCTTCACAAACTGAAGATGATGCATTCAAGGGGGTTAACCAAATTCAGCATAATGTGTTATTTACATGGATTTGACTGTGTTTGTGGATGTGTGTATGGATGTACCTCGTGCTGGTTTAGTTACCTTCTTTCAGAGCTCTGGCAGTTTTTCCTTTGAGCTCAGAGGCTGATGCTCTCTTGGCCGGATCCTTCTCAAGTCCCGCCTTGATAACCTCCGCTGTGAGAGCGCTGCAGCTGGGTGGGATCTCCCTCAGTGGCGGCGGCTCGTTAGCAATCTGTTACCATCGCAAAGACGGACTCGGGTCAAAGGCTGGCGTGAACACGCCGTGAAGAGACCAAACAGCCGGGTGCGGTGTGTCTGTGTGTGTCGCTGTGAGGCGTACCTTCAGGTAAAGTCTGCAGGTGTAGTATCTGGTCCACGGTTGACACGCGTTGAGCATGTGCAGTAACATACAGCAGCTGCTCCACACATCTGCTTTGGCTCCGCGGGGTTCCGCTTTCACGATCTCAGGGGCCATGTGGCTCTCTGTGCCCTTCAGATCTGCATCGAATTACACCGGGGAAAACAATAAGACACACGAGTGGATGCATTTCACGTTCCTAACTGAAGCGCTAGAGTTGCTCAGTGTTTACCGGTGGACCCGCTGAGGCTCTGTCCCTGGTTGTCGAGTCTCTCTGCGTGTCCAAAGTCGCACAGGAAGGTGTCTCCACCGTCCTCCGACAGCAACACATTGTCAGCTGTGAGGGAAAACAAGCAGAGTCAATAATCCACCGCGTTACCGCTGATTTCCATGACTTGTGCCGTGTAGTTTATGGGAGACATAATTAGAAACAGGGACACAGACACAAAGCAGTCTACAGATAAAGGAGCAACAAATAAGAGGGAGCTGTGACGTCATCGAGGGACAGCTGCTGCAGGACACTTCAATGAGGAGTGAACGTGGAGTCTAGCATCAAACAGACAGCAGGTGGCGCCTGAGCTGCAGCAGCACTATCATGTTTGTCTTCCTGTTTCAGTCTGTTTTTATTCTCCTCCTCTAACTCAGTTCTCATTTTTGTTTTTCTCTTTCCTTCTTTTTTATTTCATACTTCTTTCCACTTTATTTTCCTCTCCTGCTTTCTGTTCTGTCGTCGTGCTTTGTTCTCCGTCTCTCTAACTACTTCCTGCTCCTCGTCCCATCCCCCTGCTCGGTTTCGGTCTCCCTTTTCTTTCTTGCTCTCCTGATTCTGTGCACATGCACCGCCTCTAAAGATCAGCGGTGAGTCACACTGTGGGAAATTCCCAGCCCGTCGTCTTCACTGTGGCAGTCTGGTTTCACAACACAGGTGCTGAGGATCAGATCTACTGTATCTATGACACTTGTGTTCCACACAACAGCTGCAACACTAAGACACCAAATCCTCTGATGAGAGCTAACTAGAAATCTGACTTATTTTAGTTTTCCACTAGTTACCCCAACAAGTAAAGGCTGACACATTTAGTTCGACTGTTTACTGTGTTTGTTCTGAGGACAAAGTACCAAAATCTGCTACTTCTATGCTTTTGTTGCATTTCAGAAACGCAAACAAAAATATTTAATATAAAATGCATTAAATGACCTATATGACCTCTATGTTTGAGGGTTTCGGCAATATCGCCAAGCCCTACCCTCATGGCTGGGTTATGCAGTTTTGGATCGCCGCTTATGTGATTGGCTACCGCAGCGTGACGTCGGCTGGCTTCTCTCCAAAACTTAATTCAGTTTCAACTTTTCGCCTGAAGGCCTCTGGGTTTATTTCCCAGCAGCCCTTGCGTCCCCACCGCTGCAGGTTAAACGCACTACCCGCATTCAAATGAATGGGAGGACTGATGTTTTTTATCTGGTTTGGTGTGAACGCAGCCTAAAGATGATGCTTCATTTGAGAATAAACATAGTGGATTCAGGACCAAAAGAAATAAAAGTGCTACATTATATGTCTTTTTATGTCTGTCTGTTTTTAAAAATTGTAGTTATGACTTTTTACATTATTCCTATTATTTATTACATTCTAATATAATATCCAGTTGTATAACGTACCTTTAATGTCTAGATGCACCACTTTTTTCCTCCGTAGGTACTCCAGTGCTGTCAGGACCTGCGAGTGGTAGTGGAGACTCAGGTCCTCTGGCAGCCGGCCGCGCTCCGCTATCAGCTGGCCCAGCGAGCCTGGAATAACAGATACGGTCAGACCGGGACAAACACTCAGATAACTTGTTAATATTTACTTCTACGCATTGCCTGATTCAACTATTCCTTTTTTATTACAGCCTGGAATATGCTGACAAAGGAAAAGTGGGAGGTATGTTGCTGTGTTTATCAAGCAGGCATCTCCCATCGTTACACTTCAAGGAAGCTCAACAGTCATTTCTGGCCTCATGGAACCGCCCACTGCCACATCTCGACGAGCATCTGTTTTTCTGTAATCTTCATCATTCTCATGTGTTTGCACTTAAATTCATCACATCTCACAGAAACCACTTAATCATTAAGTGCGTAAAAAGGCAGAAGGGAGGCTTGTTTACCAGATTTGTGGTCCATGATGAGGACGACGTTCGGCCCCTCTCGGACCACTCCAAAGAGTTCCACCACACGAGGAGATCTGAGGGCACTCCACGCACCCACCTCCTCGCTGCTGAACCTCTTCAGGTCGATCTGTGAGGAGAGGACGCAACAACAGCGTGAGCGACACTTTACAAAACTAGGCAGTGGAGACAAAACAATGAACAAAGAGGCTCTGTGTTACCTTTTTGACAGCGAATTTGAAGCCTGTGTTGACATCTTGAGCGCTGTGTACTTCACCATAGGAGCCCTCCTTGATGAACTGTGTGAGGACGTACTCCCCCCCTTCCTTGTATTCAGAGTCCACAGGCTGGATTTTCTGACAGAATAAGAGAGAAACACGTTAGTTTGGCTGAGGCACATTTTTAAACCGAGACAGAAAGCCAGCGGGACGTAAAAGCAGAACGTACCTCGTTGTAGAAGATGATTCCCTCAGTGCTGACGGAGTCGGCTGCTGAGCGCTCCCCTTCCTCTTCCCTGACGTCCCTCTCCACGTCTTTGAAAAAGGGCCCTGCGTAGCACGGGTCCCCCTGACTGACGCTGCCTCTGAGGCCCGCGAGAGCCAGCGAGCAGTCTCCCTGCAGACTGCTGAGGGAGTCCGAGGAGTCGCTGTCCTGCCCGTAGGAGTGGAGGCTGGAGAGGGATCCCCGGACCGGGTCCCCCCAGTTGAGGGGCGAGCAGCTGGAGCCTGTGTTGTAGACCTGTCGGCAGTAGACAGACGGCCCTCTGTCCTGCTCCTCTGAGCTTTCAATGCTGCTACAGCAGGAAGTACTGAGGTCGCTTCTCCCCCCAAGAGACGACTCATCCTACAAAGCAAGCAAAAAGCACGACAGATCAGACTCCATGATGTGGACGTTCTCAGGTGAGGTGGCTCAAGGGCTCTAACGCTCGAGGCCATGACGGGCAGCTTTGTCGGAATTCGCTGATTCACTGTAACAACACATGTTTGCATGGGAATGTCTGCAGATCGAGCCTCCGATTGCCAAAGAATGTGGCAATTTTTCCCTGAAGATGATTCACAAGGAAAACACTGCAAGCTCTGTCGGTTATTTTGAGTACAAGTCTTCCTCAATGGCAGTTTCAATATGTCTTTCATATGTGAGACTCAATGAGATGTGAAGAATAACCGGACTTCTTACCAGGATCCGGACCAGGGAACTTCCACTCTCCTGTTCAGGGACTCCGGAGGGCATTCGGTGTCTGTGCCGCTGTCTCTCCTTCTTCTTCTCCACTTTTTTCTTGCCCTTGCGCTTCTGCCTCTTCCTGTTCTTCTTCCTCGGGCTGAGCTGTGCCGATGAGCTGCTCGGCTCCTGGGCGCAGGCCGTGGTGGGGCACGCCACATTGTTGTGCTCTGCGGGAAGACTGAAGTGCGGCAACAATGTAAAAACGGCATTAAAGAAAGCAGTACAACCTCTGCAAACTGACACGGAGTGTGAAATGCAGACGGAGTGACAAACCTGCTGGTGAAGCAGTTCGGGGAGGGAAGAAAGGAGCGCTCGAAGCAGGAGGGACTGAACTCTTGGGAGTCCTGTGTTTCACCTGAGGAGAGCACAGGGGGTTCAACTCTCTGTCCACACAGGTGTTTCATTTATTATGAAATAAAAAACTCAAAAAAGGCATATTTACATTCAGCTTGGGCAATGAAGTACGAGGTCTTCAGGGGCATTTCTCCCACTTGCTCTGCGGTCCCATGTGTGAGGAGTTTATTGATCAACGGGCTGAGGCGGGCGATGTAGCCCATCTTGCTGTCCTTGCCCTCCTCCTCCTCCTCCTCCGCCTCCTGCTCCGCAGCCGAGCAGGACGGGTAAGACCCCTTCATCTCGGCCTGGGACGACCCGGAGAACGGTGCTGTCGAGTTGAAGATCCTTTGCCTCACCGCCATTTCATCTGCTGGATCTGGAGAGAGAGAGAGAGAAGATCACAGCAAACTGATAAGTACAGTGCTTTCTCATTAATCACTCATGTCAAATAAGTCATATTTGTAATCATAACAGATCATATGTGTGTCTGAGAATAAATGGATCAATTAGTAGATTAATGGAGTTGCCTGATGGGAGTTTATAACAAGGCTGCTAGTTTATCTGCAGATTATTTTCTCCATTAATCCTCTCATCTATAAAAACTCCCTGAGTAATTTCTCTTTAAATGTCACGTTCTGTCCGTCCACCGGTCCAAAACACAAAGATATTCAGTTCACTGTCACGAAGAAAACCATCAAATGAAATCTCTACATTCAGGAAGCTGGAACCAGCAAAACGTAACTGCACATTTTGCTTAATTTTCTATCAATCATCTCATCGACTCATCACTGCAGCTCTAGTTCATAATATTTAATATTCTACAGCAGCAATCAATAACAAACAACATTTATCCAACACAACGTTGCTGCAACGTGTCCATAGATCACATGGTCGCTGCCCATCATCTGAGTGACTGACCTTTATATTGTGAGGTTCCGAAAACTACTTCCCCATAATGCAACAGAGGACTTTTTACTATCTGACTATGTGTGAGTGACGCTGCCCAAAAAGAAGAAAAACTGCACGGTGACAACCAACGAGAAGTCTTATTTTCACGTTAAAAGTTCCTCTGACTTTTATTTATTTATTTGTATTTCATTTGTTCAGTTTTAAGGGGCTGAAAAGTTAATTTAGTTATTTCAAAGATCTCCAGTTGAGGAGCTCAAACACTTGACTCGACTTAAGATAAGATGTTTACTCTAGTCAACAGGTAACACACTGCGATGAAGCAATAGCCGGCTTTATACCGCGGTTAAGTACATATTAATAGGTAGGTTTGAAGTTTAACACGCTCCGACTGGATCGAGTGCGTTCTGGATGCCGGTGATCGCTTGAACTGAAACTTTGCGGTGGGCAGATGAGACAGGAAGCTCAACCCCGGCCTTGTTTTGACAGTTGCAACCGTGTCGCTGAATGCAAAGTGCTCCGTTTCACTCAGAGGAAGTCGACTGCGGCACATTAGACACACGGCCGAGGCTAGATTCACGATGCAGATTTGCACGATTGACTGCAGACGGCTCGGAGGTTACAGTCGTGGAAACATGTAGGAGTGTAAAATCAGCTCACTCAGCGCTGGTGAAATGGTGCATTTAAATGCAGTTTGAAAGGCACAAACTGGGGCTACAGTTGCATTAGATTGTCCATCACACTTAACCGCAGCTTCTCCTCGTCACTCTGACTCTTTCTGCTCATAAACATGCCGCTATAGAGATTGTTGATAGAGGTCCTGCCAGGCTCAATCCTCACATCTCGACTAAAACAATCGCACAGCTGCCACAAAAACATCTCCCCGGTACGTTATAGACAATACTCACACAGCACGACAAGTAAAGAGGATCTGACATCAAACCGTAGTCACATTTCAATGAAAGCCGTTTCGTGGTGCCATTACCTGGTGTGTGCCGACTTCACGCACTGCAAGATATATTACCGTGATAAAGCAGTTCAACTGTCACTTCCTTCTTAAGGTGCTGCCGGTGCTCAGAAAGCCCAGCGTAACACCACACCCAGAGGACTTTACGTGGAAAGGAAGTAGAGAAAAAACACAACCACAAAAACAACTCTGTGTGTGTGTGTGTGAGGCAGAGGGGCGTGTAGACGTACCGACAGATGACAGTCTGAGCTGTTCTCTCTCTCTCTCTCTCTCTCTCTCTTTCCTGTGTATAACAAACCGGTCCTCTACATCAGTAAAACTAGCTGTTTGTCCGCCTCGTCCTTCACGTCTCACGACTCCGTCGCTCCTGCTCTGCTCAATGCTGGCTCTCAGCCAAGCCTGGGGAGGGGGGAGGAGCTTAATGACAAGGACTTATGGGAAATGTATCTCCACTTCCCCAAATTTCACCCCCCCCCCCCCCCACCCCACCTCCCTCCAACAGGGCTTGCTCTTCCCTCTGACTAGATTAAAGGATAACATGTTCGCTTATTATGCTTTTGATGATCGACTGTGGAAAGCACTATGTTTCTATGTCTGTCACGATGAACTCAGGTTTTACTCTAAAGAAGAATCAATAAAAAGCAGAATAAGGACAAATAAGATCTTCTCTAATTGGGTCAAAAACAGCACAGAACTGCCCTCCACACTGAGAGTTGTGTGACCTTTCATGTGCTCTGATATCCTGATGAGCATGTGTGCCCTGTGGCTAATATATATATATGAGTCTGTCACACCCACACACACTCTCCACTACATACGACATGTCATAAAAACACAAAACAACAGAGCAAACTGCTGATTTCTGATGTTCTGAGGATCTCGTGGAAATGTTTTGTGATTTAGGAGAAAGCGTGTGAGCTGTCACTTTTCTTCTGTCGTCTATCTGAAACAATCTCTCTCTCTTGCTTTTTTTCTTCTCAGCAGCAAAAACAACAACTTAGTCATACAAAAACCGCCACAGCACACAGGAAGTTAAGAAAGACCACTTGAGAGGCGACGCCGCGAAGCAACAACACGGAGCTGAATGCAAGTTCAACGAATGAATCAAGAGAACAGGACGAGTACCAGCAGAGACTCAACATGGCCGAACAGAGGGAAGAGGGAAGGTCTCAAGTTCCAAACTTCATCAGAAGATACGGCCGATAAAACACACATGACGCACATACAACCGTCCAGATGCTTTTAGTCGATCGACTGAATTAATCTCAAAATATTTTGATAATCGATTAATCATTCACGTCATTTTTAAAGCAAAAAATCACGACTATACGCTCCTCAGATGTGAATATCGTTGTCGTTATCGTTTTTCAGTCCTCTATAACAGTAAACTGAATATCTTCCACTGTGAGTCTGACTAAACAAGACATCTGTATGCTTTTTATTTCCTAATATTCATAATGCTTAAGTATTTATTTATTTTATCTCACGGCATATGCAATATTTCACATATCTGTTTTAGTCGTTGGTGTACTACTGTACCGCCTTGTTGGCTTTGTATTGTTTGAAGTTGATTGCAGCTTATGGAGCGCCACCGCATGAGCATAATTGGAGACAATAAAAACATATTTGACCTTTTTAAGATAAGAAAAGTTATTTTTTGCCATTTGCTGACATTCTAAAGTCAAGACCAAACAATTAATTGGGAAAATAATTGGAAGATGAATCACTAATGGACATAATCATTCGTTGCAGCTCTAGTTTGGCTCAAAAATATCAGAAATGATCATAGTAAAAAAGAAATACCAATCACAATTTTCCCACAGTAATGTCTACAAAATGCTTGTTTTGTCTGAAAATATTCAATTAAAAAAGATATAAAACAAAGAAAAGTGTCAATTGAAAAACTTGTGAATGTTTGTCAACGGGAAGTGAACGGTCTAAACTTTACAGATACAGCAGTTATTATCATTGGACTGCATGAGATTGTACACATGTACCTAATAAGTACACAAACATGAATCTTAATACATATTGCGGTACAGTCAATATTAATCTAGCTGTGCAGAGAAACCCTGAGCTGAACTGCACATCCAGTCAGTGGCTATACTGAGCCCACTGCTGCTGCACACCCACACAGATTAATGACATTCCTGAGCCTTTAGTAAGGACGGGAACAGGGTCTCAACCTGAAGTCGGCCTCAGAAAACACACGGCCGAGCATTCCTGAAGGGAGACGCAGGAAAACGTCCCACGGACCTGGACTACACGTTCCCACAGCATTTAGGAGAACATGCAATGACCCCACTAATCAGACACACCTGTATAATTAACTACAATGAAGACATAGGTGTCGTTACAGTAATCCGAGTCCTCCGTTCCCAACTCATCATGTTTTGTACGTTATGTGACAATCCTGATTTAGATAAGAAGACGTGGGCTGCAACGTGATACGCTTTGTTTTATATCAGTGTGAAGGGAACTTCTTCAGGTGTTGAACTGTTGATCTGACAAAACAAGAAATCCAAAGGTCTCAACTTGAACTTTGAGAAATTATAATGTTCATGTCTCACTATTTGTTCTAGGGTTAGGGTGTCTGAAACTAGACCAGGAGTCTGACACTAGTCCAGGAGTCTGACACTAGACCAGGAAGGGTCCGGCATGTATTGGTGCAGTGTGTCAAGGCGGGTGATACGTGTAAAACCACTCAATCTGCTAGATATGAGCCAATAAGGGCGTAATGTCTAATATGTCAACTGGGCACATAAGAGCAGATAATGGCATGAAATATATATAAATAATAGAACTCAATGAGGTTAATATCTATTATCATGGTAACTTCGAGGTACAGTTAGTAATAACACATTTATTTAGTTTTCTTACTTATTACATGTGTATAACTGTGCATGCACTAGTTGTAACATGCTACGTTTATTTTCAGATTATTATGATTATTGTTAAAGTCCTGTCTGAGACTTCCACAGCTAACATACAGTCAGTAACACTGGAAAAAGTAGAAGCTGGAGAAGCGTTACAGCAGTTTTAATCGCAGACATCTGGCTTCAGCCATTATGAAAAAGTGTTGTAACATGTTGACATTAGAGTTAAACTTACAGTAACAGCAGCTAGCGTTTACTGTGCCGACCTTTATTCTGTTTAGCTATTGTCACAAACCAAATACGATCATAAAAACGATGTCCTCCAGTTAGCTGTGTTGTTCTGAGAGTGTTTGTCTCTTACTTCCTTCTCGGTTCACCGCCATTTCACATAAAACTTATATCACGTTTGTCATTCGTGATGAAGTCGAGACTTTACAAGTCGTCGTCTCGAAGGAGATTATAAAAGACCGAGGCTCATAAAAGCGGTGAAACTATTTAATTGAACGATAAATGTACAGTAGACTTTTTACTTACCGATCCTCCAATTAGTAGGCGTCGGCCGATGGCGATCAGATCAGTATTTAACGAGAATTAAGACTTCCGGTTCCCATTTCAAACTAAGTCAATTTTACAATAAAGGTATCAAAATGCTATGATAGACAACATATTTGTCACTAGTATTATAATTGTTATTATTAATTGTTTACTTTAATAATCTTGAGTACTGTTAACATGTTTTTCATTTTTTTGTAAATGACAGTTATGCTTTTAATTTGAAGTTGAACTTTCTGGACTTCCGGTAAACGCCTCGCCAGAGGAGGTGTGAAGACTGAAGTAATTTATCTTTAGTAATTTATCTTTAGTAAAGGTCATTAGGTACCCTATAAGATTATTGAGACCCTAAACCAAGGTGATGGCTTGATCCTCATAAGTAAATAGTTGAGTCTCAAGGTTTGTTAGATATGTTAATGCAGAACGTGGGACTGGACGGTGAATTAGTAGGAAAATATGTGTTGGTGACTTTTATAAAACGCTTTCAAAGCCCCAGTGCTGTAATAAATTAGACAAATTACCCAGTTTAATCCCCTGCTAAATGTATGATTCTAATCTATGTTTTAGTACTTTTTAAATTGTTTTTCTGTCCAATGCAATACGCCTTCTTTTTTCTAGTGTCACTTACTGTTTGCTCCTAAAATGATAACGACACTTTGCTTTAAATAAAGTTAGTGTTCCAAAAGTTTTACCGGGCTTTATAGATCTAACTTTGAATTCAACACATGTTATACTTCTTCTAAATAGGATTATCTGTACTGACACATATTCACCACAAGATGGAGTCATAAACTACTGACAAAAGATAGATAGATAGATAGATAGATAGATAGATAGATAGATAGATAGATAGATAGATGGATAGATGGATAGATAGATAGATAGATAGATGTATACTGTATTCATCCCCAGAGGGACATTTGTAAAAGGCATATTGCTGTATTATTGTCTATATTGACATGTAGCTGACATTAATGGTAATCATACTGTAAAGGGAATAAATTAATTTGGCTTTTTTTGTGTAACTTCGCAAACACGGTAATTGTTAACGGTAGCACTGATGTTATTTCCTGTGATTTGAAGAAGGATATGACCAACATGTTAAAGTTTAGGAAAATAAAATGTAAAAGGGAACCCCATTCACACTAGTACAACTTTTAATAAAATCATAATACGGTCTGTTTGAAACTAACTATCACTTTTTGGGGAGTTATATAAACAATGTGCAGGTTTGCTAATATAAAACAACATAACATGAACATAGTGAACTTGACTATGTATCACAACAACCATGGTTTTAAAATAGTCTTTGCTTAGTTAGGCCACAAGTATTAACCAGACAGTGGCATTAGCACTGGACTAAAATACATCAATGTTTCTTACATCAATACAGATTCACTGTAAGTCTTTTAAGCGGCTTCATCCAGAAATGTGCTGAGTCTGCATCACTTGTGAACGTGGCCAAAGAAGATATTGATGATGTGGACCAGAGACAAACCAGTTCGTACCACTCATCAAAAACAACAATGACGTTAATTGGACATGGGCCTTATAACACATAATATCAAATAAATAAATAAAACGCTAGAAGGTTTAGAGTAACAGGCTACTCAAGGTCTGTCAGTTAGTAAGTCGTAATATGAATAAGCATATATTTATTTTTTAAATTCACAACACGTGAGCACAATATAAAGTAGAATAATAAAGATCTTAAAACTAGATTTTTAAACCCTTCAAGGGGGCAGACAATTAAAATAGATTGCTTAATAATGCAGGACCTGCAATAGTTGCTATTGTGCTTTGCTGGTGCAATTTTCCAAACAAATATGCAATTAATCAAATAAGTGCTATGGGTCTGGAGCTCCGGGACGTTGCCTCCATTCTTGTCAATTATTTATTTCTATAAAAAACTAAAAAACTAAATCCAGCTCTGTCAGCAGACCAATATTGTAAACAAGTGGAATATACTGAAGTATAAATTAATTACAGACATTACAGAATTAATAGAGCTTCACTTCATTTCAATGTGTGAAATTGTGACATCTTGGTGGAAATTATTTGAGGAAAAGGTCAATTAAAAGTGACCGCATCGGTTTTGGAAGTGCACATCATCATCCTCCTCATCCTCCTCATCCTCATCAGCAGCAGCTCAGCTCTTCAGTCGGACGCAGACTGAGCGATAGAGAAGCTGCTGCTCTGTTCAGAAAATGGCCGACAGATTTTCTAGGTTTAACGAAGATCGTGATTTCCAGGTAATGCATGTTAGACTGATTGACGCATTGCACATATTTGTATCATGTCCATCATTTACCACTTAAATACGGAATAAAACGCCACGTGCGCCTTCGTATTACTTCAAACAGCCTCGTGCATTTCGGTCCAGATGACGCTCAGCTAGCGCTGCAAGCTAAGCTAAGCTAACGCTAGTGCACTGCGGCTCTTCTGTATTTAACTTCCCTTTACGTCTCCGTGTTAGTGCTGTGCGCTATATTTGGTTCCTGCCATGGGTTGTGAGCTGTCGTGCAGCCCTCTTAAGCCACGCAACACGAAAAACGGATATTAAAGTCCAACTATCTTGTTAGTGACCTTGGGTAGTCTGGTTATTTATCGACATATGCTAACTGTGGATAGCTATAGCTAACGTTAGCACGTAGCTAACTGGTACGCACATTAGTAGCACTAGCTAGAAATGGCTGTATCATTTTGACAACTAGAATACAACGACATTAGCTCGTTAGCAGGGTTATAATCTACCTAGTAACAGCCAGATATATGTTGGTGCAGTAATTTAATGATGCAACTACCACTAATATCTCGTAATAATAACATAATTTGCCACTAATTTGCTGATTTTGCAAATATATACACCCGTTTATAACTTGTGTGTTTTCCTTCTGTAAAGGAAGCATCATTTAATCTCTGTTGTTGCTGATTTAGCTCACCTGGATTATGTTTGTTTCTATAATGCCAGTTAAATGTATTTTTCATTGTAAACAAAGCAGCACAAAGATGTAAACTAGGGGATCTTTATTTTCTTAAATTGTGTGAAATTAGCTATTATTTGTGCTAATAAATCCGTCCCTTCTGGACAAAATAATAACGTTATTTTTGTGTTGAGACGTTATTTCAGGTTGTATATTTAGTGCCAGAGCTGAGTTGCTGAGTTTCACAAGCCCACATATTGAGCTGTTTGTCTGTAGCTTGCCTGTTATCTACGACCACACCCACCAAAAGCCAAACACAACATTACTGATTAGACAAAAATAAGATGAATCCATATTTGTAGTTTGTTACCTTGTTTGTTTTCTTTCTCACCATAAAAATCCTCAGTTATTTCCATCCAAATTCCTCAGCTGACATTATAATCTCCCTGCTTTACCCAGCATCAGTCATACTTTGTACCGAGCATGTTTTTTATTTGACATGTATTGTTGGCGTGTAATCTACCAACTGGCAGTACAAATAAACAGGTGTCGTTCTGCTGCACATGCTGCCTCAGAAGCAAGATGATGTGTCAGAATCCTTCCCTTCTGAATATAAGTACAGTGTTCTGTAGTCATTTGTGTTTTTATCAAATGAAACCAGACTCAAACTTCAGTCTGGAGTTGTGGGATTACCTGGGGGCTGCTGTTTCATGCGCAGGTGTCAAAACAGTTTCTAAACATTTCTTGCAGGAACCATTTTTCCCACATCACATTGTCCAAGTAGAAAAGTTGTCGTGGTATTGTACAAACATAATCAGTACTATGAATGTTGAGATAACTACTAGATAGTGGACATATAATGTAACAAAGATTGATGCCAATCGTAACATTTTCATTGATCGGTGTGTGACCGTGTGTGCTCCCCCCCCCCTGAGTGATTTATAAAGGAAGTAAAGAACAGCTGTATGAACAGTGAGGGTCAGATGAAGGCCATAGATGAATGATTTGCCCCTCACCCGTACATCTTTTTCTGATCTTTCACATCATAAAATGCCAAATGTTTTCAAACGAGGAGCCAGTGATGCTCTGGCTTGGTTTGAAAGCTTTTGATATAATAGAAAATAGCTGTGAACTTTACTACAATTGCTGTGGCTGTTTGTTTTAGAAGCAGTCTTTTATTTCCTTGTGAAAATGCTATGGGGAAATAGGTCAATTACCAGACATGCAATGAAACCCATTACAAGTTTAAGCATGTGTAATTGCTTTGAATTGCTTGTGTTTTTTTTCCTCTAAACGCACTGTGTTGCTGCCTGATGGGAACTCAGTATTCTGCTTTCTTATGTCAGAGAGAGGTGAATCGCTGTGTGGTCTGAATGAGTCTGTTGAGAGCAGCTCCGGCTCAGCACAGTGGAGCTCTGTGTGTGAGATCTGCTGCGAAGGCATTCGTATGCTCAGTATTCAGAAAGTTTCTCTCCAACTCTACGGACTAAAGCCTGCTGCCAAGCAACACGGCGCCAGAAACACCCACAGACGGTATTCCTCGTATCTCCTGCACAACCAGTCCAACAGCTTTGTCTGCTCTATTTATTTACATTGTTGTTGGAGCTTTAGCATGCAGCTGATCAGGAGTTGCAGAACTCTAGACTCAGGCTGGCTGTAGCTCTCTCACTTCCTAATTCGAGGTTGTGTGGAGCATCTATTTCACAGTTTGTGCACTTTTTCACTGCAAATTTGCTCCTGTAATGTTCATCTAGAGGACAGAGCGACGGTCACTGCTATGCAGCATTGCTGTGTTGTTTGTGTGCCAGAGTCTGGGCAATGAGGAAGCAGCAATGAGAATAAGAAGCCAGTGTGGTGGATGGGGGCTGTGCTGATACCACAGTAAGTGGTCTGAGCAGAGAGTCAGCAGGAGGAGGGCGGTGGAAGAGCAGGCAGCCATTGATTTGTTCGTCAATAAAGCCTCTGCCTTTTCCCTGCATCTCCCCTCGTCATAATCCCCGACTTCACTTAGGCTGATGAGGGGTCCGGTCTCATCTGAATTAATGACTGCCCTGTGTGGCATCAAATCACCTCATTATTGTGGACTGATGTGAGGAGTTGCTTATCTATGCAAAACCAGATTCCCCCAGAGGACGTGGGGTGTAAGCCTCTCGCATGGCCCAGCCCGTGTTAGCGTTGTCTTCTTACAGTAACGTTTGCTGCAGCTGTACAGTAGCTGTGTAGCTGTACTGTAGACTGGACAGTATTTTGCAGTAAATCAAGAAGTCCACAGTGATACAAGCAGATATCCTGCTGCGCGTGTTCCATCTCTCAAATAGACATGTCCTCCGGCTAGTAGCTGCAAGCGTCTAGTAAATAATATACTGCAGACTATTATTGGAATCTTTCAGCTTGTGTTGAGGTCAGGAGAAGAACGGACTCGCAAACATGACCTTCGTCTCTCCGCTGCCGCTAAAGAGAGGAAGCCATCTGTCCAGAGCACAGGCTGCTGTGTAAACGCACTGCTTTCAGTTGGGCTTGTAAGCCCATTACTCACTCTCTGTTCCACCCAGGGCACAGACTTAAAAATACATTTGTAAAAGTAAAGCTATAACAAATAGCCTGAGGAGGCAGTCGTCCTTCACTGCTGTCACTCCTAGAATACATGTGCCAGGAAATAAAGAGACGGACAACTTAACTCTGTCAAGAACATTTTCAATCAAAGCTTTTAATAAACTGATGCTCAAAGGCGCGTTCATATCATAACTGCACAATGGGACGAGCATAGTCACATATTTCCTGTTGTAGCATATACCTGCTGTGTGGAGCTTAGCTTTAATGTGATGTTTCTCATATGTTTTAATATACCGTAAATATAAATCATAAATATTTCTTTGTACAGGCTGACAGTAAACAGTATGCTGTTAATTTAATGTGTGTATTACTTTCATTTTAGAGTTAAATACTATGAAGAATGCATATGTAAAAAGAAAAGATATCTATAAAATGTCAGAAAATAGGGAAAAATGTTCACTTATGATTTTCCAGATGTCTTGGTTATTTTGTCTAAACTGATTCTGGAAATACCCAAATATATTCTGCGTGCTCTTACACATGGCTAGAAAAGCAGCAAATCCTCATAACTGTCGGGAATATTCTGCATTTTGCTTGAACAATTACTGAACAGATTAATTTCTTATCAAATGTGTTTTTCTGTCGGTTGACTTCTGCCGGTAAAATTAAATATCACTATCTTTGATCTTTGACACAGATGTTGCGGCAATATTGTCGGGTTGACTGTTGGCGCTTTCACAATATATTTACACAATGATTTGTCATAGATAATCCTCAGTAATGTGGATACGAATAATGGAACAATAATACTGGTAAGATCAGAAGATCTCATCACTTTACTGTAATGCAGTCTTTAAAGCAAGGAAAAGATAACAATCGAGTAATTCTTTCAGCTCTTCTACCAAGAAAGAAAGAAAGCAAGTATATGTCTTAAACAATCCTTTAAATGTGTGTCCCTCAGGGTGGAAATCACTTTGACCAGTATGAAGAGGGCCACTTGGAGCTGGAGCAGGCGTCCTTGGACAAGCCCATCGAATCGGTAAGGCTGCATCCATCATCCCGCACCATTGGACCAGCTGTGAGAGTGGATGATTGGTCCAGGGAGGAATAAGAACCACACCTTTTTACTCCATTCATTCTGTCTAGATGTATCCCGTGTTTTCTCGAACACACTTGCCACCTAACCTGTAGAATCACTTGTCTCATGACCATTAATGCCCCCTTTAAGTCCCCCCCCCCCCCCCCCCTCCACTTCCCATGTCCTCTGCCTAGTCCATTTCCTGTGTGACAGTTAAAATGATTATGTATATGCTAGATCCTCCTGTTTTTATGTACAGATAACTGATAAACATTTGACGAGTCTCTCATTAGTCATTGTTAGTCATCTTAGCACTATGAGATGAGAGGACTCTGAAGGCGTGGAGTGGACAAAGCACCGTCTTTACCGGCTGCTTGCTATCATTCAGAAGACATTAGCTATTTGGTAATGACACGATTTTACTCTGGATACTAGATATAGATTTGAGGGAGTCTGCTGTACAAAGCCCTGTAGTTTTATTATATTTATTAGGTGATTTACTTATTCAACCACTGATTTAAAATGTATGGGGTGTGATCATGAATAAAACCCTCTTAAACAAGAACAAACTCATGTCGCCGGGCAGATTTTGATTTAAACGCAGCCTGATTATGTAGTTTACATTTATACATCTGGTTATTTTCCTGTTAATAAAAAGTGGGCGGTGCTTATTCCACTCCACTCAGCAGACAAGAGAGCGCACATAAGATGGTGTGAATGGCCACATTTGTGTTTGAATGAGTGTGTCTATGTAGCTCTAGAATTCATGTTGTTAGTGTTTGTGTCTATAGGACAGTTATCTTATTGTACACAACTTGGGGTGTTCGACATTTCTCTCCTGCAGCGAATTGGCCCCTATTAGCTAAGCAGCAATGACCCGGTTTGTATTTGCACGCTCTGCTTTCTTACTCCTATCTTTAGGGTCCTTGTAACGCTTCTGACTGTCTCTCTCTCTCTCTCTCTCTCTCTCTCTCTGTTTCACTACTGTCACACTCTACCTCTATTCTCTCTCTACCTCCTCTTCGCTCTCGCTCCCTCCCTACTACACAGTGATTCGGTGTACAGTACCCTCTGTCATTCTGTGCTGGCATGGTGCTTGTGCAACTGGGACTGCATTTCTTCGCTGAAGAGGCACAAAGATAATAGCGCAGGAAGCTCACTTCTTTCTGTCTCCCCCCCCCCCCCCCCCGTCTCTGAAGCACTGTGGTGAGCCGGCCCAACCTCCTCTTCCCTACACAGTGTCGCTCACCTCTGCTCAACGCTATGGATGATCAGCAACCGAGCATAAATCAAAAATAATAGTAGTTTTCCCAATCTGAAACAGAAGCATTATATAACTTAATCAGTCGTCAGCCATGGTAATGATCAATAATAGGTTAATCATTAAAAGCTTATCAAATAAAAAATGCATGTTTTTCATCAGTTAGAGTTCTATTCAAACAAATGATGCGACTCATTGGCAGCACAACTAAACCAAAGTAAATGATTGGTATCATAGATATAATTATAGAAGAACTGAAACAGCATGCTAACAAAAATTAAATAAAAAATTGATTAGACTAACAACTTAAAGTATGTTTTTACATTTGAATATATAAATATTAAAAACATTCTTGTGTTTTTAAGCAGCAGCAGGAAAAATAGTCCTCGCTGACTATATTCAAATTCACACGTCCTACTTGAAAGCAAAAACACATTTACATATACGTATTTTTCACACTTTATGATCATATTTGTAGCCTGAACATGTGCTTTCTAAAGCTAGAGAACCAAGAACATTACAATGTTACGTCCTGGATGAGCTTTATGTTTTACGTACTTTGTCCCAGGCACACAAACATCCCACTGTGTGTGTGGGTGGTGGCCTGCTCACCTGGCTTGAGTGGCTCTTTAGCTCCTGCGCTATTATTTGTGGAGGGGCGCTGAGGGCCGCGCTGCAGCATGACACAGCTCTTCACAAATCCGTAGAAACAAAACAACACGCACACCAGTCTCTTTGGAAGGTAAAGAAGGTGGCAGACTTTTCATCCACAGGCAAGTAACCACGAAGGTTTGCCACCGATTTAAAACTGTTAACCTGAAGATAACTTTAGAGGATTTGGTCTCGCCTGTCGTCACATCAGGTGCTTCATGACACAAAGGACACAGCTCCTCTTTCAAAGGCAGCATGTTCCAACGTGCTAGCCAAGGGCCTCGACGATGATTTACATGAAATGTTAAAACACATAGTATGTGACCGTGCTGTTAGAGGCCTCTTGAACCTGAACACGCGTTACATCCGTGATCTGCTCGTGAATGCTTGAGCCCAGCTGCTCGGAGCCCCTCCCCCGCCGCTCTGTGTTGTGATCTATAGGCAGCTAGAGGTCTGTGGTACTTTATTGGGATCTTTTTTCTCTTTCTGTCTTTCCCCCTTTTTGGCCTTTGCTCTTTCTCTCTAACATTGTTTTTGCATTGCATGTGTTAACTTGGTAGCATTCAGTACTATTATATCTCAACAGTCTGTCCTAATCACTACTACGATTTTCCTCCCAGACTCATCCCTCCCTCGTCCTCTTTTCCCCCCCCCCCCTTCCAACCTTCCCTCCTCCCCCTCCCGACCCGGTCCCAGAGCGATATGCAGCGGGCAGCCTCAGAGCCACAGACGCCAAACATACACACCACAAATCTAAGACGCACCGCTACACAGGTTACAGCAAGACATGTCACAGAAAGGAGACTTCTTAGGATAGTAGTGCACCAGCTGTCACTGAATTTAGGTCATTGCTGAGGCCCTCCAAATGTTCCCTTTAAAGTCGGCACCTTGCCTGACCACCTTGCTTCAATGGGAATGCGAGTGTTAGCGGTCTCTGTTTACGTTGGAGACCTCCTTCCGACTTTGATTAACTTTGATAAACGTCCGCTTGATGATTTGGGCCTTCAGAATTGAGGTAAGTATGTATTTTTAAGTTGTTATATTTAAACATTTTTACTACTTGGACTCTGCTTCTGTCATTCCCCCCCCCCCCCCCAAATCACTTATGATGAGATGCTGAATCCCCTCACGTTCAATCTGACACTTCCACACTTCATCTCCATACACCGGCAAGTAGGAGCCTTCTGTTTTCGTTGTTTTGGTTCTTGATGCACTGAGACAGTTGTTTCCATTTAGTCACACCTGCATCACTACAGGAATGTGCAGAGCAGCACACACGAGGGAGCTGCAAAGGTTAATGAGGGGCCATGTCCTCCACCAGCACTCGCCAAAATACTTTCCTCAGGGACACGAGGGAGGACGATGGGTAACCCCCTCAAGGGTTTGTCTCGGTTATCTTCTCAGAACATGTGAACATGTCATCCAAAGGAGAGTACATAAAATGTAATTTGGGTTAATTTAGGTTCAGTCACTGATGTGGATTAATACGCCTGTTTACACAAACACACTGTGCACATGGCTGCATAGACTGAAGCCATCTGGCTCCTGAATCCTCTGAGGTCTCTAGATGGGGTCCCCTGCATATCACTTCTTACCCATATTCTTTCTGCCAAATAAAACCCCCAACCATCCCTTCTCATAGATCTCTTTTGTTTGGATAACATTTTCTATTTTCCTTTCTCCTGTGTTAACAGTCAGTTGGTGGATTTATTGACATGCCTACCTTTTTTCTGTTTGTATACAGTGCTATGTTTGTTTAAAAGCAGAGAGAGATGTTTTGCATTTGTAAGAACTTAGAGAAGCTAGCAGAATTGCAGTTGAAAGCGTTTGGCCGGTTTCTTACGTTGTGTCACGTGTGACTGTTTTTTTGACAGCCCAGTATTTTAAAGCCAGGTTCGTATGGAAATGCCTTCACTCCACTTGCACTGCTGTTGGACTCGCCGTCGTTGCTTTCATCTGTCTGTCTCCTCTTTTGGTGCACTCATCTGTTGGTCAACACGCAGCCTGCGCCTCATCTCCGGCCTCTAACCTTTACCGAGCCCATTTTTAAACTAATCTCTTTATTAGTGTCTGCAGTTGCGACTGTTGCCAACCTGCCCTTCTTGTTTTTAATATTTATTTTAATCTTACTGAGATGAAAAAGAGAATTGGAAGAGGAATCAGGTTTAATTTAAGGTAGGAGCTTATGTTCGCTAAGCTTTCAGGCCATTTCCTTACACAGCCCTGGGTCAGCTAGCAGGACTTTAGGGCGTGTTTTATTGTCCTCCTTTCTCCAAGCCTCATAGATCAGCTAATCCCCCAAATCAATATAAATGCTCACGATGAGTGTTGCAGCATAATGCTGCAGTAAGGGACAGAAGCATACCCAGGTGGGAGGGGAGGCTTTCACTGCAGCACATTCTGCAGTGTTTTCCTCCACAGTGGATTTCAGGAGATACGTTGTCCACCAGGCAGGAGGCAACACACACTATCAGCCATACAGCCTGGACGTCTCTGGGACGTTACAGTGGCCTTTAATGGACGTTAAATAGTCTTTAATGTCCTGGTTATGAGTGGACACAGGGAGGTCGTCTCCACCACGTGAGGCCCAGCACAGATTCCTTTCTTATCTCTTCTCACAGCGGAAGGGATCTGCCAGTCACAGCTCATACATCCATGAAATGGAGAAGGGAGAAAAAAAAACAGGAAGTGAAGCTGTTTAGCCTCTCTCTCTCTGGAGGCAAACATCAGCCAGATGTTTTGGTAGATTTATTCCAGTCACCGTGATAGTGATCAGTTTTTGTTTTTTTACAACTGACATACTTTTCCCTTCCAGAGAGATATTAAATGGGGCAAATGAAGGCAACAGTTTGTTCTGAACCAAAAGGAGAACAAACTTCAAACGTACCCCCAAACGAGGCCTTGTTGGCGGAGATGCAGTGCGTGCTGTGTGTGTGTGAGACTACCGCTCCCCTTCACATGCACTAACCCATTCAAGCCCAGCTCACCTCCACCCCCCCCCCCACAAAGTGACCTCCACCATGGTTCAGCCTGCCCCCCCCCCCCCCCCCACCCGTCCTGTCAAAGAGAACTGAGCCCTGTTGAGCCATCACCTTCCTCTCTGTGCCTGATCCACCCGAAACTAACACCAGTTGAAAGTTTTGTTCCAACCCCCCCCACCCCCCCACCCTTCTGTATGTGTACCATTCACAGTGCGCTACTAACACCGACGAATCCTTTTTGTTAAAGCTCTTTAACAAAAAGCCGCATGCTGTTTTGTTCCAACCCCTTCACTTTCTGTTTGTGAAAGTCGATCTCTTTGTGATTATAAATATCCTTTTTTTTTATTTTTTGGGTTTGTATGTTTGTTTGTTTTTTGGTAGAATGCAGCACTCTGGTGAATGTTAGACAAGCTTGGAATAGTTATAATCACAACAGAAAAACAACACCCACACTGCTTATTAAGAGCTCTCATTGTTCCCTGTTTATTTGTGCTTGAGGATGTACCGTAGTGTGTAGTGGTGGGACGGTCTTGTATTTCACTTAATGTTTTCGTTTTCTTGCTGACTCATACTGGTGATATAATGGTCTCAGACGTGTACATTTGGCCCCAGAGAGATTCTGTTGTGCATGTTCTTGCACTCCGCCTCTGTGATGTGTCGTCCATCGCCTTATCTTCTCCACACGTACAGTGTTTGTGTACTTTGTCAAAGCAATCATTAGTATTGAAAGAAAAGCAGAAAACGTCAGTTATTTTACCTCATCCTAGCAGCAAAAAACGACCTTCCAGTTTGGTGACGGTCTGTAAAGTATGATTTCTACTTGAAGAATACTAATGATATCTTTGAGAATGTTCAAACTAGAGGCATCGGTGGTGTCTTAATAATGATTTTAAATCAAAAGTGTGCACATGGTTTGGACCAGGCCATTGATGACAGACCAGAGACGCTTGAGGTGTCCAAAAACTTGCACAATAGCCGTTTGTAGCACATGGAATGGGGCTACATGCACACAATGTCTCCCTCTTTTTCACCTGCACACCCACACATCCCCTCACGCGTGCACACTCTGTCCACCCTGGGCCTTGTAATGGTAATCCAAGGCCCACTAGCTCCACTTCTGTCTCTTCCTCTCGCTATATATATATATATATTTATTTATTTTTTGTGATAGCTGCATATGTTTCATGGTGCTCCCCTTGTCATGAATATGGAATCACAGCAAGCTTGGAGTTTCTGGTCCTCGTTTTGTTAATTGCAAGATTTCCGTGTTTCCATGTCACTTTTTTCTATACGTGTGCCAGAGACCTTGCTCTGTAGTGGTTCATATATGTATGCGTGTGTGATACATATATTGTCCCCTCCTTCCTCCCACTCCTCCTAACTTCTCAAGTTAGTGGATGTGACTTGATGTGTTATTTTAATCATCCCAAAAACATAAAAAATTGCTTAAAAAAATTAAATCTGAACTCCCATTGTCGGAGGTTGTCCTGTAGATTCCAGGCTACACATAGCCTCATGTATCCATTGTAGTGTGGAAAGCCTTCCCTTTCTCTCTCCCCCCCCCCCCCCCCTACCCCCCCACCACTCCTTGTGCTGGAAGACACTGATGTTACACGCTGTAGGTGATGTGGATGATGATGATGATGATGATGATGGTGGTGGTGGTGGTGGTGGTTGTGCTGATGATGATGGTGTGATTTTAAGTGTGTTTTGTTTTGTTTTTTGATCAGTACCCGAACGGGGAAATGCTCCTCTTATTATTGGAATATTTTTGGTTTTTTTCTCCTCTGTTCTCTCTGCTAGGATAACATCGGACACAAGCTGCTTCAGAAACATGGCTGGAAGTTGGGGCAAGGTCTTGGCAAATCCATGCAGGGTAAGGAATCCCTCTTCTGTACACCTACGTTCAATGTGTGCTGGTGGTACTGAGCCACAACGCTGTCATTGTCTTTCCCCCTCACATTTCCAGGTTTTTATTTTTTTGTATCGGCAGCTTTTCTTTTCTCTTTCTTCCTCTGATCTTTCCCTTTGTGTCTGTTGCTGGGTAAATTTGATTTAAACAAACGTCATTCCAGTTGTTCCTGTCGCTCTCGTGCTGCTGTTCCCTCGTACTTATAAGAGGGAGGAGAACGATCCAGAGGCCTTGTAAAGGATTCAGACTGAGGGCAGGGATCCTGGGGGGTTTGGAGATAGGAGTGAGGTGTTTATTTATCTTTAAATTACGCATTTAGTTTACAGCAATTCAGATTAAAGTTAGCCCCCCCCCCCCCCGTCAAAAACACAATTTACTTCCAGTTGTTCTAGCCAGCAAGCTTAGAGAAAAAGTGGTTATGGACTTGGATTGCTGTCTCGTACCTTCTCCAGATCTTACTCTGTTACAAACCAACTGATCAGCTGACGTTGCCGGGTTTATATCGTGGTTACGGGAGCTAAATGCTGCTCCTCTTCTGAGGCACGGTTTGTTGATTCTGTATCGGGGCGCTGATGCAGAAGTGATAACGAAGAGCACATGTTTTACTCTGGAAGCACTAACCAGCAGACGTGTTAGCCAGTGGTTGTCTCTTTGCAGGAATGCAAAGTACGAGACCTCTCTCGCGTCTTGTCTGGGCCGGTTGTATTTGCAATTAACAGAACAGACTCCTGTGGAAATGACGTTGGACCCCATCCAGAACCAAGACACACAAGACTGTCTAGATTTAGGTCTGTTTGCATTGTGTCGTAAGGTTTTACAAGACTTGCAATCTGTGCAAATCTCTAGAGTCTGTATAACATTTACTGTAATCTATTAATATGATCTGTACACTAGAAGTTTTCTCCTTTTTTTATTTTTATTTCACGATCAAGGATTGCCGTCTCTTTTAGAGAAAGCGTTAGCAGGAAAATGCTCCGTAAGCTCTGCACGATGAATTAACTCCATAAGCTGTAGAGGGCTTTCATCCTGAAGACGTCTGTAGATGGATGGCCCGGTTGATATTGACTCGCTGTGGGCTGAGCTGAGTGTGTGGGCTGGTCTTGGCTAACGTCAGCGCCTCATTAGCTGAACCCTGCTGTGTGCTCGTTGGCTCAGAGGCAGTGGTGCAGAGCCTGGCCTGTTTCCACCGAGCCTCTTCCTGTCTCCTCGCCCTCTCTCTTCATCTTTATTATCCTCCCTTTCGTTCTTACTTTTGTAACTCCCTCCTCATGGCCTCACCCCTCCCTGCTCTTTCTCCACAGAGGGTGATGAATAGCATTGTCCGTGAGTGATGCCATCGCTGGCAGCCCGACGTGTCCTTGCAGTTTGCGAAGATTACAGCTCGTTTTTTGCGCATAATTTCTGGCATTTGGTTTTGTCTTTCCTCCCCCGCCGAGTTTTTTTCTCTATCCTCTCAGCCCATACCATTTTAATCTCACTTCTTTCATTCCTATAACTCTCACGCTGTCACTGTCATCCTTTTCATTTCTCTTTGTTGCTCGAGTGCATTGAAACCCGGCTGTAGCATGCTCAATATCAGACATTTTAACGAGAAACGGACCGTTTCAAGCACACGCCCAAACTCAAGACAAGTTAGTCTTACACATGAACATATAAGGACCGATGCTGAGCTAGTAAAGTAAGTGAGTAGCTTAAATTCACAGGGTAGATCTAAAGACACAAGTTATCCGTGTTGTGCTGGTTTTCAATTTGTAGGAAACATAGTTAGGTTACTGAGCAGTCCGTGCCGTCCTCGTGTTTGTGGTTCAGGTATTGAGATGTGCAGAAACCTGTGTGTGGGGGTGCTTGGACGTGTCCTTACTTTACCCGATTATTGCTGTGGTGCTTAATTTCGTTGTTTGCTGATCAAAAGAGGAGGAAGAAGAAACGTATCTGTTTCAACGTCTCTGGTGGAAACAGATTTATTTACCTCAGTGGGGAAACAGTCCGACGGGCCGGCTTTTCTTGTAAATACCTCGTATCTTTGTTTATATCTGCTCTCCACATTGTCTGATCGGAGAGCCATGATATACTGTGTTCAGACATTTAGAGATTCAATGTTTATTGCGTGTGTTGGTGAGCTGTTGAGCTGCTCCCTGGCGGCCGAGCACCTCTTCTTCATGTGCCTATATGGCCTCGGCTCCCGGTGTCGTCTCTTAGGTATTCTCGGCCTGACGATGGCCAGGGACCAGAGTAGACCAGGACGCCGCTTCATTCAGGCTGTATGAAGAGTAACAACACGGCAGTCATTTCTGAGCGTTTAGTGTGCATCGTTGTACATTTCCATCTGGCCTTGAATGGCTGAACAGCATCTATTTGATGTGCTAAGGATGTGAGCCTTTGTGTGGAGGAGAGAGCAAGTTGCAGGGGCTGATTGTGCTCTTGTTTCTGCCGCTGGCACCGCTGATGTGTGGTTATGTAAGCATCCTGCTTTGTGGGCAGATGAGACTGCGGCAAAGTGTGTCCAGTTGTTTTGTAGGAATTACCGGCCCACTGCTGGAGCCCACTATCTCTCCTCTAATTAGCTTAATGCACTTAGGAGTCGGCTCACAAACACAACTGCACCCTTGAATCACGTTGAAGTGTGCTGGATAATCATTATAATCTTCCTCTCCTTTCCTGTCCTCCTTTGCAAGAAGAGAAGGTTTTTTCTTTTTTACATTTTTGAAGTGAAAGCATTGTGTCCCCTTTTTTAAGTTTTTCACTGTATTGACTTTGTTCTTATTCTTCTTTTGTCCTTTTGCCCCTTTTTAGGTAAGGTTTGTTGGATCCCCTCTGTATGTCTGTGTGTGTGTGTGTGTGTGTGTGTGGGTGTGTTTTCTTTCTCCCACTCTGCAGTTGACCTCAATGTAACACCCTTTTACAGTGTACCGTAGGCTAATGGCCTCTGTCAGCTTCCTCCTCTTTGCTTCATAATCACTAAACCTTTATTTCAATCTGCACAAAGAGAATGACTTGCTTCGATTTGAACAAAAATCCATTTTAAATCGAGGTCGATTTAGGAAGCCATGATTCCATCACATCCCTTAGAATCATCGTCTCCACGTATATATTTTTATTGTTTCCTCTGAGTTTCCGTTGCTGCTGTCGGGTATCTGATTGGCTGTAACCACGGCTCAGACTTTGAATGGCTTGCAGAGTAGACAAAGTTTCCCCCCCTCTGCTTGTTTGCCTGTTTCTACCTCCAAACCTGTGAGACTTGTATGTTTGTGGTCATTATGTGGGACTGAGATGTGTGTGTGTGTGTATCTGTTACTGACCGGGCCATAGAGTCAACTTACAGGGAGAATCTCACCACCCTTCTACACCCCCGACTGTCTCCGTCCCCATGGTTAAACGCTCCCTTCCTCCCCCAGTTTCTTTGCCCCTCCTGCACAGCATGTTTGTCCCAGAGGTGCAACTCCTGCCTGCCTCAAACCGTCACACTCACCTGGGGCTTTAAGCAGTGTTGGAGGTAACACGCTGAACTCCCACTTTCACACCATAGAGTGAAATGTAACGCTCCAGACGGGGTGCACAGTTGACATTTCCAAGTGTACTTTGGTAAAAACCTGCTGCCACTTAGCAACGCAGACCCCACTCTAAGCACTGCTCAAAGCCTTGCTGGCTCTTTCCTCGGGTACATTTTATGTGTGTGTCATGTGTTCACTTGTTCCGGGGTCGAGCACATCCCTAAACAAGCTTGCTGGCTGTAGGCGAGCGAGGAGGAAATGAAAGAATCTCTGGGAGATTTGTTGAAAAACAAAAAAAAAGCTCAAAGGGGGGAAATGGTGGTCGTCCCTAGAGGCGTCTGTCATCTCAGACTAGATATTAAACCACAGCTGTGTCCCAAATCATTCACTCACTCACTACTTCCTGGTGAACGTCTAGTTGGACTTCATAGTGAGCTCACCAGCAAAGTGAAATCAGACGCTACTCGCCCATTTTCTCTGCGTCGTTAATTACGTCATAGCTGTCGCGCGATTAAAACGTGCCGGATCGACGTCGTCTGTTGGACCATACATGATAAATACACAATACATGATAAATACACAATACATGATAAATACACAATACATGATAAATACATGATCAATACACAATACATGATAAATACATACATGATAAATACATACATGATAAATACATGATAAATACACAATACATGATAAATACATACATGATAAATACATGATAAATACACAATACATGATAAATACATACATGATAAATACATGATAAATACACAATACATGATAAATAAATACATGATAAATACACAATACATGATAAATACATACATGATAAATACATGATCAATACACAATACATGATAAATACATACATGATAAATACATACATGATAAATACATGATAAATACACAATACATGATAAATACATACATGATAAATACATGATAAATACACAATACATGATAAATACATACATGATAAATACACAATACATGATAAATACATACATGATAAATACATGATCAATACACAATACATGATAAATACATACATGATAAATACATACATGATAAATACATGATAAATACACAATACATGATAAATACATACATGATAAATACATGATAAATACACAATACATGATAAATACATACATGATAAATACACAATACATGATAAATAAATACATGATAAATACACAATACATGATAAATACACAATACATGATAAATACATACATGATAAATACATGATAAATACATGATAAATACACAATACATGATAAATAAATACATGATAAATACACAATACATACATGATAAATGCATGATAAATACACAATACATACATGATAAATACACAATACATACATGATAAATACACAATACATGATAAATAAATACATGATAAATACACAATACATGATAAATACATACATGATAAATACACAATACATGATAAATACATACATGATAAATACACAATACATGATAAATAAATACATGATAAATACACAATACATACATGATAAATGCACGATAAATACACAATACATGATAAATACACAATACATACATGATAAATGCATGATAAATACACAATACATGCATGATAAATACACAATACATACATGATAAATACCGACATGCATGTTTGTGTTAAATACATGTTAGATATTTACTTGAGTTTCATATTTTAGCGAAATTAGTGAATTTAAGTTTCCCCCTGGTCGGTAGTGATGCAGCTTTTATGTCTCGGGCTTTTATTGCGAAACAGAAAAAAGGAAGTGGTAAAGTGGTACATGCTGTCATTGTCATTGTGGGGGAGTATTTTTCTAAATTGCCAAATACTTTGTGGGTGTTTGTGTTGTGAAGCTCTCTCTCTCTCCTCTCAACCGTCTGCCAATGCAATGTATGATGGTCCGTAGTTCTCGGTTCGTGACCATCGGTTGTACACTATTCTTCACGATGCATTGTGGGTACTTTGAGTCCACTATAGGGTGTAATAGTAATAATTCTCACCAGACATTCGGGCGGCAAACAAAATGGCGAACTCACTATTAAATCCACTGTAATGAGAAGAGTGGTTTTGGACACATGTTTATATATATATATATATATATATATATATATAAAACAATCAAAAAGTAGATGTTACTTTTGATTTATGGCTTTTGTTAGAAGAGACGCCTCCTTTTTTCCTTTACCTATCAGAGTTAATATGCCATCAGACGTTTTTTTAAATCATTGCATCACCCAGTACAGCTCCTCCAAAGACACTACTGATGGGGATTCTGATCGTTTCTGCTCGGTGAAGGTAAAAAGTGAATGTTTTTACTGACTTGGTAAAGGGGGGTGGTAGTTCGGTAACTTGGGGGCATATTGTGGTCGAGACGACGCCCGGCTAGGAGCCTGGGGACGAGTGGTTGGGAGAGAGTGGTGAGAGGAGACCCCTGTAAGCACCTAGCCCTGAGTGAAGGGTGACACACTGAAGCCCCTCTGGTATTAAACCCCCCTAAACCACACTCCCAACCCCACCCTCCCTTCTCTATGTGCCTCAATCTTCCTGCTTAACCAATTGGTGTTTCTTTTTTACAGCGATTTGATCCTGCCCATGTTGTGCTGATGGTAAACTTAGTGGTAAATGTTATTTTATCCCCCAATTGAATTGTTTTTTTAATTTTCTTTTCATTTCTCCCATTTGTTTTGTTTTCCTCTCATCAGAGCACCAATGCTACATAGGCTTTCTATCCTCTCTGTATTAGTCCTCATTCTGCTGCTTGTGTATTATCATGCGTATGTTTACTCTAGAACGTTGTCATTTTGTTTGTTTTCAGTTTTTTTTTGTTTTTTTGAAACCTTGTGATTCACACCCTGTGATTTAGATGCACATTGTTTTTGTCTGGTCCCTTTCTTTTCCACTGGAATGGGTAATGTGGAAGTATTGTCACTGTGTTTAAAGATTGGTGATAGTTTGGGATGACTGTAATTGTTCATTAATCTGTAATTCTGGGCCTGGCTCGTGACTCGGTTCAGACAGACCACTGCAGTGGCTGACACACAGACCCAAGGTTTCACTTCTCTACCGCTGTAGACGTAGATATCGCACAATCCGTTCTCTCAACGCAATCACGAAATAAAAGAGCTGGCTTCTCCAGCTGACGGACACTGCAGTGGGACTGAGAGTCCAGCTAGGCCGATACATGTTCCAATGCCCATGCATCTATGATTTCACAATGAACATGTCATTGGGCTGTGATGACTAAATTACTCACGGAGGAGGAATGACACAGATATTGGCTTTGAGTAATATTCTTACCTTCCTCCGTCCAGGAAGGTAGGAGGAAGTAGCTCAATATAAAGTCATAAATTCATAGATTAAAGCCTCTAAATGCATTCATATTTAGTACATTATACACGCTGTCTCTGGGCTCAAAGGATTTAATTAAATAAATAAACCAATGCCCCGACTCGGCTCATCCATCACAGCAATTAGACTTTGATTGTATATTTTCAAGCCCAATGCTTGTTATTATTCCATATGCCCAATGGTATACATACGATAATAATTTAAAACAAATTGAAATATGTGGGAGAAAAAAAAAACTGAAACCAAACTGAATTGACAATCCGTGAGATTGATTATTGTCTGTGGCTGGCATCAGGAGCAGCAGAACTAGTCCAAATTATTTATGTGCCTTTTTGTTTTGAGCCCCGCCTCCCCCCCCTCCCCCATGTCTGTCTGTCTCTTCCCCCCCCCCCCCCCCCCCCCCCCCCATGTTTTACCAGGTAAGTATCCCCATCCCTTGCACTGTCACCATGGCGATACCTGGCCTGTGACGTCACTCTGCTGTAGTTCAGTGCTTGTGTCTTTTTTTAATTTGACTGTCTTTCTCTCTGCTTTGTTTGGCTGATTTATGAGTGGATTAAGCAATTCTGTGTCAATCTCCAAAGTAGTTTTGATTTTTTTTATTTATATATCTTTAATGTTTCATTCTGGTTTGTTTGGTTGTCTTTGGTTTGTTTATTTTCCTACAGTTAATTTCCTTCCGATCCAGCTCTTTTCACAGCTTACGTAACTTAGAAAAATAAATAACTTTGTAGCTTCTAGTTATGATGACGAAGAGAGGGGGGGGTACAAGGGAGCAAATTTGGGACTCGGGACAGTTGAAGGGGCTTGCAAGGGTCAGCCAGATGCTGCAACAGGCCTCTGATAACATCGGGAGGCTTTGTTCCTCTCATGGAGGGTGTCGCAGTGGCAGCCTCCATGCTCGGCCCGTTGCAACTCCCTTCATGCACACACACGCAGCCCCTCAAGCTGTAGCGTCCTTGGTAAATTTGGCATTCTGGGACTGCAGCAGTGAGCGGGTGGAGGAGGGGTGGTGGGCGGTGCGACCACACTGAAAAGATAAGTAAACAGATCGGCTCCAAAGCTGACCGTCTTGTTTCTAGTGAACTGTATCCGTCTCTGCTGCCCCTTCACTCACTTAATCATTGCAGCTAATTTGACTCAATCACAATGCAGATCAGCAGCCAGGTCCAGTGTGAGGAACCTTAAAGGATAAATTGGTCTCCTCTTGGTGGCTGCAGTGAGCTGTGAGAATGGCTGGTGTTTGGTTCACTGTAGCTTTCTGGTCTCTTTGCACTTCAAGGCAAAAATTCTCTAACCCCAGCACCCTATGCTCTAAAAGCAGGCTGTCTCCGAGCTGGCCCCCCGTCCCCGTCTCAGAGACTCACCTCGTCCTCTCTCTGTCTCTTTTCCCTCAGGACGCACCGACCCCGTGCCCATCACCCTCAAATATGATGTCATGGGGATGGGACGCATGGAGATGGAGGTAAGACGCTGTTTGTTTGATCGCCATCCCTTGTTACATCGTTCTTAAAGAGGACGTAGTAGAAGCATCCGGCAGGTCTTAAATGTCCTGCTACACATTATTAGTGTCCTTTTAGCTTTTTTTGTCTGAAGTAACTCGCACCTATTTTTGTGATTGAACAAAAAAATACAACTGTACACTTTGTGAATTCAAGTTTCTTTCTCAGAACTATGACTGAACTTAGCTTAAGGATCGTTTAACTGCTTTCAACAACTCTGGTTCGATCAGAAAAAAAACCTTAATTCATAGTCGGATGTGAAAATATGCTGACTCTACATGCAGCTTTTCCCTATTTGTCCTGTTTTCCCTCTTGTTCTTTGGAGGCAGACTATTAAATAACATGTACTCGGCTAATCACTGATATCGATATGTATTTGTTGAATCGTCCAAACCCAGCGTCCAGCAGCTTAAAGGAACAGTTTGTTGCATGAACGGGGAATATAATGGCAGAAATAGAATAGTTTTCTTTAGTGTATGATCACCTGAAAATAAGTATCGTGTTTTTGTTGGACCCTTTCTTAGTTGAGGTCTCACCTTTTCACGTAATCTTCAACCTTAATTCGCTGCAACGACTGCTGAGAGGTATTTTAAATCAAGAACGTGTGGTAACACACAACCATTGATCATTCACTCAAGTGCTGACATGCCAAACGATCTCTGTAAGAATTATTGGGTTATTTAAATCCATGAAGATCTGTGGCAGAAAACACACAACTGAGCTGCAGAGCACCATGCGTGCACAGAGCCAAGTGTTCAGCTGGAGTCGTGTAAAGCTCGGCAGCATCGGACTGTTGAGCAGTGAAAAGTATTCTCTGAAATGATCAATCACGCTTCACCAGCCTGACACGCACATCTGATCGCGGCGGATGCCAGCAGAGCACTCGCCTGAATGAATTTATGGGTGCCGAATGTTAATCGGTCAGTAGAGACAGATTCATGGTGCGGGTTACGTCTCAATGCTACGACGTGACCGTGATCCTGAGCGCAAAGCACGGTGGTTTGTCAAGATGTCTGTTAAAGAGCCCTGACCCCCAACAAACACCGTAGAGATGGGACAGCCCATCAGACATGAGATATCATAAGATGTAGTAACGCTTGCTGCCTCAATAAACGCGCAGATGCTTCACATCTGCCGCCTGCAGAACGCAAACGTTCCTGGAAATTCAGTTCCTGCCGAGTATCATTCATCTCTCTCGGGGAGGATTGTCCCTTTTGCATTAATGCGGCTACGTAGATGGACTTGTTTTGATACAGCCAACTGACTAAATAGGATTTCAGTCGGACTGAAGCAATCTGTCGGCATCAGAAACACAAAACGGACCAATCAGAGCCCCGGTAGCCCGTATGTGGCAACGGCGTAACAGCTTGTCCACTCGGTTTACTAAAACCATGAATGGAATATAAGATGAAGTTGGACCGCTCCCTTTTGATTTCAGCTGGACTATGCAGAGGACGCCACAGAGAAGAGAAGAGTGCTCGAAGTGGAGAAGGAGGACACAGAAGAACTGCGGCAGAAATACAAGGTGAGGTCCTTCAGTGGTGTGTTGTCCTGAGAGTCAGTGCTGGTTCTATCACGCATACTGGTAGGGCTGCTGTAGTACGATCTAAAAAGTGGAATTAAAAACACATTCACTCGTTCCTTCATGTATTTCCTATCAACAACAGGACCAGGTGGAAAAGGAGAAAGCCATCGCAAAGGCTCTGGAAGACCTGAGAGCCAATTTCTACTGTGAGCTATGTGACAAACAGTACACCAAACACCAGGAATTTGACAACCACATCAACTCTTACGACCACGCTCACAAGCAGGTACTTGTGATGATCAGTTCACTCTTAATGGAGATCTGTTGTCTTTGTTTCCTGTGAGAGCAGAGATCCTGATGTGTTTTTGTTTCTCCCCGTCTTTAATCCTAATGCAGCGGCTTAAAGAGCTCAAGCAGAGAGAGTTTGCTCGCAACGTTTCATCCCGGACCCGTAAAGGTGGGAAGAAGCATGAAAAGATGCTACGCAGACTGCATGAGCTGGCCGAGCAGAGGAAACAACAGGACCGGTAAGGATTTGTTCCTGGACTGCCCTCTGCTGGCTGGATTTGAACATGTATCTGTGGTTGTAGCACAATAGCATGTCTGCTGTGTTTTGAAGGGTCACCGTCCAACAAAAACCACATATTAAAACCAAAAATATAGATTTAATATTATTCTAACTCTCACACTAGGTCAAATTATAGAATTTAGACTTGTCTAGAGGGCATTGATCCCGAAATGAAGACGGTTAAATACTTTAATAATTCCTTCAATGTCTATTTTTAGTTGATAAAACTGAATCCTGATACTGAAGACGAGGCTTAGCAGAGGGTCAATCACGTCCTGATGCCACATCTCATTATCATGCGTTTGTGTTTCAGTACTCCAGGAAGTGGGCCCATGTTCAAACCTACCACAGTTGCGGTGGATGGAGAGAAGTCAGAAGATGGCGACCTGACGCCTGAGAACACGGCTCTAACAGACTGTGTCCTGGAAGGATCTTTTGCAGACAAAAGTGAGGAAACTTCCCCAAAGCCAGCTCCAACCATCAGCTTCTCTCTGGGGAAGAGCAGCGCCACCTCCCCAACACCTAGTGGAGCATCCAAAGTCAGCGTGTCCTTCTCTTTCGCCAAGAAAGCCCCAGTGAAGCTGGAGACGGTTGCTGCAGTGTTTGCAGATCATGGAGAGGAAGCTATGGAGGAAGAGGAGGGCCAGGAGGGAGAAAAGGCCGGAGGGCAAGAGGAGACATCTGGCAGCAGCACAAACAGCCCGAAGGAAGGATCAGGATCAGAAGGAGGGGAAGGAGGAGAGAGCGCTGTCATCGTGGTAGCGGCGGCGGCGGCGGCGGCGACGACGACGACGACGACGACGACGACGACAACGGAGGAGGTGCAGCAGCCTGACGACGGAGCCTCTTTAGCCTCCACTCTCCACAAACTGAAGATGATGATGAAAAAAGAGGAAGGATATGCTGGACAGGAGCCCGAGTACTATCACTACATACCTCCGGCTCACTGCCGGGTAAAGCCTCACTTCCAGTTCTTGCTGTTCATGAAGGCCACTGATCAGTGTCTGATCAAAGTGGAAGAGGAAGAGGTGGAGGAGGAAGATGGAGAAGAGGAGGAAGAGGAAGAAGAAGAGGAGGAGGAGAAGAAGAAGGTTGAAGATAGTCTTGAACAGACAGAACCCGACGTCACAGAGTGCATGACTGAAAAAGAACAAGATAATATCACTTCACCCCCGGACCCAGAGCCAGCTCCTCCATCGCCTAAATTAGAGACGGAGGATGTCTCTTCGTTAGAGGCAGATACAGCTCCCATTGTACCCACTTCACCTCCACAAAAAGCAGAGAGCACACAGGATGCTCCTGATTCCAACTCGGGCCCTAAAATCCCCACAGGTCCCTTCTTCCCAGTCCTGAGTAAAGATGAGAGCACTACCCTGCAGTGGCCCTCTGAGCTCCTCGAGTTCACAAAAGCCCAGCCTTCCCTGTCTTACAGCTGTAATCCGCTCTACTTTGACTTCAAGCTGTCCCGCAACAAAGGAGTGCGTGGCGGGAAAGCGGCAAAGTCCTCAAAGCCTTGTGAAGAATCTGATCACAAGGGGAAAGAGTTGGCTGCCTCCACCGCTGAAGGAGATAAGACTAATAAAGCTGGGACCAGCGCTGACAAAGACAAGCCAACGATGACGGGAGAGCCCGGACAACCAGAAAGTGAGGAGCAAAAGCTTGCAACTGGCAGCAGTAGCGCCAAGAAGAAAAAGAAAAAGAAGAAGCATAAGAAGTCTGCAAAGCACTCAAAACGCAAAGGAAAAGACAAGGGAGCCAAAGACGATGCGGAGGGCGAGACTGAGGCGACGCAAGAGAAGCCCAAAAAGAAGAAAAAACACAAGCGGAAGAAAAGCAAAAACAAGGCTCCGGATCAAGAAGAGGCAGCAGGGGTGGAAAAGGAAAAGGAAAAAGTAAAGGAGAAACCAAAGTCAGAAGAAAAAGCTGTTGCCTCCTCTGTTACGGTGACAACTGGAGGGGGAGGGGCTACGGGAAATACAGGAAATACAGGAGTAGAGTCGGGTAAGAGGAAACGTGCTGCTAAGGAAGTGCCTTCCAAGTCTGGAGCAGAGGAAGGAGGAGCCGGAAAAGGCACCGACAAGGTCAACTCCTCAGAGGAGCACAGCGCCAAGCGGCGAAAGACTGACTCCAGTGCACCTCAAAGTGCCTCCTGCTCCACCTCGGCCCAAAAGAGTCCCGGTCCCGGTAGACCTCCCAGCAGCGAGAGTGAAGAAGAAGGCGGCTCCAATGCTCAGCGCTCACGTCATCACAGGTCAAGTCCTCGGGAACAACGGCGCCACCACAGTGAGGAATCGCGCCGGTCCTGCAGCCGCTCCTCGAGACGGGGGGAGAGACGGGGCAGCAGTCGCCGACGCCATCGCGGCCAGACCACCCGCAGTCACTCGTACTCCAGCAGCTCCGAGCGCTCCTCGGCGGGCAGCAGCGCCTACAGCCGCCGGAGCTACTCGGACAGCGACAGCGAATACAGCAAAGAGGGTCGCAGACGGAGGCACTCCAAACGCTCGTCAGACTCCGAGTATGAGCGGAGGGGGAGCCGAGGACGGAGACGGTCCAGGAGACATCGGTCCTCTTCTTCCTCCTCAGAAGACTCCCGCTCACGTTCACGCAGCTACAGCCGCAGGAAGAGGCACCGGCGGCACCATCGGAGCAGCTCCAGAAGCTCCAGCAGCTGGAGCCGCAGCACCAGCGCGAGATCCTGGAGGCGCAGCTACAGCCGCAGCCACAGCTCCGCCAGCCGCTCCTCCAGTTCCACCAAAGGCTCGTCTCGCCGACGAGCCCCCAGGGCTCGAGTAGACACCGACGCACAGCGCAAAAACTTCAACCGCTCTTGCATCTACCGCTCCCAGTCTCCACGTTCATCTTCGTCGCGAGGCCTTAACCGCAACAATCATTCATCCAGCTCGCAGTCTCTCAGGCCAGGGGGGTCACGGGATGCAGGGGAGCAGAAGAACAGCCTCACTGCTCGCCAGCTGCTGGAGAAGGTTCAGTCTAAGAAGAGCTCTAATGATTCTACCACAGGAACAAAATCTGGGCTGAAGATCAAGGACCCACCACAGGGATACTTTGGTCCCAAACTACCGCCGACCCTGGGAAGCAAAGCCATGCTGCCGCTCTTTGGTAAGCTGCAGGCTGCGAAGAAACCGATGATTCCTCTGACCCGACCCAATGAGGGAGAGAAGTCAGGAGCAGGGAAGTGCTCTGAGCCAGAGGTTATCCTGGTAGAGCCCATCAGGGAGTTCCCCCCTCCACCACCACCTCCGGCTCCACCGGTCCAGAAGGTGGAGGAGGCCCCACAGGTCACAGTGGTGCAGGAGGAGGCACCCCATCCCACTCCAGAGGCCCAGCTGCACCAAGAACCCCATCCGTTGTTTGAACAGGACCCTTCCATGACGATGCCCCAGTACCAAGTAGAACCGGGACAGGACCCCTCTCAAAATCCCATGATGGACCCGCTCATGACAGAAATGCAGCAGCCGCCAATGCACGCCTACCCTGCTTACCCACCGCCCACCCTGGAGGAGGAGGTCATGGAGGCAGAGGAGGACGGACTGGCTCCTCTAGAGAGTCAGCCCATTACGTTCACGCCGGAGGAAATGGAGAAATACAGCAAGCTGCAGCAGGCGGCGCAGCAGCACATCCAGCAGCAGCTCATGGCCAAGCAGGTCAAGCAGTTTCCCGCCGCAGCTGCAGCCGCCGCCGCCGCCGCCGCAGCAGCTGCCCAGATGGTCCCGGCTCACCCTCCCCAGGCCATGCAGCAGATCCACATCCAGCAGCCCACCATGTCCATGCAGTCCGGCACGTCGATCACCACGGTGCAACACGCCATCCTGCAGCACCATGCCGCCACCGCTGCGGCCATGGGCCTCCACCCGGCACACGCCCACCACCCACACCCTGCACATGCCCAGTTGGCCCAGGTACACCACCACATTCCCCAGCACCACCACCTTACCCCCATCTCCCTGTCTCATTTGAGCCACTCCCTCGGTCACTCTCTGGGACACCAGCTACAACACGCCGGGCTGATTCCTGCCCACCACACAGCCTTCCTCTCTGGTCAGCCTATCCATATTATCCCAGCGTCTGCACTCCACCACAGTCCCTTAGCTCTCCACCATCTACCACATGCAGCCCTCTACCCCACCCTTTTCTCGCCCCGGCCCTCTCAGGCTGCTGCAGCAGCGGCTCTCCAACTCCACCCACTGCTACACCCAATCTTCTCAGGGCAGGACCTCCAGCACCCACCCAACCACGGCTCCTGAGTAATGATATAAGTGAAGGAGTATAGTCCCAGCACCCAACCACTGGAAGAAAGACTTCACCTGAGCCGGCTTGGTTCAGGACTTTAAGATGAAGTCTGTGCAGCAACACGCAGGCAGTGAGAGACAGGCAGCTGTCGATAAACTTCCCTTTGACCGGCCAGCACAGCGCAGACGTTGTAGCCACAAAGTGGTGCTGCCTGTGTTGGGTCCAAAATGGACGTCAACTTTTTCTTCTGGCTCGTGAGAATTTTTCTTTTTCATGTTTTGCCCCAAATTTGTAAACCGGAGGGGTAGATTTAACAAGACGTCCTCAACACTTTAGTTTATATTCCAGCTTGAGGTCTATTAACAACATGTATTTGTGTTTCAGTGATTAATCAGAGAAACCACTGGAGTCTCTTTTTTTTGTTTTCCACGTACAAAATATTCAGTTTTTGCTCATTCTGGCAGCCAAAGAGACGTAACGGCTGACTTCATGTTAAGAGTACGTGGTCGGCGAACAGCTTCGACTCTGTAATGTAACCTTCAGAGACGTACTTATATTTACTGATATTGTTTGTTTTCATATGACTACTTGCTCTCTATTGGCTCCTCAGTCTCTCTCTTTGTAATGCAGTAACTTGTACATATATCAGTGTGTAATGTGAAGAATCCCACCAATGGTGACCATATGAAATTACAGCTATGGTGTACAAATCGGTATGACATAAGAAGGTCCTCTCTCGGGTGACGTCGGGGGTTTGAATCCCTGATGCTCTGAGGCAGAGCTCATGTTCCCTGTGGTGAGGGTGCACCTGAATAAATTGCACTGAAAATCTGTACATCGAGGTGGTGCGTTTGCATCATGTAACAATAAGATTGTAGTATACTGCAATAATTGTATTTTTCTGTTTTTAAATTATTTTCCAGAATGCTCTTCAAAAGAAGAGCTGTGTTTTTGCTTTTGTGTAATTTTGTAAATAAAACTGCTGTAGATTAACATTCTAGAGGTTTTGGTTTTTGGAAAAAGCAGAATGAAGAGCTGGAAGGAAGGCGGTCACGTGTACCTATTTTATCACGTTTGTTTATAAATGAGCCCGCTTCAGATGGAAAAGATGGTGATCTGTCAAACAGTAGCAACTCTGTATTTTTTAAGAACTTACTGTTTCAGCAAATAAAATCTTTGAGTTCATGCGTGTCTTCTATGATGTGTTGGGTCAGGGACTAAATGAAACTCTAGATGGCGCCCTCGTTACCATGAAACAAAAGAGCAGCAGAGTCAACGCCCCTCAGCTTCAGAACAGAACCATTTGAAGAAGTCACACAGGAAATGAAACATGTTTTATTCTATTAAGAGAATTAAAGTCACTCACATAGTGAGACTAGACAGAAGCTTCAATCCAAGAGAAATTAGTTTAACTATTACGAACAGATCCTTGTTCCACATAACGCAGAAAACAAACGATTCTTGAGTTGTAATGAAACACGGAGCATCGTCAGTATTTCTCTATGAACCAACAAGGCAGAATGATGCGGACAGATTGAGATACAAAACAGAGCTGTTCACTGGAGGAAGAAGCTGAGAATAAAGATCAGTTTGAAGTATTTTGGCTCCAGTCACAAGAGAGATTTACAGTTTCAGTGGTTTTGAGGCAGTAATCTGAGGAAAGCAGCAGATCTATTATCAAAGTTCCAACACTATTGGAGCTTCAAGTGGAATAAAATACTGTTATTAAGGTCTTCATCAACCTTTACCATTTTGCAAAAGGTGCCCAAAATAATTTAAATGGTGGAAAACAAACTATAATGGCACGATTTATAAAAAAAGACTCAAATCTGATGTTAAAAAGTCCATTCTGCCACTTTTCATATCATGAGGGATGATGCGCTGCATAAACGTCCACGACTGATCCGGAGCCGTCGCTGTGGGAGGGGTCAGCCCAGGTATCTGATGACCAGGAACATGAAGACGCAGGTCAACAGCATGCCTCCGATCATGATCAACTTATCTTGGGTGGCTCGCCTTTCTATCAGTCGCATCACCGTGTTCGACAGCCCCAACATGTTGGCCACATCCAGCATCTTCTTGTGGGTCCCCTGTGCAGAGCGAAGATCAACGTGTTAGATGAAGTTATTAACAGCCATGAGTACACTTCAGTGTTTTGGAAAATGCAGGCATAACATGAACGCATTGTAATTATCTCAACCCTAATTTGTCGGATTTTGGGAGACGTTGCGTGCCGACACCCTGCCCCGACGCGCCGCTCCGTCAGAGGTTTCTCACGGCGAGACAAGCTGATCAACACGGACGCACCCTGATAAGAGGCCCGGAGCGAAACCAGGAAGACCGTCTCCTCCCTGGAAACAAGGACTCACCCTCTAGCTGAACACGAGCACAGCAACAATAAGACTATTGTGATCGGTGTCAACACCAGAACACCGGGTCAGGGAACGTACAGTTTACCCCGTAGCTGTCCAGGGAAAGTACCTTTCTATCAGGGATGTTGTGATGTACCGCTACTGACGAGAACTGTGATAGTTATCATTTTAATTAATACACACATGATCTCATGAATCATGCTTTTGTACAATTATGGTTACAGACTCTCTCCACTCGTGTTTTGGGGGAAATTTATTTGCCAAAAAAAAAGACAAAACACACAATTAACAAAGATGAATTTGACTGATATCATTTCTATGACAGCCTTACCTTCCATACTGGTTCCTTTATCTAGAAATAAAGAGTGATGTGCTCTGCAGAAGGATATTTTTCATTTGGGGATCTTGTATTAAATCGCGCGCACACACCTTCAGAGTAGATCTCTGGTCTCTGAGACCGTTGAGGATGCCGCTGCCGCTGCCCAGGATGTCATCCATGCCTCTGTGTGCGTTGTGCAAGTTGGAGTTCAACTGTAGGGTCTCATCTATGGGGATGGAGGTATCTGCGTCCTATTGGACAAAAACAAACGTTCATTTTTTTTTCTTTATTCCACATTATTCAGCTTGAGACATTTGCATTCTATTCTGATAAACTAGCCAGCATGTCAACCAGACAAAGAATCAAAGTTCATGGAGCGCTATCGCATTTGTACCAACCCTCTTTTTATCAGAAGACTGAACCTGAGCTCTGTAGCAACACTATCACGCGGTTCACTTCACACCCCGTTTAAAGGTGCGCTGGACTCACGTTGGTCGTGAAGGTCCGGCTCATGAGTTCCTCCCTGTCTCGGTCCTGGGCCTCTCTGGCGCAGCGTCGGTGCTGGAAATTTTGCAGGGCAGCCCGAAGGTGTTGGACATCATACTTCAGCTGGTCCACTCGCCTGAGGGAAAGCAAAGAACAAAGTTAAACTGTTGATTCACCTTTAGTATGAAGTGAAGCATCATTGAACCACATCATATACGGAATTCTAACTATTCCTAATTGCTCTGGCTGATGAGAGCATTTCTTTCCCCTCAGATCTCATGCGGTTGGAATGAAGGGCCTCTCACAGTCCTCAGCTTCACTCTCAGACCCCACTAGAGCTCCGCTGAGATCGGAGG
Organism: Anarhichas minor; assembly: GCF_050575085.1. Classification (NCBI taxonomy): domain Eukaryota; kingdom Metazoa; phylum Chordata; class Actinopteri; order Perciformes; family Anarhichadidae; genus Anarhichas; species Anarhichas minor. The sequence goes on from NW_027466453.1 coordinate 19,329,038, forward strand.
AGCGATGTGGGACGGGGTGCACGGTGTCCCCTCAGGCCTGTTTACCCAGCTCAGAATGAGTCTTTGCCCAACGCAGCAGGAATGCTGGTGATGATGTGGCTGCTGAGGAAATGTTTTCACAGAGCTGCCTGTCTCCTCTCCTACTCCCTCTGCGTTTATCAGATGACGGCTCACCCCTGCACCGCTCAGTGGGCTCTAGGGTCACCATCAACTGACTCACACCAAACTCACACTTTGGCGTTCTGCCGGCGGTTCGGTGGTTCCTTGCTGGCCAAGATCTCGAGGCGTTCCAACTGGTTGAAGATCTGGTCGATTCTAGCCTGCAGCTCGTTCTCTAACACTAAAGAACACAAAAAGAAGAGAATTCATTTGGTGTAATTACAGGAAGGAAGACGCAGTGATCAGGTAAACATGTGTCCTTATTAAATGTAACACATCTGTTTGAGGATTTACTACTTTTTCCAACTTCACTTTTGTTTTCAGGTTGCTGACCCTCCCTTATTAGTTAGTGTATAGGCTTAGAATGCTACATCCTCCTCTGGTTTAAAACACATGTTGATGTCATATTGTGGGAATGGGAGGAGGAGAATCGGGGATGTCTACTGCCTGGCTCAGTGGCTCAAACCATTATCTAGAAGTAGCCCTCCCAGTTTGTGTCCCTGCACCCAGCCCTGCTCCTTCCTGTCCTGGCACCAGCCTCAGAAAACAAAACAATCAGCCAGGGAGACACCACCTCCCCTCCAGTCACTATATATCAGAGAGGCAGCCATAACAAGGAGTCTGTATAGACGTCAAGAACCCATTCAAACACAGCGTCACGTGGCTTAAATCATGTAACGTCACTACTCACAGTGTACCGACTCACGATCCGTCTTCTCCAGATCTCCCATATAGGACTGCACCTCCTGGATTTGCCTAATCCAAAATAAAACGTCACGTGGATGAGAACCAACACATGATGCCAAAATACAACCTGACAAACATTTAAATACGTCAACGATCTGCTGTGTGGAGAGTTTAATGATCAACAACCCCCAATATGATGGTATCCGTGTGCTACAGGTAACTACGAATGAAAGTTAAATCACCGCTAATTAGCTAGCTAGCTCAGCTAGCTGAGAATGTAAACAGTTCCCAACACAATAGAAACACACTCACCTGTTTGTCTGGTGGTAAAGCGTCTCCATCTTCAGCGATGTGTTGACTCGCCCCCGGTTGGGATCGTAATCTATTCACGTTACACCGTTAATCTGACAGGTGGCTAAGCTAGCTGGCTAGCCAGCTAACGGTAGTGGAGTGTACACGTCATCAGTAGAGCGTTTGTGTACGGAAATAGGAAAGCGGAAGTGACGCGACACCTGAGCGAGAGAGAGAGAGAGAGAGAGAGAGAGAGAGAGAGAGAGGGGTGGAGCTAATGGAGAGTGCTCACTCTGCCTTGATTTTTAAACACTGAAATTGAAAAATGAATAATGTAAATAACTTCTCTGACGTTTTTCTGAGGCAAATAAAGTTAAAGGTGTTTGTTACCCTTCGTTTGTACCATGGTTAGTGCCCTCTTTTGACTTGATATGTGTTTGTTTTTTTAAATTAACAATCTTTGTCTGGTTCAAAATGCTTAAGAAACACCACCTACTGTCAACACCGCTCAGTAGCAGTACCAATCGTGTATTTAAACTCTATGATTTGTCCTTAATTTTGAATGCTGTAATACATCAGTAACCAGTTCACTAAATGTTAGCACCCCATCGTGGACAAGTCAACATTTTCACCCAGGTTCTTCAATTGATGGTAAACTTCTCACATTTAAATCTAGGCTGCAGGCTATATTTTCCATTATATTTGATATTCTGTAATGCGTGGCTGACAGGTGTGAGAGCAGAGATCCTTTCCCCCACTAACCCAAGACAAACTCTGAGAGCATGTAGCATAATCTGTTGACATGTAGACATGTGACAGGAAAGACTCTGTGAAACATGTCCTGGGGCTCTCTTTTGTCAGCTCCCCCTGATTCAGTCTCATCAGACTATCCTCTTTTTTTCCACATAGGTGTCAGAATATTCCTGCCTGTCCATCTGGAGGCTTCCTTCTTGCCTGCGGCCAGAGACACCAAAAACTAATGATATCAAACTTTGTCAGTAAGTCACGGATTACTGTGGGGAGGATGTCTGAGGTGTGTTTGTGAAGTTGCGAGTAGACTGTGTGAAAGTGGCATGATGGGATTTCCCAGAACAAGCTGTGAACATTTCACAATAGTTCCTTGGTGATTTAGCAGGAAGAAAAGCATCCTGAGGCGCTGCCTGGCATCGTCACAAAACCACATCTCAATCAACTTCCTCCAACCCTCCATCAACTCTCGATGAGACCGGGAGCCAGCAACAAAAATCCAAGCGTCCTTCAACCTAATTAGGGCAGTGAGCTGTTACCAGCTCCTGTTTTGGTGGCTGTATTTGTTTACCTCACCCAGCGCAGCAATCAGACGTCGGCCCAGACAGTTTCTCCGTGGCTTCCTGATGTGTGCTTGAGTTGATGGTTGTATCTTCAGGCTAGACACTTCTCAACAGAGGTCCCTTTCACATGTCAGAAACCTTGAGGTCTGTTCATGCCACTTCTTGCTCTCGCAGATCACCGTTTTCGGTTGTCATAACACATCCCCAGGGCAGTGGCTGGATGTGCACAGCTTTAACCTGTTGCTCAGAGTAGAGAAAGGGAGAAACAAGGCCTCCCCCTTCAAACCATTTCCAAACAGTACATGAGGCACATTTACCTCCCTCTCTCCCTCTCTCTCCCTCTCTCTCCCTCTCCCTCTCTCTCTCTCTCTCTCTCTCTCTCTCTCTCTCTCTCTCAAGGTTGTGGGGTTCTCTCTGTCTGTCCTTTATCTTTCAGCCCTGAGGAAAGGATGAGATGAGCTTACTGGTTGTCCTCCACACCTGAGCACCACGGGCACAAACTGGAATCCATTCTCCAGGTGTGGAGCACGATCACGCCACTCCGACTGACCGAGAGATGGCATGTGGTTACACCTAGTCTGTCGCTTATTGCACGTGCGTGGTGCAGAGTTCTGTCCAGTTGTTGCCTCCACCAAGGAAACTACGTCCTATTTGTGTTCATGTGTCTGCTTATTAGTTATCAGTATCTCAACTTAGTGTTTTTCCTTTTTCTTTATGGATTTCAGTCTAGCTTTTTGTAAAGTTAGATATTCATTTTTGGTACAAATCCAGTTTTGCAAGATGTGTTGCTATTTCCTCTTGAATTAGAGCTGCAGTGGTGTAAAAGTATTGAGATCTTTGTAAAAGTAGTCATACCACAGTATTAAAATACTCCTACTACTACAAATAAAAGGCATGCATTCAAAATCTTACTTTAAAAAGTAAAAGTACATCAAAATAGTAGTTTAGGTATCAGAAGCAAAATGGCCTCATCCAAAGTATTTGGATTATCATATACGCCTTTCATAAATATAATATATTATTCCATTATTATGATCGATTCATGAACATGTAGGAGAGCTATCTTCATATAGTATTGGTAATCTTATCTATAATGTATATTTTAGAAACTATTAACATGTTTACATATAAAATCTTAATCTGAAAAGTAAATGTAGTGGAGTAAATGTACAAAGTATCATAAAATGGAAATTATCACGCAAAGTACAAGTACCTCGAAATTGGACTTAGGTGCTTTACATGAGTCACATACAACCATTGATGCTAATATTTGAATGAAAATAAGACGCATAAAGCGTTGCATGTTATTGTAGAGCTTTAGATGTACTCTATTGCAGGATCCAGATGCAGAATGTTTAGGTATTTAGAGGATTGTACAGCTTTGGTGGCCGCCTCCCTGGATCCTCAAAGAATGCTGTTTCCTGGTGCTAGCCTCGCTCCTTTTGGGGCTTCAGCTGGAACCAAACAAAATGAAGTGCTGGATCAGTCTCCCTGTCCTGGTTAGACAACATGGCAGCAGAGTTGTTGTTAGGTAGAGGGAGAAAGCACTCAGTGTACTCCGTGAATATCCCCTTCAATTACACTCTTTTGTTCATCAAGAGAAAATGATCCGTTATTCAATCACTTCTACACAACTTAATGATGTTTTCCCGGCAATATAATACATCATAACTCTCCAATGATTGCCCAAGACAGACAGAGTCAAGAAGCCAATTATGAGGAGCAAAACCGCCTTGGGTCAACAATTTTTGGATGCCAGTAATTTTTTGAAGGCACACAGATCTTCTCACTCCCCCCCGAGGGAGATGATCCACTCGTCTTTGAAGCCGTGATGAGACGCTGAATGAAAGCAAATGAGGGCCTGTCAGAGATGACAGGAGAAACTCATAAGCTCCCAGTGTCTCAGTGGGTTCTGTTGGGAAAGGGGTCCAGAGGAGGGGCCAGACGGGTGGCACGCCCCCCCCCCCCCCACCCCACCAGAGTAAGAAGGGGATAGTTGGCTTGTTAGTATCAGAACTTCTGTATGAAGTGACGTCACAAAGTCAAACAACCACAAAGAGACAAAAAAACGACTGCAAAGGGATGCAAAACGATCCCAATTAGACGAAAAATACTACAAACAACTACAAAGACACAAAACAAATGTGAAAAGGTGCAAAACAACCTAAAAAAATGCAAAACGACTGCCAAGAGATGCAAAACGATCAGAAAAAAAGAGATGCAAAACAACTACAAAGAGACTACAAACAGCTGTGTACAAATGCAAAACAACCACAAAGAGATGCTGCAAGACGACTACAAAGACACACAAAACAGCCGTGAAGAGAAGTAAAACTACTCCAAGAAAAGGCAAAACTTTAAAGACACAAAAAATGACTACAAAGAGATGCAAATTGACTGCAAAGAATTACAAAACAGACAATAGGCGATGCAGAACAACCCCAACAAGCATAACTACAAAGACCTACAAAACAAGAGATGCAAAGCGACCAAAAAGAGACGCAAAACTATCATAAAAGGATGCAAAATGACTACAAAGACACAAAACAGCTGTGAAGAGATGTAAAATAACCCCCCAAAACGCAAAATGACTACGAAAAGATGCAAAATATCCACAAAATGATGCAAAATGCCTACATAGAGACACGAAACGACTACTGCAGTTGTTTTGTTTTCTCTTTCAGTTTTGGTGACTTGATTACATAAAGGAGGGGTGGGAGATCTTTTCCATGTCTGCGTCCAGGGGCCTTTTGTTGCCTCATAATCTGTCCATGGCTGTAGGTTGTTTGGAGTTACAAACAGTGGTTATTTCATGATATTCTTTGCTGTTAGAATATTTAAAGTAGTTTATTTGGCATTCATTTATTGAGTGGGGAAAGAGATGCCTCTCCCAATGACAGAAGATAATCAGCGTCGTCGTCTCCAGCTTCTCGTTCTTCCTCCCAGCTTTATTTAGTCTGACCTCAGAGAGCTTAGAGTGATCGTACAGCTGTCAGACACACACACACACACACATACACACACACACACGCAGCCCTGTGGCCATACCACCTGTGACACCCAGACCTCTGGGGATGAGAGATGCCGTCCAGCCCTGCGGTTGGATGACGGGCTCAGCCAGGTCGGGAACACAAACAGCAACACGGCACGCAGCGCTGCACCGGGCTTCCCCTGCCTGACAGCGTCCTATCCACAGCCTGAGTGTGCGGTTCACGGAGCTCAAAGGACTTTTAATGGCACATTATTGTGAATCTTTTAATGACAGTGATGATTTAATGAGTTAGATCACTCAGGGACATGTAGTAAAAATAATTGTTGTAGCTGTAGATAAATAAATAATCACAGACGACATTCCAGCCTTTCTGGAGATGTTGTTGGTTGAGAGAACACATCGCTCCTCCCTTTATCTGTGTTTTCTCTCCATCGGATATTGTTGATCTGGGAAAGTTTTGTTTCAGTTGTAATGGAGGTCAGTGTGTGTGTGTGTGCGTGTGTGCAGCTGAGAGAAAAGGCAGAGGAGTACCATATACTGAGCATGGGGAGTCAGTTATGAAGGTGCATGAGGTCTTATCATGTCCTATCACAGCTGCTGCAATGTAAACCCTGCTGTTTGTGCTGCAGGTGTTTCTGTGGAGCAGCATGGGAACAGCCTCCCCCAGGAGTTTCCCAGTGGGGGGAGGGGGGTCACAATGGAGTGGTCAAAGGAATACCAGTAAACATTTTCAGGGGCATCTTCGCTGTGTGAAATCAATTCACAAGCACGCGTGCACTCCTGTACGAGCATCCAGCCCTCATTTAACCATTTTCTGTTTTTGTCTTTGCTTCACTTGACAAGTACGTTTCTTGGAAACATCTTATTTATTGTTTAACAAATCCAGCTCGTGACTCGTCAATGTAACCTGGCTATTCAGACCCACAATCCTTTGCACAGCCTATATGAGCAAGAGGATCAAAGTACAAGGTGCAGTGTTATGTGGAAGTAGTATTTCCCAGTTGAAGTCATGCAACAGTCTGTACTTTGTCAGGGCAGCTGCAGTATGAACTAAAAGTGTGATTTGGAATGCAGCGAGAGTCCACATGCGACTCTGTGAGGCTACTGAGGCACTGAAATGCTTTGAGCTAAATGCTAACATGCTCACAATGGCAACTCCAACCAGATGTTTAGCATTTGCTAATTGGCTGCTTCAGCTGTGGCTGAAGGGAATGTTGTATATTTAGCAGGTATTTAAGTAAGTATTGAAGTAAGCCTTTAATGTCGTACAGCCACATCTGACAGTCCAGAAGCTCACGGACCAGTTTGGCTCGGACATCCGTATTGTTGTTTAGACTCAACAATCAAATGGTCAACTTTCTGAGTTGATGGTAACCTCCACTGGCTCTCCTCAGGGATGCGTCTTCTCTCCTCTGTTGTACGTATCAAACACTCGCTGGAGAGTTAACTCCCTTTGGTTCATGGTTCTGTTGTTGAGTATTTTTCAAATTTGGTGTCATGAATCGTTTTTAGTACTGAATGTGCCAAAGACAAAAGACATATAAGTCCTATGAGTATTTGGGAACGAGACATTCAACTGACATTTAAGAGCAATACTGACATGGTGCTCAGTAAGAGCCAGCAGCGTCTCTTTTGTCTCAGGAAACTCGCTAAGTTCCAGGTTGACAGGACCCTGATGGCAATGTTTTATTGATCTTTTATGGAGTCTGTGCTCACTTCGTCGTTTAACTGCAGGCATCAATCTCTCAAGGTTGAAGCACAAAACATGTACTCACTAAGGGGGTAATGTCTGCAGCAAAATGACCGGCACTGCACAGCAAACTGGATCTTTAACACAAACAGTTGTATAAGGTCATCAAAGTCAGGAGGATCCATCATCTGGGGACCATGAATGTCTGCATAAAATGTTATGGCAGTTGTTGAAAAGTGTCAGTCTCGACCAAAGTGGTCGATCAACATGACATTTATTGTCGAGCAATGGCTAAAAAACGGCCATCACAAGTTCCTAAAGCCCCAAGCTGACGTATTCAAATTGCTTTTTTTGTTTCGATTAACACTCCAAAACCTGCCAATGTTTATGTTTTTTTAATAACTGGAAGAACACAATTTTGGGCGTTTTGTTTAAAATGGAGTCATAAAGTAGCCAAATGGCCCACTGATGGTGGCGACATTCTTGGGGATAAAATGCTGTAATACAGTTTTTCTCCATCGTATAGACAACAAATGGAACTATGCACAAAATACAAAAAATATGAAGCTCATGTATCAACAAAAAGACTCCAGACTTTTAAACTGTCAGCACAATATCATTGTTTCCACTCAAACAGAAAGGACTGAAGTCTTAAGATTATCAAAATAAAATCAATTAATCGACTAATCATTTAATATTGGTAATAAAGTTGTATTCTTGTCCAAACTTTTTTTTGATTCTAAAATCCATCATTTCACCCCTGCTGCCCGCTCAATTGACCGTCACACAAGTTTACACCTTCTCTGCAGTCGTGCGTCTCGTCACCCGTCGCGAGGAGCTCAGCCACCATCCCAGTCCAGAGCCTCTGCGTTAGGCCCCCCCATAGAGGTATGCACTCAGCCTTGTCATAGCTCTAGGCAGTGCATGTTCTTGTTGTGGGTTGAGCTATTGCATTAGTCATTTCACATTCCAAATTCCTACCCCATGCCGTATTCACAACTCTGTCTCTCTCTCTTTCTTTTCCCCTCTTCTTCTGCACCGAATCCACGTCGCTCCTCGTCCTCCTCATCATTTAATTTTCTCTCAGTGCCATGTCAGGGTGTTGTTTTTTGGGGATTAGGCCCAGGCACTGATGCTATCTGAGCAACTTCTCTTCAGAGGCGGAAGTCTTGTAGGGTTTAGATGTTTGACCCGAGGCTCAGAGGTTCCGATTACAGGACGGGACTGCGCTTTGTGTCCTTGAGCAAAATATCGACCAAGCCTCCCACGCTTCAGTTAACATCTACTGTTCGTACACAAATGAGTGATGTATAAACCTGAAAGCTATGTATGTCTCTTTGGATCTTTTTTTTTCGTTTTGCAAGTATAATACATATCTCAAGAAAGTGCCTCGGCCCACGGCACGCCAATTCGTCTTCATCCATCAGAGCACAGTGCTCCGATGCAGCGCGGCCCGGTAACCTTTACCTGAACCAGGCCGACGCAGACACAAGCGGCAGTGTTACCACCAGCGTCACCCTGCTTTGTCTGTCATTCAGTGTCTCAGGGTGACAGGAGAGAAGCTCCAGCAGCTCCAGCAGGCCGACTGCCCGCACAGGAAAACCTGACAACAAACACGCACTCCTACTGAAGTGACCACAGGTGTGCACAGAGGCAAGTATGCACACACATATGCAAAAAACCTCTCCACCCTCACCTGTCTCCTGTCAGGACTGTTTCAAACACACACACACACACAGGAGCTTGCTTACTGCACCCCGGCTCCGTCCGACCCCCCCACCCCGCTCAAAGCAGCCGCCCTCGGGGCTTGTGCGTGCGAATCCGGCTGTGGACTCAGCAGCCCCCATCGCTGCACCCCCTCCGCTCAGGGTAGCGAGGGAAATGAAGGCTTTAGGAGTTCATTATAAAACAACAACAGCAGCAGCGGGGGATAGGCCTCCTGGGGCCGAAAACTATCCCCTCTCATCCCTCCATCCTCATCTTTCTCCTTTATGTCCCTCAATATCTCAACCCCGGTCCACCCTGGCTTTTTTAAAATACAGCATTGACGTTGAATAAAGTTAAATATTGATCCGCACTATTATAATATGAGGAGTTAATATAGTGAGTCAGTAGTCTCGGCATATGAACTTGTCTGACCTGCCGGCTGACGCATTTATGTATCACTGAACTGAAGTTTTCAAGTTTGAGGGGAAATTGAAATCGAAGTAAAGGATCCAAGCACAGGTTTGTATTGGTAGTATAATGCTGTTGTTAGAGAGACAAAGACATGTTGTAGCTGTAGTGGAAAAAACACATGTCTCACAAATGTCCACTTTTCGTGAGCAAAAAAACCCCAATGTGACAATGTGTTTCTCAGCCAATCCAGAGGCTTTTTAAATGGTGTATTTAACTTTGGATGCGTGCGAATTACCTCAACCTATAAATTAATAATTAATCCATCAAGTTATTGGAAAAATTTTAAATAACCTGATTTTGAAATACATGATTTTCATTCAAAGATAAGAATTTTAGTGCTGAAGAAAATACTTTTGTTTCACTTTCTTATCTTTTTATTTATTTATTTATTATTCCATGTCAGGGAAAGTGCTCTTCTGTTGTAAAGACAAAAATATTTAAAAGTTTAAAAGTAACTTTCAAAGGATTTTACATTTGATTTCAAGATAGATGTAGAAGGATGATGATTCTCTCTTTTAGATGAGGGAAACCTTTTAGCTTTAATGTCTAATATGGCTGAAATCGAGTGACATTTGGCTCATCTCATAGCTTTATCACGTTTGTTTCGTTTAATTAAATTTGCAGATTTTTGCCCCTAAGCCATGCAGCATACTCATCACACTGAGACATAACAATATAATACACTGTGCATCCATTATAGACATTTTTAAAGTCATTAAACCTGTGAGGAAATAAGGCTTAGTCATTTTGAAATTGTCCTATAATTCACTGCAATACTCGGGGTATTCGGTTGATGTTCTAATAAGGAATAATAATGTCTAATCACAGTAATTAGAGAGCAACATCAAAAGCACCAGAGCACACACTATAAATGCCTCGTACAATAGCCCTCTGTGTGCTGTAGGTTCACTGCAGATGAGTGGAAAGTTATGATTCACGGTTAATAGCACGTAAACCGCTCTCGTCGTGGTTCTGGAGCAGATTGATGTTACTTTCTAACGATGGATCGGGGGTCAAACGCTCTGCTCGGCATTCTCCTGAGTCATCATCTTTTGTCATCATCGTCATTATGATTGTCATCATGGTTGTCGTGCTAGAGGCAGAACACCTGCGTGCGTGTCCTGCTAACCCACCCACCCGCCCGCCCGCCCGCCTTTTTTACAGGGCGGTTGAGGATGATGCAGCGAGACCACAGTCCTTTCAGATGAAGAGGAGGGCGGCGGTATCAGCAGGAAGTGGTTTCAGGCAGGTGTATTGCTGCTGCGTGTGGAGTGTATGTGAGAGTGTGTGATGGTGACCGCCTGCACCAACTGATCAAGACACAACAAACACATAGCTCTTACAAATGCATGTCCATTTATCAACCTTATTTATTCTAAATAAGAGTGCAATGCAACACGATTTAATAAAAGCAATTGAGACCTGGTGATATGCAAATTCAAAAGAGCTGTACAAAAATCTAAAATACGATCTTTAAAACAAAGGACAGGACATAACTCTGCATAGCTCATAAATCTTACTGATATTTGCCAAAAGATGAAGTGAGGTAGAAAATTACGATTCCATGTTGTCATACGCCTGGAGCCCCGACATGAGTTATATTCATATCATATATACAGTTCAGAATCACTCAAACAAAAACACAAACTGGCCAATAACATAAAGCCTTTGGGTGAGTCGTGCACTTTTGACCCGCGCACATGGACACATGTGAGGATAAGTGAGTAAACATGGGGAATTTCTTTGATTAGCAATTTGGGGAAAGTAAGAAGCACGATTAGCCCACTTCAAAGGCATTTAGAACAAAGATGTGGCTAAATTAGACTTAAAAGACCAAATGCTTCAGTCAGGCAATTTTAAACTTGAAAGTACAGCGCAGTGCGTGCTTCGATACACAGAAGAAACACAAGAGCAGCGTTGGTGTGTGTTCAGAAATTAAGCGTTTATCATTCTTTTGTTTTCTCAAACACAGTGTTTGGTGTTCCCCCCTCACTATTACCGCGGGCATTTCCCTTTGTTCTTTTGAGCACACATTAGGCTACATGTAGAGATTTCCATAGAGATTTCCATAAGAGCAACTGAAACTCAGCTTGTGTCTTTACACGACAACCCTGTTAATGTATGTTACGATGCATAACAGTGGCACCGCTCAAAGCTTCCAGTGATTCTGTTCAGACACGTATTTAGACCTAAACATTTTTTCTTCTTCTAATGTCTACAATTAGTTATAAACTTTGCATCATATGTAGCAAGAGCAACTTACAGTAAGTGCTTTTTTAATTTAGAGATGAACTCCTAAAATGTCTCCACAGCAGACAGAGAGACAGACAGGTGGATTCCTTTTAAGGCCATTTTAGCCTCAGTGGCAATAACAAGAAGGTTAAAGTATAAAGCAGCAGTACAACAGACACAATGACTGATACAATAAATAGTCAAGTGGAAGGGGGCCAATACAACAAAGTCACTGCCAGAGCTCCCCTGCAGACGGGGGTTTGACGTCCAGTCCAGTCCAGTACCTGTTTTAAGAGCTCATTTCCCTCCGTCCCACAGGAGTGGGATTTCAGTGCATCCAGCGAGAGTAAAGCAGAGTGCTTTGAAAACATCCTCACCTACAGTGAGCTGCTGCGTATCAAATCGGGTGATGATTAGCAAATAACCGGCAATATTATAATGTTACATGTAGTGTGTTCCTCCCCAAATAACATGCAGGTGAGAATGGAGATCTGCAAAGACGTGCTCTGATGGGAGATCATTCAGTGTGTTTGTTGTTTGTAGTTCAGCCAATATGTCCAATGGATCAAGTCTTTGCATACGGCCTACATCTCGTCATCTGCTATGCGTTTTTGCAGGTGTACACCTCCTCCTCTCTCACACACGTCTGGCACTCCACGTGGCAGCACCAGCGTACCTGGCAGTGGCAGGACAGGCTGGTGAGGCGCATGGCCGTGTTGTAACCACGTCCGCAGCACAGACTCTGACAGCTGGTGTCTTTGGCGCACGACCGGCCGCTCGTGCCCGGGGAGTAGCGCGAGGGCCTGCAGAAGCTGGGGGAGTCTTCCAGGTGGACCAGGTCGGTGGTGCGGAGGCTCTGGCTGTGGCGACGGGGCCCGGCGAGCTCCGTCTCCCCGGTGGCCGCGTTGGTGACGCTCAGCACCCGCACTGCGGTGTCGTACCTGTACTTCAGCAGCCGCCCGGTGTCGTGGAAAGGAGACAGCTGCTTCCAGCAAGTCCGTACGGCGCAAGAGCCGGAGACACCGTGACATTTGCAGGTTGTTTTCAGGCCGCTCTTCACCGCCTGAGAGTGGGGGGGGGGGGGGACAAAAAGTGTCAGTTCCTTCCGTTTGATTCATTACCTGGCCTCTTATCTGGGAGATCTATCTGGACAGAGTGAGACAGTTTCCTGCAGGCTGGGTAGGTTAGGGGTGGTGGTCTGCGGATAGGGTGCCTTTAGCCCACCTCAGTCAAACATTTTGACATAATGGATTGAGGGGGACTGTTCAGAATGTCGTATTTAATTTACCGCACATTTCTCACTTGGACAGCTCTTGCCATTTTTTTTTAACTCAATGTGTTGAAACTAGCTCCTGTCTACTTCTCACCTGTCTCTTCCTAAAGCCCGAGGCAGAGGTGACAAACTGTGCAGACAGTGGAATCTCTCCACCCTGTTCTTTGTACATGCCTGCTCATGGAAAACATTGATAAGAATTTCTGCGCAAGAAGTGCCAAAAAAACAAAAACTAGAATTGTTGCAGCGGTTTTGCAATGGTGCCCGTGATTTTAGGTTAATAGTTCACTGAGCTTGATGGTCAGCGATGAGGGCGCGATCACTCAGCCTGAGAGCTGCTGTCTCGGCGGGGGCCAGAGACAGGTCACACAGAGGGAGCCAGAGGGTAACTGGGTTGAGAAGTGCCGCTCAGTTCCTCCCTTTGCAGGTATGAACCCCTCAGGGGCTTCAGAGCACCATTACTGAGAGACGAGGGGGCCGCCGACCACTTCATGTTTTTGTTAACGCGGCTCGTGGTCTCCTCTCGGCCGACATAAAGTGCGGAAACCATTTAACTCGGTGAAGATGAGATAAGATTGCTTCCCTCACTTCTTCCTGTTTTTCTGCTTGTCTCCACCGACTCTACCAAAGGTGTGAGCAGCAGGAGTAGGACCCCGGGGGCCCTGCAATGTTAGAGCTATACACAAAGGTGCTTATGAACATTAGGTGGATTTATGAAGAGCACAGTGATCCAACAAGTGGAAAAAAAACAAAAAACGCTTGCTCGTATATTAAAAAGAGGCCACGGTTATAATCGTTCTCTCCGACATGAGACCTTTCATTTTCTGAATGCCCGCACAGCAAGCTTTATCATGTCTGAGAACACCTGGCTCCAGCGATCCCACAGCCAGCTTGTCTCCCCGCTCCGCTGCCTCACCCTCTGCCTCTGTGTTATCCACCAAGGACAACGACGGCACCAACTAAGGGGGTGTTTGTCTGGCTGGCACTGGGAAAAATATGCAGGTGAGGATTACAATTCTGTACCCTCTGATTGCACTGGCGTGTGCTAGAGGTGCAATTATTTTGTAAAAAGTGTGGCTCAGGTATAGATGGTGTTTGTGATGTCATCATAAAGAGACGAAGGGGGGGTTGTTTCGCTGAAGCACATTTGATGTAATATTTCTGTTCCAACACATTTGGGTTTATTTGTTCACACTCACCCGAATTCCGACGTTGATGTTGTGGCCGTCGACTTGAGCCCTCAGGTCCTTGCTGACCTTCTTTTGGCCGAGGAACTTCTTGAGGAACTTGGTGCTGTATTTCAGGTTGTCACCGCAGACCCCCCACTGCCACGCTTCTCGGTGCTGGATGCCGGGGGAGTCGTCGCACGTGCACCTCTCCATTCGGCCTGAGCTGCACGCTTTGGCGAGTGCATGGGTCAACGCCGCAGAGGACACTGCCAGCAGGAAGGCAGTCTCCTTGAATGCTGGAAAACATATTAAAAGGCACATCAGTTTAATGTATCTAGGACAGATTTAAAGAGACATATTTACAGAGCTTTAAATGCTATTTGTGGCAATAAAAACACATGTTCTGAGTATAAACTGTATAGCTTAAGGCAGTGGTTCCCAAAGTGGGGGTCGCGACCCCTAGGGGGGGCGCGGTGGTACTACAGGGGGGTCGCGGCTTCATCACCAACCCACACACACAGACGCACACATACACCGGTAAAACAATATAAAATAACCGACGTGACATGCACTGTGTTCCAACCACGCCACCAGAGCGGCTCATGTCACAGACCGACTGTGGCAAAACCAGCGAGAGCGAGAGCGAGCGAGAGCGAGCGCGCGCGAGCGAGAGAGCGAGCGCGCGCCCGAGCGAGAGAGCGCGAACGAGCGAGGGAGAGAGAGAGTGAGGGAGCGCGAACGAGAGAGAGACACACAGCGACACAGAGCGAGAAAGATACGGAGCGACAGAGAAAGATAAAGATTGGAGTGGAGAAAGACTACCCACTACTAGGCCAAAGAGCTATGGGCATACTGTTGCCTTTTGCCACATCCTATTTATGTGAAACAGGGTTTTCTGCAGTTGCTGCAATGAAGACCAAATACAGATCAAAGTTGAACATTGAGAATGAACTGAGAGTAGCTATCTCCAACCAGCAACCCCGCTTTGACAAAATCTGTAAAGCAAAGCAAGCCCACACCAGTCACTGATTGATATATATGAATAGGAATATACATAGGAATATGATCACAAAATAATATGGTCCATGTAGACCTGCACACCTTGTTCATAATTGTGTTATTTTATTGTTTGAGAAAACCTGCTGTTCAATGTGAGGAAATACAGTATATGTTGTTTGCACTTTGTTTGAAATTAAGTTAATTGTATTTACAAATGATTTTATATATTTTTTATTTTATATATATTTTATTATTGCTATTTTTTTTCCCAGTTAAACAAACTGAAGAATAAACTGTGAAGTGATATGTACTTATTTTAGAAAGAAATAAAAATATTTTATACAGTTCATGCATTATAATGCAATTCATTAAAAAGCAAGAAAAATTTGGGGTCGGGTTGCGGGGGGGGGGGGGGGGGGGGGGTCGTCCAATGTTTCTATATCATCAAAGGGGGTCTTGACAGAAAAAGTTTGGGAACCACTGGCTTAAGGGATTAATTCACAGTTTATCATCATCATGTCTTTTGTGCCACTGAGAAAGCCTTTAAGCCAAAATGTTTACAAAGAGCTCACAACGTCGTCATGGTTTACTACAACCTCAATATTATTCTGCAAGATTTCTTGTGTCATAATTCCTCTTCTGACCTTTTCCTTTCGGTTACACACTGTTATTTGCTTCACCCGGAGCCGTCACCAGGGTATATTTTGATCCAATTAATTATTATTTTGACTAGAGGAAGGATTTTCCCAGATGAAAGTGGGTAATCGTGCCACCCTTTTCCTCTGGGAATGGGCGCTTTCCCGAGATAAAAATAACCACAGGGCCTGAGCACACTCCACCGCACCACATTTCTTGGCTTTCTACTCCCTCATTACCTCCATGCTGACCTGTTCATGTTCTCCCCCACACTGATAACCATATGCATAAAGCATTTTCTGTGCACAGCAGACCTGCAGGGGACTTGAGCTTTATCCAATACGGTGATTTATTATATCCTTTTTTTTCAAGTGAAGCTAATCAATGGTTGTATCAGGTCATTAAAAAAGTATTAAAGTACACAACTTTTAGAAAACCTTTTTTAGTGGTTGTATCATGTTGAGGGACTGAGCAGAACTTCTTAAGTATAGAATAAAGAAAACGGATTTTGTCCGCTGGTGTTATTGTAACACATGCAAGAATGACTTTAAATAACTAATAAATATAAAAAACGTATATAAGCAATCTCTCCGGATGCAGCACGACTAAATAGGATTTGAGTTGTTCAAACTAATTTGTAAAATCAGTGAGGCAGAAAGGAAACAAGTGTGTGATCATGTGGCAGCAACAACCCATACAAACAAAAACTAATTATATTGTTTACATTTATATTCTTAAAGACGTAACCTATTATGTCTTTAAACTGATAATACTTTGATCATTGTTGTGATAAATGACATGGATTTATATGAAAATGTAACTTCAGATGTTTACCTTTGATCACATCACCATGTTGACATGTGGCTTATGCATCGCACCATTAATAATAAGAAAAACTATCAATATAATTAAGTAATTAAAGGCAGACCTTAATCATGTTTGACAAGTGCCTCCAGTCTTGGCCCCAAAAGGTCGTAACAGCTCAACTGGAGAGAAACAATTGGTTCATCCTATTTTTCTCTCTCTCGCTACTTTTGTTGTTGCTGATGATCACTCGGGTTTGAGATAAAGTGATGTTGCCATGAGCGTCAGGGCACATGTAGGCAAATGTGGCATATTGGTGTCCTGTTCAGAGACACTTCAGCAGGACATGTAAGACATGCCGCATGTCATTCTAAGTGAGTGATGGAGATTAAAAGAAAAATCGAGCAGCTATGTACCTGTCTAATTTGAGGCACGTGAAGATGAAGACAAATAAAGATAAAATGCATTAATGCGTGACTGGATGGTGATTTGACTGACGGGTTGACTAAACGCTAAAAAACTGTGATGCGGAGTTTCAGGCTCACCTCTTTTCAGAAGGCTCCCCCGGCCGTCCAGACTGCAGTTCCAGCGCTCGTTCCTGAACTGATACCGACACTCCAGGAGGCTGAGGCGCACCGAGTCCCGCAGCGTCTCGGCCAGACCGGGCTCCCTGCGACACAGCCTCTTCTGCCGCCGGGTCAGAGACATCTGCTCGCACTGCTTCAGGTGGGCCTTTCCTGTCGGAGCTTCATTTGAAAACGGACCTGGTAAAAACACGAAGGGCTCCCGACCTGTCAGCCTTAGAGTGGAAAGAAAAAAAAAAACACGTAAGAGATTGTAAATCTGGTGAGTTGAATGGAAGTAAGCGTTTCTTTTTTTCCCCTCAATATGTTTTCCATATTAGACTTCATGAAAACACGTGACTTTGTTTTACGCGGTTTACTGAGTCCTGCCAACTGAACCTGTTAATTTACTCCGTCAGTAGATGAAAGCTATTTTGTATTATTATTTAAATTTGAGTTTTTCTGGATAATGATACTACTGTAAACAAAAGAAAACCGTTTACGGTTAAGATAAAGTGCAGTTTAACAAATCCAAGAAAACGCGCAATAAAGCCACGTGATTAACATGAATTAGTTTGAGATGCATCTTAAATACACCGGTGATGATTATTGTTTACTGCAACAAATTAGCACGACAATTAGCAAAACTACAGCGAATTCGAGCAACGCAATGGCAATGCACCTCTATAGTTTGCGCACAATTACGCGTGCGTAATTTGGCTAAAGTTTGAAGTGCTTGTCGTTTTGATGCCCTCTAAGGGTTAAAACAACAAAGTCGATCAATTAATGAGATGGGCAGAAGTGAAAGGAAAATCGGCTGACCCAAAATAAGCTGCAGTGTGCGAGAGAAGGATGCAGAGCGCAGCGAGTCGCAGTAGGCAGGCGGTCCGTGAGAGCCTGGAGCGCATGGTGCCGGGTTGGCGCTGCTCTTCATCTCGCTGATTCTTCAACGGAGAAAGTCTGTGCCGTCTGGTCGGCGCATCTCTTTAAGCGACCCCACACGCACACAGACTCTCAAATCCGGTGCGTTGGGCCCAGTGGTCCGCTGGGAGGCAGGGCCCTTTGGGAGGAGGGGGGGGGGGCATCATCTTGCTGCACCCTCATTGGATTCCCTCAATATTGTTACTGTATGTTCCCTCCCACTGTAACTAACGCCACCCAGGTGGAAGAAGCTGCAACATGACTGCGTTGACCTGCTGTGATGTAGAAATATCGAGCACACCCGCGGGACCCGTCACTACAGGATGCTCACGTCTACCGCCAAACCTGGTTACGCACTGGAACCAAAACCTCAGATCGCTCCACCGGACCCTAAATTCAACCCACAATGGACAACACACCTGCACTCTGAAGTGTCCTTGACCGTGGACAAATCAGAAACAATTCACAATTCCCTAATTTTAGTTATTGCAATATATAATCATTGCAATAAAGCATCACAATCTTGTAAAAATATGAAAGCACAGCATTTATGAGAAGAAGTCAAATAATCCACGAAGCCAAAGAGAGATTAAAGGACACAAACATGTTATTATAGGACATATATCCTGTACGCTTCATGTACTTTCAATCTTCATTGGTCCTTCAGAGAAAAAGCAACCATGGATGGAGCCCCATCTAGTGGATTCGATACACAAATTCAATCTTTCAACGTCAATGGATTTTTAAAAATAAATGTCGTAAATAAATTTAGCAGATTCGTTTTGATTGATTGGTGAATCATTTGTTCGGTAAAATGTCAAAAACACTGTGAAAGATCTCCTCAATATAAACCCGGTTGGTTGGTAGAAGATTGAAAAGTTCAAGGAATATGAGGAAACAAATGTGTGTTCAGTTATGAATCACCCAGTAGCCAACACGTGCAACAAATACACCATTCAGATAGACATTAATGACACGTGACACAGTGACGACATATCTTCCTCCTCTGACGTGGATGTTTTATGGAAGATATATAATATCAAAACGATTTAATACAGTCAGACCATAAGCACATTTGAACTTTGTTCAATGCTATATATGGCTATATAAAAACTTTTAAAAAAGGCTTGTAAATAGGCCTAAATAAAATACCTTGAATCTATAATGAAAGTGATTTAAGTTATTATTTAAGGTATTTTGCTGATAAATTCAGGAGATTACTTTTTTTCTCAGCATTTAAGAAGAACTTTGCTGATTCAAACAGATATTGATATATTTTTATTTCCCACCTTCACTACCGCAACTTTTATTTGTAATCCACAACCGACAGGAACAAGAGGGCGGTGACACCGGAAAATAAACCAGATCGCAGTTGAACAGGACCAGGAAGAAAGACGGCGTGAGAAGCACCAGTAAAGGTACAACCATTGTTCGTACGGCATTAGTGTGTCATAGATATTGTTTTTATTCGAATACATTTGGAGCTCAACAGCCTGTTAACGCAGTAGGAGCTGGCTCAAATCGTGGCAGCGGCAGCTAGTAGAGGCACTTCCTGTTGCAAGCTCAGCTGCCACTAGCTTCTTGTGGCACCTGCCAGTGATTCGGAGCGGATTCCGCGGTAGTTTAGCCTTTATTTGTCGTTATTTGGCATTATGTGACAATACATTAAGGTCATTGAAGGCATGACTGTTGGTAGTTGTAATTGGTTTAGTAAAAAAAGGCCGAATTGTAATAGTATAGCTACTCGTTTTTATTAACAAGCTAATGTAGGCTAACTTCAGTTGCTACTTGTTTCCCATGGCAACGATACACACTTTCATGCAGCAGACTAAAGGAATGCAAATTGTAAATATGGATAATATGCATTGTACTGTTTAGAGTGATAGCAACCCATATAACCTATTGACTTGGATATATATATACAGTATATAGATATATATACAGTATGCCACAAGTTGTTGCGACAGTTACCACTTTTAACGTTACTTCCTAAAAACTAGCTAGCTAACAGTTTCCTACGTTTTTAACGTTAACACTGCTTTACGGCAGTTAACTACGTATCCAGCTAACGTAAACGTTACTGTATGATTCTGTTAAAAGTCATTTTTACTAATGTTCGTGTTTTGATTTATGAGCTTTAGGACAAAACACTAGATGCATTTCTTAAATTTGTTTGACTATAAGTACTACTGGAATAGCACCTCAGACGTCTATCAGAACTATTTATAATTATAAGAAAACCTCTAATGACACTCGGGTATGTTGTTGCGCCACCATAAACCTGACATACCTGTTTACTCAAAGGAGCAGCCATTACCCAGCACACTCAGAAGTCTGAGAAGCTGGGCACTAACCTCACCCTCTGAATAACATGCATACCAACATATTTCTCTGACATACTTGTAATGGTTCTGCAACCCAAGAAAGTTTTATTTCCATTATCAATTTCATCGTATATCTGAATCAACAAAATGTGAGCAAATATTGAAACACTCATCACATGTTCGCAGTCCATTTGTTTGTACTGTCCAGCCAAAGATGTTCTATTTATAATGATATAAAACATGTTTGGGGTATTGACAGGTTAAAACCTTATTCACTTATTACTATTTCATACTTATATTAGGCCTATCTGCTCAAGAGCTGCTCTCTGTCTGCCCTCAGCTTCTCAGAACAAAGTCACAGAGTTTAGGCCTTCAACTGTTCATTCCCAGTAAGAGACATGAGGTCATGAATCTACAGACTAAACACACGTGTTTAAGGACACCGCCCAAGAAGTATCCTAATCTTAACCTCATTCACTATATTTCTCGCAAATGTGATCCTTATTTATTGCAATTAAACTGGAAAAGTACCAGCTCGCTCATTGTGAATTCATCTTTGAATTGCCACCACATTTTGTTTTGTTTTATGAATTTACTTCCGTTATTAATTGATTATCAACACAGGTGGCAGTTCATTATTTCAACACGGTGACTGACTGATTCAGCACCACATGATGATGGCTGTGGGAGACTAACATTACTTAGCTGCATGTGTAACATTAATACTTGATGAATGACCCATATTGTTTTAGAGATCTGACCACGCGATATTGCTTTTCCTTCTGCAGGTGAGCCAAGATGGGGGCTTTTGCTAGCCTTTTTAAAAACATGTTTGGCAAGAAAGAAATGAGGATCCTGATGGTGGGACTGGATGCTGCTGGAAAGACCACCATCCTGTACAAGCTCAAACTGGGAGAAATCGTTACCACAATCCCTACCATCGGTGAGACCTCTTCCTCTTCCTCTTCTCACCAATGCCAAGATGTCGAACCTCTTTGTTCCATCCACCCAACATCTCTTTGTTTCTCCCTTCATCCGCAGGTTTTAACGTGGAGACGGTATCGTACAAGAACATCAGTTTTACAGTGTGGGATGTCGGTGGTCAGGACAAGATCAGGCCACTCTGGAGGCATTACTTCCAGAACACGGAAGGTGAGACACTTCCTAATGTTGACGGTCAAAGTCTGTTGTTCAAGGCCACTGTTTAATTGAATCCTCCATTACACGTGGAGACCTTTTTATCCACTTCCTTCATGCAAACCTCACCTGTTTTCAGGCATTATCTTTGTAGTGGACAGCAACGACAAGGAGCGAGTCGGTGAGGCGAAGGACGAGCTGATGCGAATGCTGGCTGAGGACGAGCTGAATGACGCCGTGCTGCTCGTGTTTGCCAACAAACAGGTGGATTTTAGTCACTGTTCTTTTTAAATCGAGCATCATTAGTGGGAGAACCTGACGCCTATCAACTATCCATCAGCCATTGATCCATTAACAGGGGATTGACGCTGATACACACCCAGTATATTGCATCAGTAGTGTGCTAATGATGCTGGTTAAGCGGCCTCTAAAAAGTGATCCGTGCAAATCTTAATGGGGAATAGTGGTTTCTCTTGTTGTTATGTGAGCATTGTGTTTGCTGCTCTTTCAGGACCTTCCCAATGCCATGAATTCAGCCGAGGTCACGGATCAGCTGGGCCTGCAAACCCTGCGTGGCCGAGACTGGTACATCCAGGCCACATGTGCCACTGGTGGAGACGGTCTCTACGAGGGTCTCGACTGGCTCTCCACCCGGCTAAAGAAAGGCAAATGATCTGTCCCTCCACCTCCCGCCTGTGACGGTAGACTCTACTGGTCCTGGTCTCATTCTGTACTGGTCCTGGTCTCATTCTCTCCTTTCCTCTCTTTTCTCTGAAGCCTTGGACCTTTGGGCCAGTGCTCCTTAGCATCTGTGTACTGTCGGAGTGTGTATCTTGGATGGGTGAATGTGAGTGGGAGCAGCCATGTTGTTCTCCACAAATGACAGTTCTGTGTAAATGCGTTTTGGCGCATTTAAGTTTCGACTGTTGCAGTGAACACTGGATACTTTATATCTTTCCCCATTTGTTAAATCATTTCTTCAGCTTTTAAATTCAATTCTCCCTCTTTTCTAACCAGGTGGCTTTGTGTTTTACACAAAGATCCATCATGACTGGGTGTCGAAAAGGCAATAAAATATAGAGTGTATGTTTACATGTGTGGAGGTGTGTCCTCGTGGTGCTGTGTGGATTTCAGCTACTTCCAAATCTTTCTTTTTGTTTCCTGGTCGTCTTATTTTCTAGTCTAAGTAGTTCTTTGTTTCTGTGTTTTTTCAAAAAAAATGTTACTGCTGATGCATGCTCGACCTGGTTCACTTGCGTGCCAGGTGTGCAGTCTTTGGAGTGAAATGCTCTCGAGGAAGAATTGGTTAGATTCAGAGAGGGCTCATTGCGATTGGTGTAGTTTTAAATTCGCTCTGGCCGGTTGTATGAATCAGCGCTGTAAAGGCTTCCTTGTTGCTTCAGACTTTATGGTGTTTTCCCTTTATGCAGCCAGGGCGCTTCCCCTGGAGTTATTGATATTATGTCCCTCTGATGCCGTTTGCACAACCTCATCGACTTGCACAACACGGGCCTCTGTGAAGACGGCGGCTAATCCATCAGACCCCATAAACAACAGCCCCTCCCATAGTCCTACACCAGCAGACAGTTAGAATGTTGCACCAGTTAACCCAGTAACACAATAGTTTTCACACGCATCCACTGACGCTCAATACATCAGCTGTTCACACCCTTTACTGAGAGAACATGACTCTAAAGTCATAACATCACATTTGACTACAGCTGGACGTTCAGATGTTTTCTTGGGAAGTTTAAGGTCGATCGACTGTTCTTTTTCTTTGTCCTTCTTTGTCCTTCCGTCGGGGTGTTTTTTAAACATCAGTACCGTTTGATGCTCTACATCGTGAAATACAAATGTATGTAATATTCTGTGTATTTTAGCTTGATGTCATCCATCTGCCCTCGGGCAGAAGTAAAGCTTTAACTTTTGAGAAGTGTATGTACATGTTTGTCTTAAGCTCATCTTGTAGCATGTTTCGTGCCTTTTCATTGGAATAATTCATGAGAAATAAAAGCCTCACAGATAATCATTTTATATTCTTCTATACTCAGCCAAAGTAAAGTGACAGACAATGCATTTTGAATTTAGGTACTTTTGTCACTGTGCAAATATTCATAGCTTGGATTATCATAACAGCTCTTAAAATTTCAAATGTATTTCTTATTTTGTTAACCTGTTTAAATTGTGAGTTTGGATTTAATCTAATTTAATTATTTTTTTCAATATTTTCGACATTATCAAAGATGTGACAGGTGTCAACAATGTGAGTTTCCTGCTCAGTAAAACACCATCAACAGATGTAAACCCACATCTGTCCATGAAGAGTTCTGTTTCTGTTTGTTTCTGATTTCTTTGAGATTAATTAATACATCAATAAATCCAGTCACATTGCAATTGTTCATGAGAAGGTTTTTTTTGAAGTGAGAAGATAATCTGGCAGCAGCTATATCTTTAAAAGTCTAGTAACACCATACATACCCTAAACCTCTGCCTACCTCTGCAGACTGAATATATATATAATATATTCATTAAAATGTTAAATCATGAAAAACAAAAACAATAATGTCCTAAGTAAATCGATACATATATATTTTATTTTGAAAGCACTCACAGGAAGTGATATTACTGGTAACTTTCAAAATAAGACAATCAAAAGAGACAGCGATGTTTCTAATATTCTGTCCACCACTAAGTATAGAACAGGAGATACAATTAAAGATTCACAAAGGGTGTGTTTGTTCCACAATGTGTATTGGGGTGTATTCAATAATGCAGTGGCTTGTATTGTTTAATATCAGTGTTATTAATACAGATACATTGATATGAATATTATTTTTGATACCTCTAAAGAATGATGACTCAGTTAATCGTAGTATCTCACTGATGTTGCGTTAAAGACTTCACCTGTGAGCTCTAGGAAACGGCAACTTCCCTAGACAAGGCTTTACATTTTGAAAATAAAAAATGTCGTAAGCAATTAGATATATAAATATAAATATATTTAAATGCACAAATGTACTGTTTTCTTGCATTTCCTGGCTGTAGCCACTGGAGGGCAGCAAACATTCATGATTCTGAATACACTCGGGTACAGAGAGGAGAGGAGAAACAGACATTTCCGGTACATACTTTCAAAATAAAGCAACCAAAAGAGGGAAGGGCCTTCACCAGAAGTGCAGTTATTGTAATAGTATACCATCATATCTGCCTTTACGCAGGTATGCACATCTTTAAACCAGGAACAGCTCTTTATTGTTACAGTTATTATCAATACAGATGATGAATGAAACATAATGCACGTTCAAATAATAACAAGTAATTCTTCATGGCTTGAAAGTGCACTAGGTAGAGCTTGTAGGATGACATGTTGGGCTAATGAGGACTGATGGTCCCTGAGGGCCACAGAGCTGGACGGACGGTGACGCAGGGACGACGAGGGGGAAGTCTTTTCCTGACGATCAGAGAGCCTGCAGACCGCTGCTGTTTCCCTCCTTTTACACTGCATCTAGATTTCAGGTGGCCAATTCTCCATAGAGTTGTTACCTTGGAAACAGCACCTTACGTATTTATAGAGAGCAGAGTAGTCGTGAGGAAGAGGGAGCAGGAGACAAGACTGTGAGACGGGGTGATGCAGGATTTGGTCTGGCTGGAAGCACACATACTGGGGGACACGGTCATACTTTTATTTTGCTAAGCAGAGGTATAGTCTCTGATCTCATCCCAGTAGACAAATCATCCCTCACCTCTTTATATTTATGAATTACAAGACACTCCATGACCTGATCCGGTCATATTCTTTATTCCTTTGAGCTGAGGTGATTACCTTCTTCTTACTGGACCTGAATCACTTTCACTGGTTCAACACATTCACCATCACATCCCTGCTGATCGACCTCCGTCTGTCACGCGCTACGACTATCAAATCAAGATGAAATGACCTGAAATAATTCTAATAGGATATGTGGAGTCACACTCTCCACACACACACACACACACACACACACCACACACTCACACTCTCCCCACACACACACACACACACTCTTCCCCCTCCCACACACCTTCCACACACACACACAGACACACACGCACACTCTCTCCACACACACACACACACACACCACACACACACACACTCTCCCCCCCCCACACACACACACTCTTCCCCCCCACATACACACACACTCTCCACACACACACACACTCTCTCCACACACACACACCACACACACACACACACACACATTCTCTCCCCACACACTCTCTCCCCCCCCCCACACACACACACTCTCTCCCCAGACACACACACTCTCCCCCCACACACACACACACACTCTCCACACATACACTCTCCCCCCCACACACACTCTCCACATTCTCCACACACACACACACACACACACACACACACACACACACACACACACACACGACCTGTAGCAGGCGCTCTCTGCTGTGCACTATATCTCACCTTGATGTGTGACTTCACAGCACATTAACCCTTCGCTCACCCCACCGTGATGTCAACTCTTCAGCTCCTTTTTGCATTAAAATTGTCACTTTTTCTTCGTGACCTCTGGTGGTGGAAAGTCACCAAGTGCATTTACTCATGTACCTGTACTGGGCTGCAGTTTTTCAAGGTTGAGTATTTCAATTTTATGCTACTTCTACTATACATTTTTACTCGACTGCATTTATTTGACAGCTGTTAGTTACTTTTCAGTTTAAGGGGAGACACCACAAGTCAATAAGGTAAAAAAAATTAACTAATAGATATTACATTAGATATTTTCAGAAATTGTACCTTTAAATATGCAAATCAGGCATTCTCTTATTAAAAATGTGCTGATTTGAATATATTTTCAGGACAGAACTGTCAACATCCATAAAACAAATCCATTGTCGTGGTTTTAGGAGTACAGCTATACTAGTAGTGGAATACTTTGACATTGTTGTAATGCTCCTTTTATTAAGTAAGTGTACTTCTTCCACCATTGATGACCTCCATCTCAGGGGAGGAGGCTCCAGCAGCATCATCGATCCACCCGTAGATCAATCAAAGGGATATTGGTATTGACTTGTAAACGGGAGGGAGTAAGACGAAGAAGTAGTCACACATCCATCGTCTCTTTCACAAATTCTCAGGGGTGAATGTCGAGCAGCAATTAACAACCAAAGCAAGGTGTTTAATGTGTGTGAATATAAATACGTGGTCCCGTTTACTGCGGTGCTTGAGTCTCCTGACAGTGCAGGTAAATCTGTTTCTGTTCACCACCACGTTTTCCATCTACGAGCTCAAAGCCCGCGTGTGTAACATTAAGGGTCGGTTGTATTTCTTGGCCCTGCAGAAAGTCACAGAAGGCACTCAGCGGTGCTCCTGTATTTTAAATCCGTTCCATCCACCCACACACACACACACATACACACACACACACACACACACACAGCAGAGGAAAACAAGAGTTCACCAGAGACCGACTGCACCTTTCCATAAAGAGCAAGTAATCTCCAGACTCTCACATCGCCATGGAAACACAGGATTTGTCCAGTTGAGTGGCAGTGGAGCAACGCGGAGGCCAAGATCTCCATCACCTCATCATGGTTCTGTAGTCCTGCAGGCGAAGGAAGAATAAATCGTCACTATTGTATTTGTTTGGACTCAATCAAATCTGTTACCACGGTATATAACATGTAGATTTCATTGTATTCCCTTCATCCTCTTGTTGAAGTATTAATGTGTGAACGATATTGATTCTACTTGGGAGTGTACAGCAGTTCACACATTAATCATAGGGTCGCATGGTTCGATCTCTGCCTCCTCATGTTCCCTCGTGTCCTTGAGAAAGACACTAAACCCCACTGAGCCTCCGCCATCAGCAGTTATGGAAAGCAACTGAGTACATTCACTCAAGTACTGTAGATATAATATTGAGGTACTTGTACTTCTTCCTGTATTTGTAATTCCATTTCAAGCTCCCTTACATGTACTCTCTCTCTTTCAGGATAAGAGGAGCATTCAATGGAGACAAAACCAGCACCCTGGGTCTCAAGTAAAAAAATAAAATAAATTTAAAAAAATAAATTAACCCAATATTACTCTTCCCAATGGTGTGGTCTTTGTTTGTGCAATACTGCAAATGCATGATTACATTGCATATTTCTTTGCTGTTGTAATCATAACTTTACGATTTGGCCTGTAACCTTTGACCTGTTAGTAAAACAAAAACAAAAAGCAGTTTCTCGTATTCCTCGCGTCAATATAAACCACACCCATTTGCTTTAAGATCGATTTATTTTCATTTAGAATTGTGTCTAAATCTAATTTTTCTTTTGCTGCTTCTTCTACAATTTTAAACAATTGTCACCAATTTTAGTACAAAATGTTGGAACATGTTACTATTTCATATTTTTGATCTATAGCTGCTATCACCTAAGTTGAAACCTAGTTATCCGACTGTATCATCAACAACAGAGACATAATTATAAGAGCAGTGTGGATTCTTTAATTGTTTCCACCACACCTGACATTCAGTAGACTCCGTAACGTAAATCTAACGCACCCGTCGCGGTCTAACGTTGGAGGCCCCGCTCTGATTCGTGCTCTGTTTAGCTCATCTGCCGACTGCCAACGTTTATTAACTCATCGGTTATCCCTCATGTTAGCTTCAAAATGTAGCATCAAACCCACTTCGAGTGGGTACAAGTATTCGTGTACTAAGTTAAGTATTTGTCACATTACTAACATTGACGTCTTCGCGGTTTAATGATGAGCGCGTGCTTGGCTAACAGTTCAAATTAACGTTAGCTTAGCTAGCTAGCTATGAGGCTAACATCAGGCTGCTAGCTTGAGTATTAGCTAATGCTATTAGCTACCTTATATTTGCGTTCGTATCAATTGTGAATTCATTTATTTTACGTACTATTCTTGTTTTTAAGTGAATTAAAGTAAAGTAAAAACTACATAATTACAAGTAAAAGCCCTGTATTTAAAATCTAATAAAGCAAAATTATGTGGTATTATCAGCAAAATACCAAAAGTAAAAGTGCTTATGCTGCAGAATGTTTCTTGACATAGATATATTATTATATATTACATTATTAAATAGTCTTTACTGATTTATAAACTTGAAGGCAGCATTTTTAATATTGTTGTTTGTCAGGTGGAGCTAATTTAAATCTCTTTATAATTTGTTTAATTTGTTGCAGTTATAGGCAGTAATACATCAATTAGTCTGAACAACCCCAGCATCACAATGTTTTCTTATATTCTGTTAACTAAAATCTCTCTTAAGATGTTGTACTCTTAATATGTGTAAATGCAAATCGTCCCAGATCTGGCTTTGTTTTCAAATGCCTTAAGTTTGTGCTTAAGTACAACACTTGAGTATATTTACATAGTTGTAGTTCACTACTAGTTATGTGCTTTAGTGCTTTTAGCCGCTGAAGTGTTGCTCAAGCAGTCGTTGACGTAGTTATGTTGTTAAATAGCTCTGAAATACTGGTTTATAGTATTTATTTAGACAGGACAGAACAGGGTAAATCAAAACATATGATTGGTTGACGCTTAACCGCGTCATCGGACCTCTAAAAGAGTTGGGACCAGCTCAGCTCTCCCCCAATCGGGCAAGTGAGTCGCTAGATTTACTAGCCTGAAGTGACATTTTCTGCTCCCTGGGCAAGCTGGAAGGTCTTACTGTAGCAGAGGAATGTCCTCGCAGGAGTTGACGCGCTGTCCAATCATTGTAGATTCCACTGGTGTCCAGCTTTGTATTTAATGCTGTTTAATAGCAGGCGTTTATTACGGCTCAGTGTGAGCTGGCTGACTGAATATGACTCATTGGCTCCAATAAACATTTTTCTCTATATCGTCTCCACTGGACAAAGGGACGTATAAGTGCTTTAGTAGCAGTTACTCCGCTGGATTTCTGCAAAGTTTAAAATGGTTAGATGATAAATGTTGGTCATATAATTGGACCAGTCTTGGTTCACTGTGTATTGGAGGTTTAGGGGGACATGAAGTGGAGTGATATCCATCATCGTGGACATTTAGACCTTCACGCTACCTCTTACGGGTTCTCTTTGTACGCAGACGACCCGACATGCTGCACTAGTAGCTCCAAACATACAGCGTTACTGGATGGTGCTCTGAAGATCACAATAAGACGTAAGCAACTGTGTGCATTAGTGCACGTGCATGCATATGGAGTATGTTATGAGGGGAGGGTTGAAAGATGGTTGATTGTGTTGCGCTCTCTCATATACAGTAAGAACACCTCTGCCAGGTTGTGTTGTCTCACTGCATCCAAGTCACGCTGTCATTGACATTCCCCCCCCCCCTCTAATAACCTCAGATGGCCAGTTTCCACTGAAGCGAGGGCAGATCTAAGATCTATTGTGCCACAGACTGTACTGAAGTGTTTCTGGGTCGATGAGCTCACAGCTGAGATGGAGAGAAAGAAGGAGGACGACCAGGACAAACTGGGTTCCTTTGTGTCCTCAGGGAGAACCAAACCATGTCTTTCAAGACCATGAATGTAAAACGTGTAAAAAAAAAGGCCCACTCATCTTTAGATTGAGCAGCCTGATGCTTCACACTGCAATATGGTCAGAGCCGGAGCTAACAATAAAGCGGCAGATGTGATTTTATTCGAAAGCGGTGGCAGAGAATGATCATCAGCTCCACAGAAGCTACTTACTCAGCAAGTTGTACATCTGCACTGAGCAGCTCTGTGCTTGGTAAACTACAGACGCCTTCAGGCAGAACAGGCCATCAGCACACAACAATCTCCAGTGTTGTTTTCTTCAACTATCTATCAGGCAGTAATGTGCTGTTTAATGCTGCAGGTCGTAGCAATTATCTCAATATGACAACTATGTCCTCCTTGGGCTGATCATCTGTTGGACTTATTGGATGTTGTTTCTTCATTAGTTTACACTTTGGTATATAAATATGTCTCTTTTAGGGAAGTTAAATCTGACTCGTTTCCACTTTAAATTTGATTTAAGAATTTTATGGCTTTATTTTAGGTCTTTCACAATGTAGTTCAGCACATTTTGCACAACATCTTGTCCAATTAGTGTCCACACGTTAACAATACTTGTTTACTTTTTAGCTAGATTACATTTAAATCTAATATTATATCTCCTGGATTTTATGTGTTTTTTTATGAAATATGACATTGCTGCATCTAACGATTATTTTTTAAATTGTTTAATCTAACAATATTGTTTTGTTTAGTCAATTAACTTAAAAACCAATTTATTCAGAAGATACTTTTTTGAATTCCTGATTAATATAACAATAAATCTACTCTAAATAAATGTCTTAATATTTCAATATTTCTTTCAATCATAATCTCCTAAAGACAAACCAATGCATCATCATAATAGACCCTATTTGTCCGATGCCTGATCAGAATACTACTCTACCTCAGTGTCAGAAGGATTGCTGTGACATTTAATCACTGTATGTCATAGCAACCCTTTCCCTGAGCTGGAAAAACCTGAATTATTTTCTTGGTTTAATACTTAAACTGGTTATGACATGGATTGATTTAATCACTGGAGTAATGTGGTTAAGATAATCAGTGGAAGCAAAGTGAGGGAAACCAACAGACTGTACAACAGTATGTGACATTAGAAACATTCAGAAAATCTATTTCAGGTGAGTACTACCAACAGAAACATGTTCTCTACTAAATCACGGCGGGGACAATGAGTAAACAGTCGGCGTTGTCTTGCTGCAGTCTTGACAAAGCGCTCTTGGAGGCTTTCACTTTCCAAAGTGTTTGTGATGTAGCGGTTGTTTACAGTTTATACATCTGTCTAAAATGCGTCCACACTTCAGAGGATCGCATTGGAGGCTTTTTATCTGCAGCTTTGTTCTCCGGGGTAAAGCGTGCTTTCACCGCTGCCAGACGCACGCCGCTATAGATCCACGTAATCGATGACAGCCTCAGCCCTAATCACCCAGGAAGCATTCCATGACACTTGTAAATAAAGGGTGTTTATATTTGTTTAGTCTTTGTTTGGTAGACACTGACATCCGGAAGAGTATTTTGAACCTCCCTTAACCTCAATTTAAGAATATAACGTGTACATTTTTTGTCGTTGCAGGTTTTCGTCAGCTTGCTTTTAGCTCCAGTGGACAGGCGCCGGCTGACAGGCTGATGTTTCCTCTTCCTGTGAGCCAGCTGGACATGACGGACGGGCCGGTGTGCTGTGTAAGTCATGTGCAGCCCGACCATACATTATTCATCTCTCTCATCATGAAGAGAACCTCCATCCTCTTTTATCTCTCCATCTCCTGGCATTTTATTCTCTCTCTCTCTCTCTCTCTCTGTCTCTCCCCTCCCCTCCCCTCCCTCTCTTAATTCATTAGCTACTACAGCAAAGATCAGCCTCTCTCTGTTTGACAGAAATACTCTCTCATCCACAACACAACGCAGTTATTCCACGATCCTCTCTACTTGTCTTTGATTTTCCCGTAGCCACTTGTTGCTCCTCCTTTGTCCTCTCTCAGATGCAGTATTGCTCGTGATTGATCTCAGCATGGATTTCTCCTCATTGTGTTTCAAGGGCATTCTTGAACAGCTGACACAACGCCGCGCTCTGTCTTCTACCGCCGGAGTGTGATTGTTGGTGAGCGGAGGTGATAGTCGACCAGGATTTACAAGAGCAATGATTTAAGGTTGCAAACAAACATCCAGCAGGGCGGGGGGGGAGGGCACAGGCCACGCCGGTGCTGAGGTTGCCCTCCTTCGTCGTCCTCACCTGCTGCTTTGCTCCGCTTGCCAATCCTCTACACCCTCACCTGGGGCCCAACGCAGCTTCGTCATCAGCTGTCGTTGTCACTAGGGGATGTGTTTCAAGTGTTCACTCTTGTCTCTCCCTTCCACTCTCTCTCTCTCTTTTCTTTGCATCACCAGCACCGCCCTCCCCCAATCATTCCCCTTATTCCTGGTACAGTAGATGCTTCAGGCATTTCTCCACCCCCCCCCCCCCCCCCCTCCAGCTAGCTCAGCTGCTGATGAGCCCCACACAGGACCACGTCCCTGGACTCCCCTTTATTACCATATCATGAGATGTGCCCTAGGCGTGTAGCAATGCAGCGTGCCGCCTGTGTCTTTAAGAGAGAGAGAGAGAGAGAGAAACTGAATATAATGAGTAACGGGGAGGAAATAAGGCATGGAGCGAGCAAGCGAGAGAGAGTGGGAGTGTGAATTTATCACGGGCAAAATGTGTGCTTCATTATTGGTGGTGTGCTGAGCATCCCTGCACCGGCATGCACAATCTACCAAGGCTCATACTGCTGAAGAGTACGCCCCTCTCTCTCTCTCTCTCTCTCTCTCTCTCTCTCTCTCTCTCACACACACTCTCACTCTCATCCTCTCCCTCACACACAAACACACACTCACTGCACGTGCTCGCGGTCACACACGCGCAGTGCTGTCAGGAGCGCCGCCGCTGGACCACAGCCATCTCGCGAAGGAGGTTTCCAGCAGAGGGAAGAGAAAGCCAGAGTGAGGGCGAGACAAAGGGAAGGAGGACGGTAGAAGGAGAGGAACGAATAGGAGCGCGGGGACCGGCACGAGGAAGGAGAGACCCGGCGCTTTGTGAAGAACAGAAAGCGAGGAGGGAGGAGAGAGAGGGAGAGAGGGAAAAAAAAGAGGAGGGGGAACAGGAAACGCGATCACTTTCAGCTGCAGCGGTCCGTGTCGCAGCATGGGCAATGCACCATCCCAAGGCATGTCAACCCTTTTTCTCCTTGCATATACTTGTGCAGCAGGTATCTTGTTTGATTCTGCGTGTTGCGCCACCCGACCAGCCGGCTCTCCTCCTGTTACACTCTGTGAGAGCACAGCGATGGGGGTTGGGCTGAGCGCTCGAGGAGCGCGGCATCGCTCGATGAGAGAGGGATGCTGTTAGGGAGCATCGGTTAATGGGTAGCAGGTTTGGGAGTGAGGCTGGAGGATGAGGGGCTGGGAACACTGGGTGGAGGCACCATTTGTTGAAGCTGCAAGAAATTGGAGCGGGGGGGGGGGGCAGAAGTACCATCAGAGAAGCAGGTGGTACTGGTGCGTGTGTGTGTGTGTGAGAGAGAGGTGACTAGTGAGAGAGAAGGTGTGATTGTGCTTCCCTGTGTGTGTGTGTGTGTGTGTGTGTGTGTGTGTGTGTGTTGGAGTGGTGGTTGCCTCTGTCATCCACATGGAGGACCTCTTGGAAGTAAAGCGCGTGTGTGTGTGTGAGTGTGAGACAATAAGATAGAGGGGAAATAAAGTAAGACAAATAAAACAATTGGTAGATGTAATGATAGCCTAATGAGGGAACTAGGCAGCATTGCCTTGAGTGAATGGGGGATGGTATTGTAAATGGATTATTGGGTGGGTCAACTCCTTCATGTGATGCTCTCTCTATTCCCTCCGGGCCCCCCGCTCTCTCTCTCTTTCTCTCTCTTTCTCTCTCTTTTTCTTTTCTTTGAATCTCTCTAATTCATTCTCTTTTACGGTCCCTTTGGTAAAATACCGGTTGCAAGCTTTGCAGCCTGAAAATGCCGCGCTTGTAAACGAACCGACGGTCTGTGATTCCTGGCGAGAGGCCGGCGTGTTTGCTGCTAGGTGTACATGCATATTCTATATTTCTGCATTCGCTATGCTGTATGTTGGTGTCCGTGTGTGACACCTGTGTTTCAGTAAAGAGGGAGTGTAAATGTGCAGGGAAACAATAAGAAAGATGATAGGAAAATGTTCATGTTGAAACACTGCTGGGATTGAAAGGCGTATCTGACAAGCAGCAGAGGAAAAGTATCTTCTATCGAGATGCAAAGAAATAAAGAGAAAAGGGACGAACGCTCACTTTCAGAGAGAAAGGGCAGCGCCGCACCGCTTTCGGAATTCATTCATCAACATTCATCTCCCCCTCTATCTCTCCATCCTCCCTCACCTATTTCTCCCTCTGTTCTTCCTCCTCTCCTCCTCCCCCTCCTCCTCCTCCTCATCCCTTGCTTGCCTCTCACCCAGGGACAGTCTGGTAGCTAGCGGGGAGAAGGAGGGGGGGGGGGGGCCGAGGCGAGGAAATAGAGGATATGAAAAAGGGTGAAAGAATGAAGGGAAGTGTGAAAGGACAAAAGACAAATAAATGGTTGGCGCGTAGATGGACAGGTAAGTTTCGGTGCTGAGGTTCTGGCGGCAGAATCATTCTTTTTGAACAGTGCTTGAGTGTGTAAATGAGGCCATTACTGGGATGATTGCGAGGGCTCAACAGTGGAATAGCAAAGAGCTCTTTAAGCCTGTTTGTTTGTGAGCTTCTTCTGTAGAATATTGATGTCCTCAACTTCTCCGGTCAGTTTTTGGCTTCTGTGTCAGATGGCCTTCTTATTTCTCTAAGTTGATTTTTCTTGGCAGAAAGCTTTATCTTAGAGGGATTGCCGTGGATTAGGCTGAATATTCAGCCTTTTGTGTCTTTTTTTTATCCTAAAAACAGAGAATTGAGTTGCCTGAATGTTAAAGCTTTCAATTACGTGCTGGAACAAAAGATTTCTAGCTGTATGGACCTGCGGTATTCAGGACGGCCACTGCTGTTGGTGGGACTAATTGAACTTCATGCAGCCAGAGACCATGCTAATGTGTGGGCTGTGCTTTCAGGCCACCAGCGAGCCAGTGCAGGCTTAGCTTTGCCAAGTTGGCCAGTGAAGAAGCATACCTTTATTCGGTAGTCACCATTCAAACCACCGCCTATCACGACACATAGAAGCATCTTTATAAGCCCATTAGAGTTGTGCCAGTTCACACTGATAGGCTGAACCGTAAAGAATAGATTAAGCAGAGCCAAGCATTAAGCCCAGTATTAGCCCGCTGCAGAGCTAGTGCTTATCGTAATGTCACCATTGTGCAGAGACGGCAGATCCTGGTAGCTTTATGCCACCATCGCCACACCAAGTATGTTCAGCCGAGGTTTATGTCAACACACATGTCGGTCTATCTGCTGATCCTCTCTGGTGAGGCGAAGGCAGAGCCGAGTCTGGCCGCGTCCTGCTGTGACTGAGATGCTGTTTTACCGCACGTTGTAGTGATGTTACACTGTATGAAAGGAGAACACTGGCACAGACGTGCACATGGTGCGGATGTAGGCGATGATGTGAGGAAGAATAGGATGCATTTGTACGGTAACACTGTGATTTACTAAGTATAAACCGTAACATTTGGACTAAAGTACTGTATGAGGTAATGATGACTTCCTCTAGCTTGCTGTGTTTTCTGTGATACGCTTGGATTTAATCACAGGAAATGTAGTGCATTTAGTCCTGGCATTGGCTCAGACATGTTCACTAAACAATGACACACATGGATATACCGTAGGGGTTAGGATGCAGGAGGATAAACCTTTGTAGACTCTAGTGAGTTCATATCATAATACTTAGTACCGAACTGATTATAAGCTACACAAAGCCAGCATAAAGGAAAATAAGCAGATCAATGCTTTTCTGATAGGACAATAGATTATAAACCCAGCTGGTCTGTTTACCATCCTTTCATTTCAGAGGACAATACTGTACACAATAGACAGGTGGGCCGTCCCTGGTTGTGTCATCATGTGACATTTATCTAACATGCAAGGACACGATTCAGCCATGTTTATCTCTTTCATATATAAATATGGATCTATTACTAAATCCACAGCTGATCAAAGCCTTTAAGCATCTCTCATTGACGGCAGCATGTGTGTGGAGCTCAGTATGTTTGCGAAGTCACTGTTTTTGCTCTTACGCACCTGCTCGCCTGTGCCACACAAAGCCCCACGAATGCCGCCTCGTGATTGGCTGGCGATGATGCAATGTTTCGTGGCAGAGGAGCTGCATGTTTTGAGGGCATTTCTTCCGAAGTAATTGACCCTGCTGGGAAATAGCGTTTGACAGAGTTGTGCTGAATCTGATGTTCGAGTAAATCTGCTAAACAAAATAGTAACACGGGATATACGAGCCGCACGCATTCCGGGGCACAACCTCGCATGCATCGAAGGTGGCCGAGCACATAATGATGGGCGAACGCCAGACCAGCAAGCCGGTCCTCATGTTAGCTTTGCTCCATGCAGTGTCCTTGTCACAGCAGGCAGTAAATACACCAGGGCTGGAGCTGTGCAGCCACATGTATGTGTGCAAATATGTGCCTTTGCCTTAGTGAACACAGGAGCGAACGTTTTAGGAGTAAATCTATGGAGGCACGCTTCAATAGAACATAAGAGATCTGTGATGAAGTGAATCACTACAGAGCAGGCACCGTCTTCACGTCTCATTCAAGAGTCTTTGCTCTTATCCACTTTTGTACTTGGGAGGAAATTCCTAATGTGAACTGAGGTTGGAAGTGGAACTGTGTGCGAATGGTTAGTGCTTTTACTCCGGGGGTTTGTGGCCTGTACGACGAGCCTCTCAATGCCGCCGTGGTAATCACACTAGTTAGCCCTCAAGCTCGTTAATGATGCAAGAGTTTTAAATATTACATCCATTTATCAAATGTCCTCGTATCCGTGCCACAGTTATGTGCAGGGCAGAGTTTGATGTCTGAATAATATGAGCCATCCATGTACATGCTTGTTCTATCAAAGTGATGGATGCATAAATGATGGGAAAGTCAGTGGAACCGTGTTGGTTAGTCTGTGATAGAATTAGATATAATCCTCCTCTAGTTTCATTTAGTTCCAACCTTTTCAGAGGAGATTTAAAAGAAAAGAGGTGGTGAGTTGGTTACTGTTGACCTTCTGTTTTCTAAAAGCACATCGCTTTTGGTTGAAGTTATTTTCCTCACTTATCCATCTTGAATAATATCAAGGGAAACTTGCAATGCTTGGTCTGCTGCCTTGTCCTCCGCACGCAAACTCAGTCCGTCTACAGCAGCGTCACCTGACTTCCTGCTTCGCTCCTGTCGTAATTACAACAGCAGCTCGAGGGCTTTGACGCGTGAAAGTCACGTATGTCGCTTTGGGGCTCTGCTTGAAATTACAGATGCTGCTGCTGTTGTTGGTCTCTCACAAAAACATGCTGGAAGAATATTTATGTGACGGCTTTGGATCGCTTTCAACTCATTGTAACATAAATAACGTATATATATATATATGTTCTCCAGCTGCTGTCAGGTACAAACACTTCTTGCCAGCTGGTAAATATTGGTAAAACTTCTAGTAAACTTTCTCGTATAGAGGTGGCTGCATCTGGGCAGAATATAACATGATCCTGAAGCCGTTGCATTGTGGGTGCAGGAGGCCAATGTTTACTTCATTATCCTCCAGGTTCTCCTCACAGAGCTGCTGTTGGTCCACAGAGATCTGCTGGGAAAGCATTGCTGCCCTAATGTGCTCCTGGAAAGCTCCAGCCCGTGAGTCATAAAAAACAACTTGTCGTGTATTAAGTTGTTTTGTAGTCAGACATAACAAAATGGGCCCTAAATCAAAAGGAGAGCTTTCTGCTGACTCTTCACTTCGTGCTGCGGCAGGAGAAAGAAGTGGAACAGAGCCACACTTTAGTAAGTGGGGTTGTTTGTAATGACGACCTGTTCTTGAAAAATTAAAGACACGAAATTCAACTTTTCTATTTGTATGACAGTTTATTCGTCTTGTTAAATGTAGCCTACCAGTAATTGCTCTACTTCCAGGCAGTATTTGAAAGCAGCATCTGTTTTCTGCTTTCGTGAGAGTTGGTACAGCGCAGATCAATATGTGAAGATCTTGCCGATAATGAGGTAAATACTCATATTTGGTAGTCAGAAGTCAGGTAGTTGTTTCTTGTACTTTTCTGCCCTTTATGGATCTTTGAAACGTCGTTTTTTCTGCAGAAATGCTGTTAAAGTTACAATCTCCAAGATCTCTGTTTCGTTCTCTTTGGCGTTTATGGCGTTAAGCGGTAACTGCTGGTGTGTTTTTGGAGATTTCTCCCGGGAATGTTGGCACAGACGTTCGTTACACTGCAAATGCAAAAGAATTCATCTGTGGGCCATAAGCTCAATCACCGTTGTGTTACCTCATCAAGCGAAGGTGACTTAACAGACGTTTATTTAAATGAAAGCCTTTGAGGTTATTATGAAATACAGGCTTCTCCGGTGTGTGAGGTGATTAAATAAGGACTACCTTTTCCCTTTGGTAAATGTTGAAATAGGTAAGTCTCTCCTCTCCCTCTTCATCTTCCTCCCACCCAGCCTGTGGCAAACAGCACACAGATGATTGACAGCATGCACAATAATCCCACTGTCAGGATTTTCAGGATCTTACTCATTTATGATAAAACCTGCCTGTGGCAATTTAAAAAGAGTACGCGTGTGTGTGTGTGTGTGTGTGTGTGTCTGCGTGTGCGTGTAGATTTAGTTTAGAGTTTACTTTAGTCTTGTAATTAAATAAACTGACGTGTGATTCATGGATTCACTGGATGGACCTCCTGAGTCAGTCCTGCTTACATGCAGGCTCTCAACACCGTCTGACTTCTAGCCATTCTGGTTGCAATCTTTAGAAGTCATGTTTTAGTCATCAATTCAATAATTTAACTAAATTCAGGTTAAACGAATAGTTTGACTGTTTGTGAAATGCATTTATTTACGGTGAAGCTACAGCCAGCAGCCGATTGGCTTAGTTTTGATAGAAAAACACCCGCCTGCCGTCACCTCTGAAACTCATGATGTCAGAACCGTTTACCAGGAGCCCAGTTTTTATGCTAAGCTATGCTAACAGACCGCTGGCTCCAGCTACATGTTTACCGTATGGATGTGAGAGTTGTATCAATCTTCTCATCTAACCCTCGGAGAGAAAGGGAACAAACTAATCTTCTCATACACACACACACACACACACACACACACACACACACACCAAGTAAAGACACACTAATTAAAGACAATCCCACGGCCATATTAACATTTCTTTAAGCACACTCCCAGGCCTCTTTATTACAGCTATAGAAGTATTGCATTCCAGTACAACAGATTGTTATTGAGGTTATAGCTGGTGGTGGTGTTGTAGAATAATAATAATAAAGACACATAATGCTAGACTGCATTATAATAATATGTGTTTTTATTACTCTGTTTGTAAATGTGGTGGACAAAACATCAGGAGCACATTTCAATACTAATAGTTTAGTTATTTTAAAGGGTTTTTAAAGGCCATGTTTTTTTGGTCATTGTGGAACAAAACACGCATTTCATTTCTTCTCGGGGAAATCTTTTTTTTCCCCGAGACTAATGAGTTCACTAACAAGCTTTGTGTACTTTCTCTGTGCATCCAAACCTACGAGTACAACCAAGTGGTTTCTCCTCTTGTGGAACAAAGAGTACTAACATCTATTTAAGCCTCACCTGGTGTGTTGTCGTGCAGCAGCACTATGCACACACACGTAGCACACAGTAGTACATCTGCTTCCTCTCTTCACGGGACATCGGTGGTCTAAACATAGAAGATGCAGATCGTGTTGCACTGTTCTCCTTCCTGCAAGCTTGTGTTTTGTTACATAGACATGTTTTTTTGTGGTTATTGCACATTTAAAGCCAGGTGAATGCTTAATAAGGGGGTCAGAGAGAGTTGAGGTGAATCCCTTACGAATATGTCAACACCTGAGTGCACTTCTGATGAGGGAGAGCCAGATTTAGCTTCTGTTTCAGATACCTCTGGGCTAAAAGACTCGTTCACAAAGAGGGCTGAACGGTGAGGCGGCTGAGAGACAGTCGTTCCCTAAAAGTTCCCCGGAAGAAAGCGAGCGAGGAAGAAAGCGGGAGAGTAAATAAAGATGGTGCTAGAAGAAGCAGTAATAGTGTTCTCTCTTCTCACTCAGACCGTCTCCTCCTACGTTCTCCTCCCATCACTTCTGATTTTCCTTCCAAGCTGCTCAGACAGGAATACAAAGCAGGCAGCGCAGGCTCCGATGATTTTAGGAAGATTAGCCGCCTCCTGCTACCGACTGGATCCAAGTATCCCTCATCTCATTCTGGTCCCGGTCTCGATAGACTCCTTCGCCATCTCCCTCTATGCACTTCTTCTCTGCTTGACACTTCTACTTCCAGACTAAAGGTTGATTTCTCAAACTGTAACGAGAGATTTTGCATCACTTTGTGAACTGAAGCATCAAATATGTCTGCACTGCCTACGGGCTCGGCTACAGTTTGGATTCCCATCTTTGCCCTCAATCAACATTTAAACCGCCAGCCTCGTTTACTGTCAGTACGCGTCTCTTAAATCACTCATTTGTTCCTCGCGTGCGGATTCTGTGCTGCACTTGCCATCGCAAGTCTCTGCAGTAAAAAAAAAAAAAGCTGGTGGATCACTTTTCATTTCCTTCCTCATTTTCCCCACTAGGAGCTAAACCCTGACAAGGAAACCCAATTCCCACCTTATCGCCCACTAATATACATGTAATGGCTTGTAACCGGCTGGGAAGCGGATACGGACTTATTATCCCCGAGTTCGGCTGAACTGAAAAGATGAATTTTGCTTGTGAAATCCAAGGATGAGCCCGAACCCAATGCCATGAACTATTAGAGCGGGGAGTATGAAAAGGTCAGCTCTGTTTCCCCCCCCCGAGACGGACCTATATGCCACGAGTTCATCCGATGCTGCCTGTGTTTAATGTCTCCTGATCGATTATCTCCTCAGTCCGAGCCTTATCGGGAAACCAAGAGCCCTCACATGGAGCGTGATGACATCGGCATTTTTGAAACATAGCCAGCGTGCAGCAGAAACACCCGGCAGGCAGGAGAAATATGAACGCTGTGCGGAGATTTTCTGAGATTATGAGCAGAGAAAGTGTCGGGATGGATCGGCTCTCTGACTGTCGTGAGCAGTGGGTGAGAAAGAGAGCGAGGGAGGAGAATGATGAATATGACTGGAACGTGTTTGTCTGGGTTTGTGCGTAGCGTCGTTGTTGTTGTTGGTGGTGGTGTTGTTGTTGTTGGTGAGTCATTTGGTGGTCATAATTTCAGCAGCAAGGAGTTGCCTGCTAATGTTTGCCCTTGTTCAATAAGAGCTCTGCTGAGGACTGCACACAGAGGTAATCACGGCCTGAGTCTGAGTAACACAAGGCTGTGTGAAGGTTTGTCATGGTGAGGACGTGCTCCTTCGTTTGGGTTCGGTTCCTGTGTATTTTGGGGGTTGTGAGAGTAGCAACTAATGAATGATTTTCATTATCGATGGATTAAATTAATTCATCCCCAGAGCCCAAAGTTGCTTGTTTTGTCCAAGTAGCAGTCTAAAGCCCAAAGTTAAACAATTCACATTTCTATAAAACAGAACTGCAGCAAATCCAGAGAATATTTGGCAAGTTTGTTTGCTATAAATAATATAAACAAGTTGCCAGTTTATTAAGTAAACAAGCAATAAAGAAATGGTAAACTAAATAGTCAATTCTACTTTTTATGAAGGACATTTTGGCCGATGTAGTGTGTGGTCGCTGTTGAACTCTATTGCATTGTACTGAATGGTGTTTCTACTATAAAGTCGACCCTTATTGATGTAAATTGTGCGGACAAAATTAGAAGCACTTCTCATTATAAGGCGGTATAATTTAACACCACTATAACCACAGCTGTCAAAATGACCATAAAATTCAGTCAACAGCTCTTTAAACCAGTTAAACATAAACTGAACAGTATAACCTTGATGGAGGTACAATTCATTGCATTTGTATTAGCTACCTAATAAACTGGCAACACAGGATATATTCCCGTGTTACTACAGACATTAATGTAGGCACACGTACTGATGTAATCAATTGGAAATCAATGCATGCGCGCACACAACTGTCGAGACACCCGACGATTACAAAAAGCACCTCCGTCCATCAAGCCGTAGATTTTCCTCCCACAGTTACTAGGAAACGAGAGGCTCACGGAGCCGCTCGTTGAGTCTGTGGAGCCGCTGCGAGGAAGCAGACCGGCAGCGAGCGGTAACGTGATTATCAAGAGCGAGGCTCTGGGGTCAAAGGCTGCGTAAATGCTAGATCCTGTATACATTATAAAAAGGTCGCACTACACTGACACCTGTGCGCATGCTTCACTCTCTGTTCCAGACTTCACTTAATGACGGTGAATACATATTATCACATGCACATAACTCTTAAACTCTGACGTCATTCAGTACGTTTGCCCACTAAAAACATACCTTCCCTCTCTCTGACGTTGTAGACTCATGCTATCTTGTGTCCACGTCCCTGATCACCCCACGTACCACTCTCACAATGTGGTAACCTCATTGTGCATGCATGCTGCAGCACCCAGCCACACGTCAAGCAACTCATCTTCTGGGAGGTATTTGGAGACAAAGTACAGCAATCTCGGCCTCTGTCTCTCCGTTGATGCGCGCCAATGTGCATTTGCATGTTTATCTATGTAATGCGTGTGTATTTGTCGGCCTTTCTTTAGTTTTTGTGGAGGTAGTTCTTGTGCAAGATGGCTGCGGTTAGTTTGGCTCCTTTCTGTTTGGCAGATGTGTTTCTGCTTGGCCAGGAACTGTGGGATGGCTATTTGTCCAGTGTGGCAGCTTTCTCTCCTTCCTCTTCTTCTTGGCACACCGGGATGCCAAAGGCCGTCACGGTA
Organism: Anarhichas minor; assembly: GCF_050575085.1. NCBI lineage: Eukaryota > Metazoa > Chordata > Actinopteri > Perciformes > Anarhichadidae > Anarhichas > Anarhichas minor. Next base: position 19,371,963 of record NW_027466453.1, read on the forward strand.
CAATATCGGCTCCACCTTCTCGATGGCCTCGGGAGTGTTGCGCTGCAGAGCTGCGGTGAGAAGCTCCGGGGTTTGGCAGCGGGGGGCCATCCACTCCCCACCACTGCCAGACAGATGCTCTGGAGATGGAGGAGCGTACACAGATGGGTCGCTGTCTGTCATTCAGACCCAAATGAAGTATTCGTTCATTGAGTTGAACACTGCCAAGAATGCACGAGCAGATTATGGTACAACGGGCCCCTGTGTACATGTAAAATGTATTTACACACATCTGACGACAAGCTAACGTCGGCCTTGCTGATTCCTGTTTGCGTCTCTTTTTGGTCGCTTTGCAGGCCTGTTCAGTAATCTGTGGATGCAGGAAAAAGTCATTTCTAAATGTAAATGGTGCCGAGTGTCAGAGATAACTCATAGTGTTTATAAAGATTATTGTATGAGGTATTTAATATCTATTTATTCCCAGAATCACATCCCCGCCCGTATCTGATGCCTCTTCAGGTCATACAGGCAATGTCCCGACAACAGCTCACTGACAACAAACAAAGCTTCAAATATTCATCTCTACCTAGAATTATTAATGCATCTTGGGGTAGTTTGTAGGTTTCATTAAGACATGCTGTGGAAAATGCCAGGAAAAGCTTTTTGAAGCCACTGTGGACTCCCCCTTTATTGCTTTGTGTCTTCCCCAGTGTTGTCTCTGAAATTAAACAACTGCTTACTTTGTTTCTTCCTCACCTTCTGCGTTCATGTGTCAAGTGCAACTTGAGAACAGTGAAACCGCATTTGGAGTGGAGAAAAATCACCCTGGGATGCAGTTTGAAGTGTTGCTGGGAAAAAAAGATAATTATGTGTTCACGATCGACAGAAGTGTGTGTGTGTGTTTACACTGTGTATACAATGAAACAACAATGACGTTTTTTAGCTCACTTACATTGCAGGTATTGGCATGCAAACACGTCTTCTGTTGTAATGTTTCAGAGTGAGTAGAGCCCTCAGTGGACTTTAGATGTGACGTGGTGGAGAAATGCTGACTCCGCGCCGAGTCCAGCACAAATCGACAAATACGTTTTAGCTCACTGCGTTATCATTGACTGTCCCGTAGTGTGTCGCAGCAGCTCTTGTTAGTCAAATGTAAGCTTATAGACGATCAATGTCAAGGACGGCGGTGAAGTGTCGAGGACACAAAGTCGTTTCTGTAGTTTTGCCGTTCTCCTCTGAGCGTCGTGCTCACAGACACACGCGGAGACGAGTGTGTTCATCTGAAGTTGATCCTTCCTGCATTAGCAGTCTGTTCTGGTTTGGTGTACGAGCACGTTAAGCACAAACCGTTGTTGCACAGCAAGCAAATGTGTCTCTGTAGGAGAGAGGTCTCACCTGGTGTCGGCAAACAAAGAGCTTTAAATGTGTCTTTGTTGTGTCTCCAGTGTGTTGCTGTCTGCACGCTTAAATGATAAGATATTTGATTGTTTTCTTAGTATTCTATGAGGGGAGGGAATATATTTTTCATGAATTTTTGTTGGTTGGAAAAAGAAGACGAGGGCTGCATCGATTAATCAGTTATTTCGAGAAATATTGAAGTAGTTTTTCAACAGAAATGCCAAACATTTGAACATTTCCTAGTATATTTCCTTTGTGCGAGTGTGTGGGTCGCCGTGTGTCCCCTTCTTGTGCCGATAACGACAGCCGGCTGTGAATGATTCATAGCTGAATACTAATGAGACATGCTGCAGATGTCTCGGAGAAGCCAAGCTGTGCCCTTTAGGTGTCACTCAGCCCTCGGGGATGTTGGTCACCTGCACATCTCTCGCTCTCACGACTCACGACTAACAGAAAAAAACAGCCAACTGATGCGGCAACTTCTTTAATTCTCCCATTTGTTCCGGACTTAATTTAACCTTTCTAACTTTGTGTGCTGTTATGGTAATTTATGACACTTGTGCATCGCAGACATGATGGAAAGCAATGCGCGGGGTCCAGATTAAAATAGATTAATCATTTCTGCGGGCGCTCTTCAATAGATTAGTTGTTTGGGAAGAGAGTGCAACAAGATCTAACGGAAGAAGGTCACGGGCAGAGAGAACATGAGCGCTGCGCAGTGGAGGGAGGCTAGGGAGCTGTCTAATAACAATAGGGAGCAGCGTTGGCCTTCAGAATGTGCCTCATCGCTCTCTTCCTCTCCTCATGTCCTCCTTTGCTTTCTCCCTCTCTCCTTTTCTTGTTTCGTCTTCACGGTCGAATATACCTGATAGCATGAGTCGCTATTGATTTATCTTCCCTCTGCTCTGTTGGTGGGTGTTTGGCGGAGGAGTTCAGGGACAACACAAGGCTTCTGTTGTTGTGGCCTTTGTAACTTTTCCACGTCCTCGCTCCGGTCCGGCCCCCGTACATGCATCGGCCGTCTCCACATGCCGCCCACCTGACAGCACGCCCTGTGAACGCCGGCCTCATTGGTGTCACGGTCCGGAGCCCAGAGGGCCTGCAGGTCAGGGCTTTCCACCGGAGCGGCAGGCTGCAGTAAAATCTTTAAACAGCGAAGAAGAAAACATCCCACTGACCGACTCCAGAGCGCGTTGGAAGTCCATGTATATTAAACGGCGCACTAATGGAGTTTAAAATGGCTGTTTGTGGAAACCGTTACCTGAATTGAGATCAGAGCCGAGCGTATACCTATAATGTGCTATTTACCGCTGAAAGCCGGGATGAGCAATCGGCACGTTCTCAGCACTGCAAGATGGAGACTGGAGGGAGTTGTGGAGAGCAGCACATGCAGGCAGGCAGCAAGCTGTCTCTATGCGAAGAACTGAATGTCATGTGAGAGAATCAGTGAAGCAGAAGTGAGGCTTTATGGCACTTTGTAGTCAATACCTGTCGAGTAGAGCAGCGTGTTAAAGCAGGGAATGATGGCAATGTTGGTTGATATATTGTTTGAACCATTTATTAGTATATAATGCCTAGTTTAGTAAAAATATATCTTTTCTATTCTCAATTAAAACATAAGGATTTTCAGGTCCGAGCAATTGTATCCGCCTTTTGCTCAAAATCACACTTTAATTTGATCATTCTGCAGTGACAAGATAATAAATTTAGTCAGTCAAAAAAATATGATTTTCATAATCAATTCATCATCAAGATGCTGAACATTTGCTGGTTCCACCGTCTCAAATATGAGAATATCCTGATTATTTTGTTTTATATTATTTTAAATTGAGCATCGTTGGTTGTAAATCGTCCCTTCCTGATATTAACTTATTCATGATGTATCATATCTGAGTACCGCCTGATAATTAACAACAAATTCCACAACAGAAATGATATTTTTGAGGTAATGTACTGAAATGTAAAGTAGCGTCACCATTAGCTACAATTCTTTCAAAAATCAAGGGATCTTATTCAAAACTATTTGTGCATATTATGTGTTCATGTGAAGAAATGAGTATCAGAATAGATGTATAGTTCAGCAGATCTCAAAATATCTCTACTGGCAGATATGGAGCTTGTAAAAACTGGGGTCTAAGAAATTGTGATTTGTGAATTTTAGAACTACATTTTTAAAGACTGACAGATTAAACAATATTGAAAATAATCATTATCTTCAGCCCTAAAGAGCACAGCAGTTGGTTTGATCTGAAGCTGGTTCTGAGCATACGGTTGACTTCTTTTAGCTTTGCATGAATTAATATCTCACCACTGTTGAGACCCTGCAGACCACTTAAATGGGAGCTGCTGGCGCCAGCTTCTGCTGTAAATCAGCCTAAGAGCAATTGAGCGATATTGGGCCGTGACACCGCCGTGTCTCCTTTTTGCATGGAGTGTGTATTACCGTCTCTGGCAGTTCAAGGGTCGGCTTTTATCTCCCCGACTCTTTGCCGCGTTCGGTAACACATTCCTGGCTCTTGTGTGCCGAATCCTCTGCTTGGGATGGAGCCTGCTCGGGTCTGGCTCTGCACCTGTGCCTCATTCACAGGGAGTCACGTCTGGTTTTTCCCGCTGTCATTATCATGATCATCATATTACGCGTTCCCTTTCTGACACATAATCACTTTAATTGGACTGGAGCTAAAAAATAGAGGCAATTTAGTGATGGATAGGAGAGGAGAGAGGCATTCTGTATAATTGTGCTGAAAATCCTCTGTTTCCTCTCAAATATGTGAATAGGTTTCGGGGTTATGTCTCTGCGTGTGCGTGTGTGTGTTTGCATATTATCTTTGGGATTAAGAGGGGTAATTGTCTGTCTTTCTGTAGATTTGACAGCAGTGTTTCGCTGTAGCCATTTTGTGCATGTGTGGTGTGACATCGGCAGAGCCGGGGATGTTTCGGTACTCGCTTCTCTCTCGCTTATCGCCCGCCACCGGCTCCTGGAAGCCATAACTCACTACACACCGTAGCTCATGTCTCATGACAGAAGCACACGTGCTGTAGAGGTGGCACGCCGGTCAATTCATTTCAGTCACGTCCGATTGATTCTCATCGCTGTCGCTGCGGCGTCTTTGGCAGATTTAAAGTTTTTGTATTCGTCCTGGCACCGAAAGAAAAGTAGGTTTGTTATTACGTTACAGCGACATCACTCTGCATGATGGATCTGCAGCCTCGCTTATTATGGAGCCGACATGGCTGTGCTGTTATTGTACCCAGGACACATTGAGGAGGACTCTCTCTGCTTCTGTGGGAATTGTTGAATGACTACAAGGATATAATTAAGTCTTTGCCTCTCGGTATTTTCTTTCTACACGTCAGTTTATATGTTTGAAATCCAGAGATAGACTGATCACATCAAGTGGGGCAGAACCAGGAAGTGTGATTTAGCTGAGTCCCACTTGTTACACTTGTAACAATAACAGGAAGTGAAATGAATCTTCCAGATACATTTTGTTTGTGATTTGCGTGCTATCTGTGCCGAGCCTGTCGTGATCCGTCCTGTGCCAAAGTACCGAACACTGAACACGTCACAAAGCCCTTCACATTGATTTCAAACTCGACTTTTCTGGTGGCTTTTTGCCCACAAAAGCTAAAGTGATTCTTGATTTCTCTTCTCGAACGTTTGCTCTCACCACACAGAGAGAGGTGGATATAGATTTAGTTTTACTGTCTGGGGGCTCTGGCTGTTTTCAGACAATGTGTCTCATCCTCTTGGTCGGTTTTGTCGGTGTAGCAGCCATCGTCCGGTTCGTCCTGCTTTCTCTCAAAGGACTCGACTTCACATGAGCAGACGTTTGTGTGTCCCGCTCTCTGCACCAGTCCCCAGGCCTTTTCCTCTCAGATTAGAAGAGCAGCAACGAACAAAAGTGTGTGTGTTTGTGTGTGTCAGTATATATGAGTGTGCATGCTTGACTGTCTGAGGAACCACCAGGTACTATGCAGTAGGTGTGTGTATATTTTACACTTCTCCAATGTGCGTCACTGCACATTACATCATCTCCATATGATATGGCATTCATATTTATGTGATTTCCTGTATACAAATACTGTCTCCACGCTGCTGGAATATAAGACCGTTAACCTCAGCATCTTTCTGATGTCGCCCGGGCACAAACTGTGGACAATGGCGGTGCACATCGTTGTGGGGCGGAGCGCCTCCTGAGTGAGCAATTCTGGTAGCACCGTGGGCCGCCAGCGCTGTCTCTGCAATCACGCTCCCATTGAGGGCAGCCTTTCATCTCGGGCCTTTCACAGAAAACCTTTCAGACGCAGGAAAGGGAGGATGGAAAGAGGGAGATCGGGGGGGTGGGGGGGTGGTGCAGAGGGAATAAGGAAGGGAAGTGCTCCTGCAGCCGTGAGCGTCTCGTCTTCCAATGCCGGCTGTGAATAAGCATGCCGGTGATGAAGAGCGCACAGATGTTGAGAGAATGTATAGTTGTGTGTGTGTGTGTGTGTGTGTGTGTGCTGTTAGTGCAGCTCTCCCATTGTGCGTGTTCACTATGTAATCTGCTTTCCTCTAAACGTCAGAGTGTCTTATGGACATAATCATTGAGGCGTGATGTCACCGTGGGAGAATAGCGTTGTCCGGTATCAATACAGCGGCATACAGTACGTTGCATCACTCGGTCGGCTGCTGGATGTTTTGCTGTGCTGAGCTGCTGAGCGGATGGATAGAGGGTGTTTGCTGGCAGTGCAGGGGGAGGGGATGTTTGGTGAGGACTACCAGGTGTTCCTGTCTGATGGGCGGCCAGTCGGCCAGGTGTTGGTGCTGGGACACAGTGATCCCGCCGCTGGAGGTAAGCAGGGTGTCCATCCCACTTCAAATTCAACGTCAATCACGTCTTTTCAAAAAGCTCCCTCTTCTAAATCTGTCACGCTGTTACAGAAACCTCTATCTGCGCCAACAGTTTGATCAGCCTCCGGGTTTGAACTTTGGACCGCTCCCCCCAAAAAATGGAAATGTGTGGAACTGATGAAAACTAGGAGCTTTTTTTGGGGGGCCAAAAACTTTCATCTTTCTCTGTTTGCCATCATCAGAGTTGTTCGTTTTTGCTTTGTGTAGCATTTATCTAAAACAAACAACTGGCGAGCTTTGTTGCCTCTCATAAATCATTTAGACCTACTTTGTCTGCCAAGTGGAGCCTAAGAGAACATTTCACACAGCAGTGTGAAACAGGTTTTGCTTTTGGATTCATATCCCGCTCTGTGTTTGTCATTACTGTAGGTGTGTGTGTGTGTGTGTGTGTGTGTGTCTGTGTGTAAACTGCTGTGGTCTTTTATGCTCTGGCAGCTTTCTGTGTGTGCTATGGAGCCCATTTGATGTCCATGAGGCTTTGGGTAAGGGTGGACGCAGGAGAAATCTGAGCTGTCATTGATCATCGTGGAGAAGGAATGGGAAATGGTACAACTTCCTGTTTTTCCTCCTCTTCCCTTTTAAAGTCACCGTCTGCCTCCCTCGCCATCAAAAGCCGGGATTTCATATCGGCAGGGAGGCTAATTAGCCTGCTCAATCCCATTCAAAATGTTCAACAGACTTTGAAGTGAATGGAGTCGGATATCTGGTGGAAAAATGGGAATCGATTGTAAGGCAACCATTGTGTCTCCTCTCGTGACAGTAAACGTGGAAACCGTGTCACTTCCTCTCTGCATCCAGTCTCTTTAGGATCAGCACCAGCGTTAATGTCACACTTTTTTTCATTTTTTTTTTTCAATAGGATCGTAATATAGATGTGAATTAAGCTCACCCACAGTCCATTCCCAGAGCGAACATCTGCTCGAGCTTTAACCGCTATATTCTGCATACACAGGGAAATGTGATGGTAATGACTTCCACCTCTGCGGCAAGACAATCAAACGCTGTTAATTAGTTCTGGCACTATAGCACTCTCAATCAGGAGAAATCCTCTGCAGCTACGGGCTGTGATGGAGAAAGTCTCTCTCTGTGTGTGTGTGTGTGTGTGTGTGTGTGTGTGTGTGTGTGTGTGTGTGTGTGTGTGTGTGTGGCACATAATCCTGATTATTTTGTTAGATGGTGATGATGACGATCATTAATCACGATTATCAGCTGGATGATTTAAACAGCAGAATTTGTGTCCTGCACTTTTGTCAGCTTACATCAACCACCTCAGGTGATTCAAAGGAAACGAAGGTTGGCGTGAGAGGATGTATACCTTGAGAGTGGGAACACATCGTCTCACATTAGCCTGAGTAACCTGCCCGCCACTTAGACGACAGCACTTTTCATAGTGAGTGAAACCCCCCCCCCCCCCTGCATTTCAGTGTCAAGCCATCAGATGCGCCGTAGCCGCGGCCTGCTCTCTACGCAGCCAGGATTCAGTTTCAAAACCATTTGAGAGGAATTAAGGCAACAAATGCCTCGGTTCCCTGTCACTCGTCATCGGCGTGACAGACTGAGAAATGTCCCTTTGTTCGAAAAAACAAAGAGAAGCAGGGCAGAGCTAAATGAAAGAGCGATATTTTCCGGCGCGTGACAGCAGATAGAGAGAGAGAGAGAGGGAGAGATTGGGAGACAGTGGGAGGGATGGCAGGAGTGTGCATGATTGAGATAAGCGACAGATAGATGGAGAGCCAGGCAGAAGTCCTCTCCCACACACTGGGATCCCAGAGAGACCTCCCACAGAAACGGTGAAGCACACTGCAGTCGCACCGTCACGCAAGGACATGTGAAGGACGGAGAGAGGGGGGGAGCACCTCCGTGTCAGAGAGAGAGGGAGAGAGAGAGAGAGAGAGAGCTTATTCCTGCATTGAATCATCGCACTGTAGCTCATGTTCTCCGTCTTAAAATCCTATTATTGCTCAGTTTAAAGGACAAATTGAAAAGTAATACCATCCTTTTTTAAAAAGAAGTGAACAAAAGCGCTTTAGACTAGCAGTCTACTGTACGTAGTGATGGGTGCTGTGGTTGGTGATGGCTCATAAATACAGTTGAGTATGCCACACCACAAGGGATGGATAAGGCAAGTGAAACTACGAGCATGATATGAATATTATGGAAGAAAAAATCCCTTCCTCTGCCTTGAGAACAGATCGAATCCTAAAACTAGTGATGTTTGGATCTGCTTGAGTTTGAGCTGAAATCAGTGGATTTGATTAGTGAGGATTTGAGGTTGATTTTAGCTGAACTCTCCCAATAATTGTCCTACATGATTCGTCTCTGCAGCTGCGATTTGTAACCGGGATCCATGTGCTTCACCGTTTCATGTGCGTCTTGTCCGATCCAAACGGCTGCGTGACTTTGTCCGTCGTTACAGTTCCATCACTGAAAGAGCGATCGGGTCCGGTTTAGAATGTCTGAGGTTCAACTAAACAAGGTTACGCGAGCTATCCCTCAGGTTCCCTTCACCGTGACCGAAGTGATAATCCCTCTTAAGTGGCCATGTGGATGCCGAATCGGGGTCACTGCTCACACAACTCAGTCTCCTTCTTCACGCTATTTTTAGTCACGCCTGCAGCGTGACCGTAGGGACGGACAAGGTCAGACTTTGGTCCAGGTCTTGGAATGTCTCGCGACGAGCATCGGACGGACTGCCATGAAATCTGGAGCAGACATTCGTCGTCCCCACAGGACAAATTCCAATGGCTGGGGTCAGCCAGCTGTTAACATCCAGTGCCAAATTAAATGGCACGTTTAGCTTCTTAATTTGATGTTGGGGCAGAATTGCAGCGTCATTCTGAACTGTTAAGAAAGCATTTTTTTATTTTAGCCTACTTGGCAGATGTCAGTCTTGTTCTTTTTCTGTGTCCCATCGATGCCTCCTCCCTTCCTCCCTTCCTCCCTTCCTCCCTCATCCCTCCCTCCTCTCAGCGCCGCGCTCTCCCGCTCCCTTAGTAACTGTATCTATGCAGCAAGGTGTAGGCAGGGCCACGCGGGACTCCCTCTGATTGGCACAGAGGTCGGCATTTTTGATCTGGGATCGCATTTGACTGCAGAGTTCAGTGGTTTCTGCCTGGCACACACACCAGTAAGCCAGTTAACTACGTCTCAGTGGCCTTTGTTCCGCGGAGCCGGCCGTGAATAAGTCAGCGTCCTACCGTGGGTTACCAGCTTAATGAGCTGGTTGCTGCTGTTTTGCATCGCACTTCAGTCTTTCCCCCCTCCGCAGGTAGCGTACATGCTGAAGTCTCCGGCTAGACTGTGCCCTTGGCTTTGCTCCCGCTTGCTTCACCTCGTCTGGGAGGCGAGCGGTCTCGATCGGGGAGGATGGGGCCCATGGGTGAAGGGCTGAGATATCCCCATCAGCCCGCTCACCGTCCTCCTCCTCCTCCTCTTCACCCAGTGAATCTGGGTCAGACCTCGCGTGACGGACAGCCTGCCATTATCACCACTCAGACACAAAAAAAAGGGAAAGGAGAGTGCTGGGAGGGTGGAGAGGACGGGTTGATTGAGAGGAAAGAGGACAAGAGTGCTTCTCCCTCTAGTGGGACGACAGGATTGGTCTTTCCTCCCATGGGCGTCTCGTCCGTCCTCCCTGTGACACATTCACACTCACGCATCCCCTGAAAGTAGACATGCACGCACACGATCACAGCACTGAGCCAGGACAGTCAATAAGGGCCTCGTGATTCGTTTTTTTCCTTCGTGTTGGACTTTTTAGAACCGGGTCTTAGTGTTTAGTAGGTGCAAGCTCTCATTTGTCCCGTTCTCACTTTAAAGGCCTTGACTTGTAGTCGTTCTGTGGTTCACTACGCTGGCTGTCATCATGGTGATGTTCAGATGACAAGGGCACGCGCCCCCCACTCTATTTCCAGACCGTCGATCCATGACAGCGGTCAGACCTAACCTCGCCTCTTCTGTTCCCCTCAATTCTCTCCCTCATCGTTCACATCTTCATTCTTTTTGAATTCCTCAAATGTGTCTCTTTCACATTTACAAATCTTCCTTTTGATTCCTTCTCTTAACTCTTTTCAGCCGTGCAAAATGTCTCTCTTGCTACCCCCCCCCCCCCCCCCCCCCCCCCGCCTCCGTTTCCCTCGCTCAGTCGCTCACCCAGCGCACACTCTGCATGCTCCATAATTTCTGCTACCAGTGACACTGATGTGCAGTCGGGTAGAAGAGACAAACAAAGCAAATGTCAAGCCTTTCCTGTGACCTGAAGAATTGGGAGTTGATTATGCCCGCTTCAGTGTTCCAGGTGAATACACACACTCTGACGTAGACACACACACAGATGTGTACTTCCTGAGGATGCGCTGATCACATGCATTAATCTCTTAGGTGTCAGCTCCATGGCAATAACTCATCTGCAGCAACCAAGGGATCAGATCTCCGCTTTGCTGAAACCTGATAGGCTTGTTTACCTGTCTGAATATCAGGGTCCCGTGGAGACCAATGGGGTTTATGGAGACAGATGAGGGATCTTGACACCAGAGAGGAGGATTAACCAGGATAGATGGCGGCTTTTGATTGGAGTCCATTAAGTGTGACTCACTGAGGGTCTACATGGCCAAAGGACGATCAACCTTGACAGCTGCTGGAGATTTTCTCAAGTTAGTGTCATGATAGCTGTAAGAAAACAGGATGCTTTTTTGCAAACTTGTTCTGCTTTTGTTCAGGATTCAGTGTGAGATGCTCTCATTGTCTGCTTGAAACAGACAAAACATGCTAGAATGCTCTAAATGAGGGCTCATTTCTAGGCACAAAGCTTTCATGAATTCATGAATCTTCTTTGTTATTTCAGTTTGGATCAGTCTAATGGGATTCATACATCGCACCTCTCTTAAACGGTACAGGTTCACTATGGGCGGTTCAGGCTGAAGGATTATGAAATGATTACCTCTATTCCAGGGCTAGGCTGAGGTTGAAAGCAGGCTTTTTAGGTAAAGGCTGGGAGTTTCTCCTGGATCTGTCGGGCTTAAAGTAATAAATCCACACGTCTCCCTCGACAGAGGCCGGGATTACTTGTTTTGTACCCACCTGTTAACAGGGGGGACTCTGCTTTTGCTTGTTTATAGAAATATCAGGATGAGAGGCTTCAGTTGTGTATCTGTTCACTCTCATGACACTTAAAGATGACGAGCGTGATCAATGTACATGAACTTATTAGTAGCTGAGACAGTAGCTGAAGAAATCCCCAGAGAGACGACAGATCTGAGAGCCAAACAGGAAGGTTTCTTAAGAAAAACACTGCAAGAGGTTGTGTGTATGCAGTCTTCCTCTTCACTGGGTGTCGTGACATTTTGCCGTCACTTGTTGGTCACTGGAATGTGCGTCCTCGGGTGCACAAGAGCAAACAAAACGGGGACCCACACATAAAAACATTGCTCCATGGGGGGCCTTTGATTATGCATCAAGTCACAGTCGTCCTTTATGGCGGGGCAGCTGGAAAAAGAAAGCAACTCGACGGCAGTAGTAATCATAACATATTGCTTTTAACCCTGTCAGTGTGTAGCCATCAGAGGGCACTGTAAAGGCTGCAGTGATACAAGCAACTCTCGGTCGGTGTGTTTTTAATGTCGCCCATTTTGTTCACGGAAAAAAACTGCAGCATTTGAAATCTGAAAACTTTTTGTAAGTTCTTAATTGCAAGCTGCACTGTGCTGCAGTGAGGCCGTACAGATTCATCTCCCAGATGGCTGTACTTGCATCTCGCCACCGGCTCAAGAGACAGACACTCCGCCCACACAGAAGACCTGACCTGCGAGTCCACACACACACACACACACACACTCCATATACCAGTCAGAGTTGCGTTTTTTCTGTGCCAGCCCTCTGAGCATGTAGCTGAATCTAAATGACAATTCCCTGAATTCCTGCACGTGTTCTTCCCTTTTCTGATATTTGAAGGATCTCTACCTGACAACAAGATCTCCAAATGAAATAACAAAATGATACTTTTGTCCATGTTCTCTGAACGAATAACTGAAAGAAGCGTTTCCTGATCAGTCGTTACAAATAAAAAACAGATGCATTTACGATGTGACAATGCAATGATTAAGGTTTGCTTAAGTTAAGGTATAAAAACAACTCATGGTTCAGGTTAACCCGATGTTGTGTTCATTAAGCTAACAGGATTTATTCATTTTAAAGCGGACAAATCACACATAATTGAACAATAGCAACGTTGTTGATGTTAAAGCCTTAACAGCAACACTATTTGTTGTGGGGCTGACTCATATTTTGCAGGTATCGCTGTTGTGGGTGTTTTGATGGTTGACACAGAGTCATGAATAAGGAGACTAAATTAAATTTCATCAAGGGCCCCCAGTGGGGCCGGTGCTGCCCTGTTGAGCAGAGAGAGCAGAACATAAACCCTCCATAAATGTCTGCCCTCAGAGACCGAATAGGAGGAGGAAAGTTTTCACACCGAGTACACAAGTGGTGGTTCAGTTTCACGCTTCTCCATTTCACCGCCATTAGACTCTTTCCCCCCTCTGTCGTCCTCTCCCCCCCGCTCGCCCCCCCGTGATAACCTCGATCCCCTCTCACACGGTACTCTACACTTCTACAGATACGACAGCTCATTACTGCTGATATTTCAACTTGCTGTTTGATACAGAAGTCTCTAACTGCAGCCAATTAAATAACAAATGAGTGGCTTCATCGGTGATACAGTCTCTTTCTTTGCACACAGATTATCCGAGTCAACATCTGCGCGGACAAAGACGCAACAGAAACGCCACTTTTAACAGTGTGTAAAACCGGCGCCTCATTGTCAGCAGAACCTTGATTTTCTTCTTACAAGGACGTCTGGATTCACCCTGATAAGGCTGAGCAGAACAGTCAAAGAGCTGCTTGCTGGAGCCGTAAAGCCTCTTAAATAGGAGGCACTCTGGAAATATTAATACAATAATGCAGCACGTTAATATCCGGGTGTAGGGTAAAGCAATGATGTTTAAGAATGACATTATATCAGAGCAGGAGAGGTGCATTGAGGGTAATGCCGAAGGACAGACTTCAGAGCAAGTAGTTAAAATTCCTGTCGTCATAGCGGCGGTTTGATGTAGTGGTCCTCTCCCGAATGTGATGGCTGCCAGAGTGCAGGGCAGAATGTTAAGATCCAGACAACCACAAATTAACAGCTGAAAAGTGGGAGTGACAGAGAGCAGCCGTGACGGTGATGGAGCCCACAGTGCAGTGCCGCGTAGCCGATAGCCGATCGATATGTCACGCGGTCCTGTCCGGCTTCCCGACGAAAGAGCCGGCCGACTCCCTTCGGATCTCCTTCAGACCTCACTGAGTCTCCGTGTTATCCGGTGCTGAATACTAATTCCCCTGCTGTGCCGGGGGCCCGTGTGCGCGCCATCTAACAGTCTTTAAACAGCTGCTTAGGACGTCGCACAACACCGCATCCTCTCTCCTCCCTCCGAACCTCGTCGATGCTAATTTGGATGTGTTTTTTTGTCCTTTTATGCAACAAAATCTACATAATTAATAAACTTGAATGCATATTTGTTGTTTTGCGCAGGATTATTCAACTCTCTCAGTAAACCGTGAAGCAAAAAAAGCTCTCTCTCATCCACGCTGTACGAATTGTAGAAGCTTCAATGCCGGCTCTATCTGGGCGACACGTTCAAGCTTTTAGTGGGTTCTTTGAAGGATGAAGACCGGCTTCCTCCTCGTCATAGAGCTGGGCGGTCATCAGGGACGAAGGATTGATGGATGGACCTTGAGAGGGCAGCTTCACAGAACTGCTGACGTAGCACAGCAGCATGATTAATGTAAAGCCTGTGTCTATATATGGAAGTCTTTGTAGCAGCGGTGGACTTTTGTATGGGATATATAGGGTTACTTTGTCTTTATACAGCATTTTAATTGTTCATTTTGATTCAAAGAATAACAACCAGCAATGTATTCGTGTTTAATTTACAGTTTAAAAACGCTGTATAAAGAAGTCGTACAAACCCTTTGGAAGTTGTATTTTAAAAATACCATTTGCAGAGCAAACACTCTTTGGTTTAACAGTTTGTTTTTCTCTTACTTAGAGGGACTCTGGTGCATAATCAGCAGCTCATTTGTGTTTCCTCCCCCCTTTTCACTCTCTATTAGTGGAATGTTTTCAGAATATTCAACGCTGCAAAAGGACCTCCTTCATTGTACACTGCTGGTGGGGGTGAGTCCTCTTTCAAATGGAAACTTTGAATAAATGTTGGTTGTGTGGAGACATAGAAAGGGAGTGAAAATCGCTTTAGAATGTGCTCATCTGAAAAGGTCTTTGCGGGTTTTGTTTCGTGTGTCGGTGCAGGATTAGTCTGTCTGCTGCACAACATCACAAGTCTTTAGTGTCTTTCTAGAAGACTCGTTCAGACACACAGCGTCTTATTAAAATGGTGAACGGAAGCAAACGGTGTGAATCTGAGGCCGCCGTCCTTCCACATACAGATTGAGTCTCTCGATGATGCGACCAGGATCAAATAACGTGATTAGGTTGTTTATGAACGCTATAAGCACATCGCGTTTTATCCAAATCTTTTAACAGCTGCTGTTTGTCTGCCTCTCAGAGAGCGGTACACGAGGAAACGCTAATAACCAAAAACCTTTATTTCTCTTGGCTCAGTACAAGAGAGAGCGATGGGAAGCAGCGTGCGAATGTCTTCCCTCGTTTGCTTTGTGCTGTAGCAGAAGCCTTTAGTTAAGTGAGAGGAGAAGCTGTCAGGAATGTCCCACAGTGAGAGCAGAATAAACAGACAGCGCTGTGATTCACTCGCGTTCCTACATTGTTCCCTTTTAAAAGGCTAA
This sequence comes from Anarhichas minor, assembly GCF_050575085.1. Taxonomy (NCBI): domain Eukaryota; kingdom Metazoa; phylum Chordata; class Actinopteri; order Perciformes; family Anarhichadidae; genus Anarhichas; species Anarhichas minor. The sequence continues at coordinate 19,387,075 of NW_027466453.1, forward strand.
CATCCCAACATGGCTCCGTTGTCTGTTTTGGATTCCTGGCGGACTGATCACATTTAATGTTAATGCTGCTCTGCAGCGCCGACTCGTCACTGATGGAGAAACTCACCCACACAGCGTCAAACACTGACTGACGCACATTCAACACCAAAGCCTGGAAAACAGAAATACAAAGCGTTTAGAAAGCCGGTCTCATCCCAGCCTCTCAGAGCGGCTGACTCATTGACGGCCGGGCTGACTCGGGTCGTTTGTCACAAGGTGCAGCGGCTCCTGATCACATAATACTGAGTTATTGCACCCCAATAACATTGGATTACTGCAGTGTGGGCCACGGTACAGTCAACAACACCTCTGAGAGGTGCTGAGGGAAGGGAGGGTGGATTCAAAAACCTCGATGCTGTCAGCAGTGAAGAGGGATGAAAACAGATTAACGTAAAATACAGAAGAGGGACAAAGTCATCGAGGGAACGGGGAGGCCGGGAACAGAAGAAGTGCGTGCGAGTCCTCGGCTTGTGGTGTATAGCAGAGTTTAAAGGGCCGTTCCCAACAATGAGGGTGTGTGGATGGTCGGGTGCATGTGGGGGAAACCCAGCGAAGGTCGTTCGGGGTCGCTGGTGTTCGTTCTCGTGGTCTGCCTCCAGCTGAGGATCAAAGGAGGGCAAAACTCGGGAAACACATTTTGAATTTCCCCTGATTTCGTGCGCCGCCTCGACTCCATGTCAGTATCTCTACAGCGCTCACAACGACCCGTTGAGGGCCTCAGGTCAAGCGTCCTGACAACACATAGGTGGAGGTTTTGATGTTTTGTGACTTCTTACATCTTTACACATCCTTTGTGAGCGCGTCAGAGAGAATACCCTGAACGATACTCAAGTGTCCTTAAATGAGGCAATCTGGACAGCCCGGGCTATCCATTACTGTTAGCGTCATGATTAGCTCGCTGCCATTTACTCCGCAAATCCGTCCATCCTCTCTCTCTCTCTCTCTCTCTCTCTCGGCTCTCTTAACTCTCTCTCTCTCTTAACGCTTTCCTCCATTTTGTCAGCGTCTTCATGTTGTAAGACCGGTTCTTATCGGCTCAGCGTTTTTTCTTCTGGCTTGCTCTTATCTGCGTAGCTCGGCCCCGCGGGAGAGAGAGAGAGAGAGATGTCCTGTGTGGTCAAGCCGGGGGTATAATGAGACGGGCGCTTCTTCCTCAGCCAACTTCTCACACAGAGATACCGGCTTTATCCCTCCTCCACCAACTCTGTATCTCTGCGTGGGACCGACTGTTTACGTGAAGTGTCAAAATAAGATCTGGCCCAAAAGGTCACTTGTTTTTGCAGTGTGGACATTACAGTCTATATCTCTCTATCTCTCTCTCTCTCTCTCTCTCTCTCCCTGTCTGTCTCATCTCAGGATGGCCCAGTTAAAGTCAGTAGCACTGAGGTTGCTGAAGCGGAATGAGGCAGCGTTAATTAGCTGCAGTGTGGCAGAAACTCAAGGCAGCAGGCTGATCTATTCCTACTTAGCCCATAGCTAGTCAGCATTCACCCTCACCCGCATTTCATCTCCTCTTTGCCTCCTTCGACCAGCTTACCTCATTTTGTCCTCGATATCTGGATTTCAGACCCTGTAACAGCGGCAGTTTGCTCTGAATCCGGGAGGGGTTTGTCTTTAAATTTCATTTAAATAAACTGTAGAGCAGACCAGCAAACGGTACCCGAGTCTACTGGAACGAAGTGTTTCAAGTTGAACTGTGGTGCAGTTTGTGCAAAGTCGGGGAGACAATTTGTACAAAAGGAGGAAAATAATGTGCACAATGATGAAGCACTCTTATTTTTCAGGTATTTAATTCACTGGATTCAGTTTTTTTCAGGTCGTCAGTTGATTTTCCAGAAATTTCACGACTGTCTATCACGATAACAATCATTATCTCAATCAACAACAATTCCAATTATACACGACAGAGGATTTTATTCACTTTGCCCACTCCTACTTGCAAAGATGAGAGATAAAGTACCCATCTGTTGTGAGAGCAGAGAATAACAAGCAAACCCTTTGAGGGTAGTCGAACATGGGCGCTTGTTTTTGTCAGCAACGCTCGCTGGTTCCTGCGACCTGCGACCTGCACTGGACCTGTGTATGCCACCAAAAAGTATATATTGTTTTCTCTTCATGTACACCAGATATGTGATGAGGAAAGTATTGGAAAACATGCTATTGATCGAATCAACAGTAAACAAAGCAGAGCAGCGGGATTAGGAGGACGGGTGACATTTGAACTCAGATTTAAACTGCTTGTCATAGTCACCACCTACTGTACCGCTACAATCCTGCAGAAACGAGTGCACACGCTGTAAATACCCTCCAGCTTTCCGACATCGTGTACTGTATGATGGTGGTACTGTATAGCTTGAGAGGGGCCGGATGCAGGGGTTTGTCTATGCATCCTCCATCCTCTGACAATACAAATGGTACAGCGTCTTCCAGGACAAAAACACTCCGAGGCAGAGAGGAAATGTAAGAGGAAAAAAGGCGTCGGGAGGCAAGATGGTGGGGAAGAAAAACAATTGGAGGGAGATGGATAGAACCGGAGAGATGCGATAAGCGAAGCTGAGACGTAGTGGGCATGGAGGGAAGGCGGGTGGGACAGGAGGAAGGAGAAATGGAGGTGGAGGGACGGCGGTAAGGGCGGAGAGCTGAATAAACCGGGATGATTGAACGTGATAGAGAGAGGCGGAGACAGAGCCTGTTTTCCAGATGCCTCGCTCCGAAGATAAAGGGGAAGAAGGAGGCAGCGGTCCTCTCCGGGGAAATGCTCGGAGGAAGCAGAGGAGGAAGTGGGGAATAGGAAGAGGGGGCAAACAGGGGGCAAGTAGAGTTATCCGGTAATACAAGCAGCAAAGAGCCGGACAGGGTGTTTAACAGCTGCAAAGAGACAGACAATATATTGTACCCTTTGTTCCATAACCAATTATGGCCTGTAATGGCCAAATCATTTATTTGCTGATAGAGCATAATTGCACGTCAGAGGGTTTGACTAGTGGTAACTGAGCTAATAAATCTCACATGATTTAATGCAACGCACACAAACAGCCACACGCACTCACAGTGGATCATTTGGTGCAGACAAAAAGAAGCAGTGTGTTATCTGCTCACCGAATCGCAATTCCCCCTCTACTGGAACATTAAGTAAACCTGCAGAGATGCTAATGCAATTAGCGCACGCTTCCTCTGTACACAAATCAGAATAATTAAAAGGTCAAAGAGGACGTAGTGAGCCATTAATATCTCATCTGTATGTATTTGTAGGTGCTAAATTGCTTGGTGGGTAGAGGGTTGTTTTTCAAAGGTAGAGGATACGCCGTTTTGTTTGCTCGTTGTTTACTTGTCCTTGCGAGGCATTTAGCTCACTGCGTTAGCTCAACAACGTGCTCGCTGTGTGTCACTTATCCACAGAGGCACAGACATAGCTTTTGTGCACACCAACACACATACATGTGCATATAGTTAATAGTTAAAAGGGGTGTGTGTGTGTATGTGCTCTGTGGGGAGTAAATCTGCTTGTTCAGCAGTTGTCGAGCCCTATGTGGCCATTGTTAACCTTGCACCGCTCAGCAGGTGCAGCTCTGCATAGGCTAAGATGTCTGTGGGTGACATCCTCTGCTCCTCAGTGTGCTGTACAGAGACAGTGGTGGGTGAGCCTTTTGTCTCTCACACACACACACACACACACACACTCGGCTAATGACAGATTTAGTTTTTGACGACTGGGGGGGAAAAAAAGCATTGTTCGTCTCTGATAGCGACCTGTCAATCACCGTGTAGCCCCGCCCTAAAGCATCCCCTGCTTTATGGTCTGTTTGACTCTAAATGGTATTGAAGACTTGAAACTAGAGACTGAGACCATAAACTCATGTTTACAATGTTTACTGAGGTAATAAATCAAGAGAGAAGTAGAGTCATTTTCTCATAGACTTCTATACAACCAGAGGAGTCGCCCCCTGCTGGTCAGTAGAGAGAATGCAAGTTTAAGAGACACATTTCACTTTTAGAACCGGAGTTTGCCTGCTTATAACATGTAACGGAGTTTCGCCTGCTTATAACATGTAAAATAATGCGCCAACATAGTTCATTAAAAGGACTGCAAGCTAGTCAAAATGATGTAAGCGATGCACGACGAAGACAATACATTCAACTTGTTTATCGGGCCTCAAGGATCTCTTTTAGTAGCAATGGATTCATTTCATTTGATTGCTTCTGTGTGATCATTGTTGTTTTTAGTAATTCCTTTAATAAAAACGAGCTAATTAGTGACTGAAATTTAATATTTTACAGAAGTGATGAGTTTTGTCTTCCCAAAGTTGTAACAGCAGTATGTAGTTTATTGCACTGAACATCAATTTAAATATTTTATGAGCTGTTGCATACATCTGCCATATTGAAATATTTATAGTATGAAAAACACAGAGTCAAATTCCTTGTATGTTTTCACATACTTAAACCATTTAAGCTTCTCACAATCTTCCAATATTGATGACTTGAGCATTACATGTGAATCTAAACACACACTTGCTCCCTCAAAGCAAATTCTACGCTGTCTGGAGGCGGGTCTTCAGCTCGAGCGCTGCGCTGACCTCTCCCTGCGTGTTATGAAGGCCTCTCCGGCGCAGCTCCGGACTGAATCCAACATGTGTTAATTAAACATCATCGATATCTCAGAGGAGCAGAAAGCGAAGCCGTCGCCCTCCTACACCTCCTGTTTTCACCGAGGTTGTTGGTCAGTGTTTTTTTTTTTGAGATTCGCTGAGTGTTGACATGGACCTCAGCCCAGGGCCACTGGTGTTAATTACCGCACCACTCCTCTCGCCTCCCCGGTCTCTGATTGGCTATCTTTATCCGAGCAGAGAAGCACCCTGGGGGAAAGTGTGTGTATGTATATATATATATATATATATATATATATATATATATATATATACACCGCTTGATGGGCTCTTTTTATTAGAGCGGCTCGAGATCCAGAGATTGACACTCTTTACTGTTCCTGTGGGCTACGTGGAGTTAGTTCTGCCGGTATAGATTTCAGAGATGGATGAAATTAAATTTAAATACTCTTTCTCAGATAACGTCGAGAGAACGAAGGGAGGAGGAGGGGAGGATTATGAGCAGTGGATGGGGGGGGGGGGGGGGGCAGGGAGCGGAGATGTGGCCGAGGTGACAGGAGAGGAGGACGAAGTGGCACGTTCCAGTGGAGCGTCGGTAACCTGCGACTCTGGCCGGCTGACAGGACAGTCGCACACAAACACAGTCCTGCTCAATCCATGGCCACCAGCACACAGCCAGCGTACGCGGGTCTGCAGCCAGCGGCCGGCAGAAGGTGGCCAGTCTGCGAGGTGTTTTAAGGCCGCAGCGAGCCATGTTTCCTCCTGCTTCCCTGCTTGCTTGGCACGACCACTCATACGGACATAATGAGGGAAATGGAGAGAGAGATGCGAGTGAGACAGACAGCCAGGGACACACAATCAGAACGGGAGAAAAGAGACGATGTTCAGAACTGGCAGGCTTACCCCTCTCTCTCTCTCTCTCTCTCTCTCTCTCTCTCGCTCTCTCTCGCTGTGTGTTTCTTCCCGTACTCCTCCTCTCTCCCACCTCGTTCACGATCCTTTTGTCCCTCCCTGCCTTCCCTCTCTTTGATTTGTACACAATATTCCGCCTCAGCCAGTGTCCCAGTGAGTTGGCGACGGCTGGGCATGAATGAGGAGATGGGTGGAGGGATGGAGTGACCTAGACGATAAAAGAGAGTGAGGGATTGAGGTGCTGAGAGGAGCGCGGATGGAGGATGCTGGGAAACCCTCAGGTGGGCGCTTGGAGTGGTCCCCTCTTCCCTTGTTTGTATGTGTTTTTAGCATATTTTAAATCTCCTTTCCCCCCCTCACTTTGTTTTTAAGGCATCCTTTTAGTTGGTGCATTTGCGTGGATGTTTGTATTTAATCTTGATAATGTGCAGCATTCAGGGACTCTCTGGATGTGTGTGTGAGATTGTGGTTTGTTGTCATGAGAGTCACGTAGCTCTGCTGTCTGCTTCTGCCTGCCTCCTGTATGTTGAAAGGCTGTGGCGCTCGTGGCTCCTCCAGGACTCAAGCTGCTGCTGCTGCCGCCGCCTCATTCGTGACAAGCTTCTTCACAAGCTCTGTCATGGCTTCCCGTGCTCCCTGCGGGACTTTTTAAACCATTTGTAGCCAGTCACTTTTAGTTCACTTGATTTCTATTGTTGCTTCTCCTGCTGCCACGCTGATTCATATTTGCATGTTTGCGAGCGAGAGCGAAAAATATGCTTTGATGCTTCTGAGGCTCATTTGGATTCAATGTTGAGCTTCTCCCGCCGTACGTTGTGTACCGAACACGTCTGTTTCCAAGGAGATGCCAGCATGTCAAAATAAAAGCCCTCAGTCATTCGCTGTTGCTACCCCTGTTTCCAACGATTTTCCTTTCCCTTTCCCTGTCCCTCTGCTGTCGGCTCATATTTAGTGACAATGATCTGAGGGAACTAGTTGGATGATGTAAGCAGCACAGCTGGGCCAGCTAGACTGGTTATTCTTCATAATTATACCACTCCAATTACCTCGGTGACAGCGCGTGTGTGTGTGTGTGTTGTCGGAGTGACCACGATGCTCACGGAGCGACAAGGACACTGACAAGCGACTGGGATTTCTCTCGCTATATGTTCCTTCATGATAACCTCGGACGAAGAGGACTGTGGCGAGATGCCGACACACCCGCCTACACACTCCGACACAGCGCTATGACAGTAATGGGTGTGTGTGTGTGTGTGTGTGTGTGTGTGTGTGTGTGTACGGGTGCTTTTGTGTGTGCCTGTGTGTTTGAGGTCTCATTAGCCCGCAGGGTTTGAGTCAATAGAGGCCAACACCTCGCCTCGCCTCTTCTGTCTCTCGCTTTCACAGCACTGAATCGCAAATTAGGACGTACTGTGTGTGTGTGTGTGTGTGTGTGTGTGTGTGTGTGTGTGTTTGTATATATATGTGTGTGCATGTATGAAGTCGGCGCAGTGATCCTTGAATTACAGCTTGGCCTTCTCTTGCTCTCTTGTATTGTTACTTCCCAAGAAGAATTCCCCCTCCTCGTTAATTGGTCAAGTGAACCTCCAGAGCTTAAACCCTTATTTATTCATCACGCCCTCCGTTCGATCACAACACTGAATAGGGAGTTTGTGTGCGTGTGTGTGTGTGTGTGTGTGTGTGTGTGTGTGTGTGTGTGTGTGTGTGTGTGTGTGTGTGTGTGTGTGTGTGTGTGTGTGCGCGCGCGTGTGCGTGCATGCATTTAGAATCAATGCCAGGGGGGGTGCAGGGTTCACACAGTCGGACCAACTGAAACACACACACACTCGTTCAAGAGGTGCACACTTTTAGCAGAGCAGCATCTGCAGAGATTAAAAGTAGGCGAACTCTTCTTACTCTCTTCATCCACCTCCTCTTAACTCGCCTACACTCTGTTGTCTTCACGAAATGAGTTTAAAGGATTCGAGGCAGCCGGAGAATAAGCAGTGGGAGATCAAAATTGATCAGCTGACACTTGTCTTTGTGCTGCGATTTGTTTGGAGGAGACGCACGTATGCTTTGCGATGGATCATAGATGATCTGTAGGTGTGTGTGTGTGTGTGAGAGAGACGGAGGAAGCTTTCTTACTTTACGACATCTTTCTTACCTACTTTCATCCGACAGTAAACACTTCAGCACTGTAGTTTACGATCTTTTCATCGTTGGTTAATGTGATGGCTTTTATCCGACCAACACTTCAAAATACAAAGATATTCAGTCTGCAATCACATAAATCAGAGAAAAGCAGCATTTTCTGATCGAATAAGCAGGAATTTTCCTTCATAAATGAGATTAATCAATTATAGAAGATGTTGATGCTTCATTTTCTGACGATCAGCGAGATTACCTTTAGATAACTTCTCAACACATGCCTTCAAATCCTAAACCTTAAAGATTGTCCACTAAACCGAAGTTGTCATTTGTGTCGGTAACAAGTACGGGTTAAATTAAGAGACGCGTCTTTGCTCGGCCTCGTTTCTCTCCGCGGTGGAACTTGAATCTCCGGATGTGCACAGTTTGTCCCTTCCATGGAGAAGAGAAGCGAGATGCGAGGGTGGAATTGGTCGTGAAGAGAGAGGAGACGATGAGGAGCTGTGGCAGTATTTCTGAGCGCTCCGTCTTACGCTTGAAGTGAGGTTTTCCCTTTGATGTATTCTCTCTTTCCTGTAAACTTACATTGGAGCGACATGAATACTTGACCTCTGACGTCGGCTCCCTGTGTGTTCTCCACACACGTGTTCAAGTTATATTTCAAATCTATCAGAAAAGACAATCTTCTTGAAAAATTGTTTTTCTTCAGCCGCCACACACGCGCGCTGTTCTTATTAATGTATGCGCCTAAAAAAGACAGGCCTTCATCTCGCTATTTCACTCTTCTGCCCGGGAAAACTTTGTGTCCGTGAACCCACACAAGGATTTGTTTTCTCTAAGCTGCTCAACATTATGCCACATAAAGAAGATCAACGTCGTCATCTCAATCTCTAGTGTCTAAAACGCCTCAAAGCTAAATCAACCTTTCTTAAAGTGGAAATTATTAGACTTTAGATTATTTGTTTAGCTAAAACCTTTTTGGTCTCAAAATAATCCAATATGATAAACTAAGACCGACTTAATACAGCAAAACACACAAATCCCCGTATATTTTCAAATCAACAAGATGCTGTACTTGGTTTGTTCAAATGAAAACATTTTGTTTTTACAAACTCAATTATGTGATTTATATCTAAAACCTGCTATAACTGATTTATTTTTTAATAAAGTAAAGATACATGTGTGTGAACGTTTACGTATCGTCACCTTTAAGTTGATATGGCACACAAACAGCAGTTACAAAGCGACATCATCGTTCATTTGGAGTTGTGTTTCTGGTCCAATGCTCTCTCGTAGCTCCGGTTTTGGTCTCCACCAGCTCCTGAGGGAAATATCTGGCTCATTTAGCTGCTAAGTGCTCCACTATGTTCACCAGCTAGTCAGCTGTGTCTTTCTGCTGTTTGGTGCTTGTCATGTTCAGTGGGTTTTTAGAGATTTTCTTGCTGAAAAACAGCAGAAGACGACGCGGTGAGAGCAGTGAGAGTGAAACAAAACGGTAAATTTGCTGCCGGACGGCTGAACAATGAGCTGAAACTCACCGACAAAGATACATCAAGCCGAGGAGAGCTGCAGATTCGGGTGCTAATTATCTGTAGGTTTGTTTCTACAAGAGACCTTTCACATTGTTTTCACATTATGTGATACATGGTTGCAGTATATCAAGGATCTTTAGCAAATCTATCTGCAGTTAAATCTTGTTATAATAACGCTGGTGCTTTAACGTATGGAAAATTATAAATGTTTATGTCTGTATGGATTGTGTCACCGGGGGAAATCAGATTAGGTGGCAGTGAGGACTGAGACAGAATCATTACACCAGTCATTAGTAATGATCCGTCAGTTAAAAGCAGCTATTGGCCGATGGCTTCAGGTGGGGATTGAGCCGTGGCTCTCGGCCTCCTTCGTTCATTTCCCCGGGCTCAGCGACAGCTTTATGTCCCGATGATCCACAGCGGGGCCACGCTGAGGTCAGCAGGAGGGCACCTGGGCATCATAGGTTTTTAGAGGATCCCTGCTGACGCTGAGGGAGACTGGATTTGTGGAGCTTGAAGTAGTTTGTGTGTGACGACACGAGGGCAAAGCTGTAGCTGGAGGCGCCGTCTACAGATGGAGAAAATGGATCGTTTGCGCACATCTGCTCCAACTGGCCAGAGGGTGAGCAGCAGGTCAGAGACCGAAAATACCCAGACGTCAGCTGGAGAGGAGAATGGTGGGGAGAGTGTTGCATTTTTAAGGGGCTAGTAAGGAAGGGATGCAAATAAGAGCAGAGCAAAACTGAGAGAGACAAAAGGAGTGGGAGAACATGCCGTGAGTGGCTGACAAGCTTTAAGGCAGGAACTGGAAATATCTCAAAAGCGGCCAGCGAAGCATGAAGAGCTCGGAGAGAAAAGGCGGCCGAAAAAAAAAAAAAAAGACATAATGGAGGAAGGTTTAGCTTTTGAAAAGTTAAAAACAGAATAACTCGAGGTCATTTTGGTGTCAGAGACAATCATGCTGGAGTGAGACAGACAGTAGATGGACTGATAAAGTATTGTGCTTGTTTGTTTGTTTGTTTTTTGGGGGGGGGGGATCCGTCTCTTTGTCAAGCCGTCCGTCTTCCCTGAGTTCTCTTCTGAGATTAATGTCCCACCGTTGAATCCTGGGCTCCCTCCTGTCAAACGCATGCTGCAAAGCCTATTTATAAGCAGACGCCCGCTCACAGTCCCTAATGAGTCTCTGGGAGACAAATGGATTTGGAGGACACCTTACAGAAACCCCGGCTTCCTCCACTCTGCTCCCTCTCCTCCCATCATTCATTGAGCTTTCTCTCCGTCTCCTGTGTCCAAACATCCTCTTGTCCCACTTCTTCCTGCTCCTCCTCCAGTTTTCACCTGCTTTTTCAACACTTCGCTGTAACCATACATTTGTCTCCTCTTCACCGACCTCTTTCTGCCAAACTCTGTATTCCCATTTTTTCTCTCTGGCTTTCTCAGTGTCATCCACCTCTATTCTTAGCTGCCTTTTTGTCTCTCAGTCTGTCAATCTCCGTCTCTCTCGCTCTGTCTCTCAGCTAGTTGTGAGTCAGTGCTGGTTTCCACTGGATTAGCCATCGGGCGGCTCTGCCAAGTCCTCTGGGCCTCTGGGACAGAACACTTAACAATTGTCAAATTTCAGTTTCATTCAGCCAGCCGGTGGCCAGAGGAAAAGGAGCAACAATCACTAATGAAGACATTTGTTGATGTCTGTGTTTATATTAAACGGGGCTATATTCTCACTTGTCTCCCCAAAGGAGTCCTGCTTCAGCTCCAAAGGCGTGGTAGCCAGTCTATTTCTGGTAGAGGCAGCTTTCCAGTGGATGTGATTGGCAGCATGAGGCCTGAAGGCTGAAGGAAAGCATCCAATCAGATCGCCTCTAGGGCTCATCATGAATGCCATTTTAGCTATATGGCCGATGTTAATTGGTGCCCTGGGTATCGCTGACCGGGAAATGTTAGCATATCTGCATAAGAGCCCCGCGGCTATTGTTCCCACCAGACCATACAGGTATGTGACTAATAATAAACCAGCAGGAGATTGTTGATCGTAGCATTTAGCGTTTACAAGTGATTCATTAATTATGGCATCAAAAAGTGCATTTTGATCAAACCTTTCCTGAATGCTTTTATGGTTAAATCAACCGAGATAAAGGGAACGCTTCTGCTAAATGTTTGCTGATTTCCTGACATCACTTCAGTGAAAAACAAAGCAGAGTAACCAAAGCGCCCGGGTGGCATTTTAACTCTTTTTATTGGATTGATCGATTTTGACTGCCTCAGCTTCGATGTGGCGGCAGCAACATTCGCTAATCCTCGTGCTGCTGTGGTTAAGCCGCTCGGAGTGAGCCAAGACGATCAAGGTTACTCTGGAAGGTGACAGAAACTTTCCTAAGTTTCACCAAGCAAAACTGCAATTTACAGCAAGAAGCTCTTTTGGTACACTTCTAGGTTTCATTTTCCTCTCAACGCATTCATTTCCATTTAACTTGTCCAAGCCTGACCTGCGGTTGGCAGCGTCCGCCTGCTCGGTTGTTTGTAACACCGGGCCTGTCGGGAGGCTGTCTGTTTGTTGCAGTGGGCGCCATGTTGTGTTGGCAGTGACAGCTTGTTAACGTCTAACAAGCATCTCCTCCTTTCTCTGTCGTGCCAACTGGCTGCTCCACAGACACTCATGCATCCATCTATATGGCTGCCCCGCCCACTTCATCCCCCCGAATGAGGCGCTCCAAACACATGTAAGCGCCGATGGAGACAAGAGATAGAGAGATAGGGAAAGAGGCATGACAGGGAGGTGGAGAACGCAGGGTTGAGCTGATTCCTTTGATGCATGTGTGCACAAAGATCAATGGACGCGTGATGAGTGAATGGAAAACCCTGCATCCAAACACAGTCTACACACATGATACATCGCTGCATGGCCGTTAGTGTCTGGACATCGAGGTGTACAGCAGCATGAGAGGCAGAGATATGATGGATGAGCGGGATGCACAAGAGTCAAGATTATACGATAAATGCAGCACGAGACATTTCAAAAGAACAGGACATGATGGGGGGGAATGCAGAAGAGGCTGCGTGCCATTATCCAAGCATACTGTAAGTGAAACTGAGTAACAGCAATACCAGATGCAGAAAATGAAATTATATATCATGGGAAACAAATCAAGCAAAGCATACTTGATTGAATCTTTTCATTATCCATGTTTCCCAACAATAGGACATAATATACTCTCTGTTGTCAGAGGTTGGCATTCTGACCCTCAGAGGGTGAAGTGAAAGTCTCTCAGGTGGTGTTTTCTTGTCCTCTCCTCTGTAACGGAGACAAACAGGCAGCAGAGGATGATGGGAAATTGCGAGGCAGAAGGTGGAAGGTGTTTTTCCCGAGCTCCTCCTCGGCCCACTTTGTGATATCCTCTGGGGACGGGTGAAACAAGCAATTACTCTAACACCCCACTAGGGACTGCTGTGTGCCGTTCATCTCCTCACTCATTCTGGGATCATCAAGAGGCGTCGCAGAAACCTCCCAAACAGGCTGGAATGCTAGATTAGGGATTTCATCTCTCATCCGTGGCACAGTTTTCATTTGACTTCAAATACAGATGGCGTCTTTGCATTTGTGACTCTGTTTTCAACATGTACACGCTCTGATCTATCTCTCCTCTTAGATCAGGGTTTAGCCGTTAAAAGAAAATGATTTCAAAAAGATGAAAGACGGGAGTTTTAATTTAGATTTCTGTTAACTTCACAGCCCTCCACAGTAGTTTCCTGCGAGGCATCTCTAGGAAAATCCACCACCGACCTCCCATCCTCTGATTCTCAATCCGTCCTCCCTCTGATGCCAGTTGACAGGAAGCAGTTTGTTCTGTGACACATGACCATCAGCATCATAACACACATCTGTGCCATGTTGACTCGACAACTCGTAAACTCCGCCGCCTGCTTCTGCCACATCTGTCACTAGCCGTGTCTCTCACCATCGCGCTTGTGCAACCTTACACGACTGGATGCTTGTCTGACGTGTGTGTGTGTGTGTGTGTGTGTGTGTGTGTGTGTGTGTGTGTGTGTGTGTGTGTGTGTGTGTGTGTGTGTGTGTGTGTGTGTGTGTGTGTGTGTGTGTTGGGCTGCGAAACAGCTGACCTGTTGCCAAGGCGACCTATCTGCAGTAGCAGCTGCTGTCATACTCCGCTAAACTAATGTCTGGCTGCTTCGATTGATTCCTTTTCTTTATTTCTTTTCCAGTTTCTTGGAGGTAATTTTTTTTGGCCTCCTTCTCTTTTAATTAAAAAAAGGTTCTGGTAGTAGAGTTAGAATTACACAAAGAGGAACATTGCTACCGTCATTTAAAGAGAGTCAGCATTTCTGTGACTAAGTGTCTCCCTTTCCAGGTAGCAAACAAGAGAGGATGATTGTATGAACAAATCTTATTTTGAAAGGTTAGAAAGCCCTTTACTGACGAGGACAACTAGTGTTGTAGTCAAGACCCCCTAGACCTAGACCTAGACCAAGTCCAGCCCAAGACCAGAGTACCGAGACTGAGTCAAGAAGACTTTGACCACCAAGAATAGTGCAAGTCCCGCATGGCATGACACACTTGCGATAAAATGTAGAACATGCAAAGCATAGACAATCCTCAAAATGTATGTAAAAGATCCACATTGTGTATGTGTATATATATCCATCCATTATCTGCCGCCGCTCGTCCTACTCAGGGTCACAGGGGGGCGGGATCCGATCCCAGTTGACCTTTGGGTGAAGGCCGGATGGATCCTGGACAGGTCGCCAAGCTATCACAGGGCCGACACGTACTGACAACCACTCACGCTGACATTCACTCCTACGGGCAATTTAGAGTCAACAATCTGAGCTGCATGTCTTTGGACCGTGGGAGGAGACTGGAGAACCTGGAATAAAAAAATAAAAACCCACACTGACACAGAGAGAACATCCTCCACAAAAACAATGAATAAATAAAAAAAAATATTCAATAGGCATTGCAGAGGAGTTTAGTGATTTCCTCGCAGTCGTGGTCTTGACCAGACTTGAAATAAAATCCTCTTTGTCTGAGACAGAGACAAGACCAATCCAAGTATGCTTAAGAAGATGCTTTTAGCACTTCAAGCTTGTTCTGAGGTTCTGACCACACAAAGTATGCCTATTAGTCTGCCACACGAGATGACGTCACCCGCTACTGAACACTTCAGAAGTCGACTATCGAGGCTAGTGCTTGTATTTAATATCATTTTTAGTACAATGACACTTGCGGATGTTAGAACCCCATTAAATGATAATGCTGCTGAGTGAAATGCAGCCAAATCGTGTGCCAGCCGGGCTTTTGTCGCAGCCGAACTCGAAACTCATTTTTCTCCGTTTCACTGGCCACAGTCGCTTCTGTTTGGCTGGTGGAGCCGAACGCGTCCTCTCTTTAACGATCCCCTCGTCTTTCGGCACCCCCCCATCGTTCTTGCCTACATCTGTTCTGGTAAATCATTTAATCAGCTGGTGTAAGTGATGAATGAGATGAACGAGTTTGTAGTGTGATTCACCACTTTGATTGATAACCCGTGGCCGAGGCCTAACTAATCCGACAACAGATGTGTTCCCGTGGGAGAGTGCTCGTTAGGTTAGCCCGTTCGCTCTGTCTGCAATGAGAATGGCAGCATGCTAATGCAACGAGAGGCTTGGCAGCAGGTCTGCTGGGAGAGAAAAGGCAACAAACTACATGTCAGAGCCAGCTCAGTAATCCTGCCCCGTAAAAGAAGTAACCTGAACTGTGCTGCTCCACCAGCAGCTGAGATCCCCTTATTTAACCAGCAGCGGTGATGAGATTTACTGCAAATTACACATCATTACACGATCGTTAGGAAACCTTAGGCTCCCAGTCTTAGCAGCACAAATCGGGTTTTTGGCTTTCCCTCCGCTGAAATGATATTAAAATAATAATAATCTTGTTTTGGTGCTTACGTGTTTAATTAGACACGAGAACAAGAACAAAGAAAAAACATTAGATGCCATTTGCAATTACCTTGCATTTCTACCGCAGCGCTGTGTTTGTCTCTTGGTGGAACCTGACAAATCAAGCGGGTTAATTCAATATCAGGTCTTTAGCGAGCTTTTACACTTCAAGATTATTTGTACCCTCACATCTTAAAACTCACACTTCAGTTGTAACTGGAGGGGGGCGGTTAAACACCTTATCATAACTGTTGTTTTGTCTATTTATAAAGTTATTTTACTTTTTAACAGCTCTAACTCTGGTCATTTATTTATTCTATTATCCGCCTTGTCTGATCATCGCAGTAAAAAAAAGAGATGATTTCCATCCTGTGCGCGAGCCTTGATTTATTTAATGTTACGTCTCTTTTATTTCACACCTCTTCTCATTATGTACCTACTGGTTTTGCCTCAAGGGAGCATTTTAAGAGATTTAAAACTTGAAGGGTGGTTGCTGCAGTGTTGTTAAAAAGTCATCCCGGCTCTCACTCTCCCACATTCAGTTTTGAAGTTTTGACACTTCTGCTTTCCTACAGACAGTCTTGGCAGCATGCCTTCAGAATGCTGTTGTATAATCAGCCTGATGCTGTCAGCGTGTTGTCCTCTGGAGGAAAGAAACAGTAAGAGGCTCTGACCTGTCCGGACTCGGCTTAATGAACCTCCAGTCGGTGATGCACAGTAACAAGAAATACTCTCTTACTCTATGTAAATAGGCTCCCCAGAAACTGTTGTTGTTTCCAATTACTTTTCATTACATTTTAAAAGAAAAAATATTTATTTCATTCATTTAACTTGTATGTCTACAGGGCAGGTTGGTTTAGTATGTATGTTCTTTTAGAGCAATGCCCTGTTAACAGCTTAATAAAATAACAGCAACGTAGGCGGACAGACACATTAATAAAGCAGGACTCAGACAGTATACAATGCATTCTTCATGTTCTCTGTGCTTTAATGCCACATGTACCGTAGATCAGTAGAATAATGTGAAACCATTTATATGACTGTGTATGCGGGCACAAGACAAATACAAACGTGGGACCGAGACATGAAACCACAGCTCCATAGCTCCATAGCTCCACAGTGCTACCTGTGGTACCTGTGGTACCTTTGAAGCTGCGCTGATGGATGTTTTTCTACCGGCCTCTTGGGGGCGGAATAATAACAAGCTGACAGAAACACAAGCCTGACATTCATTTTATAGAGTTCTAAAGCCTAATGTGTAATCAAACAATTACCTATTTTCACACAAAGGACACGAGGAGAAATATTAATATTAATTTAGAGCAACAAAAATAAAAATGCTAATGTTGAGACTGAACCATAACCGTAAATCAGTGTGAACTAAAAGAAGCTGTGCAGAGCTGGGTGATGAATCTCAGTGGGTTCAACACTGCGAGCGACCCCTTTCACATTACGTCTAATCAATTGATTCATTGTTAAACATATAGATAAAACATATAGCATAGTGCAACTTTAAGTAGGCATTACAATTCTCCAGTGTGGATTCCAGCCATAACAGCCCTACTGCACACACACACACACACACACACACATACACACACACACACACACACACACACACACATACACTCACACACACACACATACACACACATACACTCACACGCACACACTCAAAGCAGAGAAACAGGAATCGTGAAAAGATTCATAACTTCCTTTCCGCCCTCTTCCTCAGGCGCTGCCTCCCCCTCTTCATAATAACCCGGCTCATCTCATGAATATGCAGTCGCTCCGTGTATCAGCTCAGATAGAGAGGACTTCTTAAATCTCCCATTTAAGATTTTCTTTGCTGCTTAAGCTACTCCACCAAATTTCACCCCATCACTCATATTGCAGTCAGTGGGTGCTTTGCTGCTTTTTATGCGCCAATGTTTATCTGGATGTCTGTGTGTGTGTGTGTGTGTGTGTGTGTGTGTTGTAAATATTACAGGGCCTATGGGACAGATAATGACCTATTAAACCGGAGTGATTTAGTATGGAGTCCTTGGCAGCCATCACAGGGGTCTATTACCAGCGAGCGACCTCCTCACGAGTGTTTTTCTGCACGCTTTTCTATTTTTGTATTTATCAGCTGTGGCTCGTCCTCAGTACAGCAGCTTTAATGCAGCTAGAAGGCCTTTAATGTGCGCTCCTTTCCTTTCAAGTATAGGGCTCTCCATGTGGCTCATGCGTGTTCTGAGGGAGATGTGTGAGCAAGATAAAAGAACAGCCGGCAGAATCTGATTAGACGAGAGTTTTCGTCCACCTGCCTCTCACAGAGTTGGCCTGTTTGCATGATAAGCGGTCGCTGGTAACCCCTCAGGAGAGTTTGTCTCTGTCCCTCATGTCTCCCTCCTCTACTCTCTTTCTTTAAAAGGAAGAACTTAACTTGTTTGCTCATCTTCAGTAATTATTCAATTAAAAATAACAGGTGCTACTTGTGTACTTGAGAGATGGACTGTTATGTTATTCACTGCATGCTTTTTGTTGTTGGTCTAATTGGAGGCTCCTATCCTATTATAAATGGAAAAATGTAGCAAGGGAAATAAACAGCATTTTTTTTGTATTTGACTAATTAAAAATACAGCATTGATAATTACAAAATAGTTTTAAATCAAGACAAATGCCTCTATTTATAAACCCCAGTCCATGGTTGTCATAGTTCAGTGTTCAGTGTGTTCATTTGTGAGGAAAAACAGTTGGATGGTGACGATTGTTCTTTTCATTCTTTGTCTTGTTGCTGCGTTCATCTCTTGGCTCGCTGGCCCGGCTGTGAGCTGCTCAGCTGAATCCATTGAGATTAGCTTGAAAGCTCACCGGGCACATCTCCGACGAATTCAACATGTACAGATAGATGTTTGTGTGTTTTGCCGTCTAAATATTGTGGTTTCTGTGTGTTATGTTGTGAGTATTTGGGGGGGGGGGGGGGGGGCTGTTTCTTCAGCATTGCTTCGTTTGATCTGAGTCCACTGTGTTACAGTAATACTGCAGACTAAAGGACGGTTATGTGGAGTCAGCTGCCTTGAGCTGGAGGTCCTGGATTTGAGCTCTTGTTCCATGAGGCTGATCTTTAACTAACACGTGGGCGGGGTCAGACAGGGAGAGACATTTCCAGCATTTGTGATCAATAAGGTGTCATAACAAAACATCACATATTTGATTGCTCTGCACATTTGTGCGCTGCCTCGCAGTCCGTGTGGCAGAAGACCAAGCGTATTACTTTGCCCTGTCGGTGGTTGTGTTGTCAGCAACAGCCTTGTTGTGATGTCGTGATGACTCAGGCCTGACGGCTGCATTTGTCATTCTTACTCACAGTGTGAAACACCCCCACCTTAGTTTATGGGCTTTGATATTAGCAATATTTGGTTTGAACTGAAACTAAATGAGAAAGAATCTAAACTCTTAAACCACCATCACCATGAGAACCTCAGTGTTCATTTTAAGTTATTCGGTTTCATTCTTTATCCATAGTTTATCTCTTGCGGGCTACTTAATGGCTCAGCTTGAAACCATTTTTCTCATATTTTTGCATGGATTAGTGCATTTAAGATTACTTCTATATTCAAAGTCAGAGCATAGTTTTCCAGGGTTGTCTGTGTATTTTCCTGGTTTTTTAATGGTTTCCATTCACTGTCATCTGGTGTACAACTACTTTCAGAGACATCCACCATACGGAAAATACAATCTGCTTTTATTTTGGTCAAAGTTCGATCATTTTTTTGTTCGATCACAAACTGATTTGTATTACATGATGAAATGACACAAGATGTTGACAACAATGACTCCACTTATATGTGGTTTAGATAAATAATCTAAAGCGTGTGAAAACACTGGTACGTACGGTGGAGCTTTAGACAATGAGGAAAACAATGAGGGTTGATTTATGCTGCACTGCATCCCCCCCCCCCCCCCCCTGCAGTGCAGCTCTTTGACTGAGGCATCTGCCACCTGTGACGACCAGTCAGCGCTGCGCCCCGCGGAGATCACAGGTCAACTGTGTGAAGAAGCTCTGTATGCAGGCAGCCATGACGTCAACAAACGTCTTATTCTCCGTCTACCGTCTCTTAAACTCTTATTACCTCCGCCCGTCTCCACCTAGCATCTCATTGACGGCAGCGTCCGCCTCCCCAGTGAGGTAAACTGAGCAGCACTGATGTAACGAGATGTGGCTCGAGGGTCTTCTTCACACCCAGTGTGCTGTAATGTGCTGAATGACCTGGTTCAACAAAGCCTGTAATTAAGAGGCTCTCTCGCCTGCTGCTTGATCGCTGTTATTCCAGGAAAAGACGGCAGGCTTTTACCAGGATGACGAGTCAAACAAAGAATGTGCATTACTGTACGCCTGCTACCCCCCCCCCCCCCCTTCTCTGTCACATTTATACATCATCTCTTGCATTTATCCTCCAGTTGAAAACACACATTTGTGTTTCCAGCTACAGACGGCCCCAGAGATGTTGCCGTGGAGCCGCGGCGCGCTCGATTTGTCTGAGTGCGTGCCTTTTGTGTATTAACAGGTGCTTTGCTGGATCCACATTGCTGCTGCGATTTTAACTTGGCTGCCTACACAGTATTCCCCAGCACCTCCCAGGGAAACAACGCTTAGGGGGGTCGGGAGGGTGAGGAGAGAGAGAGGCAGATGATGGATAGACAGAGGAGAGCAGCAGGTGAATAGATGGGCACTTCACTCCTTGTTGTGCACGGTTTACTGATCAAGAAGGCGACAGATTGCAGTTGTCTCCGTCAGTTTTTTAGGTGAGGCAGCCTGATGCCGTCTCACTGTCTCGCCCCGTTACTGCGTCCAGCAGCACCGACACGTTAGCGTTGACCTTTCTCTGCCCGGCCGTCAGTTTCACCCCTTTTAACTCTCCTCTCCCGGCACAGCGGTGCCTGGAAGCTCTCGCAGATTACCTTAATGGAGAGTGCACATGCCTGCTGGTTTATGTGTCTTTTTGCCCGGAGCCTCACTGTTTTAAGTGGAGAGCAAGCTCAACGCAGCGAGATAAGAGAGATGGAAACAAAAAGTTCCTCTTTCAAGTTCGGAGTCGCTCTTCTACCGGCTATTCATTGAAATCCGAACGTCTACTATTTGCACTATTCAATTTCAAGGTTTGCGTGACAGCTCGCAGTCAGTGAGACGGGAGTCACTTACCAGTCCTCTTTGCAGGATTAGTAATTATGTAGCAGGGGAAGTCGTTGTAGCTACAACAGCCGGCACACGAGCTGGTTTCAGTGTGTTAACTTCACCGTCTCTTCATGTGGCTTTCGGGTGATGATTTAAGGTCTTAAACTAGTTGGGTCTTGAGTTGTGACCTGCAGGCCTGATTGGTGTTTTTTTTTCAGAAGGTTACGTTTAATCCTGCCTCATCCTTCTGGTTATTTGTTTTAACTGTTCCCAACGGAGCTTATAGAGTTGCAACAGCTGAAGGCCTCACAGATTGACTTATTTCCTGTAGCCTGTAGCCTTTAATAGACGTGCCGGATTAGCAGTTTGCTGCACTTCTCCTCGATTTTTTTTACCTCTTTCCCTCCTTCCTCCCTGGTTAATATTCAGCCGGTCTATCCGCCCTGTGCTGTCACGGCCGGCATCCCACAAGGAGCCCTGCCGTGCTTGCGGTAAATTAGGCTGTGTATCGGAGGGAAGAGCCGTGCCTGGCCTTCCCAAACCATCTGCATAACGGCAGACCTTCTGGGGAGGACGCTGCACGATCAGAGAAACTAAATAACATGGGATGATAAAAATATTCACAAGAAGAACGAGGATAGATGTCTGAATGCTTGGTTTAATTATAATAACCAGTTATTAAACGATATAATATATATATATATATATATATATATATAAGAGCTGTGCAACACGGATATCAGTAAATTACATAAAAACAAGAAAACAGTTACGTATTGACACACATGATATTTTACATTTAATTTTAAACTCTCAACCTTCAGACATCAATGCTTCGTCTCTACCAGCTGAGCTACCCGGACTCAGTATTATTATACTGCTATCAAATTATTTTACAATACAAGTTTTCCTTTCTTTAGGAATCTGGTGGCGTTCATTAATATGAAGTTTGTCTGCTGAAATGAAAATGTCTTGCTCTCATCTAGATCATTTAAATCAGCACAGCTGAAGAGCAAACACACTTCAAAGTTGTCTTGACACGTCGAGGACGGAGCGTTCTGTTTCACCGAGTTTCTTAAACTGGCAATTTCTTTTTTCGATTTATTACCTTCTTGTTTATTTATTCACCGATGCCACTTGCTTCCCCTGATGGCTGACGTTTCACAGTCGAGACTATTCAAAACACAGCGGGAGAAGACCTTGTGCTGCGCGGCAAGTGCAGAGAGGTGAGACAGGCAGCATTCAGAGAGCCACACTTCAAACTGTAATGAACACTTCACAGACATAAAGCCCTCAAAAAGTACTTCACCCAAAGTTTTACCAGTTTCTACTGAAACAGTTAGCCAAGTAAATGATTACTCAATCAATATAAAATGATTAAACTATTTAGATAATGAAGGAAAAATCTCATTTCACGTTTTTCTTTGTCATATATATTTATCCATTTTGGACAGAAAGCATTTGCATCCTCTCAAGTACATGTTTTATTTCAGACAGTTGTGACTCATGTCGCTCCGAGGTGCAGCTGCATATGTGTTTAATAAGTATGGAGTGAAACCTGTGAATTTAGATTTAGCTATTAAAGAATGTTTGCATATGTGCAGTCGGCAGCTTCCTTACGGTTCTGCGAGACTTGAAGCCTCTCTTACACCCCCCAACTCCCTCTGACCCACTTGTTTAACATGCTCGAAATATAAAGCTACGCACGCCTGCCTCTTCCAAATCCATCAAAGCAAACCCGATCCACTTTCCTGCTCACCTCCTGATTCTCCATACCAAATGTCCATGCATACGATTTGCAGCAACTTCTCTTCCCGAGTTGAAAGTCCAGTTGATCAGGTGACTGTAAAGGGAAATAAATCCCCACCTTTCCCTCTGTGTGCTCCAGGATTTGACTGTGATGATGCAGAATATTATTATGGATGTGTGATGATAGTTGTTGTGGGTGAGTTGGCAAACGCCTCACGTCACGGACTAAATTTTCCTCCGTGTATAAATAACCGACTGAAGGCGGCAGAGACTGGTGACTCAAACAAAGTGAAAAGTTGAGAATGTGGCTCGGTGGAATGCAGCACGGATCTTTATAACTGTGAGAGAGAATGTCTGTTGATTGCGATATAAGAAATAGATGCAAAAATCCATTTGTCTGTGAACCAGCCTCCCCTGGTGGACGGAGATTTTCGGCTTAATCTGCTTTGCATAAACCCAGAGAAACAGCACGTGGAGTTGGCCTGTTTGATCTGAGCGTATTGGTCGTTAGAGGGGTGGGGGTTGTTCGTTTTTTTTACCTCGCTTGTTTGTCTTGTCTTATCTCTCAAGGCCCACAGTAGCGGACTCCCTTTTATTTCGGCAGGTTAATGCTCTGGACTGTGCTCTCTATCTTGGCAGTGCAGCACAGGTCTCGTTGGCCGGGGCTCGCAGATGTTATCGCTTCTGATTGCGGCCTCCCGTTGTCACCCAGGTCTTCTGTTATTTCCTTGACCAACGTGCATCTTTTCCTGGAGGTTCTTAGTCTCTGTAGTTGCTGCAGACCCAGACTCGCTGACAGACGTCGCTTTCTTCCTGTGATAGAGCGGTCACCAGAAACCCACCCCATCAAGGCTCCTTTATGTAAGTTTAAATGATGCTGGCGTCGCGTGGGCTCGCACAGATTGTTTTGGCTGTCAGGGTTATTGTCTGCCAGCTTATGTGGAAATATATTAGCTGTGAATGACGAAAGCGGAGACGATAAACTTGTTCCCATTTTCTATTCTCGCTCTTCTGCCCACACAACGTTTACTCCTGCAGTGTTCAAGATGAGGGCTTTGCATACAGCTTCGGAGAGTATATCCACAGACTGCAGTTTGGAAAGTTTTTAGGCTCTATTCCAAAGAGATGCTGATCTTTATAAAAAAGTTTCTTTTGGCAAGCCACGAAGTTGTATATCATTTCAACTTCTGTTAGGCCCATAACCTTCTGCAGTTGATGAATATAAATGTATAAATATATTTTCATTCTCTTCTCAGCTTTATGTTTATCTAGAGGCAGCGTAGCCTACTCAGCTTTTCACTTGTCGTGGATGCTCAGTCACAATAATAAGCCTTAGTCTATAGGCCTATAGCTTTGTCAGCCATTGTAATGGGGCCCTTGAGTCAGGTCCTTGTTAGCTGATGCACAATAAGCTCCCGCCTAATGAAGTGTAAACCGGAGATCTGGGAGGCTGCGACGGGGGCCAGATGAACACGGCCGGCAGCCTTGATGTGCAGCGGAGAGCTCAATGCTAATGCTATTAGCCAGGAGGTCAGTCCATTTCACATCACCCCGTGCTCAGTTTATCAGCGCTTCATAATGGGGCTGGATGTAAGGGCACGGTGTTGAAACGGTTGATCGCACTCTGAGTGCGCTATCCTCTCCAGCGGATGAATAGAGTGAGAGACGGGTTCACAACAGTAGTGCCGTTTGATGGCAGCTGCGTTGGATTAACGGCCGGACCTTCTGCCCTGAACAGGCTTCTTCTGTGTTAAAGTTTGTCCACTGGAGAGCGTCGCAGCTCCGTCGGGCCTCCGTCTGGCCGCTCTTCCTCCGCGTTCATTAACAGTCCATTTGTTGCTCCGGCCCTGAGGAGCCGTCCTCTGCTGCTTACTCACTCAGCTCCTCCTAATGCTGCTGATGAGCCTTTAATGTACAGATGGTCTGCTTCATGCAGCTCTATTAAGCCTCAGCACTTTTTATACTTTTAGTTTCACCAGGTTTTTTATTTTATCCATCTCTGATGTTATTGGTTTTTCTACGTGCTTAAAGTTCATATTGAATTAATAAGCTATTTGGTCAAATATGAAGGAATGTCTTGTGATTTCTGTGTAAAAAGCATGATATTCAATATTCATTTATCATCCCGCAGGTTATAGTACGACACTATTAGTATTCATAGCAAACCATCTCCCCGTATGTTAACCCTTATCAAACATCGTAATGCATAAATAATGCATTAACTGATTGTAATTCAGAGAAAGTGCTCCTGTCTCACGATAGCTCTTTTCTGATGGTCATGTGACGTGTCCTGGCGTGTTTGCTTGCACATCTGTGCACAAACACACAAATTAACCCTTCGCATGTTTCTCTTCTAGCCAACTCCGGGGCCTGTTTCCCTAAACAAGGTAACTCACCGGGCGAATGGCTCCCTGCTCTTTTCATCGCACTTTGAGTTCATTCATTTTTTCCAGTCACATTTTATTTTTATATTCTTTTTTGTGCACCCATACATTCTCCTACCGGCTGTGTCCGTCTCCCTTCCTGTTCGCCGTCATCCTCGGGCTGTGTCGCCCGTCAGTCAGAGCACCGATAAAAGGCCAACGGCCGTCAGAGTGATGCTCCTCCTTAAAGGATGGACAGCAGAATCAGTAGAGTCCAGACAAGAGACAGTGAGAATATGTAGAGAAAGTGTCGGAGGGTGTCGGGGGATGGAGGGAAAGCTCAGATAGCTGAACAGGAGGAGCGGGTGAGAAAGAGCGAGAACCGGGAACAAACATGAAGGAAGTGTTCCTGACTGACTTTCAATCACCACAAATTTCAGTATTTAGTTTTTCTCTGTTTCCTAAGAAAACAACGAAAGCCACTTAAGACAACAAGCATATCACAATGGAATATCCAGCAAGACAAACGTTTGAGCCTCTTCCTTTGATCTATCTTAGAAGCGTTTTATTTTTCTTCCCTTCAGAACTTGAAATCAATAATTCTGCAGGGAACTGCTTCGTCCTGGTGGCAAATCTAACATCTCATTTCTCTCTCTCTTGCTCTGTCTCTCTCCTGTCCACTCTCATTCCCTCTGCTCCGTTTGTTTCCACCTATGTGTGCCTGCTCTGTGTGTGTGTGTGTGTACGTATCCACCCTGAAATCTTTCTGCACGCTTGTGTGTGTGTGTGGGGATTCACCTCTTTTTCTTTTCCACCCCCTTCCTTCTTTTCTTCCTTTCCTTTATCCTCCCTTCCGCTCTTCTGTCCTCGTCCCTCAGATGCCGAGCGTGGTGGCGGTCACATGATCTCGACAGATGACTTGGAGTATCCGCGAGAGTACCGGACTCTGGGCAACAGCGCTCGGCGCTTCTCCAACGTGGGCCTGGTGCACACGTCGGAGCACCGCCACACCGTGAGCGCCGCCCAGAGCCTGGAGGCCCTGACCAACCTGCACAAGGTCGACATGGAACGCAAGAGGGACGCCTTCATGGACCACCTGAAGAGCAAGTACCAGCAGCAGCAGCAGCTGCAGCATCCGCATCACAGCCCGCACCACAACCCGCCATCTCCCTCGCCTTCCCACGCCAGCATGAGGGGCACGTCAGAGCGGTCTGCACGAGAACAGGTACGCAGTTCACGTAGTTCATGAGGGATTTATTGTCCTTCAAAGGAATTGTGTCTGATAATATTTATCAATACATTTCATGTGTCTGTTTTTCATTTGGAGATACGTGACTCATTTGGCGTTCGGTACACGTTTCTTTTGGCGATCAAACTGGTCAATGTTGTCATATTGGGGACAGAAAATAGTCTGCATGCGTAGAGAGAAAAATAACACTTAATAGTTTGGGTCCAGTCAGGCAACAAAAAGTCTCTTGTCGGGTAACTTTCAGAGTGAGAGCAGCACAAAGCTTCACATTGTGCTCATTGAAATAATTGAGAGACGGAGAGAATAAGTGAGGGACGTCCGTCAGGAGGTCTTTGTGTTATTAGAGGCCGTCATTAAACTGTCACAGCTGAGCTTTTCTTTGTTTCACTGCTGCCAGGACCTGCAGAACGTCACAATGCTGTTGAGGTGTGAAGGAAGACGAGAAGTCACACACATAAACGTATTAAATGCAAATGCAGTTATCTGAACTTATCAAAAAAAAGTGTTAAATTCAACGTGACGTGACAGAAACGCACACCAGGAGACAGGACAGAATGAAAGGGAGCGAGGGTGAGGGGGTGAGGGAGGGAGCGTGAGGGAGCGAGGGCGGGTGAAAGGCAGGTGGAGTCCGTAGTTGCCGTGGCAACCTCTTTCCATAAATGGCAAGTAGGGATATCGCGTTGCAAAGGTCAGGTTGTGTAGAGAAGCAGGAACTGCACGATGATGAAGACCGAAGGGAGAGAGGAATAACGAGGCAGACTGTTAAAAAATATATATCCAGGAGACTGGACAGACCCTGAAGTGACGGGGTGTCTTCTCTGCACGGAAGGAGGGGAGGAGCAGAGCCCAGGATTTCTTGTCATCTCGTGGATGTGCAGAGCGTGGACGGCGAGGGAGGCGGGGGGAGGGAGGAGCTGGAGAGGAGCGCAGCAGCCAGTCAAGCAGCCCGCTGCTCAATTAGCCAGCACCAGCAAGAGCCAGCCACCCATCTGCGAAGGAGTTAATCGGCTGGTGTTGTAATGAATTAAATAAAGAGTTTCCGCCGCATGTGCTACTGGAGAGCAAGAGAGAGAGAGAGAGAGAGAAAGGGGGAGAGAGAGGTAGACTGAGCGAGGGAGAGGGGAGGGAGGGTTAGAGAAGCATAGTGAGGGAGAGACGGGTAAAAACACGATGAGGATACGCTGCACCTGACGGACAGCCTGGGATGACCGGAGTGGTGGACAGGTGCACTGCAGGTGAGACGGGACTGGAAGCTTGAAACTGGTAGCTGGATGCTGTTGTAGAGAGGTGTGTGTGTGTGGGGGGGGGATAAGGACGTGGCAGCTGGGATTACATTCCACGCCTGTTGTGTTTATTGTGGTTGTTGTGGTGACGGCGTGCATATGCAGCAGGCTAGACGAAGGCTGAGTGGACGACACTGTAAACTGTACACAGATTATTTTTGTGCGTCCGGCTGAGCGTTAATTTGCTGTGCAGACGAGTGTAGGTTTTTTAGAGAGAGAGAAAAGGGCGAGAGGCTGCGGTAACGTTTGAGACGGCAATCTAGACCGGAGGAGGATTGAAGGGGAGGGAGAGAGAGAGAGAGAGAGAGAGAGAGAGAGAGAGAGAGAGAGAGAGAGAGAGAGAGAGAGAGAGAGAGAGAGAGAGAGAGAGAGAGAGAGAGTGAGTGAGTAAGAATGGTTGTGGTGAGGAAAAGGGGGGCGGGGGTGCAGAGAGGATGACGACATGAGAAAGAGACGGGAGGTGGAGGAGGGGTGGAGTGAGTGCAGCCTGCTTTACATGCCGGTCAGGTAACGCAGCGCTACACTCTGTGAGGCTACGTCCTTCACTGTGCACACACACACACACACACACACACACGCGCCTGTGTGTAAATACAGGGGAGTCTTTATCGCATTTTTGCCCCTCAGCCCAAAGTTTAATCTGACATCTCAATACATACTCCAGGAACACTGTGTCATTTGAGATCAAAGCATATTTAATACCACAGGATTTTAATGATGACAAGATTCATTTGAGCCAAGAGTTTCCTCCAGGAGGTAGCCTGTCAACGATTGACAGTAGAAAACCATGTCTTGAATATAAAGTCTGCACAGAAGAAATGGATTCAATTCAATCGTATTTATTTGTACAGCCCAAAATCACAAATCTGCCTCAAAGAGGGTTTTACAATCTGTACATCCTCTGTCCCAGGACCCCCGCATCACAACAGGAAAACCTCCCCCAAAAAAACACTTCAATGGCAGAAATAAAAGCAGAAACCTTTGGGAGAGCAACAGAGGAGGGATCCCTCTCTCAGGATGGACAGAAGTGTGAAAGATGTCATGTGTACATGACAGAATTACAGCACAGTCAATGCATATGATATAAATGATTCATAGAGTGAGAGTAGAAAGCAGAATAATGATTGAAAAATGAAAAGGGACGGTTGCAGTGGTGACTGCCAGGATGAAGGGTTGTTAAGCTGCAGTCAAATAGGCTCTCTGGAGTTCACGCTCACACCCTCTCAGTGACGTATTTGCGACTCAAAGTCCAAGTTCAGTGTATCTGCGGTTGTCAGCGGAGCAACGGTTAAAGCACCACGAGGCGGTGAAGAATGAATGTGTTTACTTTACTTGTGAGTGAGCCTCATTAAAGCAACAAACAAGAGAAACACTGGCAGAGGCAGACACACCAGACCACAAATCACCTCCGCACCATTAAAGCCAGCCCTCAGTCATTTAGCTTTGTGGGGAAAAATACAATTATTAACGATGTCTGAACAAGTGAACAGCAATTATTTATGACGCACCGATGGAGCTGCTGAGCCGCTGTCAGTTCAGCAGCTTTTCAAGGACAACGCTTTACTGGCTAATGACACAGAATGATCGGGTAGTCAAGGCCAACTCAAGTCCAACCTCCTGTATGTTATCACTGAAAGGGAACCACTTTACCACCGTGACCTCTCACCCCCGAGTCTTACCGAGAACTAGCTTTGTGACCCTCAGAGGAGGTGAAGATTTACCTGCATAAAAACTTTCTATGAAGACAAACAGCTTTGCTTTAAACTATGTGATAATATATTTATTTTTTTTAAAGTGTTTTTTGTTTTAACCCATTATGGAGAGTTTAATCCTTTAATCCTCCCGGACAGCGACATTAATACGACATTAAAAAAAAGTAGATAACAACTAGCTAGGAGACAGAAATTCTCCTCAGCGTCACATCAAAGACGTGTCTTTAATAATAATTGCTTTGACATATTTTGGTAGAAATGTATATGCTATGGGGGGAAAAAAGAAGCGTGGGTAGAGATTATGCTCCGTATCGTTTTGAGTGTCCCACTAGGCGGATATATGCACTGTGTTTTTTTTTTATTATAAACAGCACGGCCACATTAAAATGCCTGAGAACAGCTTCTACCTTTCAGAACGAAGGTTAGAACATTCACTTGGCTCGGTTTTATATCCTAGATAGATGACTTGTAATGGGTTTCATTATGTTGCTGCTATTGTTTCCATCTACTAGTGTTATTATACACCAACTACATTGTGTCCCATTTCCATCTTATCCCTCCACTAATACCACCGCTATTAACTCCAAGCAGGTTTTAAGTACGTAGTGCGTTCACACTGGAAAGGTGACTGAGTTTGACTCAAAGATGCAAGTATGCAGATTTAATCTGCTTGATTCTTGAGCGGGCTGTCGCGTTGCATTCGTTTAAAGACGCGGTGAGCAGCACATTAGCAGAGCAGCAGCTTCAGTGCTTTGTTTGGTGAGTTCTCACTGCAAAAGTGACAAATAAAGTAAACTTAAAACGGTGCAGGAAGTAAATTAAAAAGGAGGAGCTGCTTGTAGATGGAGGTAAAGCAGCTTCAGGAACAGAAAGTAAACACTGCATATTTGGAAAACCCTTTTTGACGTCTAACCGGCAGTGTCATCCTGTTAGTATAAAACGGTTTAATATGTTGATTTCTTGTATGCTTTGGGGCGTCTGTGGCTCGGGGGAAAGAGCGGGTCGTCCTTTAATCACAAGGTTGTCGGTTTGATCCCCGGCTCCTGTCGTCCGCAGTGAGACACCGAACCTCACGTTGCTCGCCGGGCGCCCAAAATACTTAGGATGGGTTAAATGCAATGTTCAACGTTCATGTATATATGTGACGAAAAAAATTTAGTTTACGTTGTTTCTTACTAACTGCAAAACAGTATACTTTAAAAGGCGGCGCACACATTTATATACAGTAAGTACTTAGTGTAGAATTGTGACACGGCTACCGTAAAGTTTGGAGTTTTATTAGCGGTGTCATTTCAAAGTCAAAGTTTGATTACAATTTGTACAAAACCGCACTTCTTGCGTACCCACTGCCAATTTTGTATATAGTACTTGCAGAATACTATTAGCGTGTAGTATGGAATTGGGACACAGCGCTAGGCTTTATAAAATCTGTGTTAGACCAAATGTTACTTAATCATGGGTCTTTGGATTCGTGTAACTATAACACTTGATTGTATGAAATCCAAGCAAGCAAGTTGCACCACAGTACATTAAGAGAAGAGAGTCAGAGAGCGAGAGAAGAGCGTAAAGTGAAAGAGACCATCAACGAGTGGCATCGGGGCCAAATGAGGGGACATTAAGTGAAAGATCAGATCACAATAAAGTAATAATCGGCTGAAAACGCTCCCTCTGATGCTCCTGTTTACTGAAGTAATCGAGGCTTTTGTAGAGACAGTGTTAAAATGGAAAGCTGATGATGAAAAACCTCCAACTATCATAAATCAAAACTTGCCTGTCACTTTTTTTCCCTCCGTGCACCAGGAAGATAATGTGGTTCCTGCAGAACGGAGACTGAACGGACTGAAAATTGCCTGCAGATAAGAATAAGAACTAGAATAAGAGTTTGGATTAGAATTAAAATTCATGAACTCTGCCCAATCTTTTTTAAATTTCTCATGTCATTTTTTGCCTCGGCCTGGTTTTGACTGTGGGGTAATTCTGTTTTAATGGAAAGCTCACATCCCGAGGCCAACACGCGAGCACCTTTTCCTACATGACCGGGCAGCGGGGAGGGCAGAACGGACACGAGGGATTCAGCGTGGGCCGCTGGGAATTCAAAATGAAAAGTAGCACAACGGGTGGATGGAGAGCGACGCAGACAGCAGCGAGCGAGGAGGAGACGGAGCGGCGGCTTGCCTTTTGGTGGAGAAGTCTGGGAGAGAGGCCAACATCGGAACAACAGAGTGGGCGGCTGTTTGATTCAATTTCACTCTTTTCATTTCCTCCCCCTTCACCAGTTAGGGGCCAACAGCGCAATCTTGTTTCAGGTGCGCTGTAACCCGACGCCTGCAGAACACAGCCTCCTTCCTACATTACCACCAATCACACGTAATGATTGTGGTTTAGATTCGATGGCGCTGTCCACAATTTTAACGGATCATAGAAAACGGAACACGCGACAAGAAAACGGTTTAGGAAATGCAACTGATTTTGCTTTTTGGGGAGGATGCATTCACACTCTTATCCCCTCTCCAGTCCCGCTTGTTTAAAGCACCATTATTTATTATTTTTGTTTCGACCAGTATGAGAGAAGAATCTAACTTTTCTCTTTCTGTCTCCCTCGCTTCCCTCTTTTGTCCTTCATGAACTTCACAGCAACAGCCCAACTACTGGAGCTTTAAGGTCAGTGCTGCATGTCTAAGTGTCCCTGTGCGTTTGTCAGTCTCCTGTCCATCGTGTGTGTGCGCGTGTGTGTGTGTGTGTGTGTGTGTGTGTGTGTGTGTGTGTGTGTGTGTGTGTGTGTGTGTGTGTTTGTGTTCTGTGGGATTACGTCAGACTCCTTGGGCATCACCAGCCTATCTCCTTGGTCCTCTTATGCAACACCCAGATCACTTATCATCTCTCTGCTCTTCTGGCAGTGTGTGTGTGTGTGCACGTGTTATTGTGTGTGTGTGTGTGTGCGTTTGCAGAGGTGTCGGGGGGGGGGGTGGCGACAGTTTAAACTTCTCCAGCACCATTTAATCTGCAGAAGACGTCTCTCGGGATTTATGATACCTCAGGCAGCTGGCATTAATGGCTAGAAGCCATGTGACCTTGCTGAAGTATTACTCAGACTGACTGAGACATTAAGAAGACATTTCAGACGTGCCGCTGAGGCATTACTGAAATAATACAAAGACATTAGCTCAGAGGCTTGAGTCACGGCTGGGCTGCAGAGGGTGTGTTATCCACAGGTTGCAGACAGGAAACATGGGCAGAGAGAGCAGCTTCAAGATGTATTGGAAGTTTTAATCTCGTATGCTGGATTTAAAGAGTCGAGCCCATTTGTTGGCCGGTGTTTCCTTTGTTGTGGCATTACACTGCACAAAGGCAGACAGGGGGGTGTGTTATCTAAACAGAGCACGTTAAAGAACATATCGATGTGTGTGTGTGTGTGTGTGTGTGTGTGTGTGTGTGTGTGTGTGTGTGTGTGTGTGTGTGTGTGTGTGTGTGTGTGTGTGTGTGTGTGTGTGTGTGTGTGTGTGTGAGGGAAGAGTCCAGGGCTTATCTGTGGCGTAGTCTTCTGAATCCCTGCTTACAATATCATTTGGACAGGTTGTAAATGTCACTGAATATCAATAGCCACATCCCCTGACCCATGGGGAAGGCGAAGTAATTCATCCCCGACTCCCTCAAGTACTTAAACTTCCAACAAGAGGTCAGACAACTAGAATTTAGAGCCCAGTCCATCACATAAATCTGTTACACGACACGACCGAATGATTTCACTCCGCAGGACTTTCAGGTGGTTTGCTAAACTTTGTGGGTATCTTAGTATAAAAAACATCAAACTAACAAATTCTGATTGTTGATGAAAGAATCGGATCTGAAATGTCTAAACGCTGAATTTGCTGCAAACTAACGATTATTTTCATTATCAAATCATCTGTGGATTCTTTTCTCAATAATCGTAATTTTTTTTTAAATAATGAAGAAATCAGAATTTCTTAGAGACGACTTTTTGCTTCAGACGTCTTGTTTTCTGTGATCAGCGGTCAACAACAATATAGAACAGAGAAAAGACTGAAAAGAGTTGCCTATTCATTTTTTGATGATAAACTAATCAATTAATTGTTGTAGCTCTATAAAAAGTGTACATGTTTCTTATCTTCTGAGTACAGGAAGTTGCTTTTTGTGAATCAAGTGAGGCAGTTCAATGACTGAACAGTGAGAGTTTATTTATTGGCTCCTCGAGGTGCTGCAGCGTATTAAACTGTAGAATGAAGCAACCAAAGTGGTCCAAGTGGAAACAGATCTGAAGCTCTTTGCTTTCAACACAACACCGTCGTCGCCACCTTTTACGTTCACGTCTCATCCGCTTCATTTCGCAGTAAAGCTTGTGAAAGCCTCGTCCTACTCCCTCATCCCACCGGCTCTGATCTAAGCTCGACTCTCCGGATTCACCTGCCTACCCTAAATAAACCCTAGATGAAGCTACTACACTCATCTTCACCTGTATGTATATCAAGGATGTAATCAAATGATTATTATAAACATAAGCTGCAGGTGTTGGACATGGAATAACGAACGGTAAAATATGTATCCTAAAAGAAATTGTCTGTTGATCCCTGCCATGTCCATCAGCTACTGTTTCTTTATTTTCTATCAGAGAAAAACGAGAATCACTTCCAGCAATCTCAGCCACCATCTCCCCTCTGGAAGAGAGGGTCAATCTGCTCCCTCTCCTTCTGAGCAAATCGCTTCACATCGACGCAAAACTCACAGCAATTTGGCAAAGCAATTTGTTCCGTGCATTGATGACTCCAGGTATTATTAAGAGACGGGACTCTAGAGGGGTTACGGATTGTGTGTCCGGGCAGAAGATTGGCCTGAGAGCTGGAGAAGATGGAGAGAAATAATGATAGTGGAGGAAGAGCGAGTAGAGACAATTGGATGGGAGAGAGGGATCGATTTTAAGGAGCTGTTTTCTCTCTCCCTTTTTCTAAAAGTGAGAGCTGTGAACTTCTTTCGTGTGGAAAAAGAGCCGGTTAAGAAGGAGAAAAGTGCAGACAGCAATCGTGGCACCTGGATGCGGCTTTGCCTTCTGCCACTAGAGACTGAGGCGAAGGCAGATCTGTTGACGTAAAGCAGCTCAGCAAGAACCAGAAGTGAGCTGAGGGACAAATGAGGGACGGGATTAAAAAGGAAGGAGAGGAAGACGGATAACTCAAAGCACAGAGAGACACGAGGAAGAGAAAGGCATGATTAGAAGGAGCTGGAGGTAAAAACAGTAGAAGAGATGCGGTTAAGGTGTGAGGATTGTGATCTTAACTATTTCACACCTGTCACTCAAGGAGTCAAACGCCTCATTGTCATTTCACACGCATCACGCCTATCTCTGACATTTCTAGTTAATGTATATCATACACAAGTCCATCAGAATGGCATATCACTTAACAAGGAGATTACTACATGTCCATCTGGTCTCTCTGTCTGTCTGTCTGCATCAAAGTTCAATTTAATATGACAGCAGTCTTAAATGTTAACATTAAATAGCAATAATAAAAACAAGCTCACTACAGTTTCCAACAGCCCGATTCTAAAATAAGGGCTGGGAATTCAACGCTAAACCTTATCCGTACACTTTACAAAATACTCACTTCTTTAACATTTAACCGGCATCTCCACACTGTTCCATTACTCTGGATACGATGTGTTTAACTGGTCCTCCAGTTATTCCTTTGCATCTTTCACCAAAACATACTGTGTGGGTGAACTGCAAATCAATTTTTAAGTTGACATTCATATTAAATATGTGAAAAAAACACATCTTGCGCAAGGTTAAGAGGTTTGCAGACTGTGTAAAACAACATCGAAGTGTCAGAGTTGGATGAGTTGTGCTCTCCCAAACATAAAAAATACATACCATCACTTGACCTGAATCCAGAATGTCCCTGTGTGTGTGCGTGTGTGTGTGTGCATGCGTGTGAAACAAGAAACATGGTGGGAGGTTGCACTGAGTTTAATGCGGTTTGTAGCCTAAGGACTGTTGTCAAGCTTTCCACTCCATTCACGTCTGTTCCGTGTAAGATCATCCTGTTCCCGACTCGTTCCTCTCCTCTGACGTGCCCTTATAACAGTGTAGAGTTCTCCACAGTAATTGAGTGCTGTTGAAAAAGTCTGGATCTCTCTCTGAAAGAAAAGGGTGAGGTGGAGGGAGGGCAGGGGGGGAGGCATCGAGGGAGGATTGTGGAGCAACATAACCAGTTTCCCTCAAATGGAACTCCATCACGTATAACACTGACATGTCTAGCAGGACCAGATGCATGACCAGATGGTGTGTTCGCATATCATATTTACAATGCAAAACGAGATATTTTCGGTTTTCATGTCACATAAACCACCAATATTGAAGTCAGTGTTTCCAGCCTGTTGTAACGCGGCGAGCTGACGTAGAGCATACATAACGACAGCTGCTGTAAGCTTACGCACATGCATACATTGTGTGTTTCATCGTCTTGTTCAGCAGCACATTCGTAGTCGGGAGAATACAACTTTACTCGTTTACTTTCCCTTCACTGTTTCCTTTTTCAGCTGGTACAGAAATTTGAGTCTGCAAACACCGAGAGACCTGAGCTCAGTCATGCAGCACCGTATTCTCAATTCCCTTTTCCTTTTCTTGGAAAGCTCCTACTAGGTTGTTCCGCCTTGAAGTAAAATTCCTGCATGCGATAGTAGAATGACTCAAGATTTTGAAACGGAGCTGCTCTGCGTCTCCCCTCTCAGCCATACAGGGGAAAAATATGAGCAGAGTCTCTCCGAAGAAATCTTTGACACGTTTCAGGCGTGGTGGTCTTTTCAGCCGTGCCCATTCACACTGAAAGCTGCTGTTGCATTTCTGTGCCAAATATATCTCGGGGTGTAAACATGGTTAGGCACCCGGTTCCACTACAGAGCCGGTTCCAAGTTGGTTAAATATCTGCAATTTGTTGAGTCAACTGCCTTTTTTTGTTAGCATTGAGAAGGTGATATGTAGCCTACTGATGACTATGTAGAAGAAAAGGGTTTAAGTTTATTCAGGAATAATTAAACATTTAAGGAGATGTGCTCATCTGCTAACTGAGAGCTAGATCCCTCTCATGTCTGTACAGTAAATATGAGGCTCACGCTAGCAGCTGGTTAGCTTAGCTTGGAAAGCATGGAAGTACATTAGCTTGGTTCTGTCCGGAGGTAACAAAACCTCTAAAGCGAACTGATGGACGTGATGCATCTTGGTTGTTTAATCCCCAAAAAACTGTGTATAAATGAAAATAAGATGTTTTACGGTGGGTCTGACTATTTCTTGGTTGGGACCAGTAACTTCCTGGAGACTCAGCTTTTTATTTACTTTACAGACATGAGAGTGGTGTCAATCTTGTCTTCTTACTCTAAATAAATATAAATAAAAGAAAGAGAATACGCGTATTTGCCAAAGTTTCCAACTCTTCCTTTAAATATGAAGTTAACTGACTTTTGCTTCCTAAAATTAGTGAAATATAGGCAGACTTAAAAGAAGGGATTCAAAGAGAATCTAATTCATTTACAAGAAAAGACTATCGAACCCTAATCTTACTAAGTACAGTCCTGTGTCCAACCCCCTACACTCTTCAAACCACCTCTGTAGCTGCCCGGAGTGTGACACCCTGCAGTACGTGCTGCTGTGTGCTGTGTTGTTGTTCCGTGTGGTCACAGTTTAGATAAATGAGCCTATTAGAAAACAAGGTGGGGGTTATCTGTCAGCATCACCGTCCCCCTGCGTGCACAGACACAGTCTGCCGCCACCATCACCGGACACCACCACTATCATCCTCTGTGTGTGTGTGTGTGTGTGTGTGTGACTGAATTATGTATGATGGTGACAGAAGGGCACGTTATAAAAAGGATGGTTCAGCGTCTCAGTCATGATGGTGGTTTGTTTCTTGCCCTGTAAACAAACATGTGAAAGCATAGCAGTTCATTTAAAGTGGTGGTAGTTAGATGTCGCCACGGCTCGTTTAGTTTAGTCGGCTGCAGTGCAGCTAAAATTACTGGATCAATTGATTGATCGAAGGTAGATTAGCAACACTCATTTAACTCACTGATAAATTAGTCACATGATTAATTAGTACCGATTTATCAAACCACCATGCTAGTCGCTCTGTGAGGCTCTACGTAGGCTCAGTGATGCTCTGAGCTAAATGCTAACGTCAGCATGCTAACATTCTCACAATGGCAACATGCTGGTGTTAAGCATGTGCAACGTTTACCATGTTCGCCATTTTAGCTTAGCTAATAACCATGCTAATGTTTGTTAGTTAACGTTGAACACAAAGTAAAGTTGAGGCTTGATGGGGATGGTGTTAGTTTTTATCAAGTACTTTTTGTTTTGGACACATTTAACCGTGAATGTCTGCACAAAATGTCACGGCAATCCATCTAACAGTTGTTGAGCTAAAAATATACTGAATATCATTTGCTGGTTTCAGTTTGTCCAGTGTGACAATTTGCTGCTTTTCTCTGATTTATTCTAAACTGAATAACTTCTGGGTTCGCACTGATGGTCAAATCATCAATTTGAAGATGCCTACTGAGTTATTTTTGTCAAATTAACAAAATCCTTAATGTTTGTGTAGTTCTGCTGAGAACAGAGGTGGCCGTCTGTGTAGCTGCTGTCTCACATTAATGAAAGCCGCAGTAGATCCATGCTGCAGTTTGACTCAGAGAAGGTAGAGAAGGAAATCCTTGGAAAGAAGGAGAAAACTGTTGTGCTCATGGTGCACGGAGGAGGAGAGCGGCACAACTACTGTACTGTGGCTAAGGATGTGTCTGCCTCTGCCATCCAAACAACCAGCAGACAGCATTCTGGGAGCTCATTACAGAAGCCTCTGAGCTGGAGGAGATGCTACAGCGGTGGGGGGGATCAGGGAGCCAATTCAGTGAGCTCAGCCCCAGCTGCACTAACAGTCTTTCAGCGAGGGACGCTTGGGCATAGGCCAGCATGAAAAACCAACAGTGACAGCGCGGGATTTGCCTGAGCTTCTCCTCCCATCCCACAAGCATTCATTTAAAGTTGGGAGCGGCACGGGGACAGGAGTTGGGATGCGGGAGGTGTGCAAAGTGCAGCAAACATGACATAACTTATGCTGAGCTGGAGGAGCACAGTTTTCCGGCTTAATTTTGCTCCTTAGCCACCATAGGTGATCCATAAAGGCTGGTGCCCTGGAGTGCCGAGCCATTTGAGAACAATTGTGCTTTTCTGCTGCAGCATTCAGCTGATGTCTTGTACTGTGACGCGGCTAATTCTTAGTGAATGGTTGGTAGCTAATTCATTGTCAAGGCCTCGTTAATCTTGTTATGTGGTTGATTGTGTGGTGTCTCATTGTGTGCTCACTGTCTCTTTTTTTTCCGCACAGTCCTACTCCATCTGTCCAATCCATTCTCTCCGCCTTGATTCCACCTTTCAGTAAATAATTGTGTCTCCCCCCCCATGTGTCTTCAACCCGCTGCAGAGCCGCAGTCCACGGCATTCCCAGTCCACCCAGTCTGGGCTTGCCGACCAGGCCGCCAAGCTCTCCTTCGCCTCGGCCGAATCCCTGGAGACCATGTCAGAAGCCGACATCCCCATCGGGTTCAACCGGATGAACCGATTTCGCCAGAGCCTGCCGCTTTCCCGCTCTGCCAGCCAGAATAAGCTACGATCTCCAGGTTAAGATTTGAAGCTTTGCTGGCCGTCACAACATGCTGGTTGGACTGGAGGCAGATTTACAGCTGTGAAGCTGGTGGTGTGCTTACTCAGAGCGGGACAAAGTGATCTACTCTGCTGCTGAAAACGGAAGAGTAGTGATTCCTCAGACAACAAACCTTTTTTTAGTTTCGACACAATGAGCTTGAAAGTGTAGTTTATTATATTCACCATGGAATTATTAAAGCATACTATTTTGTGTAGATAGCTATTTGTTTATCTAACATTTGTGCTACTGTGAGAGTACAGGTTCGACAACAGGTTTACTACAAAAGGGCCGATTAGTGAGAGCCTGGTCCAGATCCAGGAGTGGTGTTACGTTAAGTGAGATTTAAAAAAAGTGACAGTGACAGATCGAGGTCATTTCTTGAATGAGGAGTTGAGACAGAAGGAGATCTCTCCTCTCCATGTCTCTTTACTAACCACTTTGTTTTCTTCTTTCCTCAACTCGTCTGCAATATCCTCTGCTTCCTCTGCTTTGACTTTTAATCACTGGTCTTTCTTTGCTTTGTTTGTTCTTTTTGTTTGTCCCTCGGGTGTATGAAGATGAATATTCAGGTTAGTCAGGCGTCAGACTCATCTTTACCTATAAAATCAAAGGGTTGCAGCACAAGTGGGCTATTTTGGGGTAATTTGATATCAATTGTTGCAATTTTATTATGGATAGGAAGTAAAAGTTACATTTTAAGAAAAGTAGTAATAAAAAAAAACCTACCTTACCTTAAACGTGCACCACAGCTATGAATCCTCACACAGCTACCACAGTCCTTTTCTCTGTCAGTGCTTATTCACGCTGACATCTGATGAAAATCATCATTATCTGGATGTCATAAACCAAAACACAGAACATCTTTATCATAATTGGCACCACTATATCTCTAAAAATGACAACAATAAAAATAAAATACTACAAGATTTGATAGAATTGCTTTTCCATCCGCCAAACCCGTCGCCGTCTGACTCAACCGTCTCTCCCGTATCGCTCTCTTCTAGGCGTGCTGTTCCTGCAGTACGGAGACGAGACGCGTCGCGTTCACATCACCCATGAGCTGAGCAGCCTGGACACGCTGCACGCTCTCATCGTGCACATGTTCCCCCAGAAGTTGACAGCAGGTATGCTGAAGTCACCCAACACGGCCATCCTGATAAAGGACGAGGCGCGCAACGTCTTCTACGAGCTGGAGGACGTCCGGGACATCCAGGACCGCAGCATCATCAAGGTTTTCCGCAAAGAGCCCATCTACGCTTCCTACCCTGCTGCTGCACACCTGGCTAACGGAGACCTGAGGGTGAGGAGGGGGGAG
Organism: Anarhichas minor; assembly: GCF_050575085.1. NCBI lineage: Eukaryota > Metazoa > Chordata > Actinopteri > Perciformes > Anarhichadidae > Anarhichas > Anarhichas minor. The sequence goes on from NW_027466453.1 coordinate 19,426,765, forward strand.
CTGGGGGAGTGGGGAGGTGAAGAGGTCAAACAGGGTTATTTTAGAGAGAGACAAAGCTGTCTGATCCGACAACTGAGCTGCCCAGCGAGAACCGCTATAATGCTCTGCCTGCACATAAAGAGCAGCGGTGTGTTTCTCTGGCACGGTAATGGTGTATTTTATATTTCAATGGTAACTTTGACAGGCCGTTGTGTGTATGTGGGTTAGTCATTTAACAGGTATTCCTCCTGGAAATGTATTTCTTATCTTCAAGTAGGCCATCTGTTGCTGTGCAGACACCGGAGAACAATGTTCCTCTGTGAAATGAGCATATTTTAACATCCGAAGCTATTTCTGCTTCAGTGAAGATCAAGGAAGCCTGAGGGAGACCTTTTTTTTCTAATTATTTCATACAAAACCGTGCTTACCATCTGCATTATATTCACACAATACTGAGAATACAACCGCAATTAGCCTTGCAAACAGGCAGCGTAAAACGATGCGTTTATGGTGTGTGCATGTGCTGCATGTTTTATGTGTTCGTGCATGTTTACGGTGTGTGTCTGAGGATACAAGAAAGAGAAAAGGAAAGAAAAGAGGTAGAGACACAGCTGACCAGCACCATCTGCACAATCTACATTTTAATACTCCCACAAACTGTTTAAAACCAGCAAATCTTAATGGCATGAATTTAAGCAACACATTTAATTTGGCAAAACTGAGAATCATCAGAGTTAATTATCATCATTTTACAGTAAGTGTGAGATGCACAGTCCATCTCTTCTTCATGACTGTTGGAGACTAAACGCAGGCTGCATCTTAACCAGCAGCTTGCCGTTCATTTGCTCCTGTGCAGGTTGTGTCCGGTGTTGTCTTGTGGAGCAACTTTGATCTATTTGCCTGTTTAAGTTGTGTCCATGAAGTTTGGGCGAACCCCCTCATATGGCTTTGTAAATATATAGGATGTATTTGTACCTGAGCATAACAGCTCAGTGTCAGAAACTCCAAGCTCCGGTGTTTTCTGTGTATTACATGATGCCGCATGCTAGTTAGCTAGAAACAGGGATGAGTTGAGCAAAAACGTTAGTTATGTGACGAAATCACAACAAGATGAAAACAGATGCAGAGGAGGGTTGAAAAAGCATCAGTTTTTGTTTAAGGACGTTATGATGAAAGGCAGGTAGAGGAAAATAATAGCTACGCCCACAAATACACAGTATTCAGTTGAATAGCTTTGTCTCTCTCACCACTCTGTTTCATAGAATAAAAACATGGATTTGAGATTGGACTCAATACCCGCTTGTAGTAATATAATGAGGCCTTCAAAAGACAAAGGAATTATAAATTTTCACCGAAATTAACTTTTTTTTAAATACAATTTTTTAATTATGGGAACCATCTGCTTGTTTTTCTTAGCGCATGCTGCCATGTTAAATATTTTACCTGAAGAGAACTCCTGACTATGATCTACGGGAGCTCAGGGAAGCGTTGGCAGCTCCTCGATAACCTAATTTAAAGTGAAAATCTATTTTCAAACATCATCGTGAATTCAAATTAATTGATGAAATCAAGCTATTGACAATCAAATAGGAATGTGTGACCAACTGAACACTTTTCATTTTGTTCAGTAACAGTTATCTTTGCTTCGGCGTTGATGTCATTTATTTAACAAAACAACAAGAAATACTTTTTTAGAGAATACGTTCTGCAGTTGGATTTATAATTGGTCTTCTGAGAAACTCTTCATCATCATCATGCGGCGACTCATCCGTACGTGTCCATGGTAACACTCATCCCTGCTCGTTTCAGAGGGAGATGGTGTACTCCTCTCGCGACTCCTCCCCAACCCACCGCATCAACACCCTCCCCTCCTCCACGGCCTCGGCGTCCTCCGGCTCCCCGTCGCGCTCGCGCCTCTCCTACAGCGGCGGCGGCGGCGGCGGCCGTCCTCCGTCCTTCACGGGGTCCCACTCCCAGCACGAGCAGCCCCGGCATGCCCACCATCCCCCGGCCGGCCACGGGGCCAACGCGGGCCTGTCTCCCTCGCCCAGCGCCATCCTGGAGCGCCGCGACGTCAAGCCTGACGAAGAAGTTTCTGCAAAAAATATGGCGCTGATGAAGAGCGAGGGGCTGTACGCAGATCCCTACAGCCTGATGCACGAGGGCCGCCTCAGCATCGCCTCCACCCAGTCGCTAGCTGCCATCGGAGACCCCTTTAGCTTCCCCGTTACCAGTGGCCTGTACCGCCGAGGCTCCGTGCGCTCCCTCAGCACCTACTCAGCCGCTGCTCTTCAAGGGGACCTGGAGGACTCCCTCTACAAGCCTGGAGGTTCGCTCTACTCTGACACGTACTCCTCGGCCACACTGGGAATGGGTTTTCGCATGCCGCCCTCATCCCCGCAGAAAATCCCTGACATGCAGATGAGGGACAGGGAGTCGTATTCCAGCTCACCCAGCAGAGCCTCACCTGTCAGGCAGAGCTTCCGCAAGGACTCGGCCTCCTCCTCCGTGTTTGTGGAGAGCCCGAAGTCGAGGCCCAGCTCCAGCTCAGAGCCTCTGTGTCTGACAGCCGGGGAGGGCGGCAGGGCCACGCCTGGCTTTGGTTCCTCGATGTCTGGACAGGACCCCGACAGCAGCAGGTCAGTACGAGTCTGTGTGGGGAATTTCATGAAGGTGTGTTGTACCGTTTAAAGGCGGACCTCATCAGCTTCTGGGCGACATGAACACAATATCATCTGCTCAATGCGGGAAATGTTTCTTTATTTGTGTTTTCTCTGTTTGGTTCACACTCAATCCTAATTCGGAGGATCACGAATTCCAAATGTCTTGAATTATTATACTTTTGATGGATGTTTTCTCTTAAACTTTGATTGTGACTTACTTGATTACAATTTTAAACCAAGTTTACAGGTACTTTTAAAGCTGTATTGCTCACTCTACAGCGCTGTGTGTCGCACATCTACGTGTTCATCGGCCTTTGTGCCGTCAGTGTTTAGTGATCGATCTGTGACAATTACATTTGCAGGGATCATCGTCTGGAGCGCATGGAGGCAATGGAGAAGCAGATAGCCAGCCTTACTGGCCTGGTCCAGAGTGTGCTGACCAGAGCACCAGACAGTGACAGCACGTAAGACCCTCCATTATCCCCCATTAACCCTCTAAAACTCACAGACACAGCTTCAGGTCAGACACATGGGCGGCATTATCAACAGGAGCGGCAGCAGGCTATTATCAGAGCCATTACGTTGTGTGACGACGGAGCACTAAACATTAGCTACAGGGCACAGTGCTATTGATTTATGCCTTGATACATAGAGATGTGAAACAAAGGTTTTCAGTAGGTTTTGAGTTTACACCTGGAACAGTGTTATCGTGGCACTCCGGCCTCACGAACACAGTAGAGGGCTCGTGAACAAGAAGATAACTTGTTAGCGTCCAGTAGTGGTGCTGTTAGCGTTAGCACTGTAATTGCCTTGCCCTGTGGCCGTTGATCCCTTAGATGCGGCCTGCTGCGTCTCTGCATGATGGCGGGCTGCCCTCCGGACCAAGGGATGGAGTTCTCACGGCCATTACCTTTCTCTTCCAGCGAGAAGACCGAAACCAACAGTGACGGCTCCGCCACTGGAAGTGAGTACAGCAGCGGGATTGGGGCCTGTGTTCGCAAACCTGCCTTCTTGTTACTCACTCCACTGATCATTTTTCTTTCATTTTACCTGAAAACAATGCACCGCAATTTAAAGGGGATGATGGACACAAACGAGCAGTGATGGGGACCTCCTGGTTTATAGGATTTATAGATCTATATGACTCTCTCACAATGGGAAGCTGGAAGCTGCAGTTAAGAATTGTGGAGTTGGTTATTTTAAGGGGCGTGGTTTGGTTCATGTGGTCCAAACCAGGAGAAAACTATTCTGCATAGTTGCCTTGTAGTTCTGGTCCAGTTTGCATTCACACTGCCTTTTAACTGAGGAACTAATCGCTGTAAATATGAAGTTAAACAGACTGACCGGTAACTAATTGATTTGACTGATCAGATTCTGGTGAATTCTTTTCATATCATGCTAAAATCTCGTTAACCGCACCAGAGTTCGATTGGCAGCTTTCACACACCGGCCCAAATGAACCGAATTTAACATGCAAAAAACACCAGAGTTTGTTTTAACTGATTCAAACTGGTTTCCACCTCATACATCACTCCCTTCTGTTTTTCCTCTTTCACGTTTTTTTTCCTCCAGAAGAGTTTCATTCCAAAGGACTCACTCACCTTTTAAATAAGAGACGGCTGGTCAAATCCACTTTATAGACTTGTTAAAGTTAGAGGCCATCGAGACTTTAGAGGAACAGTCCGGTGCACTAGAGAGACACTTGAGAATTGTCCTCCTCAGTCGGATAAGTATTTAATGAATTTCACCATTATGGGGTAGTTTTTAGCTCACTAAGCGAAAATACAGGAAGCAGGGGGGGAATGCTGGTGAGGCTCTGACGAACGTGAAAATATGAAACATAGAGGTGATAAGATTTGTGTTTAGAAGGTTTATTTCTCTTCTTACTATCTATGTGGTGGATGCATAGATAGTGAATTTAATGTTTATTTATCAAACTATCCGACTTTAATTTAAAAATATATATTTTTCAGCATAAAATATTTTAAATACTGATGATTGTGTAGCTCATACATAACGAAGCATTTCAGAAACAAATATAATTCCTCTCATTCCTGCTTCTGTCCCGCGTCCTTAATGTTGTAGCAGTTTTGGCACAAACAAAGCTTTTTGAAGGCAGACCTTCACAGGTTCGGGGCAAGGACGCGGTAGTCTTTGAAGCAGCCTCACACGTTGATACACTGCCAAAACACTCAGAGTCATTTTCTCTGGTGTAGTCTGTAAAGATTCTCTCCAGGATCATCATTCTGTAAATATCAACTTTTAAGACTTTCCTCTGACTCTCTGTCAGCCTCTCATTCATTTCTCGGTAACCGGCTCACTCTTTCTATATTCCAGCTGGACGGCTGAAGCAGAAAGGTAGTTGCCATCTCCTCCTCTATCGCCCTTTTTAATTTCTCCTCTCAGACATCTCTCATGGCTCTCTGCCCTCTGTATGGGTGTGTGGTGTAGCTGGGTAGCTGGCGGCGTCTATCCTCAAGTTTTCCTCCTGGCTGGTTTCCCAGAGAACAGATCCCCCCCCTCCTCCTCCTCCTCCTCCTCCTCCTCCTCCTCCTCCTCCCTCGCCCTGTCTCTGTCTCTACTTTTTGAATTTCTGCAAATTTCAAAAAAGTTGTTTTCGTCACAGACTTGGCTCTCCTTTGTAAATGTGTATGAGAGTGTGTGTGTGCGTGTGTTCAGGGGGCATACACAGTGTGTGTGTGTGTGTGTGTGTGAGAATAACCGAGGAGTCAATGGCCATACTCTCAAAGCCCTGTGTGAAGATAAGAGCATGGTTATCCCCCTGTGTGTCACTACTGAACAGACTAATTGCACTTCTATATGGCTTACTAATAGCATGAGCTCTCATTTCTCCCAGTGCGCTATTAGAGTTTTGTGAAAATGGTGCTGTTTTAGCATTCACACACTGTATTTGTTCCAGTGTGTGCCCAGATTTTCTATTGACGTACATTTCTTTGGGCCCGTATGCTGTGTGTGCTGTGTGTGTGTGTTTGTGTGTGTGTGTGTGTGTGTGTGTGTGTTTGTTCTGTGTCGCTCTGCGTGACTGAAAATCTCACGGGAGCACAGCCCAGCAAACTAATCAATTTGTTTCCCGACGACCTCCCGGTGACGCTCTGTGTCCCGCTCTGTGATTGGCAGCTCACACGCCGTCGGCTCCTCTGGCTCTGATGCCGCCGCCGCCTTCCAACACGACGCCGGTGAACAGCGCCGGGCGCCTGCAGATGCAGCTCCACCTGCACGGTCTGCAGCAGAACACCACCGACCTGCGCAAACAGCTCAGCCAGCTGCGCAAAATACAGGTACAAAGTATATCCAGAAAATCTGCTTTTTTAATGTTTCTTAAAGAGCCTGATCTCCCAAATAACAATAAATATTATTTACTATTGGTGGCATCTATCCATCAATATAGTTTTAGTTTCACTTCAAATATTTCTTTGATATTCTAGTTCATAATTTGTCTCCTTTTCCTTGTTGTTCGTTTATCTTTTGATATAGTTTTTATTCTGGTGAATCCTCATTCAATACAATCATTGTTTTATTCGTCTGATTGACTCTTTGTCCCTCATACCTCACAGAGTGTAAGACCACATTAACACTTTACATGTGGTTTGCTTTTGTTCCAGAGTTGGTTAAATTAGTCCTCAATATTATAATTCTTCTTTCTATGATGTCGAATGTATACTGTAAAGTATTTCAACACACATGTTGTGTACGCAGCATCGCTGGCTTTGATGTTTATTTGATCTTCTCTTCAATACTACACCTACAGTAAATAACACCTGCAGGTTCACATAACTGTACTGCATGACACATCGAGGTCATTGTACCCTTTGAGGATTTATGATAAAATAGAACGAGTGGAAGATAAAAGCTCCGTTCACACGGCATGGTATTCTACAGAAATACAAAATGTCATGACCGATTCAGAATCCGATTAAATGTCACGAAGTTAACGGAAATGTGGCGACGCTGTCCTCATTTATTCCATCTATCTGTGATGCCGGCGATGCCATGGTTACAGCAGGAAGAGATGGCGAGTTAATCGCTCTCAGCGGCAGAGAAGAAGAGAAAGGAGACGTAACAGGAGTGACAGATGATGGCCACGCAGTGCTTTTACTTGTTCCCTGACAGCAGTCACACGAGCTTCTTGAAATGGCTCAGCAGTGAGAGAGAGAGGGACAAACAATGGAAGCGGTGCTTGTATCCACAGAGGACAGTTTTGCTGTGTACCTGTACCTCTACGTGTACCTGTATGTGTACCTCTACGTGTACCTGTATGTGTACCTCTACGTGTACCTGTATGTGTACCTGTACGTGTACCTGTATGTGTACCTCTACGCGTACCTCTACGTGTACCTGTAAGTGTACCTCTACGTGTACCTGTAAGTGTACCTCTACGTGTACCTGTATGTGTACCTCTACGTGTACCTGTATGTGTACATGTACCTGTATGTGTACCTGTATGTGTACCTCTACGTGTACCTGTATGTGTACCTCTACGTGTACCTGTAAGTGTACCTCTACGTGTACCTGTATGTGTACCTGTATGTGTACCTGTATGTGTTACCTCTGCACCTGGACCTGTATAGATGCCCCATGGCGATGAATTTTACATGCTGCTCATGAATTATTCAGAGACGGTGTGCAGGAGAGACAGGCAACCGGGAGAGAGGGAGCTCAATGGATTTATTTTTCAGTATATATTAATTTTTTTTAAAATATATTATCATACTCCCTGTGTTTGGCTTGATTCCCCAGTTCCTGTGTTTCCCCAGTTCCAGTTGGTGGAACTGGGGAGTACCGGGTCATTTTAAATGTTGGTGATATCGGTGTCCCGTCTAACCTCCTGGAACATAAGGCCGATCAATTATTCATTTTTCTTGCTTACCAGGTGTTTTTCATCGCAGGGAGTTGTGTTACATGCAGTCGTCCTGTAGAATATTCCATTCAGAACACGGAGAGGGAGCTGAGTTCACGCTCACTGATTCTGTCCATAGACAGCCTTCGTTCTCCTCAGGGCAGCCCCGGCTTTCTGTGTTCGGAGAAACATTATAGGCTCTCTCACACACACACACACACACACGCCACAGAGGGAACTACTTGCTAGCAGTGCTTTTAAGGCTAAAGACTCACAAAGCAGTCTGATGCCAGGGTTGCTGGATGATACAAAAGCAGTCAGAGCAAAATGTTCTTGTGGCAGAGAAGGTCGCAGATTAGAAACAAGAGGCCACAGCCTTCCCTCAGCTACAGTCACTGTACATCACTGAGGGCTGTTTTGAAAAGCCTCAGGCGACTACGATTCTCCTCTTCGTTGTCCCGTTATCATGCTGCGATGATAGCCGATTTCATTAAAGTATTCTCACGAGGCTAGTGAGGATAACATTGATAAAATAGTCGAAATAGTCGCAGAGTGAACGAAGAAAGAGCAATATTTAATCTCTAACATTGTGTTTGAATGTGTGTGCGCGTGTGCAGATGGAGAACCAAAATTCGGTGCGAACTCTGCTGAAGCGGACAGAAGCGGAGCTGAAAGTGCGCGTGGCCGACGCCCTGAGGAAGCAGGAGGACCCTCTGCAGAGACAGCGCCTCCTGGTGGAGGAGGAGAGACTCAAGTACCTCAACGAGGAGGAGCTCATCATCCAGCAGCTCCAGTCAGTGACAGGATGATAATGTCTTCAGCTTTCTTAATAAATAATGATTCAAACATTAGTTATCAAAAGAAACATATACGCGCTTGAATTGAGCAGAATATACACGTAAGTTGACAGTTTAAGAGTCTTATCACATATTTCATAATTGCTTCATACGTGACAAAGTTCACATCTGTTTCGTAATTAGATGGCTCGCAGGGTGACGCCGCGATAGGATGAAATTGTAACTGTAATTAAGCCCGGCGTAGAGCAAGATGCTTATTAAGATCTGAGGTATGAGACGGTCCGGCAACTAATTGAAGTGACTGCAAAACCAGAGTCGAGAGCTACCTTGAGATTTAATAATCAGATGACTTGCATCTGTCTCACATGTGGAAATGTTCTGCTGGTAATAAGTCCTGGGTCTCACTTCCTGGATCTCACTCTGAGCGGCGTTTTGATTGCGGACTAATTGGTTGAACTGTTAGTCGATCTCTGCTAATCAGTGTCGGTTATTCAGCCTGGCTAATGGCCAATTTATTGTTTGGTTAATTATACATGGAGCTTTCATCCATTACATAACTTAAGGCGGAATTATATGACTTGAGGCGGAGCAGACCAGACACACGCTCACACATCAGAGCTGAACAAACTCACGTTTGTACAGATTCTCTATTCTAAAAGTTTTGAGCACCCGTCCACACTCCTCCAGTTCAGCTGTCCAGAACTGTTGCTCTCCCTGCCAGTTGATTGAGAGACAGTTTATTGGCTTTACTGAAACTCTTAACGGCATAATCCTCAGATAGATATTCAGTAAAATCTTTAAGTGTAGCAGAGGATTCCCTGGTGTTCAGCCTTCTGTCTGTTCCATCTCAGCGACCTGGAGAAGTCAGTGGAGGAGATCCAGAAGGAGTCGTCTGTCAACCACAAGCTGGTGACGGTGCAGGAGCTGGAGGAGAAGGCCACTCTTCTGAGAAAGCTGGGAGAAACACTCACAGAGCTGAAAAGTGAGTCATGCTGGCACATTTCACGTTCTGTGCACAAAACAGAAAACAGTCTTTTACTCAGACAGTTTATAAAGCGCTGATTATCTTTTAGTCACCCACAGCCAGCATGTCGAACAATTAATCAGTCTCAGATGTCTCATTGTCTTAATGAACCCGCTGACCATTTACAGCAGTTCAAACATGTTTCATTTGATTAACACAAAGGGCTTTTGACAAGTGGGATTGACTTGTTTTTGGGGGCGACATGGTTGGTTTCATGTGCTACTTCTCTTCCTGCTCCTGCAGATCAGTTCCCAGGCCTGCAGAGTAAGATGCGGGTGGTGCTGAGGGTCGAGGTGGAGGCCGTCAAATTCCTGAAAGAAGAGCCGCACAGGCTCGATGCCCTTTTAAAACGCTGCAAGAGTATAACCGACACCCTCGCCACCATGCGCAAGTATGAACCTGCTCAGTACCTTCATGTGCCAGACTTAAAGAAGCTGAATGTAGAAACAATTCTTAAAAACGTTTCCATCTTTAAGTCAATGTGCGGACAGATTTTAAGTAATCCGATAAATACTGATGGAGGTGCTTTTGTGCGATGCATTCTCACATGGTGACACTTATAGTGGAATATGTCCGACATTAGCTGACACGAAAACGCACCCATTTATAATTTGCGGAAGGCTTTTCCATTTGTACCTCGGCCAAAGAGATGATGTTTTCACCCCTCTTTATTTGTGAGTCAGCAGAACATTATGGATTTTCTTAAAATGTGGTGGACAGACGGGCCTCGGACCGAGGACAAATTGATTAGATATTGCTGTTGAATCGGTTTAGATATTTCCGCCATTAAACATTTATTGTTTTCAGCCAAAGCTCTTAAAACTAGCAGAGACAGAGAGATGATTTACAGTCATAATGCACGTGTTAGTCCTGAAGGGTGCATTCAAGCATCGAGTATTAGAGTGACCACCTGACTTTATGGGTAACACCCTGATGAAGGCTCTTTTCAGCCACATGAATAAATACTTTTAAAATGTGCCCTTCAGCATTCTGTCGTCTATCTCCTAATCAGCCGTGTGTCCAAAAAAGCACTGCACTTTCTGCTTTAATTAACCTCACTGATCAAAAGAGCTTCTCAAATTCATGTTTCTCTCATATTTGTGGATGAAAGAGAGAATTGGCAGAGGTTTTAAAAACGAAATTTGGCATTCAGCAGCAATTGTTTTGACTTCAAGTCATGGATTATTCATGCTTCTGTTTGTGTTACATTTCAAAGAGTTGTTTAATGAATTCATCGTCCGTGTCTTACCAGACAAGCCAATGACGGGGTGTGGAAGAAGCAGGAGGACTTCTCTAGTCCTTCATCAAAGCACAACAATGACTTGCGAAAGTTTTCAGACTTCGACATCTCCACCAGCCCACAGCTCACCATCAATGATCTTGGGGGAGGCAACAGCCTGTCCAACTGGAGCCCCCACTCCAGCCTCAGCCGAGGCCACGGGTCCCTGTCCGGTCCTCACAAGGACAATCATCCTCCTGTTCCCCACAAGGGCAAAGCCCTGGAGGAGCTGGAACGCCGGGCGTTAGCTGACAAAGCTTTATCCGTGGAGGTCCGACTGGTAGGAATTATTTTTTCTGTTTTTCACCAGAGTCTGCATTAAAAAAATCACATCACAACACCAGTCCTGCAACATTGTCTGTGTGTCTATAAAGTGTTTAAATCAGTCTCTGCACTCCACAGGCAGCAGAGCGGGACTGGGAGGAGAAGCGAGCCAGTCTGACCCAGTACAGCGCCCAGGACATCAACCGGTTGCTGGAGGAGACCCAGGCCGAGTTATTGAAAGCTATTCCGGACCTGGACTTTGCCGCCAAGCAGATCAAGCCCTCCTCCAACACACCATCCTCCCAGATCCTCCAAAGCGGGGTAGGAACCCCAGACCATCGCGTCAGCAAGCCCCAGCACAAGCTGTCCGGGAAAGAGGGAGGATCCAGGCGTGGCTCTGGTGAGATGGAGAGTTCAGTCTGCATCATTATTACTCGACATTCAATATCGAGTAAAGCAGGTTTTACACACCACACGTATTATAATGCCTACAAATGCCTCACAGCTTGTTCTAAAATGTACGAGTCCTTTCTCAAGATGCCCGAAATACTTTTTTTTTTGCAGATGAGCTGACAGTACCACGATATCGCACAGAGAAACCCTCCAAGTCTCCTCCTCCTCCTCCACCTCGACGCAGCTTCCCGTCTTCTCCGAGCATCACCAGCCGCAGCGGAGAGCCCCTCATTCCTGGAAAAAGTATAAAGGTAAGACGGAGAGAATTCACAAGCACACGGTTGTGAAATGTATGTGCATCACAAGAAGAAAGGATTGTGCAAACAAATGTTTGTTGTTCGAGCTAAGCTATTGTTTTAAGAATAATTCTTGTGAGATCCAAACACTGTGCGCTTGTCTATAAAAAGTTGAAGCTGCAGGCTTGGGACTCTGGCTTCAGATATGTTCAAAGCCTTTTTCTTGTATTTGCGATTGTAGAAGTCTGAATCTGAGGAGGCCGAAAGCCAGAAGCTGCACGTAAAACTGAGGAGGACCGTGTCTGAAAACCCCCGTCCTGCGTCTACACCCCCCACACTTGCCTCTGGGGACAAGGAGGAAGGAGAGGAGGAAAGAATTGCTGCCGAATTAGAGGTAAACTAAAACATGGGCTGTGTATTCTGTTGACTGTAACCTCAATTGGTTGTTGTTTAATGACTTGGAAAACTGCGCTCTTTTTTATTATTTGTTACGTCCACAATCTGCCACTGGTTTCTAGCGCTCACACATACTCACAAGCAGACATGCTCACCATCGTTTACCACATGTTCAAGCAGCAGGTGCCATATGTCCTCCCTGCCCCTGGCACCGGGAGAGCCCAAAGATCACATACTGCTCAGTCACACACATCATCACCCAGGGCCCACGGATCACAGACAGATGGACCCTGATGGCTGCTTGGACCGTGTTTGAGATGGCCTGCCTGAAATTTGATGGAGCACAGAGTCAACAAAAGCAGATTTTGGTTATTCAGTGGCTGCTGTGTTTGTGTCCTACAATTTATTACCGCTTTCAAACCTCCCTCTTGCCTCCCCAGCTGTTTGAGAGAGCCCCACTCAGGCTCGCTCTCCCCCTTTCCCTCCCCCTCCCCCTGTCTGTTAGCCCTCGCAGCAGGAAAAGTGTACCCCCCTGCAGACCGGACCTGTGGCCCTCTGAGGCCCCAGGCACTGAGGTAAAACACTCTGGCTGACCCTGAGTGCTGTGGATTGCTGCCCTCTGTCGACCTTTTTTGTCCTTTTCACCCCTCGTCCACACACAGAAACCACCGGCCACGGCTCAGCCTCAAGCCACATCCACTCCTCCTATCTCTTCAAACTAAACACAAAGTCTCACCTCAGCAGATACTGTTGCTCTTAATGTGTACTCATGCTGTGAATACACCAAAGCAAGGTCTTATTTCCACACAAGCCTGCCGTTTTGTAATTGCATTACGCGTCTCAAACTGGTGAGGAGACACTGAATAACCATGTTTAACCAACCACCGCGTGTGATCATTTGCACACACACAACTTGAAGTTAAGTAGCATTAATCATTTTTGGTCATTTTGGGACATTAAAACATTACAAACTGACTGATATACATTCATCAGCTTGTCACTGGCTTATAAAGTTGTCAGGTTAGCAGACGGCTGCATACTTACACATCCAGCAGGCGAGGAGCAACATTTGCATTAATTTGAGGGCTAACTTCCTCACCACCTCATGACTTAGATTATTACACGTGACTTGATCTTCCCCAACACCTGAAGTATCTTAAATGTGCTTAACTGGAAATATATCTGCTTGTGTTTCTGCGACTCAACCATAAATCCGTTGTGCTGTAAACCAAAACAATCTGCTACAGGAAGCTAAAAAGTTCAGCTTAAATAGTTACTGTGGATAGAAAACTTGGGTGGGGATTTTTGTGATTTTGGCATCTTTTTAAAGTTTAACATCTTTCTTTATTTTATTTAATGTGGAAATGAAGAATATTGATTAATGCAGGTTTAACTTTGCATAGAATATAAAGAACCACAGTGTTATTAAGTTATCAAGAGCACTTTGGACACAAACTTGTATACACATTGAGTTCCTTTGTGTTCTGCAGTGGGTTTACAGTGGATCTTGTGGTGTTTTTTGTGTTAGACCAGCAGTGGAAACTTGCTGGACTGCTCCACACTTAAGAGAGAGCTGCATTTTTTATTGTACATTTTCATATTTTTATTTTAAATTATGTCTTTATGCTTTTGCACTGTTTACTATTATGCACCAATCGCCAATTCCTTGCATGTGCAAACATACTTGGAAACCGTTTCTGATTCTGATTCACAGGCAGCACATCAGAAGCAACAGTAGGAGCCCACACATGTTAAACTGATGCTTATGTTCACAGGACGTTATCGAGACAAACATTACATACCAGCTGCTAAAATCGCTCCCTCTTCTATCTTTTGGTTGTCTGAGTTTGCAGTGATCTCACGCAGCAAGTTGTTGGATTGTACTGCAGCTAAGTCCAGTTCAGTGTGTTTGAATGTAAACCTCAAGTGCTTTCCTCATTTGTAGGGAAGCCGCTTGTCTCCCGTCCCCAACGTCGTGTTGACAGAGTGTTTGCCAGCGTCGCCCACTGCCTCAGAGGATCCTGTCAGAGATACAGCAAATGAGCCTGTAGACGAGAGTCCATCACGAGATTGGACCGCTCATCCCACCGCCTACCAGACTAGATTTTCAAAAGAAAGGGATTCCTCTGGAAGCCCTCCTCAGCGAGAGTGCTGTTTTAAGGAGGAAGTGGAGTTAAAACTGGAAGTTGCCCTGCTCTTGACAGAGCTGGAGGTCAGGGTGGTGTCTCCCGTTGAGGCCCAGGAGCTCAGCAGGACTTTAGGACAAGCTCTGCAGACCCTGATCATCTCACCGCACACTAATGAAGTCCCTGAGGTCCAGCTGAGAGGCCGGCCTCTCCTCGTGCTCCTCAGAGAGGGGAAAACAGTCAGGGATGCCTACAGGCTGCTGCATTCCCTTTTGGACTCATCCAAGCCGGTGCCCAAACCCAGAATGAAATCCCCCCTCCGCTCGGGCCAGCAGAGCTCTCTGGTGGAGGCTCTGAGGAGAGGGATGGAGACGGGGGATAGAGTGCTGACATTTCACCACAACGCCGAAATCAAGATTCCTGAGGTGCAGCAGAAATCGGCAAACGTGAAGTCCAGTGGGTCAGATCTCTCTGTGGACAGTCCATCCAACCGGAGCCAGAGGAAAGCGAGAGATGACATCCGGTGCAGCGCCTACAGGCGGATGGACAGCTTGGAGGAAACTATCCGTGAGCTGGAGAACACCTTGATAGAGATCAGTGGCCATCCAACTGCAGAGCAGCTCTACACCGAGACGACCGCAGAAAGCACTCCCGTACAGGTGACGGGCGGTCCGACCTCGGAGACCAAGAAGCCACCGGTCCCACCCAAGCCGTCCTCTTTCAGCCCGGCATCGATCCAGGTTCATTGCTTTCGCCTGCTGTGCAGATTCCTGCTCTGAAGCAGCATGCTCTGTCTTCTGTCTTCGCTGCTTCTCTCTGGGTGTCTGTTGGAACTTGACTTTCTATCTTCTGATGTCTGCTCCCTGGCAAAATCGGCATTTAATTTTGTGAAATCGAAAATATGTGATAGGGGACAGACAACAGACTTCCTCTGTACTTGTCTGCTCTGCGATCAGTGCTGGAGATGCTTTCCTGCTGAGCCCAGAGCTGTTCATTGTTTCTCTATCGATCTGTCCTGACATCTGTTTTCTGTCTGTAAATAACCAAGCCACCTTTTGTGACACCAAAATAAGACGAATGCATAGATAATACAAGTATCTTAATTTTGTTCTCTTTTTTTTCCTCCTCTCTACATGTTCACTCGATCTTCTCATCTTTGTTTTGTCTTGTTATCAAGTCTCAGAAATGGTTTTAAACATAATAATGTTCAAGGTACATCAGCAGTATTTAATCAAGTTTAAATGTATATTTATGTATTGCGTCACATTATACACACCAAAGGTTACACAGTGAATTTGTGTTTCCAGAACAAAGAGTAACTTAACTATGAATCTTACTACCCAGGAACCTGTATGAAGACAGAACACCGGAGCCAAATATCACTTCTAATGCACCTCTCGTTAATATCTAATGACCACGTGTTGCCTTCTTTCAACTCGCCTCCAGTTGAGCGTAACACAACAAAAGATTAGCGATAATCAAAAGACTTGTGTGAGCTGCCACATAGCAGCGAGGTGTGTTGACAGTAGTATTCCCTGTTGCTGTGAACGCCTCCCACTCAGGGCAGGGATGCGATAATTGACAGTCGCACTCTCACGGCGAGTTCCAGCCCTTCTGATGTGGAGACGGGGAGCGTTCCCGTAGGCACGGCTGAGCATTACAGTGTCTTCACACATTATTTCGTCACTCCAACTTCACCCGCCTTCAACATTTCAACACTCTTCCTACTCTTGTCCGACGTTTACTAACCAAATTCCCGCTGACAAGTGATCCCCTCTCAAGCCCCATTACGGTTGAGTTTTTAATCAGCACTTTAAATAAAACATGGGAGATGCTGAATATTTTATGTCCGCATTTCAAAATTCAACAGGAGAAAAGGCTCAGAAGGAAGACAGACAGCTCTCTTTGTCTTTAATTACCGTGGCAGAGACAGATCGGCTATCTGACGCCACTACAGTTCTTCTTTTATTAGTTTTTCTTTCAGCTAATGTCTCTGTGTGCAGAAGAGGCACAGTAGGGGTGGGAATTCGACTGAATGTGTTTGTTTTTGTGCGTATTAGAGAGCAACTCAGCGGGAAAGATCATTTAGCGCGCTGCCTCGTGGATCCTGCGGTGAGGCCCGGGCTACGCAACGTCAGTTTTGATGCTGCGTTTCTATATTCTCGTCTTTGTCATTTTCTCCTCATGGATGGTGAAACTCTGTGAAGCGGATTGTTCAGTTGCATCGGCTACAAGCTCTGATCTAAAAAACCTCGTTGGTCACAGGGGAGAGGCTCGCTTGCTGGAATCGAACACTGTACGGAGCTGATGTGTGTCTGATGTGTGCGTGATGCGTAAACTAAAGGCGCTGAAGAGGAGAAGTGAAATGTATGAACATGTACTGTGTGGCCAAGGTCTGATTCACATGCCTCTCCTCTCCTTTCAGGGGGGGAATAGTTCAAGCGTTAAGCTCCTCCACTCCTCAGCTGCCTCCAAACTGAAGCACCTGCAGCAGAACAGCACAGACAAGACTAAAAGTGGCAGGAGAGAGGACTTCCTGAAGATCCAGGGCCAGCACCAGGTATTTCCCTTATATTTAGCTCCGTCGAGGCCAAAGCACGCTTGATCTGGCAGCGCGTCAGCAGACTGACACGGTATCTTTCAGACACACTCGGTATCGGTCGCCTTATGAGGCGGTGGCAGCCGAGGCCGTAACCGTTTTTCAGGAATTTTAAAAGAAGTCTTGCACAGAAGATCATACGAGTGAAGATGATGAAAAATAGCGTTTTGCTTTTGCCCTCTATCTGAAACTGGGGCAAAGAGAGGAAATGATCCGTGCCTGCTATAAATCAAGATAGATGGGAGAGAGAGAGGTTGTTTTTTTACATATACTTGCAAATTCGGTGACCTTGTTCTTGATATAGAAACATGCTTTGTCGTAAAGGTGGTGGCACCTTCACACACCTTCAGGTCTCCTGAAAAGCCATGCAAGCCCGTCTGTCTGTTGCACACCAGATCAAGCATGCTTTGGCCTTCACCATCACGCTCCACCTCCACTCAGTCCTCCTCTTGCTCCACACAACTACTGCACGTCCCCACAATGCTCCACTAAGAGCTAACGTTTCACATCATGTGTAATATTTAATATATCTGCTTTCTCGTGAACGCATCATCTCATAAACGCTGACAGGGAATTTCTCCAGATTTGGCACAAACGTCCGCATGGCCATAACCTAGGAACTCATATGCTAATTATGACAATTTCACACAGAGGTCTCGCAGGATAAAATGATAAAGTGACAGTTTGGACAGACATGGATGTAAACTGAGACGGGCGTTATTTCTAGCCATTTTTGAAAGACTATGGCGATGAATATTTAAATTTAAAACCAGTTTAGCTGAAGATCGTTAATTCTTTGATGGCACAGTCACATTGTTGTGACAGTCTCATTATCAGAGTTTGTGGAAATAGATCAAAGAGTCCTCTGCAGGATTTCTGTCCCACAGAGAGACACGACGTGTGTCAGACAGGTGACACTGGTGAAGGATACGCGCTTCAATTAAATACACTTTTCATCTCTGGAAATCTTAAACCCTCTCTAATTATAGTATCTACACCAATTAAAACAAGTTGTAACATAAAACACCTCTACTTAGCATTGTGCATCATCATGACAGACCTGTTTAAGTCGTGGATTCTGTTCATTCGGTCTAGAAATCAGCCCGGTCACCTTCAAAAATGCTGAGTTGAAGTCCGGAGCCTATTATATTTAATTATAACGGGCACTAGAAATGTTAAACGACTGAAGTTCAATATCAGGAGAACTTGAAAACTCCCTGATGAAGCCTCTTTCTATACATGCGTTGTTGTACATTTGCCTGATAGCTGGCTCAACACATTTTTTGATTAGTTTTAATTCGCCAGCATCTCGGTCGTAATAAATAAGGTGAAGGGCTGGACATAAAGACGCTTGATGGCCTCCGAAGGCGAGGAAATTGAACTATTGAAGCATGTCAGTCCACTATAGCCAAAAGAAGATTTTTGCACCACGCCTGTGCACTGGGGGGAAAAAGCTTAATGTCAGTGTAATTTGAAAAATAACAGGCGCGGTGGAGTGAACCTAAACCTCCATACCCCACTGAATTTGACAGAGCATTCAGACTCAAATTCAGTCTTGGAGATTGCAGAGAAATGAACGCGTTAGGCGGAGAGGGAGAGATTGGAGAGATGGGGACGTAATGAAGCTTTGGTCTCCTCAGACTGAGAGAAGATTGGGAGGAATCTCTGCACTGCCGTGCAATAATCGCCCCTTGAGTCACTGGCAATCACTGATTATTCAATATGAAGAGGACAGCTCTCTCTTTTCCCCACCATTAAGCCCTTCATGTTTCCTCTCCTTTATGTCTCTTTCCGTCTTCCATTTTCTTTACTCTGCAACGCTGCCCGTGTCTCCTCTTCACTGTTCCCCCGTCAGTCGCTCTCATTCCCTGTGACTTGAACTTAGAGTGGATTCCTACACTTGTCTAATGAAAGCAAAATTACTCCCTATGTTTCATAATGACACTCGTCGCTGTATGCGTGAAAAGCGCCGTGCTCAAAGGGACAGTGGGCACTCAAAGCTAATTGTCAGCGTGGGAAGTCGGTACCGAGCCGCTTAGTTTAGCCGTTTAATGACGGAAAGAAACAAAGAACCAGCTGACTCAAAAAAAACAAACACAAGAGAGTAAACAGTCAGCTGTGGCAGCGCTCACAATAACTGCATTTTGTGGCATTTTGAAGTAAGAGGTCAAGTAGTCCACTGTTAGTGCACCAGTAGGAGGTTTGGAGAGCACAGACCATTCGTTAGGAAAGAGGAGGACTCAAAGAGGACTCAAAGTGGAGGACTCGTTTCTAGAATCTACTGCAGACGCACAATTCGACATTGTCAAATAATTGATATTAAATAAAAGTGTAACAGAGAAATTGGCTTTTTTTTTAAAAAGGACATCTTGAAATTGTTAAAATGAACGATGAAATGACGTCACATAATAATGAGTTCAGTTTAACTTATATCTTGAATTATGTAACTAATTCTTGTCTTAATAAAATATTTCACATATATTTTCATGGTTATTTCATAATAACTTTATTCATGTATTATTGAACTCTTTGGGGTTCAAATATACTTGAAGTGTGACCTCTGTTGAGCGTGCCGTGCCGTGTACTGTCGCATGAGAGCGGTTGAAAAGGCCAACACAAATATTTCAGCACTCTATTCAAACCTTAATGAAGCACGATGCCGAGAATCTAGCGTCGTGTTTTTTAGTTTCCACGAGCTGTTGCTTTGGAAATCGCTCCCGTCTTTAATGTCAGACCAAGAAAACAGCGCAGATCCTTCCTGACTATTGAGCTCACAGACAGAAAACAGCTAAATATGTCTCATAAATCATTTAAAATTCAGTATGATGAAACAGCTGAGCATGGACCATGCTGGAGAAAACCCCACTGATTATCGTCTCTTCATCTCATTTGTACTTCACCTGGTGTGTTTTTTAACCCGCCACTGACATTGTGCTCGTGATCTCTTTGAAGAAAAACCCTAATTATGTCAAAAAACCTAAAATATCAGCATTCTTCATTCTTTTTCAAGCCGGTTATTGTTCCAGAATAAATTTGTGCCGAATGTGTCAAAACAGCCACAGTCACGTGTCGTTCAAGGATCCACATATTTATGCCTTATTGTTGAGCTGTAACCTATAAACTATCCACCTCAGTGCTTCCCCTCGCCCTCATTTCTCCTCCAAACTCACACCTGCTGAACACACTTGTGACTGAATCTGTTGTTCTGACAATCAGACGTGGGTGACCTCTCCGCTCGCCCCACAGATGAAGGTAATGGTGTCTCTTCTCTTAAACCTTTCCCGGACATAATTCCCTCAATGTGACCCCAAAACTTTCACCCAACATTGTTCCCATCTGTGTTTTCTCTTTTGTTTCCTCTGGTCACATGATCACTGACATTTCTAGGGCATTTTGAACCACTTCAGGCTCTCTCTGTGGTCCTTATTCCCAGCTCAAAGATCTAAATGTATAAACACCTTCAGCATCAGTGGCTTTATCAACACGATGACGGAGACATTTCCTAGCAATTCAGATGAAAGGCAGCCGGTGCACATTAACATGTGATGAAAGCCAGCTGGAGGAACAGTTAAACATTTTAAGACATCACTGTGTACCATCTGCAATCAGCCAAAACAAGATGCACTGGCACCATTTTGGAGTTTAATGTGTGTCCTGCGTTTAGCAATGCCAATTCCGAATTACGTTTTTTTTTTCCCTCATCAAGATATGTGGACTGAATGAACATTGTGCCATTCATTTTATGGTAATTTGGGATTTTGGCATAGCAGCTTTAGCTTTAGCACCAGGGGTGGCCAATCAGATTCCAGGGGTTAAGCCTTGTCACACTAGTTTACTTTATCATCAGAGACAAAAAGCAGCATTAAAGGGATATTTTGGATGTTTTGAAGTGAGATTGTATGAGGTACTTATTCATAGTCAGTGTATTATTTACAGTAGATTCGGAGATACCGACAAGAGTAGCAGCACAGGAAGCAAAGCAATGTCCTGCTGTGGACGGGGGGGGGGGTAGCAGCAAAATGTGTTTTAGCCTCCTAAAAACAATAAACTACGTTTTGCTGCTGCCTCCGTCCACAGCGGTACATGTCTTTACTCCTGTGCTGGTACTCCTGTCTGTTTGGGCGCGTGTTGATTGCCAACTACTGTGAATAATACGCTGACTATGGATAAGTACCTCATACACCACTTCAAAACATCCCAACTAGCCCTCTAATGCTGAAGTCTTTTGTCAGTTCATGCTCTGATGCTATCTGTGTGTGTGTTAATTGCGGGAGTTTAAATTAACAGAGCCTCTGTGGTGGTGCTCAGGCTGCCCGCTCGCTAAAGCTTTACTCAGATATGTAACCCATCAATCCAGGCATGAGGATCCTTCAAATCAATGTGCTGGACAACAGACAGTTCAAAGACACAATTTCTCCCCGTTTGCTTTGGCACAGATCAAGGTGGGCACGACAATGTGAGTCACTTTCATGCCACGAAACCCTATTTCCATTTCCCGTTTGACCCTCTCATTACTTCTGGCGGTGAAACAGGCCAGTTAAATGTGCTGGCCGTGAGGCCGGGGGTTTTGTGAAGACCTATCCTGGGAGGCTGTGGTTTGGCAGGCAGCTCCGGTGTGCGTGAGATGAAGAGCGGCCACTCTGCTGCACTCACAGACCAGAAATAAATGTGTCGGCCAGGCTTGAGAGGAGTTCCTCAAGCAGAAGGAACAGTCCCGCTCTCTGGAGACGGTTGGCAGCACAGGCCTCTGGAACTGCTACAGAGCAGGTGAAAGCCTCCCAGCGGTGGCCGTCTAGACCGGCACACCTGCTCTCCTTTCATACAGAACTAAACCCCATAATCCCTAAACAAACGCCTTTTTAAAACTTTTACAGCCACTGCAAAAACTCTCCTGTCGCTTCTTATGAAAAGCTCAAATAAAAACTTCCCTAAAGTGTAAAATACTTAATAATAAAAAGCGAAGTTTGGCTCTTTCTCGCTCTTATCTCAACACTCTGGTGTATTTTACTTCATCTGACCCCTGCAGATAAAACCTACAAACTGTTTGTGACAGATGCATTCACCTGAACTCCACCTGCAAAAGAGAGACGAATACATGCTGTGTGAAATGTGTTCCCCACCAGTTTCATCCTGCTGGAACAGTGCCACCTAGTGGCTCGTTCCAGCATTACATGAAGGGACTGTGACGCTGCCCGTCGGTCTGAATATTTTGCATTTTTTTTTTAATGAGTAAAAGTCATTAAAACGTGTCAAAATAAAAGTTGGTCAACACCAGTGTGATTTACATTGTCACGTAGTGTTGCACCGCATCACAAACGGTGTGTTTATCAGTGGTCTGGTCAGCATGTGTGGAAGGCAGCCGGTCTCACGGCCTGCACCACACATGCTGATGTCAACCTGAATAACGATCTCCTGTGTTTGTCTCTTGTTCTGTTCCCCCCCCCCCCCCCCCCTTACCCCTCCACTACCCGTTTCTTCCGGCATTCGTTCCTGTGATCAACCTCACCCGCCCCGTGTGAACCCGTGCCGCCCTGCAACCCCCCCCCCCCCCCCCCCACCGTCCTGCCCTGCTACTGTGACCCTGCAGCAGTGAGCGACCTGTCCGTGTCCAGCCTCTTTAGCGTCCTTCTCCTCCTGTCCGCCTGAGAGAGCGACACACATCCATCTGCCCCCCCCCCCCCCCCCCCCCCTCCCCTTTTTTTTTTACTTTGATCAGCTTCTTTCACATCTCCAGTGTTTACTCCAAAGTCTACACTGAACCCCAGCCTGTATGCATGTGTGTGTGTGTGTGTGTGTGTGTGCGTGCGCGTGTGTGTGTGTGTGTGCAAGCATGCATGCACGGGCATGTTTGACGGTGATGGTAAGGGAAAGTGCTGCGGGGGGGGGGGGGGACAGTGCCCAGCCAATTTGAAGACTTCAATTTTTCATGGTTTTCCCTTTGATCCCTGAAAACCTCCACCCCCCCCCTTCCTCCCCCTCTTCTGTGTCCCCGCTCTACCTGAAGGCCTTGGGGAGCAACAGCAGCATTGAGCCATACCTCTCTGGTATCAAAACGGGACTTCTCTCAGGCCGAGTGACCTCACCTGCAGCAGCGTTCGCCCCCGGCCTGAGGAAGTACCCCCAGGAGGGAGCGAAGCCCTCCCTCACACCCTCCTCCAGCCAAGCGAAGGCCCTGCTGGTGAGCCTGTCAGCCTCCGGTCTGAGCGCCGAGGCCCTGCTCCTCTCCTCCACCCTCCGCCATCGCCGCCTTCTACGTGAGCAGCAGCGAGCCTCCTCCTTGCCCCTGCCCCGCAGCCGGTCCTCCCCCACTACTCCCACTGCTTCCTCCCCCTCCTCTTCCTCTTCCCCCACCACCCCGACTCCTTCCCTGTCTCCCTCCTCTCCCACCTCTTGGGGTTCCCTCGCCCTCTCCCCTGCTGCGGCTCCCAAACCCAGCGGTTGTAGCTCCAGCCTCAACAGCTGCAAGGAGGGTGGCGGCGAGCATGTGAATACGGACCTCGCCTCTGGCAACTCTCGGTAATGAGGAGGAGGAGGAGGAGGAGGAGGAGGACATGGGAGACTTCAAGCACCATCACATCATGAACCATAAAGAGAAAACAACTGCATTATGGGAAATTCCAGCGTTGTTTGGTGTCCTATTTTCTTTCAGGACTTTTTTCTCTTCTTTATTTCTCCTCTCTCTACTTTTGGCCTCTCCAGTATGTTTTCATATTTTCATGGCAAGAACAACCGCACTGTAAACGGAGTCACGAGTTTCCTGCTCTGATCCGGGTCCTCTGCAGTTCTCCCACGCCGTCGTACTGCCAGTTTGCCAGATAGCGAGTGCACAAACGGGGCTCCCCCTCCTACCAGCTGCCTGCTGCAAGCTGATGTGGTCTGGATGGATTTACGGGCAGTAGCAGTCTCATATAGACCCTCACTCACTGGGGTTCTTAGTGGAGTAGACATCATTTCTAGACTGTGACTTTTATCATAGAAAATAGAGCTGCAATAATCACCAAGTGAGTCCAGTAGTTGTGTGTGTTCAGGATAATGTTGCTCTCACTTACCCGCATCACCTGGCAGAATGTGCTCAGAAAAAAACTAAAAAAAACCTAAAGTAGATCAAGGTGATGATTGTGGTTTCACACTGTTTTGTGTTAAAAGGGCATTTGTGGCTTTTCTGGCATCGCCTGTGTTTTGAACTCTGAACTGGTGCTATATTTTCCCCTCCGTCTGTACACACTGTGTAAAGAGTTTACATGATTGTCCTCACTCCCCAGACTTTGACCTGCGCTTTGTTTAACGTGTACATTCCACCGTCTGACTTTGATTTCTCGACGCGCTGTTTGAATATTTATATGCCTCCCTACAGAATGAAGTCCTTGCATCGAAGATGAGGAACGATTATGAGGAAATGTTCGACTTAAAAGTGTATTCACAAAAGCACATTGTAGGGAGCAGTGTTATAACAGCACATGTCTATTTATAATGGAAGCAGGAGGCACAGAAACAGGAGGGAAGAATGCGAGCGGTGAATTGTATAGACGTGTTGAATTTCTCTATATGTGTATTAACTAGTTAATTATGACAATCAGGATGTTTCCGCAGTAGCGTCTAACGGGTTGCTCTGACGTTTTAAGCACCTGACATCACAAACCTTCCCAAAGACTCGAGCACACACACACACACACACACACACACACACAATCTATCACACATTCTGCACAGGCTCGATTAGTTTTTTTGTTTCAGCAAATGTGTGATTTTGAAGTGTGTTGCCCCGCTGATAGAAATAGAGCACTCTGGTAGAAACGTGCCACGTCCACCGCTGGTCTACAGAGCGACGGATCAAGTGGTTTCTTTTGAACTTCAAGGTTAGTCTGATGGGAAGCAGCTTCCAAAGTATTTAGCAATTTGCAGGTCTTATTGTAAAACATAAAACCTTATTTGAACAAGAACAAATATATATATATATATATATATATATATATATATATATCTTTCACCGCAGTGAACTGATTGCACTTCAACGTCTACGGCAATGTTTCAACCCTGTTGCAGCGTTTGAAATGAAAAGTTAATCAGCACATATTCAGACACAGCTTGACTCTTGAAGGGCCTGAGATGAGAATATGGAAATATAAAAAGTAAGCACAGTTTCCTCACAATGACTTGACCCTTCCCTCTAATCTTGATCTTGTGAATCTGCCTAAATTTGATGAGCACAAAGCTACAAAAACACCCCTCCATATTTAAAATCTGTACGTTAGATCCCCAATATTGCTGTTGCCTCATTTGGTTTTATTACCTGCATGTTGAAACATTAATGAATGTGAGGCCTTTGGTGTGCATCGATGACGGGAGTTGTCACTAGTTATAGCACATCAGAGGCCCGTCAGTGATTCCCTAAGTGTAAACCCGGCACAAGGAACCATTTTGAAGCTCCCTGTCCTGTGTTATTGCCTTAAGGCTGCCCACTGGGGAGGTGATGAGGTTGAACGGACGGTCATAGAATGACTGTGAAATGTGAAATGGATTCTTCGTGGCATTGAGATTAAAACATGTGCAAAAGGGGATTGTGTCAAAGAGGAGGCAGCTTGAGGAGAGGGGATTAGTTTGGGGACATGTGTTTGAAGGCTCCTTTAATAAGGCCGGCTTTGACTTGCCCCGTCTCCATCGAGAGTGCTTGTGATATAAAAGACCCGAAGAGATGAGAGGAAGGGTCTGACAGTCTGAGTGCCGTTAAGCGGCTGTTCTTTCCCTGCCCTTCTCACTTTGCTTTGTCTTTGGTGTGAGGAGCATGTGAGATAAAGAAAGTCAGTTGAGGTTATCCTAGGACAAAGTTTAACAGGCCTCAATATGAACAGTAACAGTGTGCAATATGTAATTAGCACTATCGCACATTTTGCAAACGCAGTGCTCTTTGCCTTTGTGGTACTCCGGCCTGTTTGTCTGCAAGGACCTGCGGCCATGTTTGTTTTTATCCCAGTGCCTCAAAGACTTTGTTTCTGTGAGGAATCCCCGGTTGATCTCTGTGTTACAGTATTAGATCAGCAGCAGTGACAGAAGAACACTTTTACCCAAAGAAAGAGGCTACGCCAATTGGCTTGTTCCTATTTTTCGTGTCCGGCTGCAGCGGTGGCGTTTGACCGAACACTCCCAGAGCTCGAACAATGTGCAAACCTGCGAGCTCGCAAGCGCAGCGATTTGAAGCCGCGCCCCTGGGTGCTCTGTGGCTCCGCCAGGCAGGTTCAAGCCCCGGGTTTCATATTGAGTGAAGTCAAATGAAAGAAATTCACTTACTCATGCTGTTTCACACTCAAATCCATAAAACTCTCCCGAGTTAAATTTGCTGCATTTGCGTCTGGTGAGCGTTGGGGAGGAAGTGTTCACGCTTGGCTGCTTTCCCCGAGTAAAGCGTGAGATGAAACCTCCCGGAGTCGCGTGACCGCGCGCTCTGGATTGATTAGTGTTGGTGGGCTGTGGTTCCAACATGGCCGGAGGCCCCGGGCGATCAGAAACGCTCATGCACACTTGAAACGAAACATAGAAGAAGTATACATATATAAATATATCTAAGTGAGATGTTTGTGTATGATATTATAACTGTGAAGAAAAGTGTGATATATATATAGGCCTAGATTAAATTATATACTGTAAAATGTCATCATCTCTTCAGTTTTATATATTAGTCACCATTTTGTACAGATTTTTTCTTTTTTAATTCATTCAGAGAGATATTACATTTCACACTGAGATTATTTATTCATACGCAGAACATTTTTATATTTGTTTAAAAGCATCTGTATAGATAACAGTTAGCCTCTGTAATATACGCTGAAGTTCATTTTTAAATTCTAGGGTTTTCTTTACGAACGCCGAGTTAGATTTTATGTAAGTTAGGTTCTTTTGAAAAGCTTGTCCCTGAAATTGCTCGTTCAGCTCGTCTGCACCTTTGCCTCCTTATGTGAAGGGTCACTATTGAGGTGTGAGGGGCTGGACCAGTGCCTGTGCTTAGGGGCTTATTTTGCTACTATCTTTTTGATTTGGGGGGTTGTTTTCTGTACCTGTGGTCTTGTGTTTTTTTTTGGGTTCCATCCCCATCCTGTGTTTGTGATTCAGCTGGTTGAGTTGGAGACGTTCAGAGACGCAGATGTTGTGGTAACTACTGTGAAAGGTGAGTTTATAGACCCTAAAGGCTTCACATGGAGCCTTGCTGCTTTGACCAGAAGTACGTTACATGGCTTTAATTGTCCTCCTCCTGTGTCATGTTTGCATGTGAACAGGAGCGGTGTGGATGTGGATGCTCAGTGCAAAACAAAACATTCAGAGACAACCGGCTCTTCATCGTTACAACCGGTGGAAGAACATTTAGTTGCACTGAGTGGCTTTAAGTCGCAGTTAAGCTAAACCGCAGAAGTTGTTAGAACCACCAAGACGGACCAATGAGGGAATCACGTGTTGAGTTGTGTGAATTCAAAGTTGTATCTCTTCCTTTGCCTTTTTATTTTTCAGTAACAAACCTACATTCTGTGGTATGTATATGAGATTTTTACATGAATGTGTGGATGTTCAAAAACCTTGGCATCAAAAAGTAGAAAAACTAAATTGACTTGTAAATAGGCCGAGTCATTCCTAGCGAGTTCAACGAATTGTTATGTCCAAAAGAAGATGTTTTATTAATAAACTATGACGATGGATACAAAGGTATATACGAAACAATGCATGTATAGTCTCCAGCAATCGCACGGTGCAGTCGAGAAAAAAAAAAAAAAGTCGTCTACGTGTTTTCTCAAAAAAAAAATGAGAAAGAGAGGAAGAGAAAAGCGGTTCTACGTTCGGGGGTTTTACAAACATGAAGAATGAGATATTATTTTGATATCTGTGACGCGGGCATGTTCAGTCTTACTGTGATGTCATGTGACGATGAGGGTGGCCCAGAGTGTTGGATGTCGTGAGGGATTCTTGAACGCTTGAACGCACCCCAACCAGAGACGACGGTGTGCTCTTTCCACAGAGTGATTCTCCCATGTGTAGAGTAGTGTGATATAAG
This sequence comes from Anarhichas minor, assembly GCF_050575085.1. Classification (NCBI taxonomy): domain Eukaryota; kingdom Metazoa; phylum Chordata; class Actinopteri; order Perciformes; family Anarhichadidae; genus Anarhichas; species Anarhichas minor. Next base: position 19,454,474 of record NW_027466453.1, read on the forward strand.
AACAAAAATAATACAGAAAATAGATCTATAATATGACATATAAATTCAAAAGCCTACTGGTACTGGAGATATTAATTTATCAGTGTGGATGCCATGATATTCTGTGAGAAATGTGTGTTTTTCCCGTGAGAAGACGGTCGGCAGTTGAACCTGCCTTCTTTTGTACATACTTTGCTGTGATTGTGTGTCCAATAAAGTGCAGCTCTCTTGTACAGTGGCGGCGTCTGATCTTGATTTATAAAGACCTGTTCATGTTGTCAGGGAATGAGTGTTGGGTTTTGTTTTAGCAACAGAAACTGTGGATGCAAACTGTGGATGTTGCATCGCGAGTCAGATCAAAGCTCTCACACAAATACACGAGGTCTGTTTGGAAATAAAGTCATGATTTTGGTTTAATTACTAGGATACAACAGCACGAATTCAAAGCATCCGAAGTCGTTAGGCGCCACAAGAATACATTGTTTTTGGCAAAGTTTGTAATCAAATTGGCTGTAGCATTAAAAAATAACAAATAGTTCCAACTTCAAATTCTATTTACACAACAAATACACACTGGCACATGGTTAATTGGATATATTGGATATACTGTATATACAGCACATTTAAAGCGGGTTATTCTGTGGTTCCAGTTACGCTTTTAAAAAGTCGTGGAACAGAAGTGCCTCAAGTGTCCTGGCGCTGGGCTGGCCGTCGACCATCTGTCCGCCTGTACGGTGTGTTCCTCAAATCTAAAGGCAGAGCAAAGACGGCAGCTTTTCAACAGCACGTCAACATCAAACTTACTGCACCCTTATCTGAAACACCACCACGTGACTCCTCCAGGAAGCGTCGAGGTACCGTACCTGTGATGATGTCCTCCAGAGCGCCGTCCTTCCCCTCGCGTACCTGAGGTTTCACCTGCCTCTTCTTCAGCTCTGCTATCAGGTCCATCTTCGGCATCATGGGCCCCTGGAGAAGAGAAAAGCGTTTGAAATTAAAGTAGATGAGTGGAAGAGTTTGAGTGTCACAGGTGTAAGTCACAGATTTGTTCTAGTTGATGGTTTATGTTGCATGAAGTATTTCTGAGGAAACTGCACCTTCACAATAAAACATAAGCAGCTAAAGGTGCAATGTGTAAGATTTGGCCAAAATTGCGTATTCTTGCCCTGCTGTTAGTTAGAAGTTAACTTTTTATTGAAATAACAGGAAGCTGTACATTTAGATTGCATGGACCCAGAAGGAGAGGTGAAATGCTGCCCCCTGTTTCTTTGCTGCAGGATGCTGCATGTTACACATCGCACCTTTAAACAAAGTTCATGAATCTCTGATGTGTCATTTCTGAAGACTGGACCTTTGACCTCTTACCTTTTGTACCCCGGCCTTGTTCGGAGATGAGGACACCTTTTCCTCACTGCTCTCACTCTCCATTTTCTCCATTTTCTTTTTCTGCTCAATCTGTTGCTGTGCCACCTGTGTTCAATCAAGGACAAGATAATTAACATGCCATGCAACGATTGTAATGGATGAATATCCGAAAACCTACCACACATCCTCACCTTATAGGCCTTTATCAAGCGTCCAAACGTCGGGAAAAACATGGAAGGCTGCGTGGTTTTGGGGTTCTCGCCGAAATACTCCACCACTGAGCCGTATGCCTCCTAGAGGGAGTCAGACATGTTATACGTCTAAAAGCATGTAGTGAGGCGTAAGCTGTGTAAATTTGACATGAATTACCAGCTAACCTGTGCCGTCTTGCTGTCTTTGATCAAAGTTTCCAGCTGCTCACTGTTGGCTTTGATGAAGTCCTTCAACACGGGGCTGTCGTCCTGCACCAGGAACTCCTTTTTGGTCATTTCCATTCCCCGTTCTAACGAGCGGATATCCTGAAGGATGCCGTCCAGTGATACTGGCAAAGAAACAAGTGTGTTTATAGTAACGCTCCCATTGTAAAATCACAAGCTACGTAACTGCTTGACTGTTGGTGTGAATGTACCGAGTGCTGCCTTGTCCACAAAGTGGATCTCGGTGTGGAAGTCGGCCAAGTCGGCGTATTTTTCCTGGATGATACTGGTGATGAAGTGAAGAAGCGTCTGCGAGCGGTCCGTAGACTTCGTCTCCAACAGCTGAAAAAAAGTTAAGTGTTGACAAAGTGAATTTAGGTATTACAGTTGTTTTTAAAAAATCAAGACGAGTAACTTTTGCTAAATAGCATTCGCTTTGCCCACTCGGACAATAATGGGATAAAGGTGAATCTATCTAACGTTTGCTAACATTAGCTACCATTTTGCTAATGACCAGACCAAGTAAGGCTGTTACGGTTGAAAGCATTAGTGTACTGAATTGAGAATGTGTGTTATTTCTCATTTCAAAAGTAACATAGTCTCGCTTCAAATTCAAAGAGTAAATGTAAAAAAGAAAATGCTACTTACAAGATCCAGACTCTGCAGCCGAAACCCGTACGCTGCACCCCTCTTACTGCTGTTCATGTAGTTGCCAAAGGCGAGAACGATCTGAGGGGAACACGTTAGAAGGTGACTTGTGCAAAATCACACGTTTTGAAGCTACATCAGAATGTTGAATTCTCTTTTACTTACTTCTAAGATCTTTTTCAGTTTGGTTGAAGACTTGATGGACATGGACGCCGCGATGATGGAGTTCAGTTGCTGTGGATGAAGTGAGAACAAAATCAGTGCGTCTGTTAAAGAGCTTAAATCTGAAGTCAGAATAAGTTTGACTAACTGACCGGCTGCAGGCGTTTGACCATATCCGGGAAGTTGCCCATGAAAGTGAAAGTGTTTATTCGCTGCTTCAGACGGGGAATCTTCCCAAAGCGTAAAACGAACTGATCCTCGTCAGTCAGCTCCTCCAGTGGGCGGCCATCCTTCTCATAGTTGAGCAGCAGCTTCATCTCATAGTCTGATGGTATGAAGGGCACGAGTATCTCCAGCAGGTCTATGGACAAAGTCTTCTGGTCGTACCTGTGCAAAATAGCAGTGAAAGTCACAGCAGTCAGTGCATGAGAGCGAGAACTGAGGAATGCGAACAATGCAACAGATTTTCTAAGAAGCACATACGTCTCTATGGCGGTGCAGATAGCGGACGGGTTCATTCCCCCTCTGCGTAAAGTGATGGCCAGATTCTTCGCCTTGTTGGCTTCAATCAGGGTCGTCTTGCTGGGGGCCTTCTGGACCACCTTCTTCTTGATGTTGGACAGGTCTGTTGTATTTCCCTGGGCCCTGGTCTTAAAGTGTTCCTCAAACATATCCATGTTCAACTCCTGATGTAGACAGAATGAGAGACAGAGAGAGAGAGAGATGAGAAGGTCAGGATAAAAAAAGTGTTTTCACACTGCAGTTTTCTAATAAACCGTACGGAGCAAGTGAAAAATAAAATGGCGGCATCTTCTTACATCTAAGACCTTCTCGTCATCCAGGTCGTTGAAAACAGTGCCTGTCACCTGGTTTGGTTTTAAGGCCTGCCAGTTTAACAATGGCATCCTGAACTTGGTCTGAATGGGCTTCTTGGTCTTAACCGCTGAGGAAACAAAGAAAGAACAATCAAACAATTAAGATCTTTACTGCTCCATCTCTGATTTTAGTACTTCTTCTCTTCTGTCGAGTTCATTACCAGATTGAGGGTCTGGTGCTCCAGGCGGTGGTGGCGGTCCAGCACCAGGTGGAGGAGGCGGTCCGGCACCAGGCGGGGGAGGTGGGGGTGGGGGTCCAGAACCAGGTGGGGGAGGTGGTGGTGGTGGACCTCCTCCAGGAGGAGGCGGAGGAGGAGGTGGGGGCACAGCACCGCAACCTCCTAGAGGAGGCGGTGGTGGAGGTGGAGGCGGAGGAGGAGGAGAGGCAACCGACCCTGGGCCACCAGGAGGAGGAGGTGGAGGAGGTGGTGGAGGGGCAGAGGCAGGAAGGCTGGCTGATGGGGAAGCAGAATCAGGGACAGAGGCCTGGACGTATTCGACCACCGTGACGGGCACCACCTGGATGTCCAGACCTCCGGAGGGACTGCGTCCCAGTCGGATCAGCCCCTTGTCCTGCAGCTCCTGGACCTTCTGCTCCAGCTCTGAAGCCGTCTGAGGGGGGAAGGTGCTCAGACGCTCCCTGTCCTTCTCCCTCTCCCTGTCCAGCTCCCGCTCCCGCTCTCTCTGCTGCAAGGCACCGACCTGGGAACAGGACTCTCGCAGGCTTTCCTATTAGACACAAACACGGATATAGAAACGCAGCTCATCTCCACTCAGAGCATTTAATACACAACATATCTTCACACTTTGAACGTCAACATGCTCACAATGACAGGGCTAACATGCTAATGTTCAGTAGGTAATGTTTAGTGTGTTAACATTCTGTGTAGGAGCTGTTTCACTAGATTTATTTGACTATTATTTGTTCTTTTTGTAGTTATTGTTGTTGACACTAGGGGCACTAAGCACCAGATGAAGCACTTGTTCAGGTGAAATGATAAAGTGTGTTAATGTCAGGTGATGCACCAGGAAGAGAAATGTTGTTTTCACCAGAGCAAGAGAGAGGCAGCATGATGAATTCATGTTCACTATACGTGGATCTTGCCTGGACGTTGCCTGAGCACAATCCGACTGAAACGGTGCATCAGTGGCCTTTTGATGTAAGTTTTGTTTTTTGAAAAATAACTTATTTTTTTACGTGCTGAAATTTGCTGATTAACACAAAACACAAATTAGTTTTGCAGGACTTTGGTCATTAACCATAGTTTTTGACAAAATAAAATATTGACCTTTTGGTGGTGCTAGACGAAAAAGTTAAGAGACTCACCATTACAATTACAATTCATTCACTCATGGTGATGCTAGAGGACAAGTCAGGGGGTCACCAAAGTCATTAGGATTCATCCTCTTAGAACTATGAATGTCTGTCAAATCATTGTTGAGATATTTCAGTCTGGACATCCCCAGAGCCAATGTCGCTATCAGGGCGAAGACGCGAGGTCATTTTGATATATTTGAAGAGTGAAAATGTTCTCATCTTTCTTATTTCATATTGAGGATGATTAGATTTTACTTTCATATTAAGCTTATTAAAATAAAGTGAACTGCCACTCTTTTGACCTCATTATAACTGATCTCTGTGAGAGCGGCACACCTTGCCTGGCTGATTAATCTTATTAAACACTGTAAATGTCACGGAGCAGCTCTTACTTTGAGCAGCTCGGTCTCCTTGGTGGCCTGCATGAGCTGAGTCTCAAGTTCAGACATTCTCTCTGCAGTCTGAGTCTCGACCTCCTGAAGCCGGGCACTCAGCTGCAATGCAGACACACAACAAAGTTATATTGTCAAAGCGTCACGTAGTAACATCAAAGCCTCTCTTTGTTCTCAGAGGTTCCTGTTTGCCTTTCGTTTGTGGCTGACCTGCACGTTGTGATCCTGCAGTTCGTCCACATGCTCCAGCACCCCTCCTCTGTTCTCAGCGTCCTCCAGCAGGGCTCCGACATCCAACACGTTGTCTAGGTAGGCCTGGATCTGGACCTGCAGCTTCTCGCTCTCTGTTTGCTTCAGACGCTAACACACAAACACACACAAAAGCGGCACACTATTAATAATCTGTCGCAGGTTTTAAGTAATAATGTACATACAATAAGCAAGAAAGTAATCCAACGGTAATTCGATTATCAAAATAGTCTAATTTATTAAACGTTTCATATTATATTCTCCGTTAGATTAATTTAGACATTTTCTCTCAACCAACATTTGCCTCCAGCATAAAAGTAGGGAAGTTATTGTCTGATACGAACAGGTTGTCATCAGCAGAAAGTAAAGGGAAGGGGATTCAGCATGCAGCAGCAACATTGACTTGACCAGCTGGACATCACAAGTTACTTTAAACTCATCAGATGACATGCGTGACAAGCTGCTGGATGCTTCACACGCCGTCTACACTGACCACTGAGATTTATAAGCAAACTCACCCCGAGATACTTGTCCAACCCGTGGTTCGTGAACTCGAACTGTAGATGAACACGGAAGTTCATGTTCTCCACCGAATGCACCACAATGTTGATGAACTGCATGCAAGCCACCTGGACACAGACGCAATGACAATTAACTATTGAAAAAGTCCCAATATTCATTACAGTCAGCCAGCGTGAAGGCAGTACATCTGTGGACCTACCATGAAGTCGATGTTGCAGTCATCGTTGATGAAGTACTCCATCAACTTCTCAAAGCGGTTCTTCTCTTTGCTCACCTGAGAAATAAATAGGAACTTGTATTTTAATTGTTGCCCACATGGGGGCGTAAAGGGGGCATAGATGCAAAATGTTATATCTGTCACATCTCAGCTACACAAACAGGGTGTATTTCTTACCCTTGCACCCGTTCTTGAAATTACACACACATGCGTGACTGCTCCACATGTGCTAAAAGTATGGCCACAGTGCGTGTGAGGGGTGGATTGTGCCAGTCATAAGATGAGTAATCAACAAGGGGAAGTCTGGAACAATGGTTGGGCTGAAGGAGCAACTGTCAAAGTCAAATGACAAAAGTAAAAAAGAAAGCTAATACAAAAAACTATTTTCACCTCTTTGAAGTTGTCAAAAGCAGACAGAATGATGTCATGTCCGCCTCTGACGAGACACACGGCAGCCAGCAACTCCAACACAAGGGCTTTGGTCCTGTTGCAGCATAGGTGGGGGTTAGATATGGATACAGGCAGACGGACACACACACACACACACACACACACACACTTTGTCTCACGCACAAGTGCACTCACCTGGGATTCCTGCTGTTGAGACTGAGGGTGATCTCGTTCACACAGCGCAGGTGAGTCATCACCAGGTTAAAGCCAGACTGAAAGCAGAAGGAAAGCATAAACAATTGTTTTCCCCAAGAGGGCCGGTGCCTTAAAGGATGCAGGAAAAATACACTGTCGGCTTTTTATAATACTTTAAATCAAACAATTAGTTTTATCTAAAAGTGTGTTTTACTTCCAACAAGCAAATAATGAAACAATAAAGAAAACATACATATTTATATTATACTCCATTTCCACCAATAGATCCCTCTAAATGCTACACGCTGTTCATTTAAAAGCCTGTTTTTATGACAGAAAATGAGACATGTGACTGTGTATGTTGAAGCTCTACCTGGTAGTTCATGATGGCTCGCAGGCACATAATGCACACATGCACGTCGTCTCTCTGGTTGGATGAATGGGACTTCTTAGACATCTTGTTCCCCAGAGTGGAGCTTATTCTGCAGAGGGATAACAAGCGTATAGACGCATGAATACGTCGCTGAGGAGAGGAGAAGCCGCTGTGTGTGCTAATGGTTTGAAGTTGAGGCCCAGAACGGCACAGTTGGCCAATTATAACAAGGCTTCCGGCATTGTGTTTTTTTTTTTGTGCATCCACTGTGTCTGTCTGACAGCTGAACATGTTGCACCAGGTGGAAAGGAAAATAAAAAGCAAAATACTCCACAAATGAGCAAAGGATATGAATGAATGACAGTGTGAGAGATTGAGGTATTGTCAAGTATATCAAGAGGAACGGCTGTCTAGCAATAAGAGGAAAGGGAATAAGATGGGCAGCATAAACAGAATGCTGTACAATAAATAAATAAATAAATAAAAGCATATTGAGTGAAGTTAGAAAGATGACAAATGTTCTGCTGCTGGTGGATCAAGCAGGGCTGTGCCTATGTATAAGGCCATCTGTATTAATAATGAAGATTCTGTAGATTTGGACTTTAAATATGCAGGTGACTTAACAATATGCGACCATCACACCACTTCTGCCTTGAATGTTTTCTGACTGTATGTGCGAGCTGAAAGTTCCTCTTTAATAAGAATTCACGACATGCTGTATATATATATATATATATAATCATATAATCTGTAGACATCTCTGGGTTATTGAACTCTGTTTCTCGCGGCAGGCTGTATCTAAAAATACGCCGTTCATGTCTGGAGCTTCTTACCTGACAGTCAGAGCTCGAGCAGCTCTGGTCATCCCATGTGACGGAGAGCCGCTGGAGCTTTTGGACAAGTCCTCCATCGACCTCTCTGCTGGTTTCCCTCTCTCTGACAGGCTGCCACCATTTTCAACACTCTCCATATCAAACCTAGAGAGTTCATAGGAAATAAACATGGTGATGAAAAGCTCCATTGTAAGAGCACCATCGGTTCCTGAGAGAGTTGTTTCACACCCGGCTGGTACTCACGAGACGTCACTTTGAGCATGAGACAGGTACTCCACCAGGATATCCAAACCTTTGTTCTGCTCGTTGAGAAATTCTTGAGCCCATCTACAAAAAGAGACAAAGAAATGTTTTGTAATTATAGATTCTGCCCTCAGATTGGATTTAAAATCAAGATTATGTAACTTTAGAAAGAAGAAATAACACAATGTTGCTCTTTCAAAGGAAATGTTGAATTCAAAAGCAATAAACCGCACTCTTGCTCAATACAATGTGTGTGTGTGTGTGTGTGACCAGTAGCTTATGGTGGTTGATATTAGCAAACTTCAGATAGTTCTTGTTGTGTGACTGCCATTACTGAGCCAGTTTGCTGACTTTATGTGCTGCTGCTACGCTACATTTAAACTTGTCATCCTGGTGTTGTGGCTTGTGGATACAAGGTGTTCATCAAACGTTAAAGGGTCGAATGCTCGGTGAACTCAAACTGACCATTCATCATAATGATGACACCAATAATTGGTAACTCACTGTGTGTTCCAGTACCCATGAAACCCATTTAGTGTGGACATCCTGCAATAGGACATCCTGGTATTTTTGGTTCACTGCATGGGACATACTTTGTATTGGGACAGACTAAATCTTTTCCTGAATGGTAGTTTGGGTATTTAAACGCAGTTTATTTCCTTTCTACCTCAAAGCTACTCTGCGTAGTTCTTGGCCACTAGCAGCGCTACAGAGCAACGTTGTGATGAGTGGGTTTTACAATATCCACAGGAATGAAAATGCACGCGCATGAGTACATCGGTTTCACAAACTATTCCACGGATTGACAGTTGGCGGGACGAACACGGTGAACAGTGTATGTAAACACAACTTTATTTGTTACCCGATGTGATTGGTGCGAAGCGATATCTCCAAATCTTTGAGGACCTTGGTGGCATCTTGAATCCTTTTCTTCAGCTAAAGCAGGAGCAGAAGAAGCGAGAATCAAGACGTTGCTGCACAGACAGAAGATTAAAGACGTGTTACATATGAAATGCTTTGCACTGACCCTGCGGGACACCCCTCCTTGATCCTGGTAGAAGCTCTTGATCTTGGCCAGGTACGTGGACGGGGGGCTCTTCACCTGGAAACGCTCCTGGGGAAGAAGGATTCACAGGGAAACCAGCTTTTGACTCCGTGGTTTTATCAGCAACCCTGAGAGACGACTGGACCGGAGGGACGTTTAGCAGCGCGCAGCCTCTGAAGCTATTACTGCCTTCGTGCTATTCAACACAACAGACTCACACCGCTCTCTGTTTCCATGCCGACGCCATCAGTTGCCACCACAGACAGTGCGCTGCAGTGTTACTCACGCTGCACTCTGCACTCTGGGTATTTATGTACTGCGTCACCTCTGTCCCAGTGGAGACACGGGGGACAGAATTCGGCTCACTTTGACCACTTGTATGTTGAGGGTTAATTGTGAAACCAGCTTGTTATCAGTGTGTGTGTGTGTGTGGGGGGGTGTTCTTACCTGATCACAGACTAATTCCCACTTCTTGTCATTGTCATACTGACTCAACAGCTGCTGTTTGTCTGGAGGCAAGTTCATGTAGCTCTGAAAGAGAGAGAAAGACTCGGTAAAAATAAAACCATAAGTTCACATTTGTTACATTTGTCACACTTTGTGTTCTAAACTTCATCGTCACTCCTCCAGTGACATTCAGCACACAATTATTAAATCTTTCCTGCCGATGCGACAATATTCAAATCAACCAAACCACACACTCTCCCTCTGAAGCGGGTTATGTGCCTGCCGGATGCACAGATGACTCAGTGTTTATATGTATGTGTGCCACTCGGTGCCAAGTACTTCAGAAAATAAATACTTTTGGTCATTACACAGAAATTAATAGACTAATCTTAGAGCCTTTGTTCGTGCGATGGTGGTATGTTGCATTCTACATTTATTTAGTGAAGATAGAGATGATGAAACAAGCACATGTAAAAAAAAAACATTAGAAAACCAACTCTACAACAAAACTACAACAACCCTTTTCATTTATTTGTTGGTTTCCTTTTTATTTATTTATATGATCGAGGTTTAAATATAGATTATGGCAATTTTATAGACTTTCTGACAAGATTGAACTTTTTTGTATTCCTAGTACATCACATAATATTTCTATGATCCACTCAACTGTATGGAGAACAAGAACCCCCCCCCCCCCCCCACCTCCACGCCTCTCTGGTGCAGGTTGACTCAATCGTCTAAGGAGTTGACATATTGCCCAGAAGGTTTCGTTTCACTTTGCGTTACCACCCTCAACCTACAGGGACATGTTTGACTCCCGATGTAAAGGTTAATCACACATTCACATGGCTTAAAACTGAATGATTTAATAAACCCAAATTAAGGTTTATTAACCTGATAGGGGAGTTTGTGTGTGAAAAAAATAAATAAATTGGAGTTAGAATGGTGCTCAAGTGCTTTCGTTGATCACTGGTTAAGTCAGTAATTACATTCTTGTTTATGTTTTGCTCTAAGTTGATTTTTTAAAATACATTTTTCCTTCACATTCACAACACTGCTGCAGTCTACACACCAACCACTGGTCATTCACCTGATCCAAGACCTGCAAACACACTGATGCTTAACTGACAAGTCGTTTCAGTAGATGGGTGTTGCTCCTGAATATACCCGTATTCAAACAGTGGTCTGTAGTTTCTCTGTCACACCTTAAAAAAAGCAAAGAGATGCAGAAAAAGCAACGGGCGGTTGCGTTGCTGCATGGGAGTTTCATGCTCGGTGGAGTGAAGGGAGGGGTCTCATTGTGGGTTTTGTGGTACAAACTTACCAAAAAATAAAACAAGGTCCAAAGACTCGCATGAGTGTTTGTGAGCATGCTCACTTGCATGAACATAAGTATGAACTCCCTAAGTTTAGAAACAGTGTCATGCACTTCTCATTTCCTTGAGTTGGTAATGAAAATATGAAATCTTGAAATAAGGCATATCTGAAAATTACATTTAGAGTATTTTACTGAAAGAGGAAGTGAGGTCATACTTTCATGTAACGCCTGTGAGGGCGTTGTAGGCATGAAATGGCACGCTGCATGTGCACGACTTCTCGTATGATGACATTTACATCGACTGAAGAGGTTTTATCAGCTTACGTCACGGGTGAATTTTAACATGAAGAAAGTGTTTTCAATAATATGTGATTTAGAGTTTCCTTGATAAGGATCAACTTTCACATTTCTTTGTAATTTCATGTTAGTTAAAGAAATTCATGGGAACATTTGGATGGATGTTTGCATCAATGTTTGCTAATTGTTCAGACGTTACCAGAGAAAAAATACAAACCTGCAAAGCCCATCAGCCATTTTATCATTTTCGCTGCAACAAGTGGATAAAGTGGATATCTTAAAAAAAAATTCAATTTCTATACTCTTTTTTTTTTTTTTTATGTTTTATTTACGGATTAACATCTATACAGAGAGAAGAAAAAAAAACTATCAAACAGTCCCTGCAGGAAACATCTGCCTAAACTGCTGATGTAAGTCTTCACTGTCTTAAATTAGAAACGTCCAATAAGACGTCCATGAAATGGAATAAGAAGGGCAGCAAAAGCAGAATGCTATACAATACAGTAATAAAGGCATATTGAGTCAACGAGAGATGATTTTTGTCCTCTTTACATTAATATCTGTCGCTCATTAAGCTTCCAGCATCTGTTTGCTTTACACATCTGCAGACTTCATGCTGTTCATCCAGAGAGAAAAGATTTGGCTCCATCATTAAGCCATGATGTCACACTTACGTGGAGCGTCATAGAAATTTAGAGATTCATATGAATTCACTAGTGAGCAGAGAGCAACGTTCTAACCATATGGATACACATTTATACATTTAGGTGTAAAACCTGAGTCAAAGTCAAGCTTCTCATTGACGTTAACGGAGAAGCTGCAGTGTGTCAGTTTATATCTTGTTTGTTAACTATGCTCATTAACATGATAACGACCCGGGTAAAAAGATACAAATCTGATCTCTAACCTTTTTTAAAAGTTATTTTCGTTGTTTATTTCAGATTTAAATGTGTCAGCATCTCTGATACTAAACTTAAGGTTTTGATGTGTTACTCTTAATGGTGTCTCAAGTGCTTCATCGTGACGTTTTTGTTTTTTTCAACTTGTTGTAAGACTGTTGAAAGAGCGGTGGAACATTTGCTTTCCGGTCTTATGGTCTCGCTCATGTAAATATGTTGCTCAACTTCCCCTTTGAGGCCAGCCGCCTCAGCATGCACTAATCGCCCTGTTACTAGCCTGACACGCTCAGATCTAACAAAGAAGCAACGAAGTCCTTCTAACATTACATTTATTGTGATAACTCTACAGTTATTGGGCTGTTATTATATGATTGGACAAAATTACATCTTTGCAAAAATCACATTTAAAGGAGATATTTGGCAACGTTTGGCTCTCTGGACCCACCAGACGAATGGGACTCTGGATTGAGATGTTCTAAAAGATTGAGAGACAACAAATTGTGTTCTGGCAGCATAAATCACAAGTCCAGAGGGTTCAAAACACTTGCTACCTATAATAACTTTTTTGTGCCTCTGAGTCATACCTGCATAATTATCCCAGCTTTTACAGTAAGCCTCTACAACAAAACCATAGCTGGCATTGGTAATGTACCGAGGGCATGATCTCTGTGCAGCCACTCACCAGCACCACGTTGAAGCGCTCCTCCAGCTCCTCCTCTGGCGGCATGGGTAGTTTAGGGGGAGCCGGCTGCTTCTTCTGCAGGGTCGGAGTGGGGTCACTCATTCCTGAAGCTCCTCCGACTGAGTTTCTGGCCTCTCGCCCCTCAGACGGTTCCTGCTCCAAGCTCCCGGCAGCCGCATTCCCCATCACTAATCTCCACAAGTAATCCAGGAGGAAAGCTTTACACAAACCTTTTCTTCTGAGAAATCGGTGTATTCCAAAAACAGAGTGACAAAAAAGGATCACTCTGAATGACAAGAACAAGCAGGCCTAAATCAAACCAAGTGTTTGAGCCTTCAAGGAGAGGAACATCAAGACCCTGGTCTACTGAATCCGCCTTGGTCCTGAGGACATGGTGGGTGATGAAAGAATGTCGCTCGTCCTCATGTCTGTCCTCGCATCAACTTATCTCTCTCTGTCTACAAGCACCTTTGACAAGAAGGTTACCAGCCTTGCTGGGGGCCTGCTGGGCTCTAAGAAAAGTTTAGTGTCGCCCGCTATTCTCTACACTTGTTGACCGACAACTCCTCTGGTGAGTGGGTATACAGGGCTGCATGTGAGAGGAAGGAGAGGGGAGTGTGTCACACAAACAGAAACCACAGAAGCACAAAAGCAGAAGAGCAACTTCCTGTGCACGACAGCAACAGAAACCGGGGTGGAGGACAGGGTGGAAGGTGAACACGGTAACTGATCGGTGTAGCGTGCAAGAAGTAGTAGAATGGTGAGAGAGAGAGATAATGTAGCACAGCAATGAAATAAAGCAGAGTGTCAAAGGTTAAAGAAACAAATGCGAAGGTGCAGATGTAAAATCAACCAAAGGAAACTTTCCCTCGCTTATACCGTGAATCCACTTTCACTACACTAGAGCCACTCATCCTCTTGAAGCCAGCTTAAATTGCATTGGGCAACATGTGTTTTGGTCATTTTCCTTCACGTGAGGCCAGGTAGATGTGGAGGACAGGTGACTGTAGCTACAGGTTAGAGAGGGTTGTCCAACAGCGCCACTCTGTGTTTGAAGCCATCTACTGCATGCATGACTGCTGCATTCGAAGTCTCCTCGGAAATTGCCACCTCCTGCTGTTTTACTGTAAATGGACTTTGTGAAGAAATGAAAATTATGCCAATGAACACCGTTCTTTCGCTAACGTCTCTTACAGTGAAACACTCGTACAATTAGCTGTTTCACGACGAAGCCGACCTGTTTTTTGATCATTTGTGCTCACCAATTAACGCTAGGTCCCTCGGGGTAACTGATTACTGAAATTAGCCGTTGACGCAAGTTATCAATAAAAGGGAGCACGAATTACCAAAAATGTACTAGGTTAGCTGATACAGCTGGATCTGCGAGAAGTCTTTATTTTGTATTTGTTCATATGAAAGAGGGAGATCAGTTTGTCTGTAACGGTTTTCAAGCAGAACAGAGTAGGAATTTCCGAGCAGCACGCGATGGCAGCACATCTATTAGTTATTTTACGTTCCAGGATGACGGACCCGACAACGTCTCCAGAGGACCACTGGAAAGTAAGTAACTCATGTTAGTTACTCAGTGAACCTCTACTTTGGTTTAGTTAAATCGGTTCGTACGTCTGCCGCGTGACGGCAGTGATACGTGTCAAACAGTCTAGCAGTTTAGGTTTTGCTGACGTTTACGGAGCAGCAGCGCTTTGTTAGCTCGACAGCTAATGTTAGCTAGCAGCTAGGTGAAACGTCACAGAGCGACAGCAGTTAGCTCGTTAAGTAAACAACACTCGTGTTACTCGTTTGTACATAAAAATAGATTTGCACACACTTTAAATGGCATGTTTGTTTTTTACTTTTCTTATTTATTTATTTCAAATATCCACGTAAGTTACATTTATTGAAGAGTCTGCCAGAAAGGTGCAGGAAATCTATCTAATTTAAATGTACAGGATTACAGCAGCATAGTGGAGTATATAACGTTATATATATATAGTTATATATATATATATATATATATATATATATATATATATATATATATATATATATATATATATAGCTACACACACAGTAAGGTGCAAACAAGAGACATAGTAAAAAAACAAGATCAGAACAAGTACTAGTAATAAAACAGTAAAGAATGTTAAATAAGTAAAAACACCACAATAACTAAAATATTATATATACAGACAGAATAATTGTATTTATATTGCACAGATATTTAGTGTTTTTAGTGTTGTGTGGTCTATATTACATTACATTTAAACTGCGTAACACTGGTGTGGTATCAGAACATTTTATATTTGTCATTAGAAAATAACTTGGTGAACTTTCCCTTTGCTGACAGTATTGACTGAAGCTTTCCCCTATGCGATGTAACACTGTAATCATTTATCAATGACTTCTGATAATAATCCAGCTGTTTATATGGACAGCTGCTGTAAACAGATTGTTCCTAATCCTCCTCAGGTCAGGGACTCATTGTAAGCCTGTCAGACTCTTAAAGAGGGCAACATTTGCTCTAGATTTTTTTCAGGCATCCTCTCTTTACGTGGTTCTGTTGTAGGTAGAGAGAGAAAACCTTTTGGTTAGTCAGACGCTCCAAACATTTAGCAAGACTTGAACACGTTTTCTGAGTTTGGCCTCCTGGATTCATTGTGAAAAATGAACAAGAACCAGTATTTTGGAGCCTTAAATTAAAGGAACTATTGTGTTGTGTTGCCCCGCATCAAACTGTGAACCTGTGAATCACTGATTGGATACTGCACACTTGAATTGGACAAACTAGGGCAGTGCTCAGTTGGGGGTTTAGACTGTCAGGCAGGTGAGCTGTTATTCTATTGTCGTCGTATTTAGGGCAGCACATTTTTTTTTTGCCCTTTTTATATTTTTATACCAGCGTCTCAGCCTCTATTTTCTCCTTTCTCCATCTTCTGTTGTCTGACGATGGCTCAGCAGACAGACGGCGCTTTCAGCGACAGCGGCTTTGACCCTGGTGAGTATCCAGCTGGCTCACATCCCGTTTGTCACATCGTGTGATATTCAGGCTGTACGATGGTCACCTTGTGTTTCTAGTCTCTTGAGCTAACGTGTCAATCTATCTCTGGGCTCACAGTGAAACATCTTTGGTGTCTGTTGTCTTGCTCTGTAGGTTTCTTTGCTGAAACGACCAGAAAGGGTTCAGTTGTGTCCAGAGCCAACAGCATCGGCTCAACAAGTGCCTCTTCAGTACCAAACACAGGTATTCTGTTCGTACCACGGGGATCTGACAGCGCTGACAGTTTAAAGACAGAGTTTGTGCTACTTCTAGATTTTGATGTGATGTTTTTCTTTGACTGTGCCCCACTCTGAATGACCTCCCCATGATGCATTTCATTCAAAGTAAACGCTCATTGTTAATCTGAAACATATTTTTTTTTTTTGCTTCCTGCTTCGTAAAAAAGTAAAAACCAGTCCGGCTGCTCGGTGCGATTCAGTTCACACGGCGCTCTTAATAACAGTAATTGTAATGGAGAGCTTTAGAAACCAGTAAGAGCAGTTTATGCTGTGTAATTAAATGTTTAATAAAATGCAGCGCACGCAGAACTGTCATGCATCCGCGTAGCTTTGTTCAGATTCTGTCAGCACGGTTTTATGATTAGCTTCTGTTGAATAATGTCTAGCATAGGCCAGTTTAACGTGCACTACAATTATCTCTAGAACTTGAGTCATGAATCAGCTTCTCTGATTCCTGCTGACATGAAGAAGGTCCAGTGTTTGGTACCGGTTAGCCACCTGACAACACTTGAGGGGATATCTTTTTAGATTTTTATTAAAAGTTAAATATCAGTGAGTATGTGTCATTTTGCTGCCGGAGAGAAGAGAGAGCGTAAAGCACAGCCTGTGTATAGATAAGACGTGTTTCTTAATCTGAGTTAATATATTGTGGAATAGATGATGAAGACAGCGACTACAGACACGAGACGTCGTATAAGGACTCGTATAAAGATCGACGGAGACAAGCGCACACACAAGCTGAGCAGAAGCGTCGGGATGCTATCAAGGTAAAGCTCCAGTAGACCGCAGATCGGTCTGTGTGACTTACTGCAGATACACAGCACACGCATTCAAAGGTTTCAGAGTTCTTGTTTTGTTTTTACTGTAGAAAGGCTACGAAGACCTCCAGACCATCGTCCCAACCTGCCAGCAGCAGTCTGAGTTTGCAGTGGGAGCACAGAAGATCAGCAAGGCCACCGTGCTACAGAAAAGTAAGACGTCCCCTCGTAGGAAGGAGGAGTTAATGGAGGAACACTTAGCGGTCGCGTTTGTGAGTGATGTTTGTATTTGGATAGAAGTTAATACATCTTTAGACATCTCATATATGTAAAGGCAGGATGGTAAATCGGTCCAAGTAAGCAAAGGTCAGAGTTTTTCAAAGCAGGCAAAAAAAGACGAGAATACAAACATAGATATCAATTAGATGTATCTGCACTGCGGGGAGAAAGAAGAAGTGGCAGCATTTCTGCTGTTTGTGGGGCCACCACCTCTTTAAAAAAAGGAAACCTAAATCTGTGTGGAGTGAAGAAATCCCTGACGGATGCGTTTCTGTGTTTGTTTGCAGCGATCGACTACATCAATTTCCTTCACAAAGAAAAGAAGAAGCAAGAGGAGGAAGTTTCTTTACTGAGGAAAGAAGTGATGGCGCTGAAAATCATGAAAACGTGAGATGGCCGTTTGCAAACTTTCTCTGCCAAGCTTGTTTTTCCTATTATTTATTCTATAGTCCCAACACGTATGAGCTTCTCTCAACAGGAACTATGAGCACATAGTGAAGGCCCACCAGAACAACCCACAGCAGGGAGAGGACCAGGTGTCGGACCAGGTCAAGTTCAACGTGTTTCAGAGCATCATGGACTCCCTGTTCCAGTCCTTCAGCAACTCTGTCTCCGTGAGCAGCTTTCAGGAACTCTCCGCCTGCGTTTTCAGCTGGATCGAGGAGCACTGCAAGCCACAGGTGACGAGTGTTTTTGAGATGAAGCTGGTCAGTGTGGCTTTAGTTAATGTTGAGATAATAACCGTCTGTGTGCTCCTTCCCTTGCTTCCTAGATGCTGAGGGAGTTTGTAGTCGGGGTGCTCCGGCAGCTCAATGGTCAGCTTTATTGAATGAGTGAAACCTCTGGACTGAACTCTCATGAATTGACTTTTGGTCTTACTCTGGCCTCTCAGGGTGAAGTTAAAAAAGAAACTTCAATCAGCCTCCGGCCACATCTCAGTATTTACACTCACTTCAGCTCATCAGCGACTCGCTGGCTGCACGTTGGATTACCTCGACCTCCCACTGTGGGCAGAGATGGATTGAGAATGTTTTTAAGAAGCATCACTTTCTGATCGTAAGTGTGCACACGGGCAGATAAACGAGCATATGTCATCCTCAGCCGACTGTTAATATCTCTTGATATTGTTCTGCTAAGAAATACAAGCGCTCAGAAGTGTTAACTGTATGTTAGTGACAGTGTAGCAACTAGCTGTAGTCACAATCTGAAGTTGCCCTTAAATAAATCCTCTGACAGATTGAGTTTATTGGTCGCATTGCTTCTGAAGTCTATTAACCGAACTAAAGAGACGGGTGATGAACACACACCCTCACTCTCTGGTACATCAAGTATGTATTACTGAGGCTTAAAAACAAACTATTCCACCTTTATTGGGACAAAGGTGTGAGGCATTCAGATTTAGGGATCATTGTCTCTATATGTATATACTTTTGATGAGATTATCAGATTGCAGTTTACTCTTCAGTAAGCATTTCCTAAATGAAATGATGTAATCTCTTGATATGTCAGTGGTGTTAATGCCACCATGATGCTATTTACTGTGATCAGTATTAGTTCATCACAAACTATAAACAGTATGAACCTCGTGTGAATGTTCATCACCAGCTGGTAGAAACAGGCTCCGAGTGAACTATCACTGTAGCCTCCACCAGTCACAGGTTACCAGTGAGATTTACAAGATTCAACTTTGATTTTTAAACAAGCTAATTATTGTGATGGCTTATCGGAATAAGTTAATTAACAAAGAGACACTTTACTGTTATTGCTTTAATAAAAGGGAAATGATCACTTTTTACTGTGTTGTTGCTTCAAGTATTATCTTTTGATAGTTGTTTTATAATAACCATCGACTATACATCACCATCCAAAGAGTAACGTCAACCTATTCATAGAAATATAAAGAATTATTGTCTGGCTTCATTTGTAAGTAAAAGAAGTAAAGTGCAGCAGAAAAGGACAAATCACAGCTGACAGCTCATGTCTGTAAAATATCTTTAATGATTTTCAGAGATTGAGAAAGATGAGTTTGTTTCTTTTGTTGGAGAAATTGTGTTCGCACTTCAGCGTCAAAACATTTAATAACTTGGAAGCAATACTGAGTGAAGAAGCAGTACAAGGGATGATTAACAAAATAGAGAAAAACATGACAACCCTCCAGAATACCACAATCCAAAAAAAAATAAACCAAAGAGGCAACAAGCATCCGCCAGTGTTGTGTGTTGATGTGACGTAGTGTTAGTGTGTCTCAGCTGTTTGTTTAAATGTACTTTATTACAGTGGAGGTTGTTTTTTTTGGCATTCAACTTTTATTTAAGATGTACAATCTGTTCAAGAGAAAAGCCATAAATAAAAAGTGCTGTGGCTCCGACCGCTCTGATGTGTAATTACATTGATGAAGTGCATAAATAAGCGTTTCCTTGTTCTCTCAAGTACTGGGAACCACCACCTTAGAGTCCTCATCTGTCTCAACTCCCACCTCGTCCTGTGAGGGAAACAACAGGTTGTTAGAACTGTGATCAAAAAGACACAAGTGAAACCCAAACAAGTAGCGGCATGAAGAGAAGCTTTAGAATGTATTTAAGAGCAGGTTTCACACACCAGGAACTGCTTCTTGCTCTTAGGATATCCTTCAAGGATCGCATCCATCATGTCTGAAGCCTGAGAGGAAAACAAACAAAGTTTAAGAATTTAGTGGCAACAGCAGTTTTCTTTGTATCATAACAATGGATGTCTTTTTACCACAAGTCTACAGATCTACTTTCTCATCTTTTATCTCCTGCTTCCAACACTCGTACTGTTGATACTGACATCTTTATTTATTAATTAATCTTAAATATTTAAAATAAGGCAGTACCGGGATACAGTTGCAAAATACACAAAAGCTTTTTTTATGTTTGTGTTTTTAAAAAATAGTGAAAAAATGCTTATCACAATTTCTCAGAGACCAAAGTGATGTCTTCAATTAGCTTGTTTTGTCTAACAGTCCAAAACAATAAGATAGTTAATTTATTGTCATATCTATGACAAAGACTGCAAATCATCTCATTTGAGAAGCTGGAACCAGAAAGTCATATTTTCTTAAAAACAATAGATTATAAAAATAGTTCATCTATTAATCAACTAATCATTGCAGCTCTGTATACGTTACCAATCTCTTCCTCTTTTTCCACTCTTTCACGTAAACATCCCGGTCTTTGGAAACCTGTAAATTAAAATAATATGAGTATATTGTTTGTTATGACCATACTGTACAGCAAACAGAAAAAAACAACAGTATCTTCACTAGGTTTCTAAGATGCTGTAATTAAAAAGCATAAATGCCTCCCGGACCTTCTCTTTCTCCTCCGGT